>NW_027181793.1:1754306-2459306 GCF_029961685.1 Aristolochia californica
ATCTACTACTGGGTATTGTATCTTTCTTGGGAATTCTTTGGGGGCTTGGAAAAGTAAGAAACAATCTGTAGTCTCTCGCTCTTCTGTCGAGGCAGAATATCGGGCTATGGCCACCACTGCTGCTGAGTTAATTTGGTTTCGCCGCTTACTTGAAGAACTTGGCTTTCCTCAACTGTCTGCTACCCTTATGTTTTGTGATAATCAAAGTGCCATTCAGATTACCAAGAATCCGGTTTTTCATGAGCGTACGAAACATATTGAGATTGATTGTCACTTTGTGCGGCATCACTACTTACAAGGCTCTCTCACCTTGCCCCATGTTTCCTCCACATCTCAACTTGCAGACGTCTTCACCAAATCGCATCCAGTTGCTCGTTTCCATCATCTCATAGGCAAACTTATGTTACTTGCCCCTTCATAAGTTTGAGGGGGGTGTTAATGTAAATATGTATATGTAAAGGGGCACATGTGTCTTTTTCTTTGGTCCAAGGCCATACTTGTAAATTCTGGTCCAAGGGCATACTTGTAATTTCTGCCTTCCTCTTCCTTTTCGATAGGGTTTCTAAAACCTGACGGAAACTAAAAATTGGCTGCGAGAGTTTTGAATATACAGAAAAACCTCTCTGAAATCAGGGAGACTTACAATCCCCACGACAATAGAATTTCCAACAACTAAAGTCAATTTTTCATATAGTGGACAATCTTCCTGCCCATACTTATTGGCTTCTCTATGCGCCTACATGAAAAGTTATTGCTTAAAATACTTAAAATCTTGATTAATAAAGCAAGAAACATAGCATTCTATGTTACATTTACAAACCTTTATGTAATCTTGCCACATTGTCTTATTTGCGGTGACTTTTTGGGTTGTTGGATCCCACCCAGAGCTGCTAGTATTGAGGCATGTACTCACGATCTGATAGATTTTTTCACTAGTCCGCATGCTGTTTCAACTGTTCAAGTGTCTTTTGGTTCATTGTGTCCAAATTAAACATATAGACACAATCGTTGAAAAATTCATGTTTCTAGACTCCATTGGGTAATTTTGTTACCCAAATTGACTTGCTCAATGAGCAAATCAAGCATTTTACTATCTTCGTCGCACGTCCATGTGTCGTATGCTCTCTTTGTAGTTTCATCCATATTGTCTTTACCTTTCCTCCTTCCAGCCATCTAAAACTCATAAAAAAGTAGACAATGAATCAAGAATAATTTGTTCTTAAAAAAAAGTAAAGGAGAGGGGAGGGGGAGAACCAAAAAAGGGAGGGGGTTTAAAAATAGTAAATGCCACTAAAACATGAAGTAACATAGTGATAAAGAGAATATAAGGTTAATCTAAGTGTTTGTAGTTGCAACTTTGGATCATTGTTGTACAAATTACTGTAGAATAACCAAACGGGTGATGGACAAACATGTTAGAGCTAGGTGGTTTTGGTCCACCTAGGTTAGGTTTTGTCCACCCCTGGTCCACTGATGGGTTAGGTTGGCTTTTCGCACTTAAAATGACTAGTCTTTTAGGTTGTATTGGCCAGCCTTTTGACATGGTATCAGAGTTGGGCATCACGTTCCGCGTTCGAATCCCGACGGAAGCGGTAGGGAAAGGGAACGGTGGGTGTCGAGGCTAGGTGGTTCCGGTCCACCTAGGTTAGGTTCCGTCCATCCCTGGTCCACTGATGGGTTAAGTACTTGAATTTCTGCTCCCAAACAGACCGATCTTTTGGGTTGTATTGGCTAGGCTTTTGACATGGTATCAGAGCTGGGCACCACATTATGCATTTGAATCCCAGCGGAAGCAATAGGGAACGAGAACAGTGGGTGTCAGAGATAGGTGGTTTCGGTCCACCTGGGTTAGGTTTCGTCCACCCCTGGTCCACTGATGGGTTAGGTTGGCTTTCCTCACTTAAAACGACTAGTCTTTTAGGTTGTATTGGCCAGCCTCTTGACAAAACATTGATGCCCTATTGCTATAATTTTCATACAGAAAAACATACCTATCAACAAGAAGTAGAATTACCTTCTGATCACTCCCAACTTTCGCCTCAACAAAACTTCTTATTGACACACGTAGAACAAATTAAATGGGAGGTTCTTTTAGTTTAAACAAAACACAAAGGCAAAGAGACGAAATCGAGCTCGAAGAAATGAAAAGCCAGAATATGCCATCCTCCTTAGCCTGTTACCAAAGAAAAGCAAACTAAACAAAAAAGAGAAAACCTCTCACCAGATTAATAAAGAACGAAAAACAACGATCCCTCTGGAAAAAAATCAAAAGCAGATAACTCTGACAAAATTGCCACTGAAACCAGTTCAAACAAACCTTACAACAACAATTAAAAAAAACCTAAAAGCATCTGAAACTCTTCAAGAAAGCCCGATCCCCCCAAAAGTTTGCCTCTTCCAACAAAAGCCGAAAAACCAAAGCCCTTTTCTCTCTCCCTACCACAAATGATTAAGAAACTAAAATTTATCGGAACCTCGTAATGCCTAAATCAGAAAGTCAAGAGAAAGTGCCCACTCCTTTTTTCATCTCCTACACCGTGAAAACGGATCGCAGGCACTAACGTCCAACTTACAGAAGGTAGAAACTCTCTCACTAAATGTAATGTACAAACCTGGATCGCACCAACTCCTAAAAATCCACCAAAATCACTTCAAAAGATTTCGAAGACTCACCAAACCCAAACGAGTCTAGGTGATGGATGGAAAAGGGAAGCTATGTAGGGAAATAAATCCAAAACGACATAAAAGGGAACGAGGATATGACATTTTTCTATGTTAGAATCGAGCCGCAGAGGTTGCAGAGGGGGGAGAGAAGTCACCGAAGGTCGTCGGTGCTGGAGACGGCGAGAGGAAGAGAATCAACGAGCGCCGGGGAGAGGTTGCAGAGGGGGCGATTGAAATTGTCAAAGGTCATGAGCGAGAGAGCAGAGTTTTTTTCCCCAAAAATGTTTCGTTTGTCGGCCCTCCCACAACCAAACGTAATTGATGGAGGAAAAGTGAATTCAGAGCTCGACCTTTTGTAAGTGAAATGTATTTTACTTATGCTGGGTAAAATGTGCTAAAACCCGTTAGTGCCTTCTGTAAGTTGGGAGGGAAAGTAAATTACAAATGTAATATACTTTCCCCCGTTTTAGGCATAACGCAAAGAAAAGTGAATTCAGATCAACGAGGGCAAATATATTATATTTGTAATTTATTTTCCCTCCCAACTTACAAAGGGCACTAACGGGTTTTAACACATTTTACCCAGCGTAAGCGAAATACATTTCACTTACATAGGGCACCAACAGGGCCTAGGTAATAACTTACTTTCACTTTGACTTACACTTATACTAGGTATCTGCACTAACCCCCTACTAATTCGGGTTCGGGACTCCTATGGGCAGTGGGCACTAACCCCCATCCTAATTCCAACACCTTTTCTGGGATACGCTAACTCAGAAAGAGATTATCATAGAATTCACATTCATTTGTCTTAAGTGCCTAAAATGTCCCAAGATCGGAATTTTCCTCGCGGAAATCTTCCAAAGGTTCCGACCCCCGGGAAGTGAGGAAGCAACCATTTTGCAATTTGCGGCACCACCGTTTTCCGCCGTTTCTTAAGAGCGCAGTAGTCGAACTCCGAAAAGCCCTAAACCGAACTCCTGCACTGGGTTTATAGATCTCTAAAACGATCATTCTATGCTTTAAAATATCTGAAGATGACGGTTTGTTTGAGATCTGGATTTGTCTGGTATCTCTTAATCGTTTGCATTTTGTCGAATTCGGTTTCGGCAGACAATCGTAGGCCAAAGAATGTGCAAGTCTCTCTTCGAGCGCAGTGGTCCGGAACTTCGCTTTTGCTTGAAGCAGCGTACGTCTTTTTCTCTTTCTTCCTTGTTACAAATTTAGAACGTCTATTTGTGACTTTTAGTTGGTCCGGAGAAATTTAAGAGTGATTCCCCTTTCACGACGAACTCCCCGACATCGTGAAATGTATCCAACGTATTTGAGTTTGGAACAAAGACATTTACTTTAGTTATTTATCTTGCTTTTAGAAGATAACGTTCTGATTTTTTAAAATAATGTAGTTTAGTACCAAAACATTACCAGAAAGAGTTCCTTTATGCGTAAGGGAGAAGCTTTTTGTATTTTCGATATCTTTTGCAGGCAGTTTCTTAGCTAGCCTAAAGTTGAAGAGGCAGCAGATGCCTTGGCTTCTATCTATGTACTTCCTAATTTATCTTCCTGGTTCATGGGAAGCTATTTTGCTCCCTAGCTAATTCTATGTTGGTTTATTGCATATGATTGGTTTTGGGTTGATCTCCCTAATAACTGGTTTTTAGTGAAGATGAGATAGGATTCATTGATCTCCCTACTTATGAATACTGCACTTTCAATCATATCACAACTCAAAACATAGTTGTTAGTCTGGGTAGAACTTCAAGCATCATTTTAAAACTGACTCGGAAATTTGATCTTTTATATATAAATATATTGAATGTTTTGGTCTAACATATAGACTATCAGTTGACATTGAAGTCTTTCATTATTCCCAAAACATGATATTAGCTTTGCTGATGTCTGCAAAATGATTTCTTAAGAAGCAGACTTTGGGTGGATACCTTGGTTCTTATTTATTTATTATTTTATCATGAATGGAACGACAAGGAATACTGATATGTTTTGTTCTCTCATGAAAGACTGGAGTAGTATTAAGAGATTGTTGCTTAGTCATCACATTAGAGAGGCATGAGAAATCTGATTTTGAAGCTATAACATTCCATTACTGATTGTAACCAAATCAATTCTGAAGCTATATGCTGTGCTGCAGGCAGTTTACTAATGTATCCTCAAGTGGGTACCATAAACCTACATGGTGTCTTTTCTTTCACTGAATGTTGCCTTCATGGTATCTTATAAAGATTTTGCAATTTAATTGAATTTGAGCTCTTTACAATTTGAAGAAAAATTGCTAAAAATTCAAAACATGTACACGTAGTTGTAGATGTTTAGGTAAGTCATAAAGTGTTCATTATTGGCCTTGGTGCCTTTGGCTCAATGGTTGGGTTTTCTAATGTGAGGTCTTGGGGTCAGGTCTCACTAGGGGTTGGGGGTTGTAATCAATTTTTTTTAAAAAAAAGTGTTCATTGTTGGTAGTTGCTATTTTTGTTAATTGCCATTCTTTTCCAGAAAGTAGCTGTCCATTTTATTACACAAAAAAATCAATTGTAATTAGGAAGTTTAGTCTTACGAAAATTCTACCAAAGTGATTAGCTTATTTTGGTGAGATCGTGGTAGTTTTAAAGTCTATAAATAGGGAGTGCCATTGTAGATTAATAGACATGGTAAGTTTCTTCAGTATTGAACTTTCTTTTTGAAAAATCATAATTTTTGAAGATTAATACAAGTTTTTATTTTGGTTACTGGAGCACCATTTTTTATTTTTTCTTTTGCTGGAAATTGAAGAATATGTGATTTGAGGAGAAAATGGAGGAGAAAAGAGGAGAAAAAATGGCCTTGAAGGATTTGCCCAGATTTCTGGACTGGTATTTTAATAAGAATAATTTCTGGTATAGAGAAGGTCAGTTGGCAAGTTGATTTATGCCATAGTTATATGGCATGCCATCTTGTTTTCTGGGAAGTGTAAATTGATGGAGCATCTACAAAAGGTTCATCTAGAGGCTGTACATCGAATATTGAGATATATGACGGGAACACCATGTAAAAGTTATTTTATGAGATGCATGATCATCTATAGACTAAGGGATACTTCAGTGCTGAATATGCATGGTTCAACCTGAAAAGAAGGTATGCCATTGGTTATTGCGTGTTTGTTGGAGGTAATTTGGTTACCTGGAAGAGCATGAAGCAAAATGTAGTAGCCTTACCTTGTGCAGAAGTTTGGTCAGTTTTGCAAGAGTTGAGCTTCCTAGCAAAGGGGGTGATGGCTATCCATTGTGACAATCAAGCTGCGATTTTCATAGCTTGCAATCTTGAACTTCATAAATGAACTAAGTATGTGGAAGTTGATTGTCATTCATCCATGATGCGGTAAGGAGGGGTGCAGTGGCCACTGCATATGTTAAATTCGTAGATCAACTTGGTGATGAGTTTACTAAGACTTTGGAAAAAAGAGAATCTGGGAAATTTTGTAACAAGTTGGGGTTTTTACATATATTGCTTGAGTTTGAGGGGGAGTGGTAGAAGAGTAGTTTGGTCATTTCCCAGAATCAGATTACCCCTCTAACTTAGAAGTAAGTGTCATTCAATGGATCTGTCATATGGTTCAAGCTTGAGTTAATTATGAGGTGTAATTAGAAAGTTATGGTGAGTTTAAGTTAGAGGGGCATTTATGTCCTTTTCTCCCATTATGACTTGAGTGACATAAAAAATGAGGGGTTGACTTTTTGACTTGGGCAATCACACTGTTCATCTCTCTCTCTCTCTCTCTCTCTCTCTCTCGTTCTTGTTCTCTCTTTTCTTCCCTATTTCCTCTCCATCTTTCAATTTTAGGCTTATTATTAAATGCATTTTAAGTAGTAGGCAAATATAGAGTTTTAAAAACTAAAAAAATTATTTAAAAAATAAATTGAAAGATGATGATTTTTTTTTAAATTACGTGGTGTAGGCTGTGGACTAGGCATTGTTCCACCCTGCAGGGTGTAGATGGAATGTATATTGTTGAGTAGGGTTCACTTTTTTCACATGATGCCTCAAACCTGCCTTCTGCCATTACTGCATGGAAGGAAGTTGCTTGGCAAGAGAAGCTTTGATCTTCTGTTAACTTATCAATTATATTGTTCAATTTTTGGTTTGCATTCTCAATTGTTAGTTGTACTCTGACTTTTAAGGATATTTATTAATTTTCTAATGGTAATGCAAACATATTGTCAAAACTTCTTTCAGCTTCTGCCTCATGATTTGGTGGAATCATCCTATTTTTTTGTTTACTAGCACTTTTTATATTTAAACTTGTTAATGGACTCTCAATTTTTTTTTATTATCAGTGAATTATTATCTAAAGAATGGAAAGACCTATATTGGGAGTTCACTGAGCTGTGGCTCCAAGCAGAGAACGACTCCACCTTTTCTACAGCACACGGCTGCATTCAGAAGATTGCTAGTTATGGAAGGTCCATTTTGAGTGAACCTTTGGCATCAATGTTTGAGTTCTCTCTGATTCTTCGTTCTGCATCCCCAAGACTGGTAGTCTACCGGCAGTTAGCAGGGGATTCTCTTTCTTCTTTCCCCTTCACAGATGATACTAACTCAGAATGTGGAAATGGGGATATTCACTGCCAAGGTGAAACATCAGACAACAAAAACTTTGACAGTGTGATGGTAAGCATGAACCCCGAAAGTCTCAGAAGGAAATGTTGCTGGGTCGATACTGGCAGTGAGTTATTTTTTGATGTAATTGAACTACAATTGTGGCTTAGCACCAAAGAAGGATCGTAAGTTGCATTGTTCTCTTTTTCTACTCCTTCTCTTGTTCTACTGTATTCATATACACTAACAGATAATAAAGTGAATGCTTATGTAAAATATTATGCCTTGCAGAGCTGTTGTATCATATGAGCAGCCTGAGCTTTTTGACTTTGATCATGTCTATTTTCATTCAAGTTTCGGAAGCCCTATTACTATTTTATATGGAGCACTTGGGACAAACTGCTTTCAAGATTTTCATGTTGCCCTGGTGGAAGCATCGAAGAAGGTTGCTGCATTTGTTATGAATTTGCCTAGTTGCTGTTGTGTGGAAAAAATTCTCATGTTAACAATGAGTCATTCTGTCCCTTCATCCTCCTTGCCTTGCTCTCTCTCTCTCTCTCTCTCTCCTCTCCACTTTCTCTGACTTATGCATGTCTTTTCTATCTTGGTTGCTTTTTTGGAACAAATGCACCCATTACTTACAAAGTATCTTCTTTCAGGGACAAGTCAAATATGTTGTCAGACCTGTGTTGCCTTCTGGATGTGAGACAATGACAGGCCATTGCGCTGCAGTTGGTACAAAGGATGCATTAAACTTGGGTGGTTATGGTGTAGAACTTGCATTGAAGAATATGGAATATAAAGCTATGGATGACAGCACAGTAATGGAAGGTGAGAAATAATACAGATACAACTTTTTCTGTCAATAATACTGATACAATGTTCTCTGTCAGCTATGTTGCACCCTGCATTAGTATGTAATTTATCAATTTATCAGTGATGTGTACTAACAGTTGCAACTTGCAAGTGCTTCAAATTTGGATGTTATCGTTGTTATCATTGATTCCTCGTTGACAATTTGTAGCTTATGCGTTGACTTGCAACAGGCTTGTAACCATGATTAGTGTTGCTTGTATAAAGTCGGATCTTATATCTGACTTGTTTTTACTTTTTTCATCCATATTCATTTTGCTGCACTTATGAATAGATCTGAATATTGTCCGTTCTGGCTCTAGACCCGGAATCGAAGCTGGGGCATAATAGAAGTTCTTGAGAAACAGCACACCTCAATAAGTGCACACTAGTTTATGATTATATCGGTTCCAAGCAATTAGTTGAACTGAACAATCAGTTGCAAATATTTCTTCATAAATGATGTTTCATTTTTTTTTTTTTTTGGAGAAAAGGTGCATTTCATAAAAGCCCGAAGAAAAACAGCAACATTACAAAGGGGGATCTCTCACAGTGGAGGATTGAAGGGAAACCCCTCTTTGGGTAAAGCATCAGCAACGAAATTCACTGATCTATTGACAAGATTTCAGCAATAAAACCATTTTTAAGAAAAAAAACTCCTACAATAAGCAACTTTCAATGAAAAATCTTGAATCTGATGATAATACTGCCAATGACACCAAGGAGGATCTTTTTTCTTCAAGCACCAGCTGATTCGACCAAAGAGTCCCCTGCAACAGGAAGCTGGCCAGCAAATCTGTTACTGATTGATCAGGTGGCAAAGGGGTTGCATATGGGAAGAGTTAAGAAGTAATTGATTAAATAAATGTAATATTTTAATACACATTCTATTAAAAAAAGATTTTAGTACACATTCTATTTAAAAAAAAGATTTTAATTCTCATTCTAAAATCATAAAAAAATTAGTTAGAACAATGAGTAAACTTAAGAAGTACATACACATCTAATAAGATATTGAAGCTGGAGCAGAAATACTTTGTAGTTGAGAATACAAACATGTAGTTTTCCCATAAAGTGAAATTCTTTTCAAACACAATGTGTGATTAGGATTTCATTTGTTTAAGAAGGCTTTAAGTTGTGTTTTTTGAAGAATTAAGAGTTTGGAAATCTCTGTCTGTTTGAATTTTTTTTTTTTTTTTGAAATAGTGCTGAGTTATATTAAAAGGCTCAAAAGAGCAAAATTACAAGGAGGGGGAATCGTCCCAAACAATGAGAGATGGTTGGGAGGTCCAAATTTAGCTAGCCTATCAGTCACAGAATTGGCTGACCTAGGAATGTGATTCCAAATACAAGAAATGGAAGATACAATATCTGCAATAGATGAAATAACTGGCCAATGCCGCCAAGGGGGAGAGGCTGGACTAAAGCCCTAGCTGATGACCACTTTAGAATCCCCCTCAACCAGCAACTTCCCTTGAAAACGGTCTTTGAAAATCTTCAAACCAAAATGAAGAGCAGTCACCTCTGTAGTGTTGGAATTCGTGATGCCAATAGGCGCAACATAGAAAAGAATAGTCTCTCCACTATCCCCCCCTGGCCCGCCCCCGCACCGGCCGGTCCGGGGCATCCTCGAGCGCTACCGTTGATATTCAGCTTAATGCAGTCACTAGGGGAGGCTCCCACTCCGCCTGATCAGAATCTTTTGGGGACCCACCATATCGGCCAAAAGACACCAATTCCATCGAAGGGAGACACCGGTCTGAGGAGCAAATTCCTTTCTGGTGTGGAGCCAGCTGGAAAACATACCCACAGCACAAGAGACTGTACTCTCCAGATTGCTGAACTTGGATTTGAATCTCCGATTATTTCTCTTGAGCCAAAGACACCAAGGGATGTGAGCAAGGCAAGCAGAGAGAAGAAGCTTGCCAATTTTAGGAAGGCGAGTCCTCAACACCATCTGAAAAGTGCTAAATAGATCCTGATGGAGGCCCACTTGAATGCCAATTTTCTAGAACACTGCCATCCAAACTCTCCACGAAAAGTCACAGTGCAGAAGAATAGAACTGACTCCTCACAAATGCCACAAAGGGGGCAGGTACTATCCGGGGCGGTGAAACCTCTCCTGTGAAGATTGTTTGCAGTGAGGTTTTGCTCTCTAATGGCTGTCCAAATAAAGAATTTTACTTTGTTAAGCGCTGAGAGTCTCTAGGCGAGATTTGCTTTGTGCTCTGGCAGACTGGGGACAACTTCCCTGACGTGGGAATAGGTTGAAGCGACTGTGAATATACCACTGATTCTAGGTTTCCAAATCAATTTATCTGGCACTCGCTCCTGGAGGATGGTACTACTGAGACTGGATAGAAGCGAGCAGAAAGCTATAGCTTCATCATCATTCAAGCTCTGGTAGAAGAGAAGACTCCAAGAATGATTACTCCAAGATTTTGCTACCGATCATGAAAGGTCCATAGCAATCCTAGACAGCCCTAGGTATTCCTCAGAGTGGGGATGAAAACCGCACCACTCATAGGCCCAAAACAAAAGAGTCCTCCCATTTCCCGAGTCGAAGGAGGTCACGGGCTTGAAGGTTAGAAGCAACTTATAAATGGATTTCCAAATCGGGGATAGACGGCGGGGAGCACCTCCCTGTCTCCACCAATGCCCTGGAATCTAAAGATAGCAGCACACCGTATTCCTCCACAAATTTCTATGGTTGGCATTGAGGTTCCAAATCCACTTAAGTAGAAGGGCATTATTCATATCCTTTGTAGGTCTTATGCCCTGCCTATCTCTATCCCGAGGTAGACAAATCTCCTTCTACCTGACCAAATGATATCTGAACGTGTCTTCTGAACCTCTCCATAGGAAGCGACGACGAATAGCATCAATCTTTGAGCACACAAAGGTTGGACAATTAATAAAAGACATGAGATAATTTGGCAGGCTAGCCAAGCAAGACTTTAACAGAGTGAGACGACCCGTTGTGGATAGGAGCTTACCTTGCTAAGTTGCAAGTCACTTCTCAAATTTCTCGATAAGAGGGGACCAAAGCCCTGCCGTGGGATGATAATAAAAAAGGGGGAGACC
This sequence comes from Aristolochia californica, assembly GCF_029961685.1. Classification (NCBI taxonomy): domain Eukaryota; kingdom Viridiplantae; phylum Streptophyta; class Magnoliopsida; order Piperales; family Aristolochiaceae; genus Aristolochia; species Aristolochia californica. The sequence continues at coordinate 1,765,494 of NW_027181793.1, forward strand.
CAAATATGTAGTTGGCGTATTCTCTAGCGAGCATCCCTGGAAATCAACCATATCTCAATGTAATATCCCAAGAGAGTGGTTTTCTTCCAATTTATATTTTGACTCGAAGCCAACTCGAATATACCAAGAACAACTCTCAACTTCTTCATATGATCATGGTGCCCATACCGAAGCAAATGGTGTCATCTGCAAACTGAAGAATCGGAATATCAAAAGCCGCTGAATCCGCTGTGGGGAGATGCCACCCAAATCCCTTGGCCGAATAAATCAGAGAGGAGAGATAATCCACCACCCTTCAATAATTTTTTTACCAAGTGGGTATTGCTGATTCAAATACTGTTGAAGTGAGTGCCCTTCTATTCCACCTCCAAATCTTTAAAGAGCGGCTGCATGGCAAGTTGCTTATCGAAGGAGACTCAAAGACTGTTATCAACTGCTGTTCAAAAGATAGCTCCCCTCCTTGACACCACTGTCCAATCATTGATTGTATTGCTGATATTGTGTCATCCATTCACTGTAATTGGAACCTCGTTCCTAGATCAGCCAATTCTTTTGCTGATTAATTGGCAAAATTCGGAACCTCCTAGTAATCTCTCATTGTTTGGGAAAACTTCTCCTCTTGTAATATGCTCGTTTGAGCTCTCTTAATAAAATTCAGCATCATTTAAAAAAGAAAAAAGATAGTTGGGATTATTTGAGGGTGGATATGTGTAAGCTAATTGTAAATATCTGTCATGCCTAACGTGCGTTGAGAGTTTTCAAATGTGCTAACGTGTGCCGAGAGAAGACGATGAGTGAGCGAAGAGAGAGACGAGCGAGCGAGAGAGAAAAATCGAAAAAAAGCTTTGATCGAGTGAGAGATGATGGATCGACTCGAGAGAGAAGAAATCGGGAGAGTCATTGAGCTGTGAGCGAGAGTTTCGTCGAGAAAAACTAGATCGAGGTAGGCTAGTGTGCGCAGTGTTTCGTCACTGTCCCCGTTGTTGCTAGGTCCTCCTTCCTCACGGCGCTCTCTGCAGGAATTGTGGAGAACACCAACACCTCACCTCAGACCAAGGAGCTCTGATCAGGCCCTTGGAGATTTTGTTTTTGCATGGTTCGGCAAGGTGGACACACAGAATGCCACATTTCATAGCATAAAGAACGCATGACGATGGGCCGCATAACCATTCCTGAGGCCAAACAACTCCGGCTTTGGATGGACACAACTCGCCCGCGCCATCTGGCATTTTCTTCCGCCCCACCACTACCCAACACCAGATCCTCCCATCCACCTGATTACCCTTCTTTGCTCCCGACCCCAACAGCCTTCACCACCCTCTACCTAACACCCACCCCAACAAACCCATCCAATCCATAAATCCTCGACTTCAGACTCTATCCCTCCTCCTTTTTCACCTTTTACCTCGCAAACCCCAACAACAACCCCCCCGACATCGATCGTCTCCTTTGTGCGGCATTGGTCACACTCTGACAGAGGGCCAATGCATCTTGGATTGGTTCACTTGCCAACTGCGTCTGGACTACTCCCCTCTGGCATCTTATCTATGCCCGAGTGAGTGGATTGTTTCGTTCCGCTCAGTTGGCGATCGTTGGATGGCATCCTGGCTCCCTACTTCAGCCACTATCACTTCTGTCCGGGACTGGAACCCTTCCCTGCAGCAATGGAGCCTCGGTCAATAGGTCCAAATTACGGGCCTCCCACCTGAGCTTTGGGAAGAAAGCATCTCTGGCCTCATTGCCAGCCACTTTGGTACCTTAATCAGGCTGGACAGAAGCACCGCTGAACGTCTGCAATTGGACTGTGTCTGGCTCTTCATCTGTCCGAGTTGCGTTCAATCCGCGACAACCTTCCTCCGGCTTGATGCCAGCCAAACACCCCTTTGACTCAGTATCACATTTGGAAATCTTGTGTGAGACTCTCTCTCACTGGTGGTAGCAGCAGCGACACGTCCCCAGGCCGACCTGTAGCCTGATCCACGGCCAGCCCTATAGTCTGCTTGGCTGGCCAGCGGACCCCCCACCTCCACTGAGCTCCCAGACAACCCCCTACCCCTATGCCTTTGGCTGCCTATTCCATCAACCCCCCACCACTCTGACACTTCTACCCCCCACATGGCACCACATCGATATCAGGACCCCCCTCCCCCTTTGCCACTTGGCCCCCCTTTTTTCCCACCCTGCAGCCCCCCCTCTTGGGATGGCTACTGGTGCCTCCCCTACCTGCGCTTCTCAGCCACCCTTGTATCACCTGCCCCCCACCCTCTCACTCCTTTATAACCACCCACTTAACCCCCCTCCTGCAACCAGAACCCTTCCTCCCCACAACACCCCCCTGTCTCCACAATTATTGCCCCACCCATTGCTCAGATGGACCCCCCTTCCCCGAACCTGACCCTCCCAGACCCACTTCCCCTCCCTTGTTCGACAACGAATCCTCCTCATCTATGATCAGTCGGCCCAAATGCCCCCTCCCCTTGGTACGGGTTCTCCGTCTCCGATGGCCACCTATCAGCGCTAGTGCCGCCCTACCGCTAGTGCTCACTTTTCCCTTCCAGGGGAATCCAGCTGCCCTCCCCTCCAGTTAGGGGATATGGTCCTCAGAGATTCTTGCATTCCTTTGCCGATAGATGGAAACCGACAATTTTACTTGGCTCTGCAGACTGAGCGAGATTAGTTCAATGAAGAAACTTGGATCGTATCTCCGAATTGGCTAGAACCCCTCGGGAGGCAAGACTGCCTCAGGAGTAAGCAAAAAAGGGAATAAATGATTGTAATCTCTTGGAATGTAAAAGGAATTGGTTCCTCCCAAATGCAAGCCACTGTTCGGAATCTCCTATCGAGTAGTCGTCCTTCTATTGTGATCCTCCAAGAATCCAAATGTCAAACTCCTTCTGATGCTTTTGTTCATGATCTTTGGTGCTATAATAACTTGGAATGGCTTGCGATTAATGCAAACGGATCCTCTAGAGGTCTTCTCCTGCGTTGGAACTTGTGTGTGGTTGAGGTGTTAGATCATTTGATTGGTTCCTACTCTATAGGAATCAAGCTCCGTGACAGATGCACTAATTTCTCTTGGGGTCTGGCTGGTGTTTATGATCCCACCTGATATCGGGAGCGTCGCTCCTTCTGGGTTGAGCTTACTGATCTTCTAATCTACTGGCCCGTACCATGGCTTCTTATTGGAGATTTCAATGCCATTCACTTCTGCAATGTGAAGTGCCTTCCATGCTCCCAGAATTTCCACCACCACGAGGCAGTTTGCAAATTTTATTGGCAGCTTCGAGTTGGAAAGGATTTACCTCTCTGGCAAGACGTTCACGTGGTCTAATGGGCAGAGGCCTCCCATCCCGTCTAAGATTGATCGCTTCCTTCCCACCAGTGATTGGCTCCAGCTCTACGGGAACACTTGCGGTTTGGTTTTGAGCCATGCTGGCTCTGACCATTGGCCCCATTCAGATTGACACCAAACTTGACAAATGAGACCCCAACTATGATGGCTGGTCCCTCCCGTGCAAGCTGAAGCGCCTCAAAGAAAAACTCAAGTCTTCGTCCTCGGAGCGTCGCCTCAATGCCACCTCTCACAAGTCCTCTCTACAGTCTTAGATTGCTGCCCTTGGTGTGATTGAGGAGCAAAGGAGCCTTACCTATTCGGAATTCTCCAGCCGGGTCTCTTTGCAATGCAATTTCTAGATTTTTCTTCATTCCGAAAGGATTTAGTGGAAGCAAAAGGCCCGCTTCAAGTGGTTGGCTGAGGGCGATGCCAACACAAAGTTCTTTCATGCAATCACCTCGACCCATCACAGGACTAATCGGATTACTTCCTTGTCTATCGACAATGAAGTAACTCAGATAGGACCTCTATTACTAATGCTCTTCTCAGTTTTTTTGCAGATCTTTACAGAGAGGAGCGCCACCATCGCCCCCGCCTTACTAGGCTCCATTTCTCTTCAATTTCTCCCACCTTGGCGGCTTTCATTGAGCTTCCCTTCTCGGACTTGGAGATTGAAGATGCGGTATTAGGTCTCCCTCGAGATAAGGCCCCAGGGCCTGATGGGTACAATGGGGAATTTTACAGAATTTGCTGGCCTAACCTGATATCAGACATTATTTCCATGGTCCGCAGTTTTTATATTCGTGTAATCACCTTCAAGAGTGTCGGTGCTTCTCTTATTGCCCTAGTACCTAAGAAAGCTAGTGTTGAACATCCTCATGACTTTAGGCTGATCAACCTTGTCTCAAGTCTGTACAAAATCATTGCTCGTATCCTGGCTGGTCGTCTTAAGTTTATTCGTCTCACCATCATCCACAAGGGTCAGAGTGCATTCATTAGAGGTTGGGACATCCTCGATTCAGCTATGGCAACTCACGAGATTATCGACCACTTTGTCAAACTGGGCCTACCTAAGTTTGTCCTCAAGCTCGATCTCGAGAAGGCCTTTGACCGGGTGAGCTGGTCCCTTCTGGACGGCATTATGCAGCGCATGGGCTTCAGAGACAGATAGAGATTTTGGATTCGCAGTTGCATCTCCTCGGCTTCTTACTCTCTACTTCTGAAGTTTGCGGTTTCTTCCAGGGTTCTCGTGGCATTCGTCAAGGAGACCCCCTCTCCCCACTCCTCTTCAACATTATTGTTGAGTACTTGTCATCTATGTTCTACTCTGCTCGTAGTATCGGTTGGCTTGAGGCTGTTTCTGACCAGAGTTGCTTTGACATTCCCTTGCTTCAGTTTGCAGATGACACTATCTATTTCGGTGTTGGCACGTTTGATCAGATCCGCAACATTTAGGCCATCCTTGGCCTATTTGAGATTGCTTTTGGTCAGAAGGTTAACTTGGGGAAGACAACCATCATGGGCTTTTATATTGAGCCTTCCCTTCTTTAGCACATGGCAGACACTCTGGGATGCTCGGTTGCAGTTACCCCTTCTCACTACCTGGGTCTTCCTCTTACTGACTGTCAGCCTAGGATGGGATTATGGGCCCCAGTCATTGAGCGGTTTGAGCGGCGACTGTCGACTTGGAAGGGTAGGATGCTCTCTAAGGCGTGCAGATTGGCTCTCCTCAATCCGTCCTTGTGGGTATCCCAAACTATTTTCTCTCTTTCCTGCCATGCTCCGCCTCCATCAGTCGGCGTTTTGTCATGATCAAGAGACACTTCCTATGGCGTGGCATTGGAACCGAGTTCCGTTACCACCTTGTCAGTTGGGATGATGTTTGTATACTGAAGTCCTTGGGCGGTCTTGGGATCAGACCCACCAAGGAAATGGGTCAGGCCTTGCTCCTTAAATGGTTTTGGAAACTCAACTCCCCCTCGAGAGCCTCCTGGAAGCCTATGGTGACCTTTAAGCTTCGGCTTCTTGGTGATAGATGGATTACCGATGGTAACAGACGCCACCTCTCTCCTATCTAGAAGGCCATGTTCATCTCTTTGTCCCTTTCCCAATGCTATTAGGTTCTTCCTTGGGGATGGCTCTAGCCTTCGCTTTTGGACTGATTGGTGGTCGGACGATGGTCCTCATGCCCCTTCCCACCCTGTTCTCTTTTAGATTACCTCTTGTCATGACCTCTCGGTCTTTGATGCGTGGAGGAACGGCTCATGGGATCTTCGTATGAGACGAGGTCTTACTGATGTGGAGGCCATATCTGCTTGTGATATGATTGATGGTCTAGACAATGTTAGGATTTGACCACTGGTGACTAACTGGCTGATCTGGCTCCCTGATGATAGCGGACACTTCTTTGTCTGCTCGGCCTATCGTCACCTTATGGGTTGGAAACAACCTCCCACCCTTCACCAGGCTGCTTTGCTTGGAGGCTCTTGGCTCCTCCAATGATGAAAAATTTCCTTTGGAGTGCTTGCCGCAATAGGATTCTCACTACTGACAATCTTATTAGACGTGGAAACACTGCTCTTGACCATCTATGTTCCCTTTGTGGGGTGGTAGCCGAGACCATCGGTCACCTACTCCTCCACTGTGCTTTTGCCTAGAAGGTCTTGACCTCTATGATTGATAGCATGGGCCTCAGTTTTTGCATCCGCCTTGACTTGAGCACCATGTGCCGTTTCTCAACTGACTCGTCTCCCTAGCCTCGGTGAGCTTCTGTTAGCTGCTTGTGTTGTTTATATTCCTTGGTGCCTTTGGACTTAAAGGAAGCTCTGCCACTGAGTTGATTTGCACTGCTATGGGCCTTATCTCTACTTAGATTTGCACTCAAAAAGAATTTGGCTGTCTATCATGTACCCCTTGGGGGAATACTGGAAGATCATTGCACAAATGTCCATTCCCACAACGCCCGCCAACCCCCCCCCCCCCCCCCCCCCCCCAGCGCTCGCCAACCTCTCGGAGCACGATCCAGAGGGAGCCCCATAGCTACTTTCTCAATTTCTCTACTAGAAAAGGGGAGCTCAATAAGACTGGCAGTTGTAGCAGGGATGGCCATAAGATTAACCCGCTGAAAGAAGGGTCGAGCGGTCTGACCTTTAGTGTAGAGATTTGCAAAAAAACTCACAAGATTGTTAGAAACAAGGGCTCTGTCCGAGGTCACCATTGACACAGAGCGATGTGATACGATTGGCTCTTCTCTTGGTAGTGGCCACAACATGAATTTTTTTTGTATTGGCATCTCCCTCTTGAAGCTATTTGAACTAAGCTCGTTGCTTCCAATGCACTGGATCTCAATAATTGAAGGCATGCAACTTCCCCTTAAGAGCATAGTGCTAAACCAATTCAGCAGAGGTCAGGCTTCTAGATTCCTCGTCAGTGTCAATGATAGCCACCTGAGCAAGGGTGGAAGCTTTCTCCGCTGAACATGAGGACTGGCATTCAAGGGCCCAAGAGCGCAAAAAGGGCTTGAGAAGCTTGAGTTTCACTGGGAGGGACCAGCCGCTTGGTCCGACAGCAACAATCCTCCTCCAAAAGGATTGGACTGAAGAATCTAATGAGGGGTAACTGATCCAAGCATTGTTGAATCGGAATGGCGGGGGGCCCAGCTGCCGAAGTGAGTGTCCACCATGATCGGCCAATGATCTGAAACTGCCCGGCTAAGCACTATGCCAGTAACATTGTTATAGAGACACAACCAATCCTCATTGGCGAGAAACCTGTCAAGCTTTGAAAGCACAAGGGGTTGCCTACCGTTTGGACCAAGTGAAGGTCTTTTGGGACAAAGCAATTTCATCGAGCTCCCAACATCCAATGAATTCAGCAAAGAGCCTCATGGAGGTAGTGATCCTCCTTGACGGCGGGGACTTCTCATGCTAGAATCGAGTGACATTGAAGTTGCCAGTGAGTAACAGAGGGACAAACCATCTTTGGCAGACCGGCAGGAGGTCGTCCCAGAAGAGGTGTCTCTCGCTATGTCTAGTAGACCAATAGACCCCCACGAGACACCGAATTAGATTTTAACAACCTACAAAAGAAATAAGTTTATTTATTTATTTTGACATGGTGATAATTCATTAAACTGGAAAAGGGAAGAAAAACTCAAACCCCAAAGGGAACAGAATTCCCAATTACATGAATAGATCTATGAATAGTAGCCTTAGTTGTTTTACCGAATTAGATTTTAACAACCTACAAAAGAAATAAGTTTATTTATTTATTTTGACATGGTGATAATTCATTAAACTGGAAAAGGGAAGAAAAACTCAAACCCCAAAGGGAACAGAATTCCCAATTACATGAATAGATCTATGAATAGTAGCCTTAGTTGTTGTTAGGGATTTGCTCCTTTGTCCTTTGTAATTTTCTCTGTTAATATATACATTATTATTATTTTTTTTTAAAAAGAAAGAATAGCAGCCTTAGCGAAATCATTAGTTGGACGATTAGCTGATCATACGACTTGATCCCACCTTACGTCAACCCCAAACAAAAGGAGAAAAGGAACAAGCAAAGTTTGCAATAGCTAAAAAGATGCCCCAAGCAAAGTTTGCAAAAGAGAAAAAAGATGCCCTAAGATTGTAGGGTTCATGTTACATGAATGTGTTATGGTGTAGTACTTGTGCTATAGTTCACTTTTTTTTGCAGTAATACATCACTTGTAACAGATAGCAGCATGGATGACCCTTGACTATCTCCAACAAAACAATAGGCAGGCCCAAATCACATCAAACATTAGAGTATACCATATCAAAGATACTGCTTATACCGTTTGGTCTTTTAGGTTTAGATCACTTGAGAACTAGGTAGGATCAAACTAAAAATGATTATATTGTGTAAATAAGTTGGTTTGGTTTTCTGAATGGGAGATTTATGTGTGCTATGTTTTTAATTTGGTATTGTTTTGTGTTTTTTTCTTCTCCCTAATGATACTTCCCATTATTCTAAACAAAAAGGGTGACCCTTTGATACATTGTTTGTCACCATTTGTTTTTGTTTTTTTGCACATTGTTGGCAAACTTTAAATAAAAGATCTGCACTGAACTAAATCCATCTTTTGAACTCATCTTGGTAGAATGTTTTGTTTATTCTTCTATTGTGAAGCGAAAGCTTGATTCTATTGTTCAAGGATAACAAAGTAATTTTGCAATTTTTAATGTCATTTTTATAGGTGCGACTCTTGAAGATCCTCGAACTGAAGACTTCAGCCAGGAAGTTCATGGGTTCATATTCTCCAAGATTATGGTTCGAATCTTACTCAAAGTTTTTGTTTGGAGTCATTTTGGTCATGAAGGTTTGATGAGAGTCAGCAATTCCAAATTTAACGAGAACAAGCCAAATTCCAAAATTCACATTTAAATGGGAGGTGATCAAATATGCTTGAGCCTTGAGCTCCTTGGTAGCCAATCTATCATATAAGTTGGCAATTCTAGGAATAGGACTTAAATTAATTGGGAGATATTTTATTTTTATTTAAAAAAAAATGATGAGAAATGCGTTAAGAGAAAAGGATGTATAATATGCAAACGAAGAAAAACTACTTTCACCCAATATGATGTTGTGAACCTGAATTTTGTAAGAGCTAGAAGAAGAGAGGAGAAAGGAGAAAGGAGAAGAAGAAGAGGGAGAAGAAGATGGAGAACGAGAATGAGGAAGATAGAAATGACTAGAGAGGAGAGTGTTCAACAAGGATCCTCCTCTAAAATTTCTTCTTTTTATAAAACAACAGCTTACAAATTAATCATCATGAAACTACGACTTTTCTAATTGAAACTATCCTAATTTGGACTTTCTGGGTCCAACAATGTACACCTAGTCAAAACTTGGCCAATTACTTCATCTATTGCAGATATTGTATCTTCCATTTCTTGCACTTGGAATCATATTCCTGGGTCAGCCAATTCTGTGGCTGACAGGCTAGCTAAATTTGGAAACTTTCAGCAATCTCTCATTGTTTGGGATGGTTCCCCCTCGTAATCTTGCTCTTTTGAGTCTTTTAATATTACTTAGCACTATTTAAAAAAAAAATCAATCAACAATCGCCTCCAATATTGTATCTACTGGTTTGACACCTAGTGGACCAATTTAAGTCAACAATCAGTAATACGTCTCCTTTGAGAAATTATAATGCCTGATTTTCCTCGAGCCACTTCTATCTCTAGAAAATATCTAAATAGTCCCAAATCTTTGTTTGAAAATGTTGCCTTAGATGCCTCTTGTTCTCTGCAGCACCTTACTCAGCATCACCTGAAATGATGTTATCACCTGAAATCGCTCTTATCCCTCAAAAAAAGAAGGGGCAGAATCCAATTGACTATATGCCAATTAGCTTAATCTCCAGTCGCTATAAATTGATTGCTGAAGTCCTTTGAAGAAGGTTGAAGAAAAAGTTCTTCCCTGGATCATCAATTAGTCATACAGAGCTTTCATTGGTGGCTGGCTGATCCTTGAGTCAGCTTTGATAGTGTATGAGTTTGTAGTTGAATACAAAAGAAGGGGAAAGGAAGGAGTGATGTTGAAGATCGACATGGAGAAAGCCTTTGACCAGGTTAATTGGGAGTTCCTCAAATTTTTTCCACAAGATGGGCTGGCCATAGGTGGAGGCATTGGATCAAAAGCTGCATACTTTTCCTACCTTCTCTATTTTTATAAAGCTGCATACTTTTCCTACCTTCTCTATTTTTATAAATGGTACTGGAGTTTTTAAAGGATCTAGAGGAGACCCTATATCCCCCTTGCTATTCAATATTGTCAGTGAAGCTCTTTGCTCCTTTTTCCAAACAACACAGCAAAACTATTGGATTTTGGGATAGAGGAGACCCTGTATCTCCCTTGCTATTCAATATTGTCAGTGAAGCTCTTTGCTCCTTTTTCCAAACAACACAACAAAACTATTGGATTTTGGGATTTGGTTTCAATGATAGCTCACTCAGAATGTCTTTATGGGAATTCTCTGACAACACCATCTGTTTTTGTGACAGCTTTCAGTTTGAAAACACTTCTATCTCTATATGAGATGATAGCAGGGCAGAAAGTTAACTAGGCTAACTCAGGGCTCTATGGTGTGAATGTTTGTCATGAAAGACTAGAAAGGCTGGCACATATCCTTCCCTTCTACCCACCTCGGTCTACATTTCTTTCATGGTAGGTCAACTGAAAATTTATGGTATCCTATTCTTGAAAAATAGAAAAGCGATGGAGGGATTTAAAATGAGAGCGAGCGCACTCGAGTGCGTCCGAGTGTAAGGGGGTGGCACCGCCAGCTACCGGCCCGTGGCCCTAGCTCACCCCACCTTAACCCACCTTGCCGGCAGCCCCACTGTTGTCAACTCCGACGCCAGTCACTGTCACTCCAAGCTCGTGCTTCGAGAGACGAACATAAATAGGAAGGTCGTCCCTTCCAAAAGCAGCAAGACCATTGGACGAAGGCCAGAAACTTCTGATGCCCCACTAGCGAGCATCAAATGCCCCCCGACAGAAGATGCACACTGTTTGGACCACTATTTCCCAGCGATGGCGACAACAACCTTTTTTCCTTTTCTCATACGGACAATGCTCAGTGATTGTTGAGCGAGTCAACCCCACCTTTGGACCAATCATTCGCATCAATTCGACCAATGGATCTAATATCCTTCATCTGCATTCCGTTGGTGGCCATCTCGGCTTTCGTTTAGTAGTTAGCTCGCATCACCAGTGCGGAAAAGGATGGCTCCTGCAAGCTCTGGTCTGGCAACTTCTTCTTTTTCTTCTTCTCGGTGACCACCTACTCGGGTCGCCGTGAGTGCCGGATCACCCAAAGCCGAGGAAGCACTATTCTTACCCGTCTCTTCATCCTGGAGCAAACTAACTGCGGATTTGGCTGGAAAGAACTATCTGAGGCCTTACGGAGCTTCTCTCTGTCCTTGCCTCTAGCGAGTGAACTGCAATCTTCGCGACGCTCCCCACCGGCCTTCCCCCCACTTACCTCCGACCTCCATCACAGATAGAAACCGTCCCCGACTTCAAAGCAAGGCCCCACCCCCATCGTCCTGCCCCCTTCAAAATTCCTTGAACCTGCATGTACACCCCCTCCCACCAAGCCTCCAGAAAAGCCATCCGAAATCATCCACCTACCTTCCAACCTCCTTCGCAACGGGTGATTAGTGTTGGAGCGCTCGGTCGTTGTCAAATCCAGTCCCGATGTTGAAAAACATGCCATCCTCCAGTGGTTGAACACTAAATTGAGCCTTCAATATACACCCAGAATCTCTTACTTGAACTCCCAATGCTGGCTTGTCCATTTTTGCACGCATCTGGACAAGGTGGCAGGCCTCTCCCTCCCTCCCCCTCCCCCCTCCCTGGCGTCATCAGCATCTCGGAGTGGCTCCCTTCATCTCCGCCTAGTCAATTTGGCCAATGGGCTTCCATCCTTGGCCTACCGGTTGAGCTTTGGCAATCCACAGTCTTCTCTGGCATTATCGCCGAATTCAGGTCAATCATCGCATTGGACTCTGTCACTGAGCACTGGCACCGGTTGGATGACGCCCGTCTCCTCATCAACCCCCTTTACCTTTGCAAAGGCCAGCACATCAAGTGCACTGTTGTTGACAATGCCCGGTTATGGGTTCGGATCACTTTCAACACTATGGCAGACTTCCGACATGGGGCAAATCATCTTTCAGATGAGCCAGCTCGTTTCACATTGCTCTAGACTCCTAGCTCACCGAGGCCAGCACCTTTACCTGTTTACTCAGCACAGGGCATTGATCCATCCTCACCTCCAGATTCTAATCCGCTGAAGAAAACACGACCCTCCTCATGCAACCCTGGCATGACCAGCGATACTGCCCCTACAGGCCCCCTGACATAACTGCCCCCCTGCCATCCATGCTCGCCTCTTTTACCCCCCATCCATGTGTACCAGAAGGCCCCTCACCCTCCTCGCCTTCTCCCCAAGAAGGACCTTTCATGTGTTCACCAGCCTTCTGACAGTCCCCATCTACCTCCAACCGACAACCCTCCCACCTTTACTCTGGAAATAACCATGCCATTACCGTCCCCCCACCCCATCCCCCCTACACACACACACACACACACACACACACACACACACACCTCTGCCACCTACCAGTGTTGTACCTGAGGCCAGCCTCGGCAGTTGCTTCAGAGTGAGCCAAGTGTGCAAGCCTGTTTCCCCCTGTGATCTAGAAACGAGACTTTTGTATTTTCGGAGCTTGGTGAAAGATCCAATGCTTCGTGGAGGCGTTACGGACTGAGCGGCACAAGTTCAACCCTGAAATTTGGGCCTAGATGATGGAGTTAGCAAAATTGATGGGCCTCCCTCCATGCTCCTCTTGTAAGGGGGTGGCCTGCGTAATCTTGTTTTTGTTTCTGGTTTAATGAATTCATCTCTTTCTCAAAAAAAAAAAAAGAAATTTTTTTCAGCAACTTTTTAGTTCTGGTTAATGGAGCTCCTAAGGTTTTCTTCACTAGTACGCATGGGATTCATCAGGCATGACCTTTTTTCTCAATACTATTCAACATTATAGGAGAAGCCTCAGCGGTCATTTTTAAAACAGGAATCCAAGCTGGCTTGTAGCATTTTGTGCAACCGTCTAGGCACTTTGGGAGGAGAGGAATGCTTGAACCTTTGATTGTAGGTCCATTCCATTGGGGGTGTTGTGGAGAGAATGATCCACTATACTCTCTATTGGGCCTACAAGCTTCCAAGTTTCCAGTACTTTTTTTTTTTTCCGTAAATGATGCTGACATTTATTAGAAAGAAAGAGCTACATCAAGAGAGGGGGTGGGGTCCCAAACAATGTGGGATTGGAGGGAGGTCCCATTTTTAGCAAGTTTATCGGTAAAAGAATTTACCGATTCGTTTACATGGCTCCAAGAGCAAGAAATAGCAGATACAATGTTAGAAATGGAATGCAAAATTGGCCAGTGACGCCAGGGAGGAGATACTGAGCCCGAACACCAGCTGATAACAATGTTGGAGTTGCGTTCAATGAGTAAATGTTCGGAGAGCCACTCCTTGAAGACAATCAGGCTCTGCAAAAGGGCGAAGACTTCGGCTGCAGTTGAATCAGCGATCCTAAAGGTTCCAAGTATGATAAGATAACCTCGCCCGAAGGGTTCCAAAAGATTCCCTTAGTGGGCCCCAGGCAGACCAAAGCACTACCGTCAAAATTCGATTTGATGCTGTCAGCAGGAAAAGGGGACCCGACATGTGGGCAAGGATACACTAATTCATTTGGAGTGGCACACCTATGGGGGTGGAGAATTCTTTTTTGGAATGAAGCTAGTTAGAGATGAGACCCACAACTGAATTAATAGTGCTGTCGATGCTGCTGAACTTGTGGTTGAAACGCCTATTGCTATGCTCCAGCCAAATGCACCAGGGCATGTGTGCAAGACAAGCAGATAGGAGTTTATCGAGCTTGGGTAGAGGGGTACCCATGACCAGGCGAATGGTTCCAATTAAATCCCGCTGTAGACCGAGGTGGAGATCAAGTCTCTGGAACATGGCCATCCAGACCCTCCACAGTGGAGGAGCATGTGCTGAACAAATTCATTGCAAGTGCTACAGGGGCAGATAATGTCTGGGCTGGAGTGGACGCATGAGGTGCTGATCTTCGGTTACACTAGCATGAGGTTGCTGCATTTACTAAACCGGGGTTCCTTGGTTCCCCTTTCAGCTCCCATAAAAATTGAGCTTTGACCACCCATTTTGGGCTAGAGAAATCCTTAGAGGTTGTTCAGGTCAAGTCTAGAGGGTATATTCTGTGCCTTTTGGAGTGTGTGACTCTGCAAAGGTTGAGATCTGAGCTCTGAGCTTTGTTTTGGGGTTTAAAGATCTAGTTGTTGATTGGCTGTGGTTTTCTTCTGGTCTCAAGCTAATCCTGAGATATAAGGGCCTAGGGTGGGTAGGAGTGGCATCGAGTCAAGCCAAGCTCAAACTTGCATATGTTTGAGTTGGGCTTGATTTGAATACTTCGAGTTCAATCTTAAAATTAGAATCGAGCTTGAGCCCAAGAATTTTAACTGAGTTTGAGCTCGTGCTCGAGCCGGGTTCGAGCTCCGATCTACATTTAAAACTTTGTATAAAATACATGTCAAATAAACTGTACATAAAATTATGCATAAATTTTACATAAAATTATGCATTACCTCTACATAAAATTGTACATGTGCATCGTGACCAATTTGTCAAACCAGTCTCGCGTTTTTAAAAATTTGTCAAACCTACATTCTCGTGTATTTACAAATTTGTATTGCATAAAATTTGTTTGTAATTCATCAAATGAGTTAAATTGTCAAACGAATTAAATCCTTCCTGCATAGAAACCAAAACCTTAATCAAATAGTTGCAAAAATGACTACTTTACAGACTGGAAAAACTAAATTTCTCCCCAAATTACAGCAAATCATCTTATAATCAGCGAGGATGCTGCAGAATAAACCAGGAGACACATTAGAAAACAAGATTACAGCATGCATGAGCACAAGGCAAACCTGGCATGGAAGTTCTCAGCGCCTAGTAAAATCAAATTCTTCGTGTGGATGCCCATCAGGGAATGGATCCTCACCTCTGACAACCTCCATAAAAGAGGTTACACAGCCCCCGATCGCACTTGTCCCCTTTGTGGTGTGTGCGACGAGACAATCCAGCATGTTCTCTTACATTGTGACTTTTCTTGGCAAGTCTGGATGAAGATATTTCAGAAATTGGTCTCCAAATGGGGTTGCATCAGGACCTTTTTGGAACCGTTAAGATGGTTATGAGGATATGCCTTCCTAAGTTGGGGCAAGATAATTCTCTTGGCATGCCTTGCGCATGTTCCATGGTGTATATGGCTCGAGCGAAACAACTGGAGATTCAACTCCAAGGCTAACAACCCGGATAATATAGCTTCTCAGGCAGTGGGCCTTATCTCAAGTTGGCTACATTTTAGGAAGGAGTTTGCTTATTTGTCGGGCGTCTCCCTTCGAGAAAATTGGGGCTTGATTGCGCACATGGCGGACCCCTATAGGAAACCGGTTATGGCCACCTGGGATCCTCCCCCTTACGATTGCACCAAACTCAATTTTGATGGCAGTGCTTTAGGCTGTCCTGGGCCGGCTGGAGCTTGTGGTGTTTTTAGAGACAGCAGTGGAGACCCTATTCTATCCTTTGCAGGGCCGGTGGGTATTGCTGATTCAAATACTGCTGAAGTGAGTGTTCTTCTATTCAGCCTCCAAATCTTTAAAGAGCGGCTTCATGGCAAGTTGATTATCGAAGGCGACTCAAAGACTGTCATCAGCTGGTGTTCAAAAGATAACTCCCCTCCTTGGCGCCACTGGCCAATCACGGATTGTATTGTTGATATTGTGTCATCCATTCATTGTAATTGAAACTTCGTTCCTAGATCAGCCAATTCTTTGGCTGATAAATTGGCTGAATTCGGAACCTCCCAGCAATCTCTCATTGTTTGGGAAGGCTTCCCCTCTTGTAATCTGCTCGTTTGAGCTCTCATAATAAAATTCAACATCATTTCAAAAAAAGAAAAAAGAAAAAAAAAGGAAAATCAGCAGAACATACCACAAATAACAACCACTGAAAAAAAGAAATAAAAGAAGTTCAAAAACTTACTTTTTTTTTTGTTTTTATGAAATGATGATAATTTTATTTCAAAGAAAGGGAAGATACATCAAGGGAGGCTTCCCCTAACAACTAGAGATTGAAGAGGGTGGGCAAGCTTACACACAAATCAGCAGCTGAACTGGCTGATTTAAGAACATGAGACCAAGTACAAGAAATGTTGGAAGCAATGTCCACAATATTAAGAAAAATCTGCCAGTGACACCATGGGGGGAAAGATGAGGTGGAGCACCATCCGATGACGACCTTGGAATCTCCCTCCACAATAAAGGGACCACTGAAGTGGTCCTAAAAGATACGCAAGCCGTGAAGGAGACCAGAGAGCTCAGCAATGGTCGAGTTAGCAATTCCAAGAGGGCCAGAGTAAGATAGTATGGTTGTGTCGCCTGGATAAAAAATCACCCCACAAAGCCAGCCAAACCCGGGTTCCCAAAGGCACTACTATCAAAATTTAGCTTATAATGATCAGTGGGGGGAGGCTCCCAAACAACAACCTAGCGGGGAGCAGAGGGGACGGACATCTGAGCAATAATCCTCCAGATGGTGTGGATCGGGAAACAAGAGAGGCATGTAGAGATGAGCCCAATGGCAGTGAAAGAGACCTCAGCAGTAGAGTGGAAAGTTTAGTCAAATCGTCTGGAGTTTCTTTTTTTCCAAAGGCACCAAGGGACGAAAGCAATGTAGGCAGCCATCAGAAACTTGCTCAGGCTGGAAGGCGGGTCCCAGAAGAGAGATGACACATGTTGGTCAGACCAAGTACAAGAAATGGTGGAAGCAATGTCCAAAATGTCAAGAAAAATCTGCCAGTGATGCCATGGGGGGAAAGATGAGGCGGAGCACCATCCGATGACGACCTTGGAATCTCCCTCCACAATAAGGGGACCACTGAAGCGGTCCTGAAAGATACGCAAGCCATGAAGGAGACCAGAGAGCTCAGCAGTGGTCAAGTCGGCAATTACAAGAGGGCCAGAGTAAGAAAGTATGGCAGTGCCGCCATGATAAAAAATCACCCTGCCAAAGCCAACCAAACCTGGGTTCGCAAAGGCACTACCTTCAAAATTTAGCTTATAATGACCGGTGGGGGGCAGAGGGGACAAACATATGAGCAATAATCTTCTAGATGGTGCGGATCGGGAAACAAGAGAGGTAGGCCAATTCTTTCCGAGAGCGGATACATGTAGAGATGAGCCCAATGGCAGTGAAGGAGACCTCAACAATAGAGCCGAAAGTACAGTCAAACTGTCTGGAGTTTCTTTCTTTCCAAAGGCACCAAGGGACGAAAACGATGCAGGCAGCCATTAGAAGCTTGCCTAGGTTGGGAAAGTGGGTCTCAGAAGAGAGATGACACATGGTGGTCAAGTCAAGTGGGATGCATAAGCTGAGACCCATAATATCAATCATGTAAGTCCACACTTTCCAAGTGAAGCTATAGTGGTGAAGAAGATGATTCACAGTTTCAGCCTCCATCCCGCAGAAGGGGCACAGAGGATTGGGAGTAGTGTTACCGTGACTGATAAGGTTGTCTGCAATGAGGATCTTATTGCAACAGGTATTCCAGAGAAAAAACTTCACCTTGGGCGGGGCCGAGAGGCACCAAACAAAAGCAATCGGGTGGGGGGCGGGCAGCCAAGACCATCCCATAAGATGGCGGTAGGCCGACGAGGCCAATGATCGTCTGCTATCATCCGGAAGCCAGATTATCCAGTCTGCCGTCTGAGGGCGGGCGGACAATAATACTGCCAAGACTATCAATCAAGCCACAAGCAGAGATGGCTTCCTCATCAGTAAGGACACGTCTAAGGCAAAGGTTCCATGAGCCATTCCCCCAAGCGTCAGAGACAAATAAGTCGTAACTGGTTGTGAGCTGAAGCAAAGGTGGATAAGATGAGGCAAAAGAGCCATCGCTTGGGCGGAAAGTGGAAAACAGATGAAACATGGCCTTCTAGATGGGGGAGAGAAGACAACAGTTTCCATCAGTGATCCATCTATCTCCAAAACGTCGAAGCTTAAAGGCAACCATTGGTTTCCACGAAGCCCTCGAGGAAGAGTTGAGCTTCCAGAACCATTTGAGCAATAGAGCATGCCCCATTTCCTCTGTGCGCCTAATCCCGAGCCCACCCAAATACTTTGGGTTACACACTTCATCCCAACTGACAAGGTGATAATGAAATTCATTTCCAGTGCCTCACCACAGAAAATGTCTCGTGATCATGTCAATGCGCCGGCTAATAGAGGCGGGGCAAACCAGGAAGGAGAGGAAGTAGTTAGGTATACCTGTGAGGCAAGAATTTAAAAAGATCAATCTACCCGCTTTGGAGAGCATCCTACCCTTCCACGTGGAGAGGCGACGCTAAAGCCGTTCGATCACCGGAGCCCATTGCCCCATCTGGGGTCTGCTGTTAGTAAGAAGGAGGCCCAAATAGTAAGTGGGAGCAATTGCAACCGGACAACCCAAAGTCTCTACAATGATCTGAAGCAAAGGGGGATCAATATGATGTCCCATAATAAATGACTTTCCCCAGTTAACCTTATGACTTGAAGTGATCTCAAAAAGGCCAAGAAGGGCCTTAATGTTATGGACCTGATCAAGGGTGCCAACGCTGAAGAATATGGTGTCGTTCACAAACTAGACCTAGGGGATGTCAAAACAACTTTGATAAGAGACGACCTCTAGCCAACCAGTGTTGCAAGCAGAGTAGAACATAGAGGATATGTTTACAGCAATGACGTTGAAGAGGTGTGGGGAGAGGGCGTCTCCTTGACGGATGCCTCAAGAGTCCTGGAAGAAGCCACGAACTGTGCCATTGAGAAGCAAGGAATACGAGGCCGAAGAGATACAACTGTGGATCCAAAACCTCCATTTGTTACCAAACCCCATACGCTGCATAATGTCGTCTTAGAGGGACCAATTAACCCAGTCGAAAGTTTTTTCAAGATCCAACTTGAGAACAATCCGCGGTTGACCCAACTTGGCAAAATGATCCATAATCTCATGTGTGGCCATAGCAAAGTCGAGAATGTCATGACCTTTGATAAAAGCACTCTGACCTCGGTGGATGATGGTAGGAAGAATAACCTTGAGACGATGGGCTAGGATGAGGGCAATGATCTTGTAAGGACTTGAAACGAGACTGATCTGCTGATAATCCTGAGGGCGTTCCATACTAGCTTTCTTGGGGACCAGAGCAATAAGGGAGGCACCCACACTCTTAAAAGTGATTCCACAAACAAAGAAGTTTCGGACCATGGAAATGATATCCGATCTCAAGGCGGGCCAGCAAGCCTTATAGAATTCTTCGTTGAAACCGTCAAGCTTTGGTGCTCGATCCCGAGGGAGACCCAGGACATCATCCTCAACCTCCAAGTCAGAGAAAGGAAGCTCAGTGAATCTTTCCAAAATGGGGGAGATTGCGGTAAAGCGAAGGCTGGAAAGTCTGGGCTGGTGGCGTTGCTCTTACGTGTATAGATATGCAAAGAAACTGAGAAAGACATCAGTAATGGAGGTCCTATCCATGGTAACCTCATTGTGAATAGACACAGCAATGACCCGGTTAGTCCTCCTATGGGCCAAGGCGATAGCATGAAAAAACTTTGTGTTAGCATCACCCTCGGCCAACCACTTGAAGTGGGCCTTTTGCTTCCATTAAACCCTTTCAGAGTGTAGAATAGATCGAAAATTGCATTGAAGAGAGATGCGGTTAGAAAACTTAGCATGAGTAATGCATCTTTGCTCCTCAACCATATCAAGGGCAGCAATTTGAGACTGTAGAGAAAATTTCTGAGAGGAGGCAGAAAGGCGACGCTCCGAGGACCATTCTTTGAGTTTCACTTTGAGACGCTTTAACTGGCGCAGGAGAGACCAGCCATCATAGTTAAGGTCCCCAAAGGTTTCCCACCAGGAGGCGACGTTGTCGGCTAAATGCTTGTCTAAGAGCCAAGAATTATCAAACCTGAAAGGGGCAGGCCCCCATTTATCAAGTTTGGTATCAATCTGAACAGGCTAGTGATCAGAGCCAGCATGGCTGAAGACTGATCCACAGGTGTTGCCGTAGAGTCTGAGCCAATCACTAGTGGCCAGGAAACGATCAAAGCTTGGACAGGATGGGAGGTCTTTGACCATTGGACCAAGTAAAAGCCTTGCTTGAGAGACTGATTTCTACCAACTCAAAACCGCTAATAAAGTCAGCAAATTGCCTCATGGTTGAGGTAGTCTGGAAGGTAGGGGGAGACTACTCATTACAAAAGCGGGTAGCATTAAAATCCTCGGCAAGGAGCCAAGGAATGGGCTAGCGGGGCAAAAGGCCAGAGAGCTCATCCCAAAAGGAGCGCTGATTCCGATATCTAGTAGGCCCATAAATGCCAGCAAGCCCCTAAGTGAATCCAGTGCATTTGTCATGCAACTTAATACCAATAGAGAAGGACCCAGTCACGTGATCTAAGTCTTCAACATCAGAGGAGTTCCAAAGAAGGAAGTGGCCGCTAGAAGAATCAATAGCATTGATAGCAAGCCACTCCAAATTATTACAACCCCAGAAGTCATGCATAATGGAATTGGAGGCATTCTGACATTTAGATTCTTGGAGGATAACAATAGAAGGGTGACTTTTGGAAATAAGATTCCGAATAGTGGCACGCATTCTAGTAGATCCAATCCCACGAACATTCCAAGAGAGAATAATCATTTCTTGACATTTCTGCAAACTTCTGATGTGGTCTGGCCACCCGAGAGGTTCTCATTGTAAACCACTCCCATTCTTCGAGCCAGCTCGGAGATACGACTCCGTGTTTTTTCATCAAACTGGTGGCGCTCATTCTGTAGAGCCAAGTAGAGATGCCGGTTTCTGTCATCCGGCGGGGGGAGGCAAAGGTCCCCATGAGCCATTTCCCCTGGCTGGCGGGGAGGGCCACTGGACTCCCCCAGAAAGGGGGGGCTTGGGCAGCAAAGCGGCTACGGTGCTGGTAGGTGGCAAGATGAGGGGGTGATCTAGTAACAGAGCACCGGTGCTGGTAGGTGGCAAGATGAGGGGGTGATCTAGTAATAGAGCACCTGGGCTGACTGGTCACAGTCGAGGGTGATGATGACAATTCACTGCTGAAAATGGGGTAGGGGGGGGGGGGGTGGTCTGGCGCTGATGGAGATGGTAAGGTAGGCAATCTGGGACATCGGGGGAGAAGGCTGTCCAGGGGGTCTACGGCGGTAGGGGTGTGGGGGCGTCTGCTAATCAGGTACATGGCCATTGGTGCTGGTGTCGGGAAAGGAGATAGTCTCCACAAGTTCTCCAAAGGAGATATCGAGCCAGAGGTGGGATTGACTAGCGTCACGACGCAAGAAGGTCGTCCTAGAGTGAATGCAGCTGGGGTTGATGAAGAGTCTGGCTCAGTCGAGTCGTCAACGATCAGCCGTGTTGTTGTCCAGTCTGACCGATGTACCAAAGCGGCTAGCAATGAGGCTGAAGATGCTGTTCTCCCAGAGTTCTGGTGGAAGGCCCGTAATCTGAACCCACTAAACGAGGCCTCAGTGATGCAAGGTGGGGCTCCAGTCACGAACTGAAGCAATGGGGAGACTGCAATCTGAGTTGCCATCCAGTGGTCATCAGTTGAATGGAAGGTGACTATCCACTCGCCCGGGCATAGGTATGGTCAGAGAAAATAATATGACATTCAAAAATGGGATCAAAGGTCACTTGAATTTCCTCGTTCCCTATCAACCCACATACCTTTTGAGAGAACTTGGGTCCACCACCATGACCATTTTCAAGCGACTGGCCTCCAATATCGTGACATGAAGAGTTCCGTGTAGCAAGATCTATGCCATACTCGACCTCTACGAAGAGAGATCTCTCACAAGCACCCAAATTAGGAAAACACTAAAATTAAAGAAGTTCAAAATATATTAAAGTAAACAACTCCAAACGATTTGACCATAAGAGAAGTAAAACCTAGAGATCCCAAGACTTGACAAGGAATCAAACCACAAAACAGAAGTTTGACTCAAAAGTAAGAAACGGAAATCCAAAGACGTAACAAGGAATCAGACCACAAAACTGAAGTCTGACTGAGTTTTTTTCCACATAAGAGAAACTCAATAAAATGAACTTTAATAGTAAGAGGACAAAATCAATTTTGAGGACAATCAGAGGCCAAAGAAAGCATTCGAACGAACCGTCACGATGATCGATAAGGTATCTCAAGAGAATTTTTGACAAGCCAAGTGAAGGATGGAAAAGAAGATAGAGTTACAAAAGATCCAGGACCGGGGAAGTGAAAACTGTGCTTCACTTTGGACTCTCTTTGTTTAGTTTGTCAAACCAAGTTCTGTTCAAAAGAAAGAAATCAAAAAGAGAGGAATCATAAAGAGAAGAGAACTCACAGTGGTTAGAGATAAAAGGGTAAGGTTGATACCAGTCGGTTCCGTGACTTCCGTCGGCAGCGCCCAAATTGGCTAGAGCGGCAAAGAAATTGTAGATGCCAGAAGAAATCGCAAACAGTTTAAAAAATTTCGCAATTTCCATTCGAGCAAAGAATAAAGTTGAAGGAAATCAAACTTACCTGTGATTTCTGTTGGCAACGCCCAAATATGCTAAAGCAACGAAAAAATTGTGGACACCGGAAGATGTATGGCAGAAGGAATCAATTTTCTGTAGCTAGAGAGGAGTCGTGGCCTGGCTGCCCTATCCTTCTGTTGAAACTCAAAACACCTGCTCTGCTCTGGATATGCTGACGCGGAAGATGCTGAATTCCATGAATATCCCACTGGTTTAAGTAAACGAGCTGGCTCGAAAGCTCGCAAACCGAACCGCAGCCCGTTCGAGTCGGCTCGTTTACTTAAACGAAGATCATGAATTAGATTCAAGATCAGGTTTATTCGAATCGAACTGGGCCGGCGCCGAGCCGAGCTCAAGCGATTAACGAACTGGTTCGGTTCGATGATACCCCAAGGGTGGGAATGTTTGCTGTTTTTCAGGGTGTCAAAAATGAAATTCATATTAGTGTAGTTGCTTTGAGAGGTAAACTTTTATGGGTTTCGATGTTGAATTGTGGTCTTAAGATTAGGAGTTTGCTTTTCATTTGTTTGCACTTTTTCGTTGAATGGTTTTATCTCTTTCGTCAGCTTGAATTTTTTTGTTTTTTTTCTTTTTATATATTTTGAGTTGTGTGATTCATGCTCTAGTTTTGGGGGACAAAATTTGGTTGTAACCCACTTTAAGGTGGATTTGACTTTTAGCTATGAAGCACATGAGATTAGTCAGTCTGATTACACACTTCAGATATTGGAATTTGTGCTTGAGATGTTGTCAAGATTCTCTTTGTCCAAGAAAAAGTTTGTGCAAGTTCGTCAAATATGGTTTTTCATTTTTTTTTTTGAGTCTTTCCTGTATTTTTCACTCTATTGTATAGATTAAGCTTATTTATTTATTTAGGAAAAGGAGAGAGGTATGAGTTGTAACTCAAGAGAGGCATCTCTTAGTGGTCCAAAACGCAGTAAGAGGCATGTTACTTGTTGGAAACCTTACGGGATGTTATTGTAATTGGCTGGTGAGAAACACGTGGAGGTGTTAGCAGTTGTTGGCCTTTTTCAACATTCTGTTTATTTGAGCACAGTTGTCACACGGTTAGATTTAGGCTAAGTCTGTCTAGCCAAGCGGAAGGTCTACCTCGTGCGGCTTAGCTCTTCCCAAGAACTAGTCAGCCTCCTTGTGCCTCGGATCCTCCAACCAACCTCCACAACTAGATATTGCAAGACAAAAAGGACAACAGAAAGACCAAAGATATAGAAGAGAAAAACCAACTTTGTATTGAGAAAACAATGTTACAAAGGGTGGCCAAACACTCTAGAAGGCCAAAGGCTAAAAACTCTCTCTATACACTTGACGAGCAAAGAATACTAAGAATATTCTCCCGTATCTTTACGATGGGAGAGGCCCCTCTATTTATAGCCTCCTCCCCTGGCCTTTAGAAGGCCCTAGAAATACTCTGAAACCAACCAAATTCCGTCCCTGGCCCTTAGAAATCTCTAAAGACGCCCAAAAACCCGCCAGTTCCTGAAAGTTCGAATTCTGGCGTCGAAGGCGCCCTGGTCGCGCTTGCGCCTTTGAATGTGCAACCCCGCTTCGCGCACCTCAGGATGCGCTTGGGCGCAACCTCGCTTCGCACGCTTGCGGATGCGCTTGGAGTCCTGGTCGTGCACAACCCCATTTTGACCCGCTTGCGCGCCTGCTTGCCGCAACCCCATTTCGACCCGCTTGCACGCCTGTTGATCGGGCTGCTGGGGTCGTTGCGCGTCTTGCTGCTTGGCCATCCGTATGGCAAGCTCAAGTATGTCTTCTTCCTCTGTAGCTGTTGTCGAGCCGGCCATATACGTGCGCCCCTTTGGGCTGTGCTGTGCACTGGGCGGTGCAGTTTGCCTTGATAGTCGCTGCTATTGCTGTGCACTGGTCGTGCACAGTCTTCGGCCTTGGTGTCTGGCCACACCATGACTTCATCCTCCGTCTCATACTCCCACTGCCATAAGGCAGACACCCTCGTCTGCGTCCCTGGTGATAGTGGGCCACCTCCTTCTCGTATTGTCACAACTCGGCAGCGTCTTGTTACGTTGCCTCGCTTTCTGGTTGACCCTGCTACTTTGCCAAATATTGCGTCCTCCGGGGCTTGCCCCATTGGCGCTCCTCTCGGTCTTTGTGCGCTCCGTTTGGCCGTCAGTCTGAGGATGAAAACTAGTGGAAAAATTTAGAGTAGCTCCCAATAGTTTAAATAACTCGGTCCAGAATTTTCCTGTGAACTTGGGGTCTCGATCACTTATGATCGTTGTGGGCACGCCCCAGTGCTTCACCACTTGTGCCATGAATGCTCGAGCAGTCTCCGCCGTTGTACAATCACTTGGCACTGCTACAAATGTTCCGTACTTCGTAAGCCGGTCCACCACTACTATGATAGACCCTAGCCCGTCTTTCTTGGGCAAACCAGAAATGAAGTCCATTGAAATAGACTCCCACGACCGTTTTGGAATGGGCAAAGGCTGTAACAAGCCTCTGGGCTTTCTTTGTTCAATCTTATCCTGTTGACAGAGAAGACATGTGCGCACAAATTCCTCCACATCGCTCTCCAAGTCTGGCCAATAATATTGGCCAGAGAACAAGGCCAACGTCCTTCTTTGACCTGGGTGTCCTGCCCACAAGGTGTCATGGCATTCCCTCAAAAGGTCACACCGTAGGTTATCGTACTTAGGCACATAAAGTCGATTACCTTTGGTCTTGAGCAATCCGTCGTCAAGCTAGAATCTTCTCGTCTCGCCCAAGGCTGCAACTTGCACAATGCTGTAAGCCTGGGCATCTTGGCGAAGACCAGTGCGAAACTTGTCTAGCAGCGAAGCGCTGACCTGTGTAATTGCTACTGAGGCTCGTAATAGCAAAGTTGTATTTTCCGTTTCTGCGCCAAGATGGTCCTCCATGTGTATGCGCACGTCTTGCGCAAAGCTCATATCTCCTGCGCTTACGCGCGCGCCGTGTGCCTCTTCATGTTCTGCTGCCCACGTGCGCCATGCGTATATCTGTCTCGTGCAGCCGCTACCGCATCGCGTGTGATGCGCGTGAAGGGTTTGCCGCCTGCCGCATCACACGTTGAGGTTGCTGAGCGCGCCTCACATAGCGCCACACACGCCTCTGCCTCTGCCGTGCGCACACGTTCCATTTCTGAGCGTGTTCCAGCAATACATTCTGGTGCCGTGTGCTGTATGTGTGCCAATACCCTTTTGCCCTTTTCTCCATCAAAAGGCTTAGCAGAATCCGTCTTTCTGCCTAAGGCATTTGCAACAACATAGGCTTTCCCCGCCTTGTACATCATCTCAAAGTCAAACTTTGCCAAGAAAACTTGCCACCGAGCTTCCTTCGGGCTGAGCTTGCTAGCGTGGAAGTATTGTTCCACTTGCTATAAAAAATTATCTATGACCTTCATGTCTCTCTTTCTGTTGAAAGACTTTGGCTCAGGCACCTTGATCTTTGTTTGTGCATGAACAACCCCTCCATTTGCCAAGGCTTGTTCGCACAAAGAGAGTCTTGCACGCAGCTCCCTAGAGAGGTCTTTGACGTTCTTCCCCAATTGTTCCATCTCCACCCTCATGACGGCCATGGCTGAATGGACGTCTTCCTCAAATCCTCTCAGTCAATTCGGAGTTGGCTGATGCTCCTCAATCGTTTTTTGAACGAACTCCTCCCAGTTCGTACAAAGATTTTCAATGCTGTCCAAACGATGCTCAAGAGTTGTCAAACAAAAGTTAACATCACTTACTTGTTCTTTGCCTCTTGAAGCATCTTCTCCACTTGTGGAAGCTATTGATTGCAATGTACGCTCTGATACCAGTTTTCACACGGTTAGATTTAGGCTAAGTCCGTCTAGCCAAGCTTAATATCAACCTCGTGCGGCCTAACTCTTCCCAAGAATTAGTCAGCCTCCTTGTGCCTTGGATCCTCCAACCAACTTCCACACTAGATGTTACAAGACAAAAAGGACAACGGAAAGACCAAAGATATGGAAGAGAAAAGCCAACTTTGTATTGAGAAGACAATGTTATAAAGGGTGGCCAAACCCTCTTGAAGGCCAAAGGCTAAAAACTCTCTCTATACACTTGAAGAGCAAAGAATGCTAAGAAAATTCCCCCGAATCTTTACAAAGGGAGAGACCCCTCTATTTATAGCCTACTCCCCTGGCCTTTAGAAGGCCCTAGAAATACTCAGAAACCAACCAACTTCCGTCCCTGGCCCTTAAAAATCTCTAAAGACGCCCAAAAAACCTGCTAGTTCTTGAAAGTTCAAATTTTGGCGTCGGAGGCACCCTGGTTGCGCGCGTGCCTCAAGATGCGCCTGGGCGCAACCCCGCTTCCCGCGCCTGCGGATGCGCCTGTAGTTTTGGTCGCGTGCGCGTCTGCAGATGCGTCTGGAGTCCTGGTCGCGTGCAATCCCATTTCGACCCGCTTACGTGCCTGCTTGCCGCAACCCCATTTCGATTTGCTTGCGTGCCTGTTGGCCGGGCTGCTGGAGTCGTTGCGCGTCTTGCCGCTTGGCCATCAGTCTGTCATGCTCAAGTATGTCTTCTTCCTCTGCAGTTGCTGCCGAGCCGGCCATATACGTGCGCTCCTCTAGGCTGTGCCATTGCACAGTCTTCGGCCTTGGTGTCTGGCCAGACCATGGCTTCATGCTCTGTCTCAACAGTACTGTTGTTTATGTTTGATGAATTTTTGGAAAAAGGAAGATAATATTAATAACTGGATACAATAAGGCTCTATTTATAATAGAGGAAACGAGTGGAATTAGATATTAAATTACCCATGTCCTAGTTATATCCTAAGTCTAACTCTAAAAAATAAGTCTTAGAATAATTAGACAACTGTAACATAAATGGGAGACTAAAATAATTAAAACTCCTCTTAACAAAACACTTCTGTGAGACTTCCTCTCACGAGACTCATGTAAGATTTAGTTATATTAATTATTGTTCTTCAAGACTTCTTTTTGCAAGAGTCATGTAAGACTCTTCAATACCTGCTCTTCATCAATTAACAAATATTCTGTTCTTGGAGTGACAACTTGACATAACCAACGATAATCCTCCTTTTACTTTTTAACTTCCTCCCTCTCCTTGTGAACATTTTTTTTCTCACCGTTTATCTTAAAAAATTGGGGACTTTAGTAGCTTCTTTCTAGCTATACTAAACCATATTTTGTGTGTTGTTAGTATAGATTGGCCAATATTCGCATCCAGAGCCTTACAAGATTCAGCACAGTTGTGCAAAGAATACCTGTATAATGAAAAAAGTTCTTCGCTGTACATGCTTACTTTTGTTTTTCTATTTGCAGGAACGCAAACCTGAATTAGCTTCTGACATAATGGCTTTCAGAGACTATTTATTATCTTCTACAATATCAGAAACCCTGGATGTTTGGGAATTAAAGGGTTTGGATCTGTACTTTCTGTGGATTAGCATGAACAACTAGTAAAAGAAAAACTCTGCATTTTTAATTATCGTTAGTCTCTTCGTTGTCTGATATCTAAGTAACAATAGCTCTGCTGCATGAATTGGAGCCTGTTGCTCATCTAAGAATCTTTCTCATCCCCTCCCTACGTATTTTTTTGACATCAGCTGTTGCCTCTATTGAGTTTCTATCCTGACACGGCTTGTCTAACAGATGGCAGCACAGGCTGCTTCTCTTACCTGTTTTGGGCATATACAAAAAAGTAACATGATCAACGAGAAAGAAAAAATGGCTTTGACTTTAATACAGTTCCTTTGATGCTTTATTACTATCTTTTTGCAGATTTAGGGCATCAAACAGCACAGCGAATTGTACATGCGTCAGACCCCTTACAATCAATGCAGGAAATTAGTCAAAATTTTCCGAGTTTAGTTTCTTCTCTGTCTCGCATGAAGGTGAAGTTTTTCACATTCCAACAGATTTTCAATGTACGGTATGCTATAGATTGGACATTACAACCAGAATGCTCAAAATCATGCTAAAGATCTGTTTTTTTTTTTACTTTTGGCAGCTGAATGCTTCAATCAAAGATGAAATTATTGCAAACCAAAGAATGGTTCCTCCTGGCAAGTCTTTAATGGCTTTGAATGGTGCTTTGCTCAACATAGAAGATCTTGATGTTTTCCTGTAAGTTCTATCTTCATTCTGAATCTTTTTTTTTCATTTTAATTTTTTTAAAATTAGAGTATTTCTGGAATGAAAGCCAACTCAAGATTTGGTAGTTTATTTGTTTTATTTTCTGTTCTTACATTTTACCATTGTTTAATGGCTATACATTAGAGGCATATTTGTGTCTGTTGGATTTTACAAGAGAAAAGGGGTGCAGAGATTAGAGTTTGGAGACCCTTCTCTCCTATTTATTATTTAAATAATATTTTGATAAGGCCTTAATCTACCCCCAGCTATAATCTCCAAATCTACTCCAACCATGGCCTTAACTCCCACTCCGTGGGATGATCTCCTCCTATTTCTTCTGGAGCAAGAACTAGATTTCCCATGAGAGGAATTTTCAGAAATGACGGAGCTTGCAAACATCTTCTGTTCGGGCTACCTCAAAGCTGGCTTGGCGATGCGGAATATCAACACCTTTCGATCTCCATGATTGTTCTATCATGGAATGTCAGAGGGCTCGACTCTTTGTCTAAGCGAGCCCTCATCAGAGCAGCGCTTTTTGATGTTAGACCAAAAATTGCTATTCTACTGAAACTAAGCTGCAGGTTTTTGATTATTCATTTGTTTGTGATTTGTGGTATGACACCAACCCTGCATGGGCAAATGTGGATGCAATTGGCCATTCTGGTGGCATAATTGTCATCTGGGATCCAACTGCTTTTGATGCAATATCTGTCGTTCCGGGACAATACTCAATTAATGTCCAGTTTCTCAATAACAACCTCAGAACTTCTTGGGTACTAGCCGACATCTATGGACCTACTCGTTACCGTGACCGGGCAACTTTCTGGGAAGAAATCCTCCAGCTTGTCCAGTTATGGGACCTCCCTTGGCTCCTTGGAGGATACTTCAATGCAACTCTTCTTTGCTCTGACAAAAGCCCTCCTACTGTTACGGTCCCGGATCTGACACAAGGATTCTTTGGGAGGATCTGGGATCTGCCACGGGTTACGGGTCTTCCAAGCATTACCATAGGGGTAGTAGGAAGACATGGGAAAGACGAAAATGAAGATCAAGCCAAAGGGAAGCTTGAAAACCCTAGAGCTCGTTGAGGAGAACTCTAAGCCTCTTTACTCTAGATTTAACCTAATTCTTAATACTTCAATGCTTGCTTTTCTCATTACTCTTACCCCTTAAATAGGGTTCACCCTGTTAGGGTTTAATAAAATATTACAGAAATATCCCTACGAATAAAATATTCCAAAAATATCCCTATTAATAAATAATTCCAAAAATACCCCTATGGCCTAAAACTGAAATAAAATAAAGTAAATTAAATAAAACAACTAAAATAATAATGTTATTGCGTGCATAACACCTACCTCACAAACCTCATCAACCATGAGAGCTTTTTCCGATTTTATCAATAGTCTTGCTCTATTCGAGGTTCCGTTCCTCACGGCACCGACGAAGTCCGGTGACGGGCATCTCCTTCCTCTCTCCCGGCACCGACGGAATCGCCTGATGTTCTGGTGGCGAATCGCAGCCCGTCGGGGCTTCGCCGCTTGGATAATTTCCGAGACAGAAGGGTCTCGAAAACTTGTGAATCGTCGTTGCTCAGCCTCCCGGAACCGAGATCCCTTGCGGAAAAGTTGCTGACGGCGCCGACGAACTATCCTGCTTCGCCGGTGGCGACGAGAAGCCCGTTGGGGCTTCGCCGCTGGGAGCATTGCCGAGACAGAGAACCTCTGTTTCTCAGCCCCCCGGAACAGAGCCCAGCGGAAATTCCATCGGAAATTTCGCCTACGGCACCGACGGAATTTCCTATTCCCCTCTGATTTCAGATTTTCGGTCATCCCAAAATCCTCCGGTGTCGACGATTTCGGGATTTCCTCTGTTAGGAAATCACCTCCCCGCTGCAACTTCGGTTCGGAGATACGCACGGCGTCCATTGGGAAAGGGTGATCCTCTTCCGTTTTTGAAATTCCGTTGTATCCGCCGTCGGATTTTGGATTTTTGGAGAGCTTTCTCGAGACAGTCTTCTGTTCTTCCGAGAGAGCTTCTGCGTCTTCTGTGCCGCTGTCGTGCTCGGCAAATTCAGGTCAGGTGACCTGTTTTGCGGCCGCGCGTGACTCCCTTGTCCACCATTCCATGAAAATTTCATATAATGCTCGTGCTTCTCCAAATTCTTTGCATAGTTTGTCCGCCTTCTCCATGCGAGCTTGTGTTCCTTCTTGAGATATAGAATAATTCATTGTGTTCCCGCTCTGATACCAGTTGTTACGGTCCCGGATCTGACACAAGGATTCTTTGGGAGGATCTGGGATCTGCCACGGGTTACGGGTCTTCCAAGCATTACCATAGGGGTAGTAGGAAGACATGGGAAAGACGAAAATGAAGATCAAGCCAAAGGGAAGCTTGAAAACCCTAGAGCTTGTTGAGGAGAACTCTAAGCCTCTTTACTCTAGATTTAACCTAATTCTTAATACTTCAATGCTTGCTTTTCTCATTACTCTTACCCCTTAAATAGGGTTCACCCTGTTAGGGTTTAATAAAATATTACAGAAATATCCCTACGAATAAAATATTCCAAAAATATCCCTCTTAATAAATAATTCCAAAAATACCCCTATGGCCTAAAACTGAAATAAAATAAAGTAAATTAAATAAAACAACTAAAATAATAATGTTATTGCGTGCATAACACCTACCTCACAAACCTCATCAACCATGAGAGCTTTTTCCGATTTTATCAATAGTCTTGCTCTATCCGAGGTTCCTCTCTCGGGGAAAAAATTCACCTGGACAAACTGCCAAACCCCCCCTATTTTGTCTAAATTAAACCGTTACTTTGTAAATATAGAATGGAACCTCCTCTTCCCAAATGTCTCTGGCCAAGTCCTTAATAAAATAGGATCTGACCATTGGCCTATCCAACTCAACACTCAGCCAATTACGTGGGAAAGATCTCCTTTTCGTTTGAGAATGCTTGGCTGTTAACCGAGGCTTTCTTTCCCTTCTTCAAAATGTGGTGGCTCGAGTTGGAAAATCATCCTAACCTGGGCTGGGCCCTCCCTTTGAAACTCAAAGCCCTCAAGCCAAAGATCAGACTGTGGGAAAAAAATCTCCGAATTTCTGCTGATTCCCAGAAAGAATCGATTTGCCGCCGCATTTCTGAGTTGGGTCTGCTAGAGGAACAAAGGTTAATCTCTCCTTCTGATTTATTAGTTTGAAATAATTTAAATTCAGAATATCTTACGTTTCTTCGTTCTGAATCTGTTCGTTGGAAACAACGTTCAAGATTTCGATCGATGGCCGAGGGAGATGGGAATACAAAGTTTTTCCATTCCATTGCCTCGGCCCGGAGGAGGACTAACCGTATCACTGCTCTTCGTAACGGAGAACAAGTGATTACGGATAGTGCCTCCATTTCTAACCTCTTGGTGAAGTACTTCGCAGAACTATATTCTGAAGTCTATTTCAAAAGACCAAAACTCCATCAGCTTGACTTCGAGCGTATCTCATCTGAAGACGCTGCAGATCTTAAAAAACCATTTTCACCAGAAGAAATTGAACGGGCTGTCCTTGGCCTTCCTAAAGATAAAGCCCCAGAACCAGATGGGTTTAATGGTGAGTTTTACCACTGTTTTTGGGACCTGTTAAAAAATGATGTATGTGCCTTCATTCACAATTTTCACCAAGTGGGTATAACACATTGTGGGATCGGCGCATCTTTTATTGCTCTTATTCCTAAAAAAATAAATTCGGAGTTACCCAAAGATTTTCTTCCCATAAGCCTTACTTCCAGTTCATATAAAATTATTGGGCGTCTCTTGGCCAATCGGTTGCAAACAGTCATTTACAAGGTAATTAATCCTTGTGAAAGTGCTTTTATTCGAGACAGAAACATCTTGGACTCTTCTCTAAAAGCTCATGAACTCCTTGATTCGTTAAAAAAATCATCCCTTCCCAGGTTTGTCCTGAAAATTGATTTTGAAAAAGCCTTTGACCGGGTTGACTGGAAACTTGTGGATTATCTTTTTGACCGTATGGGTTTTGGCACAAGATGGAAATTTTGGATGAGGTGTTGTATTTCCTCTCCTTCTTATTCTGTCTTGGTAAATGGTAAACCTCGTGGTTATTTCAAAACCTCTAGGGGGATAAGGTGACCCTCTATTTCCATTCATTTTTACTCTCGTAGGGCAATACCTTACCTCTATGATCCGTTTTGCAAAACATTCGGGTTGGCTAAATCCTGTTTTTGCTGATCCGAGCCATGACGTTCCCATTTTACAATATGCTGATGATACCATCCTTTTCGGAGAAGGGTCCATGAGACAAGTTAAACACATGAAAGCTGTATCGAACATCTTTGAATTGACCACTGGTCAAAAGATTAGTTGGAAGAAAACTAATCCTCCATTCTCAATTCGATGGCGAATTATCTGGGTTGTAAGGTTGCGTCTTTTCCAAGCACATATTTGGGTTTGCCTTTGACCCCACTAGTGCCTACAAAGAACTTCTGGTTCCCGGTTGTTGAGCGTCTCGAGAAGCGTCTCGCTTCATGGAAAGGGAAATTTTTATCCAAAGCTGGTAAGTTGGTTCTCATCAAATCTTGCCTACACGGTGTTCCTTCCTATTTTTTATCCTTGTATCATTGTCCTGCATCTATTCGGGATAGAATAGAGTTTTTAAAAAGAAGATTCTTATGGGATGGGCCAAATGGGGAAAAAAAGTTTAGTCTTGTAAAATGGGAAGATGTTTGTAAGCCAATTGTAATGAGGGGACTCGGGATTCGGGACATTGCTACCACAAACATGGCACTGCTCATGAAGTGGATCTGGAAATACAACATGCAACCCAATCTACTGTGGCGTAGAATGGTTAAAATGAAGTCCGGAACAGTTCATGTCTGGTGGATAGACGGGGGGAGGTTTTATAAATTATCTCCTGTTTGGAAGAAAATTGCCAAATTTTTACCAAGTTTCAAGTCTGCCGTCAAATGCTACATCGGGGGCGGGCACTAGTGGTGCTAGTTGTATTTGAAATTATGAACCAAAAAAAAAAAGCAAAAATAGAAATTATGAACCAAAAAAAGAAGCAAACACTAGTGGTGCTAGTTGATTGTGTATTTGAAGGCTGACTGTGGTATGTGTTATTTTTTTGAAAAATAATTCATCTTTTTAAATTTGCGTTCATTTATATTGTTAGGTCATTTTGACCCCTGTTACTAATTCCAGGTGTCATGCACTATTTTTTGTGAAATTTTATACAACTGTAGACATAAAAAATGGTTGATCAAATTCATTTCTTGATCAATGGCCACACTTGATCCTGGTGGTCGTGAAAGGCGACACTGGATCACTATGTGGAGCTTTTGGATTGGAATGGACCAACCAAGATCTTGGCAGGAAAACAATGGCCACATCCAAGAAAGATCATATGTATTCATCTAATAGTGACACATGGTGCCACAGGAAGAAGATACTTAGGGGAACCGTGTGGCATCATGAGAGGCACATATTTCCAACCAATTGTATGGGATGACACATGTTTTCTTCTCATTGAGTTAGAACAATAAATGGGGCAGAAGTTCAGAAAGTGAAATTGCAAAGAGAGGAACTCTTGCCTTTATGGGGCAAAAATTCAAAAGGAGTGGAACTTTGCCACGGGGTGCCCAAAACCAGAAAGGAGAGAAAGTCTGCCAAAGCATTTCATAAAAAAGAAAGAAAGTCTGCCAAAGCAAAGGGAACTCCTGATCTCAAGATGATGCTTGAAACTTGGCCAAAATCTCGACAAAGAGTTTGCAACATGCAGAATCTGTAATGCAACTCTGTCCCTTTAAGTAGTCAAATGCTGTCATGAGATTAGGTCCTCGTCAGAAATTGTTGATTGAAAATTTTTGACTGAGAAATTAATTGTGGAGAGCTTCATACTTCTTTGTCAGAACCTTGCATAAAGTGTTCACCACAAGCAAATGTTTGGTCACCCCTCTACTGCACTCCTAGGATCTACCCCTCGTATGAAGAGGTCCAATCTTCTCGTTAAGTATCGGACGATGGCCAACAGTAAAGTCGAAACATTTCCTTCCATATTCTATTAGCTCACGAACTTTTGGCGTAATGCATAGGTCCGTAACAACTATGTTCTAGGCCATCAGTGCCACTTCCATGTTTTCTCTGTATTTAAGTATTGACTGAAATTCTGACTTCTTTTGAAAGTGTTATGCAATGGTTGTTTTTCTTGATAAGTTGGTATCCTATCTCATCTCTGATTTCCAGAGGATGACTTCACTATCGATGTCTTCTTTGCTATTTGGTGCCAATATTCTTCTGCTAAGGTTTCACCTCTACCCATTGGATGCTTAAATGCTACCAAAATTGGAAACATAAACACAAAACTAAAAAAAAGCTGTTTAGGAGATGTAAAAAATAAAAGGAATCTGAAAAATTCTATGCGACTTTGAGGGAACTAATAAAAAACCTTTTAGGTTTTGTGATGATGATATGATGAAACTTCAGACTTGTCAACAACTTGTTGCTGGGAGGTCCTTTCCCTTGTAATCTGAGGTCTACAGTTTTTGCATCTTTTCTTGTTATCATGCACCATTTTAGTGAGCTATTTACCATTTCAATAAAATGATGAACAGTGGATAATGTTATGATCCTGGGGTTAAGTACTTGGCTTTCCGCTACCTACCAGGCCGGTCTTTTGGGTAGTAATGGTTAGGTGTTTAACATTTGGTATCAGAGCTATACCGCTATTGCGAGTTCGAATCCGGGAGGGGGCGACCTAGAGGCCAGATTAAAATTACTGGTAGGCTCAAAAAGTGTGTCGGGCCAGTGTCGCTAGAGTGGGCTACCGAGGACATTGGCTCATAACGGTGGGAGTATTGTTATGATCCTGGGGTTAAGTACTTGGCTTTCCGCTACCTACCAGGCCGGTCTTTTGGGTAGTATTGGCTATTGGCTAGGTGCTTAACAGATAATCACTTGCATTTTAATGATCTGTCTCTCTTTTTGGTCTCTATAATTAAACAACAGGTGACATGTGTGGGAGGTTTTCTTGTAGGTTGATGGATTTGATTCATGAGGAGCTATCTTTGGCAGACCAGTTTTCTAAATTGAAGGTGGCATATACTAATTCTGTTTATTTTTTGAATGATGTTATTTTAATACTAGTTCATGTCTTTGATTAGATTTCAATCATGTTTGTGTACTAATGTTTAAAGAAAAAACAACATCTCATTTATTTATTTATTATTATTATTATTTTTTTTTTGTGTTTAGCATTTGGTTTTAAATTTGCATCAACTAATTGATTGGAACGTCTTTACAGATTCCTCCCAGTGCCACTAGGAAATTGTTGTCAACACTTCCTCCTCCTGAAACTAATTCATTTCGTATAGATTTTAGATCACACCATGTCCATTACCTTAATAACTTGGAGGAGGATGCCATGTACAGGCGATGGAGAAGCAACCTAAATGAGGTATGCCAACTTGGATATGTTTTTATTATTTATTTATTTATTATTAAGACTCACATGGATATGTTGAACCGTATAAAGCATATTCATTCTAGTGCATTGTGCATGGTTATAAGTGCCTGATCAACTATCATTCCTGTTGCTGATGTAGGTTTTGATGCCAGTATTTCCTGGTCAACTTCGCTATATTCGCAAGAATTTGTTTCATGCTGTTTATGTGCTTGATCCTGCAACCTTATGTGGACTTGAGGTAAGCTCTCTCAAGGACTCTTGCTCATGCTTTTACCAATTTATTCTTCTCTTTTTTTGGGGTTGTAGATTATTACTTAAGTTGAAATTGTTGGAGCTCAGCTATGACGATGGTGATCATGATTTTTTTTTTTTTTTTTTGAAATGTTGATAATTTTATTTGGTGATCATGATTTTCTTGAAATGTATAATATAGGCATCTGAAAGAATATTGATCTTTGTCTTGAATTTTGGATACACTCTTCTATTCCACCCTTTTTGTTCATTTGTGCAGTCCATTGACCTGATTATGTCAATGTATGAAAATAACCTTCCTATGAGATTTGGCGTGATATTATATTCATCAAGATTGATCCAGAAGATTGAAGAAAATGGTGGTGAACTTCCCATAGTTTCTGCTGAGGAAGACGGGAAGGATATTTCTAGTTTGGTAATGTTCTCAATCTCTTTGTCTCTACTGTTCTTGCTTTTTCTATTTTTTTGTTTCTTCTTATTATTTTTTATTTTTTTAACTACAAGAATAACATTTTGTTGAGTGAAGGGTAGCTACAAAACTCTCTAACAATAAGGCGAAAATTACTTGATGTACATCCTTTGTTTCTCTATCTTTTATTTATTTTTACAATCCCGCACTTCAAAAATGGAATCCATGGTTTGTGCTCCATGGGTTCCAACTTTTCCTCAAAAAAGATGGAACCCACGGAGCATAATTCCATTTGGACAGGGTGATTGGAAAGAAAATGGTTCATCTTGTTAATTGGGATTTTGTATTCTGAACAAATATTGTGGCCTTGTTGTTAGAGAAACCCATCTTTTGAATCCGGATTTTTTTGAAATATGGTTTTGGCACTTTTTTTAACTTGCATTAGAAGTTATAACTCGAGTTTATTTAGTTTTCTTTATTTTAAAAGAAATTTTTTTCTTAGAAACTAGATTTCTAGGGTCTAAAGCAGGGATATGATTTTAAATTTTAATATGTTTGAAGTTAAAACTACGGGGTAAGGTTTTTTAAACCTATCTCTTCTATACTTTGTTTTTCAAATTTCTCACATTAGAGCAGGTTATCTTGGAGCATTTGTTAGTTGATTTGAGTCAACTCATAGAGATAATGGGTTCTACATTGTTTTCTTCTCTTTCTCTTTCTCTCTCTGTTTTTTTGAATGTATGAAAATTTTATTGAGAATAATGATAACTAGTCCAAAGGAGCTGAACTTAATGCACAACATCAAGAGGAAGATAGTCCCCGAATACAAGAGAGGGTCAAAAGAGTAAGATTACATGGAGGGGGAACCATCCCAAACAATGAGAGACTGCTGGGAGATTCCAAATTTAGTTAGCCTAGGAATATAAATCCAATTACAAGAAATGGAAGAAATAATATCTGCAATAGATGAACTAATTGGCCAATCCCGCCACGGGAGAAAGGCTGGATTAAAGCACCAGCTTATGACCACTTTAGAGTCTCCCTCAATCAGATAGGAGGTGCTTTCAGTGTTGCTTAAGACTGAAACTTTATCATACAAGTGCCTGAACCTCTAAGGTGGCTTGCTTTGTTTGGCAGCCCAACTGATAACAAGGGCAGAATCACCTTTGACATTCAAGGACTCAGAGAGGAAGGGGGCAGCAACCTGGGCATGAGAGACAAGGATGCTGTGACCTTCACTATTTTTAAGAATTCCCTCAACTTCTGAGGGACTAGGGTTTTCTCTTGGAACTCCCGTTGAAGTTGAGCTTGATCCATCCAAGGGCGAGGGTTGATTGTAGCTTAAGTGGGCTTATTATTGAATGGCAAGTAGGAGAGGAATGCATCTGGCAGGGAGAGTTTGAGCTTGACATCTTCCCCATCAGTGACAGGGAGCACATGCAACTTTTTTTTTTTTTTTTGAAAGAGTGATGATTTTATTGCAACGAGCTAAAATTACATTTGAGGGAGACCTTCCTTTACAATGAGAGATTGGAGGGAGGTCCCAAGCTTATCACAAGAGTCAACACTAGAATTGGCTGAACAAGGTACATGAGTCCAGATATATAATCAAGGATGAGAGGTCTAAGATGCCAGGAAGGTGTCCCAATTGTGCCAAGGGGAGACAAGGGAGAAGAGCACTAACCGATCACCACCTTGGAGTCTCCCTCGATGATGAGGGAACTGCTGAAGTGGTCATGATAAATGCGAAGGCCGTGGAGGAGGGCGGAGAGCTTAGAGCTCAGCAGTGGTAGAGTCTGCAATACCCAAAGGTCTGAAGTATGAGATGAGAGAAGTCCCATCAGAGTCCCAAAATTCTCTACCAAAGCTCGCCGCCCTCAGATTGTCAAAAAGTGCTGCCATCAAAATTGAGCTTAAAGCTCGGGAGGGGGGTGGAACATGTGACCTTTGAGGATGGGGGCAGGAATGGACATGTGGGCAGCCACACGCCAATTAGTGCACAGGGGGATATTTTTCAAGCAATCAAATTCCTTTCTGGTTTGCAACTAGGTGGAGATGAGACCGGTAGTGTAGAAAATGATCTTGTCATCGGTATTGTACTTGCCATTGGATCTTTTGTTATTCCGTTTTCTCCATATGCACTAGTGGATGTGAGCGGTACATGCTGAGAGAAGAAGTCTGCCCAATTTGGGGAGGTAGACCCCAAAGGAGAAGTGACACATCTCATTCAAGTCCCGGAGAGACCCACTTTGCTAAAGAGAGAAGTTCAAATCTGCTAGGCAAAGGTGCAATAGAGAAGAAGGTGACTAGTGGGCATGCCGCGGAGTTGCCTTGTCTCCGAAGTTTGTTAGCAGTGAGGATCTTATTAAGGCACACACTCTAAAGGAAAATTTTGACTTTATGTGGGGCCATGAGGCACCAAACCACTACAATCGAATGAGGATAAGATGGTCAAGTCCAGCTTTGAATATGTCTATTAGGCGGATGCCACAGAGAAGTGTTCATTGGTATCGGGGAGTTAGATCAACTTATCTAGTACGTGAGAGCAGACCTTGAAGGAGTTGAGGCTAAGAACCAGATTACATGCGATAAGGGCATCATCATTCGTGAACCCCCTTCTAAGATGAAGGTTCCACGATCCATTCTCCCACGATCCATTCTCCCATGCTTCAGCCACCATCAAGTCTTGACGAGTCATGAGCAGCAAAATGGGCTGGAAGAAGCTCGCTAGGGGCCGCACCCTCACCCGCACCACCAATCATTCCAAAAATTCAAACTACAACCATTGCCCAAAAAAAAAAAAAAAAGGATAGTGGATGCAAAAGTCGAGCAGAGATGGAATATATTTCTTCAATTGGGTGGCAAAAGGTGTAGCCTGGCTACAGTGATCATCTCGCCCCGGTCATTCGCAAATTAGCAAAAACCATGGGCCTCCAAATAGACTCAGTGGTAGAATTGAGCTTCCAGAACCCTTTTAAGCAAGAGGGCATGACCCATCTCCAATGTGCTCCTTATACCGAAACCCCCAAGGTGCTTGGGCAAACAAACATCTTTCCAATTGATCAAATGGTACTTAAACTCGTTACTGGTGCCTTGCCACAAGAAGTGTCGCTTGATCTGGTCAATTCGGCGACAAATGGAAGTAGGATAGGGCAAGAAGGAGAGATAATAGTTCAGGATCTCAGCTATGCACCTTCAAGAGCAGGCAGCCCTTCCAGTTGGATAGGTGGCGCTCGAGTCTCTCATTAACCGGGGTTCTGAGGTTCATCCAATATTTGTTGTCAATTAGAGGAAGGCCAAGGTAGGTAGAAGGAAGCATCATAATATTGCATTCGAGGGTATCAACCATAGCCTGGAGGAGATCCGGATGAATGTTGAGCCCCATAATAGGGGTCTTCTCTCAGTTGATCTTCTGTCCCAAGGTGAGCTCAAAGAGGTTAAGGAGGGCTTTAAGTCTGATTACTTGCTCGAGTGTGCCAACACCAAAGAAAATAGTGTCACTAGCAAATTGTAGCAAGGATGTCAAATTCTCTCTAGTTGGAGATGGAGCTGAGCCAACCCAAATTTTTGGCAGAGTAGATAATTGAGGACAAGTATTCAGCAACCAGGTTGAATAAGAGGGGGGAGAGGGGATCACCCTGATGTAGACCTCTGGGTCCACGGAAATACCCGCAAACTGTGCCATTGAGAAGGAGGGAATACGAAACAGAGGAGATGTGGCTATGAATCCAAAATCTCTCCATCGGTGGCCAAAACCCATATGGTCCAAAATATCATCTAGAAGCGACCAACTGACCCAATCAAAAGCTTTCTCAAGGTCGAGCTTGAGAACAGAACGTGGGGGACCAGATTTTGTGAGATGGTCAAGTAGTTCATGAGCGGTCATGGCAGATTCCAAAATATCTCTTCTCCGAATGAAAGCACTTTGCCCACGGTGAGTGACCATGGGTAGAAAGACCTCGAGTCTATGAGCAAGTATACGGGTGATAATCATGTAGGGGCTTGATACGAGGCTGATCGGTCTGAAGTCCCTTGGGATCACATGCAACCTACCCTGATGAGAGATT
Source organism: Aristolochia californica (assembly GCF_029961685.1). Classification (NCBI taxonomy): domain Eukaryota; kingdom Viridiplantae; phylum Streptophyta; class Magnoliopsida; order Piperales; family Aristolochiaceae; genus Aristolochia; species Aristolochia californica. Next base: position 1,806,370 of record NW_027181793.1, read on the forward strand.
TCTGAATCTCTTAAAGTTCTCTGCCCTATTCAGTGATGGAGATCGTCAACACTATGTCAGCATAATTCTGTTTCAATGTTCTTGATGAACCTGGCAGGAAAAATCTGTAGAAAAATTGTGCTTTCATATGATTCCTGCTTGAGCAACTCTAGGCTTTTCAAGAAGCTTTCTAAGAAAAACTAAGAACCAAAGCAAGAAGAAGATGATGTGGACTAGAGGCATGCAACTTGGGTTAGCTATAATTAGTGGAAAAAAAGGACTTATCTGTGAGATTTTGGAGAACATGGCTAATTTGGCTTTTACTTTCTTGATTTGTCTGCAAGCAAACAAGGAGAATGGATGAAAATGCCTTTTGAACTTTATGGCTGAAATCAAAATCCACATTCTATGCATTTTTTTCATCTCCTCTAAGGTTCTTGCTTCCACTGTCCACCATGGCACATCGTCCACCAACAATAAGCTCTAGTGTGCACGCACATTCGTGCCATGTAGTTGCTCTAGTGCAGGCAGCTAGCGTGCATGTAGGCTGTAGTAGGTGGCCTGGCTGACTGTTTGGAATGTTTGAAATTTGAATAAAGTCCATTTCAAATGGTTTTGATTTGGATTTGTTGAGTGATTTAAGGCATGTGTTAATGTATGATTTGGATTTCAAATAAGGGTTATCTTCTTGCTTAGGTGAAGATGGTATCGGATGTAAAATAAAGGATGAGGGTCGTTTGTCTCCAATTTTTTGATAAATAGGATTGTTACCTAGTGTGTTTCATCTTCATTTTTGTGCCAGAAATGGCCTCTTTATTCCCTAGCTTGTTTCTCTCCTTTCTAAGTTCTTTATTTTTTTATTTTGAGATGTTGACTAGCCCATTTTTGTGCGAAGTGAGTTACACTGCACATTGGAGTTTTAAGAACAGACCTTTGCTCACTTTGATGGCGTGACCACTATTATATGAGCAGAACTGAATCATGGAGTCATTGAAACCATCTTTGGAATTTTTTTTGAAAATGATGGATATATTAACACAGAGAGAACAATACAGAAATCAGGGGAGTAAAACCCTAAATCTTTGGAAGTTCAACCTATCAAAAGTAAGAAGAAAGCTTTTGAAACTTTTTCTCATGTTTCTTTTTTGTAATCGAGGGTCGAGAAGGTGGAGTTCCAATGCTTGAACTGGGAGGAAAAGGTCCAAGAAGTGGTGGACATTCAGCATCAAAGCCTTGAGGCGATTTAATGGCTTGATGGCTTGAGTACTACGTTCATAGCACTGTTAGTGCTGGAGTCAGACACAAATAGCATGTTGGACGAGATGGGGAATGAGTTAGAGGAGATGAGGATGAGGATGATTACTCTAGAGAAAGCTATTCTATACGCGGGGGTGTGTTTTCTTCTTTCTCAAATAAAGATTAAACTGCTGGATACTAAAGCTTACGATGTTGTACGAGATTTGAAGGTGATCGCGAACTTCTTGTTGCAAGTGGAGCAATATTCCAGGGCTTCTAAACTCACTGACGAGGAAGTAAAAGTTAGTATTGTTTCTATGTTATTAAATGATGATGCTATCTTATGGTGGTGATGTAGGGTTTGTGGTTGACAACTTTCACTAGTGTGGCATTACTTACCTGGCACTGGGGTCATCGTTCATAATCTTGGTTCCTAAGAAAATCAACATTGAACACCGTCGTGACTTTAGACCAATCAGCCTCACCACTAGCACCTATAGAATTATTACTCAGCTCTTGGCTAACAGATTCAGGAAGGTCCTACCGCAGATGATTCACCATTGTCAGAGTGCTTTCATCCACGATTGAAACATCCTCGACTCAACAATGGCTGCGCAAGAGCTTCTCGACTCCTTCAAGCACTCCGAACTTTCCTAGATTTGCTCTCAAACTGGATTTTGAGAAGGCTTTCAATCATGTCATTTGGAAGCTCCTGGATTATCTTTTTGGGCAAATGGGCTTTTGAACTCCTTGGTGTTTTTGGATGCATGGTTGTGATTGTTCGGCCTCTTACTCCATCTTGGTCAATGGCATTTCTTGCGGTTGTTTTCATGGCACTCATGGGATCAGGCAAGGTGACCCCTTATCGCCTTTCCTTTTCAACATTGTTGCTGAATATTTTCCACGCTTGTCTGGCACGCAAAGAGTATTGGATGGCTTTCCCCATCTCAAACCACCTTGACCAAGACATTGCTATTCTGCAATATGCCGACGACACTATCTTTTTTGGAGAAGGCACTATGGAGCAAGTTGCCAAGTTCAAAGTATTGGTGAATTTATTCGAGCTCTTCTCTGGCCAAAACGTTTGTTGGGCAAAGTCCTCCATCACGGGTTATAACATTGAGCAGGGTACTCTTCATTCCATAGCTGCTTATCTCGGCTGGAGAATTGCCAACCTTCCCAGCACTTATCTTGGTCTCCTGCTGATTGACTGCACCCCGAACAAGCATTGCTGGAACGCAGTCATTGAACGGATGGAGAGCTGCTTAGCTACTCGGCAAGGCAAGTTTTTATCTAAGGCAGGCAAATTCTCTCATTAAATCCTGTCTTCATGGGATCCCGAGCTACTTTCTCTCCCTATTCCATTTCCTAGCTGCAGTTGCTAACTGATTAGAATTTTTCAAGCGTCGTTTTCTTTTGGGGCGGGCCTAATGGTGAAAGGAAATATCATCTCGTGAACTGGGCAGATGTGTGTCAGCAACGCTCCTCGGTGCTCTTGGCATGAGAGGTATCCTGGGCACAAATTCAGCATACTTACTCAAATAGCTGTGGTGTTTCAACACTTCTCCCTTGCTGATTTGGCGCTCTCTGGTTGCTGCCAAAGCGGGCCAGCAGGGTGGGGGTAGGCAGGATAGATTCTAGTCAATTTGGAGGAAAATCCTTCTGCTTCTCTCCCATTTTTCTTGCTCTGTCAAGTGTTTCCCTAGTAATGGACTTCATACAAAATTCTGGTCAGATTGGTGGCTGGGTGACAAACTGCTGGTGAATGCCTTCAGCTCCCTCTCAGGCTTCTCTAATCACCCTATGGCCTCGGTTGCAGATATTTGGCAACAATCTGGGAACTGGAATTTGCAATTCCGCAGGGGTCTCACAGATACTGAAGTTATGGAAGCATCAAACCTCCTCTTTGCCATTGCAAATGTCAAAATGAGAGCCACCATTCTGGACAAGCTAATCTGAACCCCCTGCCCAAGGGTTCTTTCACGGCTGTTTTTTGCCTACAACAACATCCAAGGCGTCAACACCCCTCGGCCTTGCCACCCAGCAGCTTTGGCTTGGTCTCTTCATGCGCCGCCTTGGGCCAAGTTTTTTGTTTGGTGTCCGTGCAGGAATAAAATCCTCATTTTCGATGCCTTACTCAGACGTGGGTCCCAACTTCCAGACCCTTCCTGCCCCTTCTGCCATAGCTTGCTGGAATCTGCCACCCACGTGCTGTTTCTCTACCATTTCGCCCAGGCAATATGATTCAACCTTCTGAATTGGATTGGCCTTCAAGATTGTCTCCCTCACGACCTCTTGTCCATGATTCAGTCCCTAACTAGCTCTCGGATTCCTAAACTTGGCAAAATGCTAACCTCCAGCTGCGCGGGTCATATCCCTTGGGCACTTTGGAAGGAAAGACACAAAAGGAAATTTCATCTCAAGTCTTCCAACGTTTTGGCCCTTGTTGACTCTATTTCTTGACAAGTTTCCACTTGGCTCCTTACGAAGAAGGAATTCCTCCACCTCCACAACTCTCACCTCCAGGGGAACTAGCGTCTAGTTGCTGCCATGTTTGGGCCCTCTCGTCCTTCCACTATGGAAGTCTGGCTGCTTCCTCCTCCCGGCTACCTCAAGTTGAATTTTGACGGTAGCGCCTGTGGTTGTCTGGGGCTTGCAGGTTTTGGTGGTGTCATTCATGCTGACAATGGCGGCCTCCTCCTCTCGTTCGCCAGACACTTGGGCATCTCAGACTCTAACTCGGCTGAGCTTGCTGGTTTGTATCATGGCCTTATGATCTATCAAGACCGTTTCTCTGGTCTTGTAATCATTGAGGGAGACTCCAAAGGTATCATTGATTTTTTTTTTTTTTTTTTTTTGATGAAAACTGATTTTATTAAGAGAACCAAAAAGGAGGAACTAACTCCTAACAACAAGAGATTGCAAGGAAGCTCCCTACTTGGCTAAAACATTAACTACATAATTTGCTGATCTCTGGATGAGAGACCAAAAACAGTCAAATAAATTGACAATTTTCATAATTTAAAAAAAGGTGTCCCAATGGTGCACATGAATTATTACACCTGCCGATCACCACCTTCTCCCTCAATGTGGATGGGCCCAGAGCAATGATCGCGTAAAATGCGGAGTCCATTAAGTAGGCTGTGGAGCTCGGCCATCGTGGAATCTACAATACTTAGAGGGCCAGAAAAGGAGACGATCTGGTTCCCAAGAGAGTCGGGAATCACTCCGCCAAAACTAGCTAAGCCAAGGTTGCCAAAAGAGGATCCGTCAAAGTTTAATTTAAGGACTCCAACAGGCGGAGGGTTCCACCAAGAATTAACTAGGGGCTTCGAAGAGGTGTAAAGCTAAGCAAGACATCTCCAATTGTTTTTGATGGAAGATCCTAAGAAGGGGGAGAAGTCTTTTTGAGAGTAGAACCATGTAGCAATATTTCTTGAGTTGGTCACTCGTGGCACTACTCACCTCCTATCCCCGATATGGAAATCAGTTTTCAAGCTCCTTCCAGTATTCAGAGATGCTACTACATTTCACATGGGCAACGGAAGGACCCTTCTCTTCTGGTCGGACGAATGGTGTGGCCCCCGATCTCTCTCAGAGGACTTTCCAGGGCTGCATAGGGTGGCAAACAACCTCTCTTGCTCTATGGCTGATTCATGGAGTGATCACTCGTGGAGTCTTCAGTTTCGTCGGGGATTAAATGATGAGGAATCGTTGCCTTTTTGTTCTCTCCTTACTAAACTCAGCAGTACTATTATTCGGGAGCACTCAGTTGATAAGATGATTTGGAAGCCCAATAACAATGGCCGATTCACTGTGACTTCGGCTTACTCTCATATCAGAAATCAAGACTTTAGTCCTCATGAGCACAAGGCAAATCTGGCTTGGAAACTCTCAGTGCCAAGCAAAATCAAGTTCTTCGTGTGATCAACCATCAAGGAACAAATTCTTACTTCAGACAACCTTCACAGAAGAGGCTTCACTGCTCCCGATCTTTCTTGTCCCCTTTGCGGTGAGTGTGAAGAGACAAGTCTAGCATGTCCTCTTACATTGTGGATTTTCGTGGCAAGTTTGGATGAAGATATTTCAGAAAATCGGGCTCCAACTGGGGCTACATCAGGACCTCTTTGGCACCTTTGAGATGGTTCGAGGGACTCTCCTTCCTCGGCTGGGCAAGTTAATTATTTCAGCCTGTCTTGCGCATGTTCCATAGTGCATTTGGCTCGAGCGGAACAACCGAATATTCAACTCCAAAGCTAGTACCCCAGACAACACGACTTCTCATGCTGTCGGCCTTATCTCTAGCTGGCTTCATACAAAGAAAGATTTTTGCCACTCTTTCAGGGGTTTCGCTTCGGGAAAATTTGAATTTGATCGCTCACATGTCTGGCCTTAGCAGAGCTCCTAGAATGGCTATCTAGGATCCTCCCCCTTGTGACTGCATAAATTTGAATTTTGATGGTAGTGCTATTGGATGTCCTGGTCCAGCAGGAGCGGGTGGTATATTCAGAGGTCACAATGGAGACCCCATTCTTTCTTATGTTGGTCTGGTGGGCATTGTCGATTCTAATACTGTTGAAGTTAGTGCTCTACTGTTCGGCCTCCAAATCTTCAGAGATCGTCTCCAAGTCAAGTTAATCATTGAAGGTGACTAGAAGACGGTTATTAGTTGGTGTTCCAAAGACGGCCTTCCCCCTTGGTGCCACTGGCCCATCACTGATAGTATTGCTGACATTGTATCTTCTTTGCATTGTAATTGGAATCTCATTCCTAGATTAGCCAACTCTTTGGTTGATAAATTGGATAAATTTGGAACTTCCCAGCAATCTCTCGTTGTATGGGAAGGATTCCCTCCTTTGTAATTTGCTCTTTTGAGCTTTTGTCTTAATAAAAATCAGCATCATTTAAAAAAAAAAAATTTCTTGAGTTGGTTGCCTTCAAGCTTTAGCATCTTGGAGATAGATGGATCATTGATGGAAACTGTCGTCATCTCTCCTTCATCTGTTTTCCACTTTCCGCATTGCCATTCGATTCTTTGTTGGGGATGGCTCCAATCTGCGTTTTTGGATGGATTGGTGGTCAGGCGATGACTCTCTTGCTTCGTCTTATCCACCTTTGCTATAGCTCACCACGAGTCGCGACTTATATGTCTCTGACCCTTGGGGAAATGGCTCATGGAACCTTTGCCTTAGATGCGCCCTTACTGATGAGGAAGCCATTTCTGTTTATGGCTTGATTGATAGTCTTGGCAGTGTTATTGTCCGCCCTCAGACAGCAAATCGGATGATCTAGCTCCCTGGTGATAGCAGACGATTCGCTATCTCCTCGGCCTACCACCATCTTATGGGATGGTCTCGGCCGCCCGCCCCCCCACCCGGTTGCTTTTGTTTGGTGCCTTTCGACCCCGCCCAAGGTGAAGTTTTTCTCTAGAGTGCTTGTCACACTAAGATCCTCACTGCAGACAACTTTATCAGGCGCGGTAACACCACTCCCAATTCTCTCTACCCCTTCTGCGAGACGGAGGCTGAAACCGTGAATCATCTTCTTCTCCACTGTGGCTTCGCCTAGAAGGTGTGCACTTACACGATTGACAGTATGTGTCTCAGCTTTTGCATTCCACTTGACCTGATCACCATGTGTCGTTTCTCTTATGGGTCTCGTCTTCCCAGCCTGGGCAAGCTTCTCATGGTTGCCTGCGTTGCTTTCATCCCTTGGTGCCTTTGGAAGGAGAGGAAATCCAGATGGTTTGATTGTACTTTCCGCTTTGCTGCTGAGGTCTCCTTCGTCTCCTTCACTGCCACTAGGCTCATCTCTACATGGATCCGCTCTCGGAAAGAACTTACTTGCCTCTCTTGTTTCCCGGTCCTCACCAATTGGAAGATTATTGCTCAAATGTCCGTCCCCTCTGCCTCCCGCCGTGTTGCTATCTGGCCCTCTTGAAATTGCTGACTCGACCACTGCTGAGCTCTCTAGTCTCCTTCATGGCTTGCGTATCTTTCAGGATCGCTTCAGTGGTCCCCTTATTGGTGAGGGAGATTCTAAGGTCGTCATTGGATGGTGCTCCACCTCATCCTTCCCCCCATGGCGTCACTGTCGTATTTTTCTTGATATTTTGGACATTGCTTCTACCATTTTTTGTACTTGGTCTCATGTTCTTAGATCCCTCCCGTCAATCTCTTGTTGTTAGGGGAGGCCTCCCTTGATGTATCTTCCCTTTCTTTGAAATAAAATCATTATCATTTAAAAAAAACGTTTCCACGACTTTTTCTTGAGAGTTGAACTTGTCATTGAATCTCCTTTGATTGCGCTCTAACCATAGACCCCAAGGAATGAGAGCGGAGCAAGCCGAGACCATCATTTTTCCAAGACCGGGGGCGGGGGTTCCAACAAGCATTCGGCAGGCTGCAAGGAGGTCCACAGGGAAGCAGAGTTGGAATCCAATTCAACCTGATTATCAACATCTAGATCTCCCAAGAGAAAGAGCATAGGAGGAGCAGTTAGCTAATAGTTTTTCTACGACATGGCAAAAAGGGCAAATGGGTTCCACCCCTACCTGGTCATGATTTCTGAGATTGTTAGCAGAGAGAATTTTGTTGAGGCAAGCACTCCATATGAAGAATTTTACTTTAGGGGGAGCGTTGAGGTACCATGTGAACTCCACTGCATACTTGGGACCATGCGTGATCCAACCTCGAATAATAAGATATGCGGAGGAGATTGAGAAAGAGCCACTCTTATCCGGCCACTAAATTAATTTATCTGGATCTGTTTGCTTGAATTCTGGTCGGCTATAAGGCTTCGCAAAGGCCACTGACTTCCAGAGCTTCACGTTCCGATAGACCACGACAAGGTTGAATTGGTGTGCCAAATACAACCTTACTTGAACAGGGTCTGTTCTATTGGATCGTACTACTCTGTCCTTAGCGCTAAGGAGACAAATTTAAGACATTTTCAAAAAAAAAAAAAAGATTGGTGTGCCAAATCCAAGATCCCCCATGGATACATTGAGACATCTTTTTAGATATATGTAGCGTCTTTTCCTCCCTTGATTGTACTTGGGTTCATGAACCCAGATCTACCAATCACCTTGTGGACTCTCAAGCTAGACGGGGCACATCCCTCCAAACCCTTGATGTGTTGGGGAGACCCCTTTCTTTTGGTCGTATCTTTCCTTTTCTTGTCTTAATAAATTCACACTTTTCATAAAAAAAATGGTAACCACCACATATTTCTCCAGAGTTTTTATGTTCACAATAGCACAGGTAGGATCAATAGAAAGTGAAATTGTACCATTAACGGGGGAGATTGTTATCGGGTTGCATAAATGCCAGGGGAATTTTTTTGAACATATTTGTATCGTGTTCGGATTGTGTTAGTGACTGTCGAAGTGTGATCCAGAGTAGAGTTACCTCCCCACAGTTTTTGACCAAAGTTTCACAGCGTACTAAAGGGCCAATGCCAACCTGAGCCACTGATGGAATGCTCTGGTATAATGAGCTGGGCTAAGCTAACCTTGTATCACCCTGCATCTCTGATATACAACATATGATCTTTCATGATGGTCTTCAGTACTTATGTGGTATCTCTGGTTTCTAGTCTAGACTGCTTTTTTATTGTCTGTGCTGGCACGCTGGAGAGTTTTTATGAAATTGATGACAGTGAATGATGACATTGAATGATGCAATACAAAAATATGTCCTTCTTTCAATAGATTTCATTGAAATTTTGGTGGCTTTATCATCATCAAACTTGATGATATCCACAAGAAAATGTATATTTAGATCAACAAAAAGATAGCATGTAGACCCTGTGCATAGCCATTTCGCCAAGAACCAATAGGTACCCTGATGTGTCCCTCTATGGTTTTTGCTTTTTCCTTCTGCTTCTCGTCCTCAGGTGCGCGTCGTTCCTCCGCACTCTTCATTCCCTCTAAAAATGTAGAAATCTGAATCTTACCTCTCTATTTATAATTCTGAATTGCAGCTCGTTATTTATAATTCTTCAGTCACTTGTGTAATAATATGTAAGTTTTAGATTCTAGAATCATAAGTACATATGCTTGTGGAATTCCATATGTCAGATCTGTTCACTCCTGTTTCTGTTCAAAATTACGTACATTCCTATTGATTCTGAAGTTCTTTGTTTTCTATTTTGCAGATTGCACGTCTTTTTCATTACATACTTCAGAATCATGGGAACCATATGGCCTTCCAGTTTTTGACGAATGTATGTGGTACTTTCTTTATCAATCTTTATTTTGATGGTATTGTCCATTTAATTTTTGTATGCTGATGATATTACTGAAAACAAACAAAAAAAGGCTACCAGAGTGAACCTAAAACTGCAAGTATGTTGGAGAGAGAGTGCAGTGAGTAGGGGTGGCATCGAGCCGAGCCCGAACTTGCCTATGTTCGAGCTGAGCTTGATTTAAATATTTCGAACTCGAGCTTGAGCCGAGCCCAGGCTCGAGCCTAAAATTGTTCGAGCTCGAGCCCAATAATTTTAACCGAGTTCGAGCCAAGCTTGAGCTTCAACATTCATTTAAAACTTTTCAAAAAATACATGTTTCGAGTTCAATCTCCAACATACATTTAAAAATTTCAAAAAATACATGTCAAATAAATTGTATATAGAACTATGTATACATTTTACATAAAACTGGGCATACATTTTACATAAAATTAGGAATGACTTCTACATAAAATTGGGCATGACCTGTACTTAAAATTGGGCATAAGGGTGGCATCGAATCCAGCTGAGTCCGAACCTTCCTATGTTCGAGCCGAGCTTGATTTAAATATTTTGAACTCGAGCTTGAGCCAACCCTAACCTCAAGCCTCAAATAGTAATCGAGCCCGAGCCTAATAATTTTAACCGAGTTCGAGCTTAACCTACATTTAATACTCTAGATAAAATATATGTCAAATAAATTATATATAAAATTATGCATACATTTTAAAAAAAGAATGATAGGGGAAGTTCAGGATTGAATCTCGATAATGGATTAGAATGCACCAACATTACACCTAGCCTACATCTATCTCAAGGGGTGTTTACCAGAATGGTTAAATGACCAAAATACTCTTACATGGATTTATACAATAATAATGCCCAAGGTGCTAGGTAGAAATTGATGAGCCCAGAAGTCAAGGGATGGCTAAAAATGAAAAGAACCACAGACGTGGTAGCTGAATTAGCAATGCATCAGTATATGATCAACTGTTTTCTCCATACAATTTACATTAGTGCATTACCTTGGGAGGCCATTTTAGCTTCCAATCATAAGAAACTGCTGAGGGATTATTAACTTGTACATGTGAAGTTTCATTCACAGAACGTGGCAATCAACATGGCATGCTATATTAGTAGTGATTTAATTACCAGACAACTTCTAGACAAGGGTTTTTGTTTTGCCTGACGTGAGTAATGTCATGACCCACAAAAATTAAAGATTTAGCAAACATTATAAGGTATGTCTGCACAAGATGTGGTTCAAAACCCACACATGTCACACCATTGTCCTCTTTCAAAAAAAAAAAAAAAAAGTCTGGACCTGATGCCCACAATGCTTGAACTTCTTTGTCTGGTTATGTAAATCATAACAAATTTAGGATTGGTTACTTCAAAGCTCCTCTGATCAAGCACTGGCTTGAGAGAAGGATGGGCAAGTTTCTGCAGTTGAGGGAGGTTCTTTCTTGCAGCCTCAATGGGCTCCTGTACAAATATAATCTATACTGTTTTTATGGCAACAAATTGCCAACTGAATGGTCATTGGATGATAAGGGCAGTATCAACAATTATAGCATGCAATAGGGCACCATTGTTTCCATTGACGCAAAACAAAAAATGCTAAACTTTTCTAGATGTATGTGGCAATAAAGAGACCTGAGGACTCCATTCTTCAAACAGGTAAATTTGGACTTTATCCCTTTGTTAAAGTTGAGTCCAGGTCCATCCCGAAATGATTAATTTTTTTTTTAAATGATGTTGAATTATATTAAAAGGCTCTTCAGGAGCCTTCCCAAACAATGAGAGATTGCTGGGAGGTTCCAATCTTAGCCATTCTATCAGCCAAGGAGTTGCCTGATCTAGGAATGTGATTCCAGATACAATAAATTGTGGGCACTATGTCAACAATATAATCAATGATAGGCCATTGGCACCAAGGGGGGGAGCTGGAGTTGGAGCACTAGTTGATGACGACTTTGGAATCCCCTTCGATAAGCAGCTTTCCGTGAAGGTGGTCCTTGAAAATTTGTAACCCATAGTGGAGGGCACTCATTTCAACAGTGTTGGAGTTGGCAATGCCAACCAGCGCCGCATACTAGAATAATTTCAGTACAACTGTCTCTGAAGACACCTCCCACACCCGCCGGCCCGAAATGATTAGTTGGGACAACAAACCATTGGATCTTTCACAAACGGACAATAGCCTTAAGACGTGGCAACACAACTTAGGAGCAAATTAAATGGGGTACAAACTGGGCCCAAAAATGTCCTACTCTGTTTTTTTTTTTTATTATTAAATGTGATTTTATTAAAAAAAAAAAAGGAGGAGCTAACTCCTAACAATAAGAGATTGCAAGGAAGCTTCTCGTTTGGCTAAAGCATTAGCCACGGAATTTGCTGATATCGGGATGAGAGACCAAAAACAATCAAATAAATTGACAATTTCTATAATTTCAAAAAAGGCGTCCCAATGGTGCCACGGGGGTGCAGAGGAATTCTCACACCAAGCGATCACCACCTTAGAGTCTCCCTCAATGAGAATGGGCCTGGATCAATGATCGCGGAAAACGCGGAGCCCATTAAGTAGGCTGTGGAGCTCGGCCGTCGTGGAATCCGCAATACCGAGAGGGCTGGAGAAGGAGATGATTTGGTTCCCAAGAGAGTCACGAATCACTCCGCCAAAACCATCTATACTAGGGTTGCCAAAAGAGGATACGTCAAAGTTCAGTTCAAGGACACCAACAGGCGGTGGGGTCCACCTAGAATTAAATGGGGGCTTCGAAGAAGTGTGGAGCTGGGCAAGACATCTCCAATTGTTTCTGATAGAAGATCCCGAGAAGTGGGAAAAAGGTTTTCAAGAGTGGAGCCATGTATTAATATTTCCTGAGATAGTTTTTTTTTTTTTTTTTTTGAAAAAGATGTATTAATAAAATAGGAGAAAATTACAAAGTTTGAGGGAGCATTTCCCTTACAACCAGTGATTGTAGGGTAGCTCCTTGCCTGGCAAGTACATCTGCCGCCAAATTTGCGGATCTCGAAATGTGGGTCCAACAACAAGAATTTCCTGAGATAGTTTCAATGACTCTTATCTTGAGAGTTGAACTTGGCAATGAATCTCCTTTGATTGCGACCAAAGACCCCATGAGATGAAAGTGGAGCAAGCTGAAATCTTCATTTTTTCGAGACTGGGGATGGGGGTCCCAGCAAGCATTCGGCAAGCTGCGAGGAGGTCTGTAGGGAAGCAGAGTTGGAGTCCAATTCGACTGATAATCAACATCCATATCTCCCAAGAGAAAGGGCATAGAAGGAGTAGGTGGCTAACAGTTTCTTTTGCGACCTGGCAGAAAGGGCAAATGGGGTCCACCCCTTGGTGGCCACGATTTCTGAGATTGTCAGTAGAGAAAATTTTGTTAAGGCAAACACTCCACAAAACCTGTTATTATTGAGAAGAAAGGTTTTCACAAGTCTGGCAGTTTTTTTTTTTTTGTTTTTTTTGAGAACAGTGACAAAATTCATTGCAAGAAAGAGGAAATGGTGCAAATTACAAATTACAAAGGCCAGAACTAACTACATGCCAACCAAAAGATAGTTTAAAAGCTAAAAACAAAAGTTTTAAGGAATAGTCCCACATGGATTAGTGAGTACAAAGATCTTGAGTTTATTAGTTGGGAAAAAGGTTTCCTAAGGTGACTAGTCATTTTGGGATAGGGCCTTGGACCCAATTTCACATGGTATCAGAGCAAATACTCATATGTGGGTATGTGGGCCTACACCTAAAAACTATCTACTTGTAGAGCCACAAAAAGAGGGCCTACACCTAAAACTATCCATTTGTAAAGCAACAAAAGAGGGCCTACACCTAAACCGCGTAGTCCTAAATTATCCACTTGTAGAGCCACAAAAGATGGTCTACACGTGAGGAGAATGTTATGGAATAGTCCCACATGGATTAGTGAGTACAAAGATATTGAGTTTATTAGTTGGGAAAGATGTTTCCTAAAGTGACTAGTCATTTTGGGATAGGGTCTTTGACCCAATTTAACAAAAAGAAAAATACACAACAAAACCCCGGTATCCCAATCCAAAGACTGAAGCAGGTAAGGTTAACCAGTGTCCAAAAGGGTAACAATTACTCTACAGCAGGTGTGAAAGAGAAACAGCCGGCCTGACACTTCTAAACATATGCTCCCACTCTTAAAGATAGACCACAACATAAATCCATAATCTCATCATGAAAATGCCAAAATCGCCAAGGAGGCCTGATGCCTGAGGAAAACCAATATCCATCAGGGCAGTTTTCAGTAGCTTCCTTCTACAAAAGCCAGCATAAACCTTCTCTCCCCACCCACCCATCCATGGGGTACCAGCTCGCACCTAGGAAGGTCCTATAATTCCTGTGGACATTGGCACATGAGAAAATCCTTGAATGTGATGAATTCTCTAAAAGGGGGCAACTGATTATCAACTCGATATGTTAACTACGTGGGGATTTTGAAGAAAGCAGCAGCCGCATCTTACTCCACTGCAAGCTCATCAGATCAATCTGGAATGCCATACTTCTGAATTTTGATATTGCAACATGCATGGCCAGCACCTTCAAACAGCTCCTCAAGCACTATGGAAAGGTTTTATGGAAGGCAACCAAGCAGCAATCCCTTGGAACTGGTGGACAGAAAGGAATAGCAGAACATTTGAAGGCAAAAACAGCACACTGGGAGATTGGGAAAGAAATGCATAGCATTCTACTATGCCCTTGTAGCTTGCATGGACTGCCCCCTATCCCATGCTCTTTGATAAGGAATTTGTGGAAGAAAGTCATTCTTTACAAAGCCCACATGCCCCTGATTGTAGTTGAATGGCAACCCCTCTCAGGTAATTGGCTCAAGCTCAACTTCAATTATTTCTCTCTACAGGGTGTCTCTTTTCAGGAAAATTGGGATTTGATCAAGCATACGGTAGACCCCTATAGGAATCCGGTTATGGCCACATGGGATCTTCCCCCTTGCGACTACATCAAACTCAATTTTGATGGTAGTGCTTTAGGCTGTCTTGAGCCAGCTGGAGCAGGTGGTGTTTTCAGAGATAGTAGACTCAAAGATTGTCATCAGCTGGTGTTCTCCTATGCTGGGCTGGTGGGCATTACTGATTCAAATTTGCTGAAGTGAGTGCTCTTTTATTCGGACTCCGAATTTTCAAAGAGAGTCTCCATGGAAAACTGCTTATTGAAGGAGACTCAAAGATTGTCATCAGCTGGTGTTCAAAAGATAGCTCCCCCCTTGGCGTCACTGGCCTATCACTGATTGTATTGCTGACATTGTGTCATCCATTCATTGTAGTTGGAACCTAGTTCCTAGATTAGCCAATTCTTTGATTGATAAATTGGCAAAATTCGGAACCTCCCAGCAATCTCTCATTGTTTGGGAAGGCTTCCCTCCTTGTAATCTGCTCGTTTGAGCTTTCTCTTAATAAAATTCGGCATTATTTAAAAAAAAAAATTATTTCTCTTTACGCAATCTGGAACTAGCAGGTATTGGTGGGCTATTTTGAAATAGTGGTCGACAAGTGCTTCTTGCCTTCTCCGGTCCAGCTGGGCATTGTGATTCAAATGAGGCTGAATCAATTGCCCTTTGGCTGGAATCAAAATCTTCAAACAGAGCTTCGAAGGACAGTTAATAGTAGAAGGTAATTTTGCCTTGGTTAGTGGCTGAGCAAGTAAGAAGACATTTACCCTGTGGAATCTCATGCAGAGGTTTGATGTAAATTCAGACTTCAGTTCAGAGGAGCGTATTGCCTAGAGAAAAGAAGAAAGCTGTTGCGTTCAGAGCTTCCTTTTGCTTTGGACCTTCTCTAACCCTCTTGTTAGATTAGGTCTAGATTGTATCCTATGATGTATTGTATGGTTGATTGCTATTTCAATAAAATCTAATTGCCATTATCAAATTTTTTTTTTTCTGCGGCTTAGCAGACAGTATCATAGGCAAAAGGGCAATGTCAAAAAATATCATCAACAGACAGTTCTTGCAAAAGGCAAAAAATATCCTTAACAGCCTCACCCTGGTGGATTAAAATCGTTCGTCTGCAAATTACATTGAAAATGCAAATCCCAAGCCCCATTACCATAATTATCCTGAAATATTTTGGTTGAAACTAAACAAAATAACGCAGGAATGCTGCTGCTAGGGGAACTGTATCCAGCCAAGTACCAGACCCAGAACTTAAACTTGTTACCTCGACAAACATGGAGCAAAATATCCTGCTGTAACAAAAGCCGCAACAGGAGTCCTCTAGGTAATTGTACTTGAGGACAAGTAGTCTCCTCCATAAAGAAGACCACTCAGGTGCATAACGCCATAATGATTTTTCCAAGAGATTCTGATACATTTAAGGAACAGACTTAATACCTAACCCTACCATTTTTTTTGGAAAGTGCACCTCAGGCCAATTGACCAAATTATAACAAAAATGCTTTGGGGCTATGCTCCAAAGGAAACAACATATTTTCCTCTCCATTCTGTTAATAACACTAACTGGACACGACATAAAATAAAGTTAGTCATTTGGGACAATAATTGTTGCTTTACCAGCCAAGGTTAGATACTTATCCTTCCATGTGGAAAGCCTTCTTTGAAAGTTTTCATCACTGGGGTCCATTGATCTCTATTGTCCCTCTCTAAAACCAAAGGCAGGCCAAGATACTGAATTGGGAGGGGGGCTACTTGACAACCTAAGGTTGCAGCCAAATTAGCTTTTACCCCTTCATCCAAATCAATACCAACAAGGGAGGATTTGGCCCAGTTGACCGACACTTAACTCATAAATTGACAATATAACCTTTAAGGATTTAATGTTATTTTGTGGAATAATCAGTCTTGGAGCCTTCTCTTCCGTCGGGGTTTGAATGATGAAGAAATTGCATCCTTTTGCTCGCTTCTATCCAGTTTCAGCAGTGTCATCATCGGTGACCGACTGCATGATAAGTTGATCTGGAAGCTTAGCATCAACGGTATCTTTTCGGTTGCTTCAGCTTATTCCCATATTAGGGAGAATGACCCCAACATGCCTGAGCACAAGGCCAATCTTGTTTGGAAACTCTCTGCACCAAATAAGATAAATTTTTTCACATGGACAACCATTAGGGAACAAATCCTCACTGTAGACAACCTCCACAAGCGGGGCTTTACCGCCTCAGATAACACCCGCCCTCTCTACGATGTTTGTGAGGAATCCATTCAGCATGTTCTCCTTCATTGTTGATACTCTTGGAGAGTTTGGATGGAGATCTTTCAGAAAATTGGCATATAGCTGGGCCTTCGTCTTGACCTTTTAGACACTTTCCAGATGGTTTTGGGGACTCGACTGCCTAGAATCAGCAAATTGCTTCTGTTTGCTTGCCTTGCCTATATCCCGTGGTGTCTATGGCTAGAGAGAAACAATTGGCGATTCAACCTCAAATTCAGCAACCTGGAAAACACTGTTTCTTGCGCCGTGGGTATGATCTCTAGCTGGCTGCACACCAGGAAGGAATTTGCTCCCCAGGCAGGCATATCCCTTCGTTGGAATTGGAGCCTTCTGGCTCATATGGTGGGTCCCGAAAAGGTGCCTTCTATGCAATAATGGGAGCCTCCTCCACTTAATTGCATCAAGATGAATTTTGACCGGAGTGCTTTGGGCTGCTCGGGGCCGGCAGGTGTGAGTGGAGTCTTCAAAAACAACAGAGGAGAGACCGTTCTTTCTTATGCGGGACCGATTGGTATTGCTGACTTCAACACCGCTAAAGTGACTGCCCTTCTCCATGGGTTAAAATTTTTCAAGGACCGTCTTCATGGAAAGCTGCATAATGAAGGGGATTCCAGAGTTGTTATTAGCTGGTGCTCTAGCACGACCTCTCCCCCTTGGCGTTATTGGCACTCAATTTCTTCTATATTGAACATTGTATCTACTATTTCATGTACATGGAATCATATTCCTAGATCAGCCAATTCCTCGGCTGATAGCTAAAATTAGAACATCTCTTCAATCTCTCATTGTTTGGGATGGTTCCCCCTCCATGTAATTTTGCTGTTTTGAGCCTTTTAATATAATTCAGCACAATTAAAAAAAAGGATCTAATGTTGTTGATCTTAACCTCAATTGCACTCCTACTTGATCCAAAGCTTCTAAAAGGTGAAGGGGAGGTGGTGAAGGTTGAGAGTGTGGTCATGACAATGGTGGACGAGGATGAGGCCATAGGAAGAGCAACTGGTGAAAAGTTTCATAATAATCAACTACATAAGCTTGAGTGTAACCTTTTGTTATTAATTGAGTTTTTGACCTTTCCAAACTGCCATCTAGATGAACATTGAACATGATACATGTGACAAGGAATTGATGTAGAGTAAGAATTTAAGTTTTATATAATTTAATTTAAATTTTATATTGAAACTAAAAATTGTTGCACTCACCTTAGATGGACTTTGGTCCATAATCCCTTTTGCTTGTAATAGCAGCGTTTTTTTTTGTTTTTCCTTTCTGAGTTTAGGTAGATTGGTCTTGTTGTCTTGCGTATTAGGAACTCTATGAAATACTTTCTCAAGATAAAAGTGGAAGTTTCAGATTAGATAGCCCCCTGTCCTCTCCAAGCTTGACCGCTTCTTAGCCAACATTGACTAGCTCCAATTATACAACAATGTCATAGGCAAAGTTTTGAATCGGTTCGTTTATGATCACTGGCCGATTATGGTGGATACCCAGTTAAGCTCAAGTTGTTAAAGCCGTTGCTGTGGTCCTGGGCCTCCACGAGAAAGGCCTCTTCCTTGGCTGAGAGAGCCTTCACTCTTGCTCAAATTGCCACTTTAGACTTAGAGGAATCTAGAGGCCTCTCTTCCTCATAATTAACTTAGAGATATGCCCTCCATGGGCAAATGCAGTCCTTTGCCTACAATGAGCTCGTGCACTGGAAGCAGTGTTCTAGATTTAAGTGGCTCTCCGATGGGGATGCTAATACTAAATTCTTCCATGGAGTCTCCTTTGCACAGAGAAGAGCCAATCGCATCACCACGCTCAACATCAATAGTGAAACTTCCTCGGATCGATCCCTTATTTTAGACTCACTGGTGAATTTTTTTGCAGATTTATATTCTAATTGCCAACCAATCTGCCCTTTCTTCCAAAGGGTTCACTTCCAGGCTATTCCATCGGCTACAGCTAGTCTCATCGAGCTCCCCTTCTCCAGTCGGGAAATTGAAAAAGCAGCTCTTGGTCTTCCTCTGGATCCCGCTCCAGGCCCAAACGACTTTAATGGGGAATTCTATCGTCAATGCTGGCCCCTCATCAGAGCAGACATAGCCTGCATGGTTTGCTCCTCTTATCAGCATGGCATCAAATATTGGAGCATCAAAGCTTCGTTTATTGCCCCCATCCCTAAAAAAGAAGGGGTAGAACTCCCATCAGACTTCTGACCGATCAGTCTCACCACTAGTGCCTATAAGGTGATTGCGTGTCTCCTTGCTAATCGCCTGATGGCTAGAGTGCTTTTATCAAGGGAATGAACATATTAGATTCGGCCATGGTATGTCAGGAGCTTATCCATCATTTTAAGGTTTTAAAGCTCCCCAGATTCATCCTCAAACTTGATTTCGAGAAAGCCTTTGACAGAGTTAATTGAAAGCTTCTGGACACCCTCATGGGGAAGATGGGATTTGGGGAAAAATTGCACTTCTGGATCCAAAGCTACATCTCCTCTATGAGCTACTCCATTCTTCTCAATGGAACGGTTTGCCGGTATTTAAGGGATCCAAGGGAATCAAATAGGTAGACCCCCTTTCCCCCTTGCTTTTCAATGTGGTGGTAGAATATCTATCCTCCCCATGACAGACTGCGCAACCTTTAATATACCGATCCTCAGTTTGTAGATGATACCATTTGTTTTGGGGTTGGTACTATGGATCAGATCAGAAAGCTGTGTACTGTTTTGGGATTATTTGAATTGGCTTATGGTTAGAACATCAACTAGAAGAAAACCACTCTCTTAGACTACCACACTAACTCATCTGTGCTTCGGGGTATGGCTAACTACTTGGGATGCTCCTTGGGAGATTTGTCAGTTACATATCTGGGGCTCCCACTTTTTGACTCTTGGCCTTCAGTGTTGCTTTGGTCCCCCCTTATTGACAAATTTGAGAAGAGACTAGCTACTTGGAGGGGTAATCTTCTATCTACAGTGGGGCGGCTTACTCTCTTCAAGTCTTGTTTGGCAAGGCTGCCAAACTATCTGCTGTCATTCATGCTCTATCCGGCCTCTATTTGCTCCAAGATTGACGCCATCCGTCGGCGCTTTCTCTGGAGAGGATCAAAAGATACCTTCAACTATCAATTGGTGAGTTGGAAGGATATTTGCATGCCTCGCAATAGGGGTGGATTAGGCATCCAGCCTACGAAGGAAATGAACAAAGCCCTTATGCTCAAATGGATTTGGAACTTCAATGTCAAGCATAACAGCCTATGAAGAGATATGGTCAGGTTCTACCTTCAATTTTCAGGTGCCTGGTAAAGGGAGGGTGGCGTCACTTGCCTCTTATCCCCGATATGGAAATCAGTTCAAAAGCTTCTCCCAGTATTCAAAGATGCAACTTCCTTTGACACAGGCAATGGAAGGACCCTCCTCTTCTGGTCAGATGAACAGTGCGGCCCTTGCCCCCTCTCTGAGGACTTCCTAGGGCTCTCCAGGGTAGCTAGGGACCTCTCTTGCTTAGTGGCTGATTCTTAGAGGGAACACTCATTGAGTCTCCCGTTTCGCTGTGGATTAAATGATGAGGAAACTTTGCCTTTTTGCTTTCTCCTCTCCGGACTCAGCAGCATTACTATCTGTGAGCATGCAATTGATAAATTGAGATGGAAGCCCGATATTAATTGCTGATTCACAGTTACTTCCGCCTACTCTCATATCAGAAAGCAAGACTACAACATGCATGAGCACAAAGCAAACCTGACATGAAAACTATCAGCGCCTAGTAAAATCAACTTTTTCTCGTGGATGACCATCAGGGAATATATCCTCACCTCTGACAACCTCTATAAAAGAGGCTTCACCGCCCTTGATTGTACTTGTCCTCTTTATTGTGTGTGCGATGAGACAGTTCAGCATGTTCTCTTACATTGTGGGTTTTCTTGATCAGTTTGGATGAAGATATTTTAGAAGATTGGACTCCAAATGGAGCTACACCAGGACCTCTTCGGCACCTATGAGATGGTTATGGGGATCCACCTTCCTAGGTTGGGCAAGTTAATTCTCTTGGCATGTTTTGCGCATGTCCCATGGTGCCTATGGCTCGAGTGAAATAATCAGAGATTCAACTCCAAAACTAGCACCCCAGACAATACGGCTTCTCATGCAGTGGGCCTTATCTCGAGCTGTGGAGACCCTCTTCTATCTTATGCTGGGCCGGTGGGCATTGCTGATTCAAATACTGCTGAAGTGAGTGCTCTTCTATTCGGCCTCCAAATCTTCAAAGTCCGTCTCCATGGCAAACTGCTTATTGAAGGAGACTCAAAGACTGTCATCAGTTGGTGTTCTAAAGATAACTCCCCCCTTAGCGCCACTGACTTATCACCAATTGTATTGCTGACATTGTGTCATCTATTCATTGTAATTGGAATCTCAATTCCTCGATTAACCAATTCGGAACCTCCCAACAATCTCTCATTGTTTGGTAAGGCTTCCCCCCTTTGTTATCTACTCACTTGAGCTTTTGTCTTAAAAAAAAACAATTTGCATTTTTCTTGGATATACTATGTCTCATTTTTTTTCATGTATTTTTATGCAAACTTTTCACATTAAACTTTTTACTTTGAATCATTTTGCAGGTGAACAGGCTATGGAGTCAGTCGAAGGATCTTACTGAAAAAGCTCCTCAAGTTATTCATGTTGAAGGAGCATTTATTGACACGTTGCTGTATGTGTACAATCAGTATTCCTCTTCCTGAAATTGTTTGGTGTTGTATGCTTATATGTTTTTGTTTGTTGGCACTTAACTTCTTGTATGCGCCTCTTTTTTTTAGGGTTGAGAGTAGATCAAAATCTAGCTCTCTGGCACGTGAGATCCTACTAAATCTTGACAAGGAGCTGGCATCTAAGGAAAAGTTTGAAGAAAGCTCCTTTTTTGTTTTTAAGCTAGGACTGTCAAAGCTTCAGTGCTGCCTTTTGATGAATGGGCTAGTGTACGAGTCCACAGAGGTTAGCCCTGCAATTTCTTTAACTAAATCTTTCTGCACTCTTTTTATGGTTTAGTCCATTGTCATGTATTTTTGAGGGGTTGATTGTGTTCCCAATCTTTCTCTTCTCCCTTGCATGGGAGTTAGACGGATCCGTCCAATCATATAAACCCCTCCATCTCTCTCATTTCCATCTCTTGAAAATCCTGTCATTATGGCCTCATGTCAACTTTTTAAATTGTTCATACTTAAGTGCTTTTGTTGTTGTTGCCCATCATCCATTATTTCAGCACGATCATCTTGTGAAGCTTCCAGATTTAACTTGTATATTTAATTGAGTGATTTTGGGATTTAAGAAGTCCTTACCACGATAATAATGGCTATCTTTGTTCTTTTGCTCAGGATGCTCCTCTAAATGCTATGAATGAAGAGCTTCCTAGAATTCAGGAACAGGTTTACTACGGACACATCACCTCTTCTACAGATGTGCTTGAAAAGTTTCTCTCCAAAAGTAGCTATCACCGCTATAATCCACAGGTTTGTAATGGCTTGCCCTTTTTAATATTAAGGAACATGTTGGCCATTTGGAGACCTTCAACATGCTAGACACCCAAAAATATTGAATGCTCAATTATTTCAAATTTGTACACATCTTCTCAATTATGCATGCTCAATTATTTCAAATTTGTACACATCTTCTCAATTATGCATGCTCTCTAGTAATGTGCTTTTTAGATGTTAGACACATTTACCATGATACTTTTTAATGTAGCACGGTGATTTAAGGTTCATGGGTTAAAAACGTTGAATCATTTCTCTACAGTGTAGGCAATTTAGATTCCAAAAAAGGGTCATTAGTGTCAAAAGGCGACCAACATGAAAATTCCCAAAACATTTATATGAAAATCAAATTCCCAAGAGCCATTAGTGTATACTTGTGACACTCGAACTTCTCAATTCCTGGCAAGAGAAAATAAAGATGGGAAAGCCTCATAAAGAACTTTATCGCCAATCCATTCATCATACCAGAACTGAACAGCAGTACCATGACTAACAGAAACTTAATGTCCAAGGTTTTAAGCGAAGAACACTTTTCAAAAACTTGATGCTTGTGAAGGAACAAAATCTGGAAGCAGACATAAGGAGCCAATGAAGAGGAATAAGGTTGTATCCAGCCAAAAGATTGAGGTTTTTCAAGAATAACAACAAAAGCTTCTCCTGATATATTGTAGAGCACGGGTGATAGAGGACACCCTTGCTTAATCCCTCTCGAGCTGTGGATATAGCCTCTGGCAGCACCATTATTTAAAACCAAAAAACAAGCGGAGGTAAAAACCTCTGTCAGCCTCCAAGGAGGGTGTGAATGACTATTAAACCAGTTGATACTACTATGAATCACTCTTCATCATCAGTGGACTGGTTCTCTCTACAACTCAAGGCCTTGATGGGTTGCTCTCAGCTTTGGCTCTGTGGGGTCAATTTTTTCGTAAGGAGTAAATTATAGAAGTTTGGTGATTCCAGCACCAATTTCCGCACCCTGCCACCACCAGCTGGACCTGGATCACTAGGGAGGTATCATCAAAATTTAGTTAGACGTAATCCTTAGGAGTTCCTTAAAACATAATTTTGATGGTTGCTTCCCTAGTAATCCTTTTTTCTTTTTACTATTTTCATATGTATATGTATTATTTCTTTTTCATTTCTTACTCTGGCTAGAATTTGTCAAACAATGTCTATCAATGTTGATGGAGCTGTGCTACAATTTGGCAGTCAAATATTTATTGTCGTAATGCAGATTATGAGGGAAGGGAAAGATCATAAGAAGTTTAACTCACTATCTATGTCAACAGTGGGAGAAGAATCCTTTCTAAGTCACCTCAACTACTTTCATTCACCTGGGAGTAAGTACACTTGATTTTATAACTGACTTTATGTCTCTTGACAGTTGATGTCTTACAATTTTTGTTTTTTTAGTCTTTCTAACATTCTTGGAAAATGTGGTTCATCTGGATCAAGCATTTATGTCAGTGATCGTTGATATTTTAAGGAGCAAAATTTAGAGTTATAAAAGGGTTCAATTTGTATCTTAATGGTTTTACCTCTAATTGTCCTAATATTATATTCTTGAGAATGTGGAAATTTCGTTACTTCGTGTTTCATGAAGTAGATATGGGACAGGTCAACTGTACTTTGGTCAATGCTGAAGTAGAGACAACATTGAAGTCTTGGAAAATTGTAGAGATGGGTGCTCATTTGGTAATTATGGACTTACTGGTATAAAGGGTGTGGGAAGGATCTTATGGGTGTCACCAGGGCTCTAGCCCAATGGGTGTGTATAATGTGTTGGAAGCAAAATTTATAGCACTTCTTAAGGGGCTGCAGCTCTGTGTTCAGCGTTTGTCTTGTCCTTTTTGTGATTGAAGGCGATTCTTCTACGTGCTTATCTTGGTTTTTTGGGGTTTCACTTCTGCTTGTGGTCTTCAGCTTGCTCAACTTTTATTCCTTGGGGTCTTTGGTTAGAGCGCAATCAAAGGAGATTTAATGCCAAGTTCAATTCTCAAGAACGAGTCATTGAAACTATCTCAGGAACTACTGCTATGGCTCCACTTGTGAAAAACCTTCTCCCCCTTCTCGGGATCTTCCATCAGAGACAACTGGAGATGTCTTGTCCGACTTCACACTTCTTCGAAGCCCCCAGTTATTTCCGAGTGGACCTGCCGCATGTCGGTGTCCTTAAATTAAACTTTGATGGAT
Organism: Aristolochia californica; assembly: GCF_029961685.1. Taxonomy (NCBI): domain Eukaryota; kingdom Viridiplantae; phylum Streptophyta; class Magnoliopsida; order Piperales; family Aristolochiaceae; genus Aristolochia; species Aristolochia californica. Next base: position 1,830,757 of record NW_027181793.1, read on the forward strand.
CCTCTTTCAGCAACTTTGGCTTAGTTGGTTTTGGCGGAGTAATTCGTGACTCTCTTGGGAACCAGATCGTCTCCTATTCCAACCCTCTCGGAATTGCAGACGGCCGAGCTCCACAGCCTGCTTAATGGGCTCCGCGTTTTCCACGATCTCTGCACCAGACCCATTTTCATCGATGGAGATTCTAAGGTGGTGATCGGCTGGTGTGAGCATTCCTCAACGCCTCCGTGTCACCATTGGGACATTTTTTTTGAAATTATGGAAATTGTTAACTTGTTTGATTGTTTTTGGTCTCACATCCCGAGATCAACAAATTCGGTGGCTGATGTTTTAGCCAAGCAGGGAGTTTCCTTGTAATCTCTTGTTGTTAGGAGTTAGCTCCTTTTTTGGTTCTCTTAATAAAATCACCTTTCAAAATAAAATAAAATAGTATACTAACATGACTTTTGATTCTTCCAATGCAAATATCTTCTTAAATATAGATCAGATTGACATAAAATTTTCTCCTTCTGAAACTAGACTTAAATAGCTTTCAACCAAGTATAATTTCTCTTCATAAAATATACTTCTTTTGAGATAAATAATCTAATTGATTTTGGACTCTGTGATCTGGCCGAACCGAGTACTCTTTCTTTTTTGTCCAGCATGACCATTGACTCTTCCGAGATTGATATCTCCATCGAAAAAACTCAAAATGAGAATTTGTTGAATAGGTAAGAAAATAGACTTACAGTTCTTTCGTTTGATTTATAATTCTCCATATAAAGTCTTATTCTTGATGGCATAAAATGACTCGAAGGTTGAAGCTTTCTGCTGCTTTACCTTTGTTGCTTCAGACATCGATTTCTCTTTATAGAAAACTCTGATTTCAACAATTTCTTTTGAGTTGAAAACTAGACTTAAATATATTTCCAATGCTATATAATTTTCTATATGAAAAATATGGCAAGAGAGTGAAATATCCAATGAAATATAGAAATTTGAGAAAAAGAACTTAATGAAAAACAAGAAATTCCATTTTTTTCTTTTTCTTCTTCATCCTCCCTTTCTTCTCCATCTTTTTCTCCATCTTCTTCTCCTTTTACATTTTAGATCTGCTCTAATACCATGTTGGAACTTAGGATTCCATGATGTATAATCACATTAGAAGAGGATTAAGGGTTGAGAAGAAGAAGAAGAGTTGTGGAGAGAAGGTTTTAGGAGGAGAAGAAGAGTGACAAATTTGGAGAAAAGAGGAGGAAGAATAGGGTAATGGACTTGTCCAAACCCTCCCCCTTAAGTTGTATTTAAAGATATCAAAAGTACTAATAATATTAAAAAAAAAAAAATATCAAAAGTACTAATATTACAAGAATACCCTTCACCCTAGTAAGAGTGAATAAAAGACATAAATTATAAACTAATTACATCAGTGCTATCTTTATGAGATGACTCTTTATTTACCATCATGCCACCAATGTGTGGCCCTATAGGCCTTCTCCTTGATCTGTGGGTTTGAGTCCATCTTCCACTCACTTGGGCTTGGGCCCATCTTCCTTGATTGAAGGTTATTCTTCTAGGGGCATATCTTGGTTTTGTGGGGTTTCACTCCTGCTTGTGGTCTTCAGCTTGTCTATGATGAGATGATGTCGTTGTGTTCAGATTTATCTATTTCTTGGCATCATATTTTTAGATCAAAGAATCATTTCAAAAATCATGTTGTTGATGGTTTAGCTAAATCTGGTGTAATAAGGACTAGTTTATTTGTTGGGGAATCCTTCTCCGATGGGGCTTGAGGACTTTCCTCTTTCTCTCCTTTGTAATTTCCTTGTTATTTAATGAATCTCCATTTTCAAAAAAAAAAAAAAAATTCATACAGCTGAGCGGAGAGTGAGAAAAGGGACAAAACACTAAAAAGAGGGATTTAGAGTGAAAAAAAGAAAAAGGGGAGAGGATGCAGACTTGATCTATTTGCTATATGTCCTTCCTCTTGCTATCTATCCTTTTCTTATTTTTATTATTAATTAAGAGGATTTTTATTGGAAGCAGAAAATGGGAAATACGAGGAACATTCATAATGCTTCAGACTGAGCGGCAGGAAAACCAAGGACCAAACTGTACCCAGTGACTAGAAAGAAAAATACTAATAAACCACTGGGAGCAAACAATGAGGAATTGCTCATCCACTCCTTCACTGTATTTATAATAATCTTATGTAAACTTAGTCCTTGGTAAATATGCTCTGTCTTTAATTATAACTAAGAGGTGGCTTGATCATTGTCTACTTTTGTGCCTTTTGAGACACCTTTTTTCCCCTCTTTGCTGAATATTTCTGCTATTTGTCCAAGGAAAAAGGTAAAACAGTAAAGAGGACTATTCTGAAACTACACCTAATTCTCAGAAATTATGCCTTCAGTATTCATTACAAAGGTGCTGTAAATGTCCATTTTCAATACAAAAATAAACAACCTATGGTTAATGCAGATGTTCAAATCAATATTATTTCCATTTTACTACTGGGTATTGAAAGTAAAGTAGCACTTTCGCGAATCTATTTATCCTTAATTTATAGTTGTATGCTTTGCTTCTTGTGTGTGGCATTTGCTTGTTCTTTTTTAAATGGCATATTTTTTGTTTGATGCTGATCGAAGGTTTGTTTCAGCTGCTGATGATATAAAGCCAATTACTCATCTTCTTGTTGTGAATGTTACATCGAAGAAAGGAATCAAATTACTGCAAGAAGGCATTCACCACCTGGTCAATATTTTATCATTATGCATTTTTATTTCTCTTTCTCTCTTTGACTTTGTCTGTCTATCTCTCATTCTCCGTTTCTTTCTCTTTTTGTTGGTGGAAGTAATGTTAGAATGTTGATGCAGATGCAAGGGTCTAAAAGGGCACGTATTGGTATACTATTCAATGTCAACAATGTTGCTGATTTGCCTTCTTTACACTTGATGAATGTTTTTAAAATTAGTGCTTCCACATTCAGGTCGATTATTCACTTTTGGTTGCTGCTGGTGCTTTTTTATTTCATTCAGTTATTGTCCTTCTACTTTCACGTTGTGCTTTGAAATGTCTTCTGATGCATTGGTACTGATTAGTGGTTTTCTTGTGGTGTTACAGTAACAAGCAGAAAATACTTGAATTTCTCTATCGGGTTTGTTCAGTTTTTGAGCATGTGTATATGCTTAGAGCAATTGATGCTGAAAGTACTCAGTTATTTATTGATAGAGTCTGTGAGCTGGCTGAAGCAAATGGTATTCCTTCTATGGAGTATAGAGCAGCTCTTTTAGAATTCTCTCCAGACATCGTGAAGAACCAATTGGATAAGGTCTGTTTTTTTTTTTTTTTTTTTTTTTTTTTTTTTGTATTGTATCACGCTGTTGGTCCACTCCATTTTCCTGGTCGCTTGTCTTGATGATACTTACCTGTGTAGTTGCTAGCACATAAATTTCGTTTGGAATATTTCTTTCTGTATTTAATATTATATTATGGATTTTTTTTTTCTGAATGGCAAAGATTTATTAGAAAACTGAGAGTAAATATAACAAAAGGGGACGGAATTCCCAAGGGAACTGAGGGAATAAAAACAAGGGAAATGTTATACACCCATATTCGCTTCATTGCAGTAAGTCTAAAACGACCCCTATTACATTTACTTTCAGAACTGAAGCAACTCAATGCATCTGGTTTTGTTTTTTGTAACACTTGTGGGTCTTGTAATTCATAAATTTCATACCCCCTTTCACTAACCAGCAGATGCCCATAGGCTGTGCTGTGCGTCTTTTAATACAAACCTACACAGCCTGCAGTCCACAGTTTACTCTTAACTTTAAAAATGAATTCTAGGGAGAAGAGCAGGTTACCTATGCCTATTTTACTCACAAACCTCCAGTAACAGTTACAAGAAGTCAATGTTTTTTGTTTACACATGACAAGTTCTGTTTGTTAGTGCTGTGTTCGTTTTTGAGTCCTAGAGCTTGTTGCTCTCCAAAAATTTGTTTGATATTTGATTGCAATAGTTAAATGTGCTGCAGGCGGCCCATTTTTTGTTCAGGCAACTTGGAGTTAGATCTGGTTCTTGTGCAGTTATTACGAATGGAAGGGTGAGTCTTCTTGTCTAACTTTTTTTTTTGTAAGAATGGTGAGAATAGCATTATGAGAAAGGATGTACAAAATACTTTTTTCTATGGGAAAAGCCACTTTCACCACAAAGAAAGAATGTACAAAATATATAATGGTAAGAGCTAGTTTCACTCCAATAGTACAATGAAAATTAAAAAAAGCAAAATTAATGGAGATCAACCCTGGAACAAAATCATGACACCATTTCAATTCCTCCAAACCTGATTCCGAATGGTTTTGACCGCCTCCTTTGTGCTGCCTTGGTCTCCTCCTGCACGCCACTGGCTGAGGGCAAGCTCATATAAGACAGGTTCCAATGCCACACATGCTTGTATTATAGCCCCTTGGAATCATATCTTTACCTAAATGAGTGGATCAATTGATGACTGCAGGATGACAACTCGGCTTGCAGTCTCTACCCCCATTGCTTCAGTTTGTGACTGGAGTCCCTCCTTGCATCACCATGGCCTCGGTCAGTGGATTTGGATTACGGGCCTTCCGCTTGAACTCTGGGAGAGCGGTGTATTCACTCTCATTGCCAGCCGCTTTGGTACTTTGATCAGACTGGACAGTAGCACGGCTGAACGTTGACGACTTGACCAAGCCAGGCTCTTCATCAGCCTCAGCCGCGTTCACTCTGGGACGACTTTCCTGTGTCTTGACGCTGATCAGTCCCACCTCTAGACAGCATTTTGCCTCTATGTCTCAGATTACCTACCCCACCTTTCCCATCAGCATCTGACCCCCGACAGAGATCCCCCACCACATTGACACCCCTACTCCCTCCCTGGCATCGCATCGATACTAGGACACCTCCTTGCTCCTGACACTTGGCCATCCTCGTGCCCCCCCCCCCCCCCCCCCCACTTGGGACGGTTGCCAACATCTCACACACCTACAACAACCCGATTCCCCCTACCCCTGCTCCCACATAACCATCCCCATTGCCCCCTTTTTCAAAAAGAACCCTCTGAAATATCCCCTCAGACCCTGTCTGCCATCATTGCCCCCCCTATCGCTCGTATGGACCTCTCACCGTCGAGCCAGCCCCCTCCCAGACCCACCTCCTCCCTCCTTTTCGGCAGTGAGTCCTCATCTTCTTCCTCGTCTAGGACCAGTCAACCCAGGCGACCTGTTACTAGATCACCTCCTCATTTGGCGATCTACTAGAGTCGTCGTCACACTTCTGACCAAGCCTCCCCTCCTGGGGAGCCTAGTGGCCCTCCCCGCCAATTAGGGGAAATGATTCATGGAGACTTTTGCTTTCCCCTGCCGGATGATAGAAACTGACAGCTCTACTTGCTTTTGCAGAATGAGTGCCACTAGTTTGATGATGAAACTTGGGGTCGTATCTCCGAGTTGGCTCGAAGAATGGGAGTGGTTTACATTGATAACATTTTGGGTGGCAAGACCACATCAGGAGTTTGTAGAGAAGTCAAGAAATGATTATTCTTTCTTGGAATGTTCGTGGGATTGGATCCTCCTGAATGCGTGCTACTGTTCATAATCTTCTTTCCAGAAGTAACCCATCTATTGTAATCCTCCAAGAATATAAATGTCAGAACCTTTCCAATTCCATTATGCATGACCTTCGGGGTTGTAATAATTTAGAATGGCTTGCCATCAATGCTACTGGGTCTTCTGGTGGCCTCTTTCTCCTTTGGAACTCCTCTGCAGTTGAAGTATTAGATCACATGATTGGCTCTTTCTCTATTGGAGTTAAGTTGCATGATAGATGCACTGGTTTCACTTGGGGGTTTGACGGCATTTATGGCCCTACCAGATACCGGGATCGTCGCTCTTTTTGGGATTAGATTTCTGGCCTTCTACCTCTTTGGCCCATTCCTTGGCTCCTTGTCGGGGATTTCAATGCAACCTATTTTTGTAATGAGAAGTCTTCCTCTACCTCCCAGACTACCTTAACCATGAGGCAATTTGCTGACCTTATCAACAATTTTGAGTTGGAAGAAATCAACCTCTCTGGCAAGACATTTACTTGGTTAAATGGTCAGAGGCCTCCCATCCTTTCCAAGCTTGATGGGTTCCTTGCCACTGGTGACTAGCTCAGACTTTACGGCGATACTTGTGGTCGGTTTGGAGCCGTGCTGGCTCCGACCACTGGCCTATTCAGATTCATACCAAACTTGATAAATGGGAGCCTGCACCTTTCAGGTTTGATAATTCTTGGTTGTTGGTTATGCACTTCGCCGGCAACGTCGTCTGTGACCCTAACTATGATGGTTGGTCTCTCCCCCGCAAGTTGAAGCGTCTCAAAGTAAAACTGAAATCATGGTCCTCGTAGCGTCGCCTTGTTACCTCCTCTCAGAAATCCTCTCTCTAGCCTCAGATTGCTGCTTTTGATATGGTTGAGGAACAAAGATGTCTTACTCATGCTGAGTTTTCTAACCGCATATCTCTTCAATGCAATTTTCAATCTATTTTGCACTCCCAAAGGGTTCAATGGAAGCAAAAAACCCGCTTCATGTGGTTGGCCTAGGGGAATGCTAACACAAAGTTCTTCTATGCTATCGCCTCGGCCCGCAGGAGGACTAACCGGGTCACCTCCTTGTCTATTGACAACGAGGTTACCTTGGATAGGACCTCCATTACTAATGTTTTTCTCAGTTTTTTTTTTTTTTTTTTAAATGATGCTGTTTTTCTCACTTTCTTTGTAGATCTGTACAAAGAGCACCACCACCGGACCAAGCTCTCCAGTCTTCACTTCTCCGCGATTTCCCCAATTTTAGTGAGTTTCATTGAGCTTCCTTTCTCTGACTTGGAGGTTGAGGTTGCTGTATTGGGACTCCCCCGACATAAGGCCCCGAGGCCTGACGGATTCAACGGGGAATTTTACAAGGCTTGCTACCCCGCTGTGAGGTTGGACATCATTTCCATGGTCCAAAGCTTCTATGATCGTGGAATCACCTTTAAGAGCGTGGGTGCTTCTCTTATTGCTCTGGTACCCAAGAAAACTAGTGTGGAGCACCCTTAAGATTATCGGTCGATCAACCTCATTTCAAGTCCCTACAAGAGCATTGCTAGCATCTTGGCATGTTGTCTCAAGGTTGTTTCTACCTTCCATCATACACCGAAGCCAGGGTGTTCAAAGGCCGTGATATATTTGACTTAGCTATGGCCACACATGAAATTGTGGATCATTTTGCCAAGATGGGCCGGCCACGGTTTGTCCTCAAGTTGGACCTTGAGAAGGCTTTCGACTGAGTTAGTTGGTCCCTCTTGGACGACATTATGTAGCATATGGGCCTCGAAAACCAATGGAGATTTTGGATCTGTAGTTGTATTTCTTTAGCCTCTTTCTCCTTGCTCCTCAATGGCACGGTCTGTGGCTTCTTCCAGGGCACTCGAGGCATCCGTCATGGAAACCCCCTCTCCCACTCCTCTTCAACATCATTGTTGAGTACTTATCCTCTATGTTCTACTATGCCCGCAACATTGGTTGGTTAGAGGCTATCTCCAAAGATAGTTGCTTTGACATCCCCCTGCTCTAGTTTGCGAATGACACCATTTGCTTTGGCGTCGGCACACTTGACCAGGTTCGCAACATTAAAGGGCCTTTTTGTGGGATCACTTCTGGTCAGAAAGTTAATTGGGGAAAGTCAACCTTCATGGGATATCACATCGACCCCCCCTCCCCCTACTTGCTTTAGATTATGGCAAAGACTCTACGATGTCCCATTGCAATTGCTCCCACATACTACCTGGGTCTTCTTCTTACTGACAGTAGACCCAGATGGGTCTCTGAGCTCCTGTGATTGAGTGGCTTGAGCGATGCCTCTCCTCTTGGAAGGGTAGGATGCTCTCCAAGGCTGGTAGATTGATCCTTTTAAAATCATGCCTTGCGGGTATTCCCAACTACTTCCTCTCTTTCCTGGCTTGGCCTGCCTCTATTAGCCGGCGCATTGACATGATCAAGAGACATTTTCTGTTGCGTGGCACAGGAAACGAGTTTCATTATCACCTTGTTAGTTGGGATGAAGTGTGTAAGCCAAAATCTTTGGGTGAGCTAGGGATCAGGCACTCCAAGGAAATGGGACATGCTCTATTGCTCAAGTGGTTTTGGAAGCTCAATTCTTCCTCGGGGGCTTCGTGGTGATAGATGGATCACTGGCGGCAACTGTGGTCATCTCTCCTCCATCTGGATGACCATGTTTCATTTGTTCTCCTCTTTCCGCATTGCCATTCGTTTTTTTGTTGGATATGGCTCCAGTTTGCATTTCTGGATGGATTTGTGGTCAGGTGATAGCGCTCTTGCCTCATCTTACCCTCCATTACTTCAACTTACCACCAGTGCGACTTATCTGTCTCTGATGCTTGGCGGAATGACTCATGGAATCTCTGCCTTAGATGTGGCCTTACTGATGTGGATGCCATTTCTGCTTGTGTCTTGATTGATAGTCTCGGTAGTGTTATGGTTCGCCCTCAGATGGCTTACCGGATGACTTGGCTCCCTGATGATAGGCGACTCTCGGTCTCCTCGACGTACGGTCATCTAATGGGATGGACCTGGCCTCCCGCCCCATATCCAGCTGCTCTTGCCTGGTGCCTCTTGGCCCCGACCAAGGTGAAGTTTTTTCCTTTAGAATGCTTGCCACAACAAGATCCTTATTGCAGACAACCTTATTAGGCGTTGCAACACCACTCCCGATCCTCTCCGCCCCTTTTTGCGGACGGTGGCTGAAATTGTGAATCACCTCCTCCTCCATTGTGACTGCACGTGGAAGGTCTGGACCTACATGATTGACATCATGGGGCTCAACTTCTGCATCCCTCTTGACCTGAGCACCATGTGTTGTTTCTTCTCTGAAACCCGCCTGCCAACTTGGGCAAGCTTCTAATGGCTGCCTGCATTACTTTCGTTCCTTGGTGCCTTTGGAAGAAAAGGAACTCCAAACGGTTTGACTGTACTTTCTGCTCTACTGTTGAGGTTTCCTTCATAGTCATTGGGCTCATATTTACCTAGATCCGCACCCGGAAAGAGTTTGCCTGCCTCTCTTGTGCCCTAGTCCTCACCAATTGGAAGATTATTGCTCAGATGTCTGTCCCCATTGCCCCCCGCCAAGTTGTTATTTGGGTGCCTCCTCCCTCCTGATATTATAAGCTAAACTTTGATGGTAGCTCCTTTGGGAACCCAGGTTTGGTTTGGTTTGGTGGGGTGATTTTTTATCCAGGGGGCACTACCATCCTCTCTTACTCTGGCCCTCTCGGAATTGTTGACTCGACCACTGCTGAGCTCTCCAGTCTCCTTCACAGCTTGCAAATTTTTTAGAATCGCTTCAGTGGTCTCCTTATCGTGGAGGGAGACTCCAAGTCTGCCATTTGACCAAGTGTAGGTCTTCCCAGATAGGGTAATCTTGTCTAGATCCCAGCAGCCCAAAAAGTCAGCAAAGAGCCTCATGGAGGTTGTGATTCTCTAAGATGGCAGGGATTTCTCATGGCAGAAGCGGTAATCTTGAAGTCGCCCGCAAGCATCAATGGAATAGGCCACATCTGACAAGTCCTCAAGAGGTCATCCCAAAAAATGTGGTGCTCATGGTGTCTGGTAGGGCCATAAACACCCACTAGGCACCAAATATTCCCCGAACCTTTGTCTGTCAACTTGATTCCAAGGGAGTATGTGTCACAACAATGATCAAGCATCTCTATGGTACTGGTATCCCACACCAATAGTAGATGTGAGGTCATTGAAGACCCTCATAGTAGATGTGATCCTGGTGGCCGGCAGGGTTTGCTCGAAGTAAAATCAAATTGCATTGAAATCCCTAGCAAGGAGCCAAGGAGTGGTCCAGCCTAGTAGGCGGTTGTGAAGTTCCTCCCAGAAGGCAACACGAGCACTGTAGTGAATGGGGCCATAGACTCCATCAAGACTCCTGGTGTGGCCCATATGCCGATCATAGAGTTGGAGCCCAATTGTGTGGGTATCAATCTTGGTGCTAAGAACCTCAACAAAGTTAGGATTCCAGAGGAGGAGGCCCCCTAAATGACTGATGGCATTAATGGCTGTCCATTCCAGCTCAGAGCAGTACCAAAGGTCCCTCACAGTGGTGACTGCTAGAGATTTACATTTTGACTCCTAGAGGATGGCAATTGAAGGCCTGTGCTGGGAAAGGATGATCCTAATAGTAACTCGCTTATGGCATGAGCCAATTCCCTGGACGTTTGAGGAGATAATTATCATCTTGATTGTGGTTTGGGGATTCCAGCTTGCTCGTCCACACCAGGGAGTTGTCCAGAGTAGACAACTCTAAATTTGTCAGCCAGTTCCATCATTTGGTTCCAAGTCACCTCATCGTACTTGTGCTTTTCGGATTGGAGTCAAGTGATGAGTTGTTTGGATCGCTCGCTAGAGGGGGGAAGGAGATGCACCTGAGGTTTGGTCGAGAGGGAATTGTTGAAGGCAGCTTGGCTCCCCGGATGAGGGTTGGTGAAGCCGGCCTTTTCCCTTCCTGCTGTACTTGGCCAGGAGCAGTGGAGAGGTGAGACCAGAGCACTCCTGGGACAGTAGAGGGCCAAGGGTGTGGGATGATGTGAGTGGTGGCAGATGATTTGGAGTCCGAGTGGCTAGTTGGTGATGAAGGAGCTGGGGAGGAGGGACGAGGGTTCATGACTGAAAGTGGTGTGGGATGAGAAAGAAGCATCTCTGTTTAGGAAATAGGAAGGGGGAGGAAAGGGAGGAAGATGGTCAGGCTGGCGGCTGGGATGGAGGGCCATTTTTTTTGGGTTGACCTGGATGGGGTTCAGAGTGGTTGTCAGGTGTCTTGGGGGGATATGCTGTCAGAGGGTGGTATCTGGCTTGGTATGGCAAGGAGGGGTCAGGGTGATGTGGAGGGGGGTGGGATTGAGTTGGCATGGGGATGAGGGCCATATTTTTTGGGTTGACCTGGATGGGGTTCAGAGTGGTTGTGAGGTGTCTCGGGGGGTTATGCTGGCAGAGGGTGGTATCTGGCTTGGTCTGGCAAGGAGGGGTCAGGGTGATGTGGAGGGGGGTGTGATTGAGTTGGCAAAGAGGGATTAGAGGGGCCAAGGAATCTCTGAAAAGCTGCCAAGGATGCTTGATGGTTATCCATTGCCCAAAGGAGAAGTTAGTGTGAGATGGTTGTCAGCTGCAAGGATGGGTGAACTTGGGTGGGCGATGGCTTCTTTTGTGGCAGTTATGTCAACTGGGTTTTAGAGGGTGAGGAGCTAGGTGTGATGTTAGATGTGGGAAATATGTAGAGTGTAGTCGAGTAGGAGATGGGTTGCAAACCAATGTGAAATAAGGGAGCCATGCAAGGTGCCTGGGGATGTATAGACGAGAAGGGCATGTGCTAGTTTCGCCCTGCAGACTGTCAGTGCTTGGGCAGAAGGGTGATGGAGGTGAAGTTTGGAAGTTTTTGTCCGGTTGGGGGTGAAGAGGCGGAGTATTCAATGTGGGTGGCAGTGGGGGGAGGTTGGGGGAAGGTAGTTGGGTAGTCTGGCCAACGGTTGGGAGGCTAGGGAATGTGTTGCGGCGAGGTGGTCGACAGGGTTATGGTGGCTAGTGGTAAGAAGAGGTAGATTTTCATGTCTTAGTCTTCTGTGGGATGCCTGGATGTGCACCGTTTTTTGGGGACGGCTGTCGTCTTTTGCTACTGCGGTGGTCCTCTGAATGTCATCTTCGGCTGTGGTGGTCATCCATTCTGTGCTGCACTGCTGATGGTGGAGGTGCTCATCTCCTTGAATAGTGTCGTCAGTCTGGAAGGCGCCCCGAGGGGTTGTATGCCCAAAGGTGGTCGTCTTGTTTGCAGTGGTTTTCCCATTGCCGGGCCGAAGGACAAAGCTCTCGTCTTCTGGTGCGGCGCATCTCGATTCTGACTTTCTTACTTATCAAACAAGAAGTTCCATATCTACTTTTAAAAGAGCTCCTTGATTAGTAGACCAGTGCAAAACTCATTGGTCATAAAAACCGAATCCAGAATTTAACTTCCCTTAACAAAGGCTTTCTAGTTGAAACTAATAATCAAATTGAGAACCTTCTTAAGCTTGTTAGCTAGGAGCCTAACGACTAACTTATAAGCATTAGATAGGAGGCTTATCGGTCGAAAATCTCTGGGGTCTTCAACACCTGAGTTTTTGGGGATAAAGGTAATTAAAGAAGCTCCCATTCCATTAGATTTAACACCATTATGGTAAAAATAATAAAAAAGCAATAAGAAATCTTATTGCAAAAAAGATGAACCTTTTTTAGACAATTTAGAATTATAATCATTTGGACCTGGTGCTTTATCTGTAGGCATGGAGGAGTCTACTGCTTCCACTTATCTTATCGTTCCCAGATATATATATATATATATATATATATATATATATATATATATATATTTCAAAAGGGTGGCAATTGAATAAAACATAAACCAGGTGAAGAAACACAATTCAAGAAGAAAGAACAGGAGAAAGTATAATATGAAAATAAAATAGCAAATCTAGGACATTCCTATATATTTCAAAAGGGTGGCAATTGAATAAAACATAAACCAGGTGAAGAAACACAATTCAAGAATAAAGAACAGGAGAAAGTATAATATGAAAATAAAATAGCAAATCTAGGACATTCCTATGGAAGCTTACTCTGCAGTTAGACGTGTTTGATTTCTATGAAGAGTAATGGTTGTCATCCATGTAACTCTTTTGTCATAATTGGTTATGGTTGTTCTCTATTGCTCATTTTCATCTGTTGATACTATAGATTTCTCTGCCCCCTCCCCCCCTCTCATCTTTCCTCTGTAGCTGGGGCAGTAACTATTCTTGATACAACTAGCACTGTTCCGAGAAATGCATCTTATTCCAAAGTATTGGCCAGGTGATATTTCCTGTGGAGCACAGTACCTTCTTAAGCGATGATCTTCGTCTCCTAGAAGAGGTGGAGTTTGAGCAGAGAGTAAAACACATCGCGGAAATTATTGAAGAAGTTGACTGGCAAGATGTGAACCCTGATGATCTAACAAGGTTTGGTTACATTATATATTTTGAAGTCATCTTTTGCAATTCAAGTTAAATTTTATAGTGCAGAGGATACTAATAAGCGTTGCCCCTTGCCTTTACCATCTGAGACCTATGTTTAATTAGTTTGGGGTAGCCTCTGGTTGTTTTTGTTTTTCTCAGACTTCATCTTGCAACGTTATTTCTGGTCTTTCACTAAGATTAGATTCTCTTTGAAAAGCTGTGTATTCTTGTTACATGCTGGTGCTTACTGAAGGAGGAAGCGGATCACATTTTTAACTGCTCCACCAGTTGGTGGAGATCATTGAATGTATCTTTCATGACACCTTCTTGGGCTAACTCCACTCTTGCCTTATGCTAAAGTTGGATCCATGTCCATCCCTTATTTGATTATTTGAAGTTCAGCATCCCAACTAATAACTTCAGAATTTTTCTTGTCATTAACTTATGTCAGATTATCACCACCAAAACTCCTCTTTATGTCCAGACTAAAGAAAGGGACAACGGGCCTGAGAGGTGGACAACATAAATGCGATTCAAATCAAACGAGTCTTAAACTAGCATAGATCCTTGCTTTATACCTGATTAATGTTGTTGAAATATGTACCGAGGGTTATTTGGTCATTTTATGATGTTTTTTTCACCTTCTTAGGTCAGGAATGTTTTTTGGGTAAGTAAAGTTGAGTTGAGTAGGTTTTTAGCAAGTTATAATATTTGAATAGAAGGGCATATTTATCTTTTGATGTTGTATCTCTTTAAATGATTAATCAAAGAAGTTTAAGGTTGAGTTCTGATCCCTAAGTGCTGCTCTTCTCACGCAGCTTTACCTCTTCTGTTCTCTCTTCTTCCTCTGATACCAAACATGCTGCTCTTGTCATGCTATTTTATCTCTTATTTTCTCTTGATTCTTAGTTTCTTCAAAAGTTGGGTCCATTTGGCAGCTTCTTCAAGATCTAGATTATCAAATCCTACCTTTCCTGTCAAATTGCAGGAGAGTTTGGCCAACCGAGGTTCAACTTGTTCCGGTTCTACTGAGATATTGTTTTCAAGATTTCACCATCCTTGACTTCTTTTCTGCTTCTCATACTCCACTGTCATTGCTGCCTCTTTGAAGGTTTGATTTGCTGTGATTGTGGAAAGGATCTTTGTGCTAGTGGTGCTCTTTTAATTGGCTGTGTCGAAGTACTTATTTTGATTGATTTCCAGATAGTTGCAAGTGGCACAATTATTTATTTCCGATCCAACCCAGTCTCATCTTTCTCCAAAACAAAAGGACAAGCAATAAGCTTTGTGACTCTGGACTCCGATATTCCATAGACATTTATCAATTGTCTGTATTGAACTCTGAAGTGAAAAATTTATGGCCTCGTCCACAGCTCCATTCTCCCCTTCCTAACAAGAGCCTTCTGAAGCTATATGATGGCTCCTTAAAGAGCAATGGCCAGGTTGTCGACAAAACTGATACCATTCACTGTTTTGTTTGTCATTTTACCACATAAGATGAGCCGGAAGGGATAAGCTCCACATAAGATTTTCTTCGTTGTTTCTGAACATGAATTGCTTTCAATCCCTGATCTCCTGCTTTTTGGTTCGTGGGGTACCAGCAGTTCTTGATCATCTACCTGTCTAACAATCTGCTATGCCTCGTGGTCCAACTGATTGTCAGAGCTGGGTGATTCTGCTCACCACAGATGGGTTAGGTACTTGATTTTCCACACTTAACAGACCGGTCTTTTGGGTTGTATTGGCTAGGCGTTTGACATGGTATCAGAGCTGGACACCACGTTCCGCGTTCGAATACCGGCGGAAGCGGTAGGGAATGGGAACAGTGGGTGTCAGAGTTGGGTGGTTCCGTCCACCACTGATGGGTTAGGTACTTGGCTTTCCGCACTTAACAGACCGGTCTTTTGGGTAGTATTGGCTAGGCGTTTGACACCGACCACAATGTTCATCCACAATCGTGATTTTGCTAGTTTCACCATTCAATTCCTCTTGCTGTTCCTCTACTCATCTCGAAGTTATGCATTTAAAATTTTCTTGCTTATGGAACGTGATTGTGAACCTAATGCAAATGTTTTTATTTTATTTGAAACTCAATGACTTGGTGAGTAAAAAGTTTTGTTATCACGTAGGCATGTTTGTTGCTCTTAAGCTTCAATCTTAGAGTGCTTTTACGTTTACAATGTTCCCTTGAATTCATACTATTTTCATTTTTTTTATTTCTTGAAAATGGTAAATTTTTATTAAAAATAAAGTAACTAAGAAGAGTGTAGACGAAAGGCCTCAAGGGGCGAACTGAAATACATGATCTAAAACAACCACCTGATTTAGCTAACCTGTCTGTATCATGATTAGCTGATCTTGACATATGATTCCAAGTAACAACAAAGTTAGAGCATAAATGGAGAATCTCTGTAATAATGCTGAAGGCGTCTAGAAGGAATTGTGGAACTAGAAAGAAATGAAATGATTCTAGAAGAGTCTTCTTCAACCATGAGAGGTCTAGAAAATTTCGAACATAAAGCTGTATGCTTCTTAAAAGAGCTGGAATTGCACCTTCAACTGCATTACATGTATCAATTAGACATTATTGGTGGCTTCATCTTTTAGGATATGTGTGAAAAAAATCCTTATATCACTTTTGTGGTGTGCAGTAAATTCTTCAGTGACTCTATTATGCTTGTTTCTTCGTCATTGTCTACTCGTGAAAGAAGTTCTGATAGGGCACACTTCGAGATCTTAAATGCTGAGTGCAGGTATGGACTCCACCTGTTGATAGTACTTTGAAGATGTAAAGCATTATTTCAAACTGAGGAAATGGATAAGAGCTCTTGTCAAGATACTGTTTTTTTTCTTCTAATTTACTGTAAGGCACTTTGTGGTGTTTCTATTTGACATTCACGATATGCTTGAGATGGGATGGTATCCCTTTTATGAATGAAGTTCTTCACGGCGTTTGTCTGTTCTTGTTCAAGTTTTTGGATATCCAACCATTGATCCAGTGAAGTGGTGCACTCTGGTTGAACTGGTTCCAACAACTGGTTTGGCCAGTATGGTGTCATTTTAAATTAACATGAACCAGTAAGTCATGGATCATCATCATCCTTGTTCTTTTTTTTTTTTTTTTTTTTTTTTTTTGAGAAATGAAAATTTTACTAGCCACAAAGGCAGAGATAAGAACTACAAACAAAGGAGATCCCTAACAATGAGGGATTGAAGGGAAACCCTTTCCTTGTCAAGAGAGTCTGCCATTGTTGTAGTCATAGTCTAGTTGCAACTATTTGTGGCTTTCTGGTTGTAGTCATAGCCTTGTCATAGCCTCCCTAGTCATATCCTTCGTTGTTGATTCCAAGCAATGATTCTCTTGTTGTGGTCATTCTTGTACTCATAGCCTAGTTGCAACTATGTGTGGCTGGCTGGGACAAACCCCCTTCCTCCTTTATTCTATATATTTGCTCCTCATAGTTAGGTCAGCTCTCTACAAGTCTTTTTCGTTTTCACTATCCTGTACTATTGTTACCATGTCAAGAGACATTTATAAGGCCATTCTTTTTTTATGTTGTCATTTGTGCTGTAATACTGATATTGAGTATGCTGTGCTTTGCTTGACAGTGCTGTTACTTTAAATGGAAGTTCTAGCATACATATAGATGCAGTAATTGATCCACTAAGTCCTACTGGCCAGAAGCTTGCTCCGCTTCTTCGTTTATTTTGGAAAAGCATTCAACCAAGCATGAGAATTGTACTCAATCCAGTGGTATGTTCCAACAAAACCTTTACATGCAGTTGAACTTATGAATACCTTACATTTGTTGTCTTTTATGATTCTATGAAATCAGGACGTTAATTAAAGATAGGGATGAAATTTAGGAAGGTTCAATAAAATCACAGATTTAAAGAATAAATTGATCTGTTTTAAAAAAATAAATAATAGAGGACCATTTGGAAAAATAATAAATATAAGAATGTTATGATCCGATGAACTGGGTGGATGGGATGGGGTGGGGTTGGGGCATGACCGGGTTTGAGGGAAAGGGGAATGGGGTGGGGACAAGGTTAGTTTCCAAACCCATTTTGGATTTTTTTTTTGTTGGTTGGGGTTTTGCTGCAGGGTCAGTTCTTTCAAAAACCTGATCCCAATCTGGCCTGCCTGTGCCCGCCCCTTAGGGTTGAGTACGCTTGTCCCTGTGAAAAAGGTGTAGCTCTGGGATTGGTGAGGAAGATCTTACACGTAAGTAAGCAGGTCACCAGATAGTCAGAGGAAGAAAATGTTTAGAACCAAGTTTATCATGTATGGCAAGGTTTTGTGACTTTATAATTGATAGCGGATGCAAGGAAATCCTGGAATCCAAAGTCTTTGTGAACAAATTGGCATTGAATCTACATGGGCTCCATTACTGATTTAGGAACAATGTATGATTTCCTTTTGAGTTGATGAGCCCCTCTTTGATGTTGTTGATATGGAAGATAGCCACATTGTTTTCAGCCATTGATGGCAGCATGATGCCAATTTTGGCCACGAAGGCACATATAAGTTCTATATCTTTCATGAAAATGGGAAGAAAGACCCTAGCATTAATTAATGTTTCTAAGTACTCAGATTCGAATCCGTCTCCGCACTCGATTGAAATTTGATGCAGTTCGATCCCAATTACTTGCCTTTGATGATGTTCCATCACTTCCCAAAGCATTTAGTAGAGTCATGTTTACAGAGACAACCATTACATCAAAGGAGAACAAAGAAGTGAAAAGTGGTTGATACAACTACTCTTAACTCACAAGGGCGATTAGAATCTGTACGGTGTTGTGGTGGAAGTGGTAAAGGCAAAGGCCGTGATAGCTTTGGTAGAGGTACAGGCCACGGTGATGGCAAATGTGACAAAAGATGTGTTCATTGTGGTTGGACATGGTGTCCATTCCGTCTTTTGATTATACATGTATTGTTTCTCCTAGTCCTATGTTTCTAGCCAGTTGCCTCATGTTGAAACGTCAAAGCCATTACAAGTCTATCAATGCTTGAAGAAATTTAAGACACTAAACAAAAGTACCCTCTCTCTTTCTTGTACCAAAATCTTCATCTTTTGCTGCTCTTGAGGTAAATGGTGAGATGTTCATATTGCTCTTTGCAAAGGTGTTTTTTGTCCACTAAATATCCTCTTTCTCATTTTGTATCATCAATTCTCTTTTTGTCCATTCAAATTTTTGCTATGTCCTTGTCTTCTTGTGCCATTCATTTTTCAGTGCAAGAAGCCATGATATCTCCTCAGTAGAAGCAAGCTATGGATGCTTTACGTGATAGAGGTACATGGACATTGTGTAATCCACCTCGTAATGCTACAATTGTGGGATGTCGTTGGGCTTATATTCTAAAATATAAAGCTGATGGGTCGATTGATAGATATAAAGCTAGATTGGTGGTTACGGGATATACTTAGACCTATGGTGTTAATGTATTTAAGACCTCACTTGTTACCTGATTGACCGTCGTCAAAATTCTTGTATGTGTAGCAGTCAATCAGGGATAGCTATTGTTTCAGTTGGATATCAATAATGTCTTCTTATATGGTGACCTAGAATAAGAAATGTATATAGAGCAACCACTAGAAAGTGTGCAGATTAAAGAAGACAAGCTATGGACTCAAGAAAATTCTAGGGAATGATTCGATAAGTTCAGCCAAGTAGAGTCCTTTGGTTTTTCTCATAGTCATTGTGATCACTCACTTTTTGTTTTGAAGTAGCATTTGAATTGTAGTATTGCTTATGTATGTTGATGATATCATTTTGTCCAGAAGTGACAAAAAAGGGAATTGAAGTGAAAGAGGATCTAGTTAAACATTTTCAAACTAAATATTTGAGTTCATTGAAATACTTCCTTGGTATAGAAGTTGCTCGAAGTAAGGTAGGAATTGTCTTAATTTTAAGGAAGTATGTTACAAATATGTTACAGTACTATGGATCGTTAGGTGCTAAACATGTAGAGACACTGATGGAAGGTGATTCTGATTTTCATGATCAAAACAATGATGGACTATTGAATAGTGTTTCTGAGTAAACAAAGTTCTGAGGCTAGTGATGCGGGAGGAGAGAGCAAGCGAACGACAAGAGGAAAAAATAAATCGAGAGCAAAATTGAGAACAACGACGCGAGAAGAGAAGAGAAAACAATGATGCGGGAGAGACAAAGCAACGATGATGTGAGAGGTCATATCGATCGAGCGACGGCACAACGGCGAGAGATGACGCGGCGCTGCGATCGTAAGGTCCAAACACTATTTTGATGATGACAAAACGAGTTTCGGTGAGAAAAATCGTGAAATCGCAAAAGATGGAGAAGAGAAGAGGTTCTACCCTAGTGTCGATCGTGGAAAAAGAATTTTTGATGAGCGTGCTCATGTCATCCAACGGAAAAAGCATGAATCTTAAAAATGAAATAGATGCGGAGATCAGGAAGACCACGATGGCGACCCCCTTTCCACTCGGTGAAGGGATGAAGAAGAAAGGGGGTATTCCTACTTCTCGAAAGTTGACCTTCATCGATGCTCAATCCCATCGGCGGTGATGGAGGATGAGGCCGAGGAAGAAAGTTGAGATGATCTTTTTGATAATTGGACGGTGATACAACGAAATAAGAAAGGTATGAGAAACCCCTCTTCGATGGTCACCTTCTCTTTCGGTGATTCGGAAATCTCTCTACGACGTCTCTGGGAAAAGAGTAGTGTTTCGACTCGAATCACAATACGAAACAGGTCGAAATGCTCCTTCATTTCGATCCCAATGGCGGCGGAGCCAGATTGCCTCCGCTGTTTCGACTCCATCACCAACAATGGTCCCTCGCCCCCTCAGCAGAGCGAGTTCCGTTTCAACTCCATGACCTACTCTTTCTCAGTTTTCAAGTACCATGCAGCCAGAGAATGCAAAATCACCCAATGTAGAGGAAGCTTGATCATGGCGCGGATCTACATACTAGAGAAATCCGGTCCTTTCGAAATTCTTTGTCAGCCATTTTTCAGAACCCCCCCCCCTCAACACACACACACACGACCGACTAAAACTGGAACAACCCCCCTATCAACGCCACCTGCTCTCCACACGCTCCAAAACAGCACCATAAACTTACCACCTGATTCTTTCTTGGAGGACCGAATGTTCTTGCAAGCAGTAGTGACAATAGATGAAATAGCCCTGGGCTGGAGCAGCAATGATCTTTGTCAATATGTCGAAGAAACTCTCAATCTCAACTACCATCTGACCACCTCCTATCTGGGCGACTCGAAATGGCTGATCTCCTTTCAATCGTCGTTGGTCATGGAAGATGTCCTTCATCTATCACCATCGCACAAAATCAATTTCTCGGCGATAAAGGTGTGGCCTTCAACCACTCCCGGAAGTCAATACTGCCAATGGATTTGGTTTCTCGGAATCCCAGTGGAGCTTTGGTCGGAAATGTCCCTAAATCAGCTTGCCAGTAAATTCGGAGAACCGATCAAATGGGCGGAGGAAACTGTCAACCGCGCCAAACTCGACATCGTAAAGTATTCGTTGCCCCATCATTGCCATGGACGGAATTTTTTTTCCTCAAGCTAGTGATTAGAGAAACATTTTTCTGGATTAAGGTGGTGATCGGAGAACTATCCATGGTGAACTCGCTGGAACTTCACCCCACTGAGGTAGGCCACCCTGCTTCCTCTCCCTAACTCGACGGAGTCGATCACACCACCCCCCAAACCTAGACTCACCTGACCCAGCCTGGAATTTGTTGAATTTGAATCTGAATTCAAATCCAAATTCAAATTCAAATTCAAATCCACACACTTTTTCAAATTCGACCCCAAATTCAAACCAAATTTCAAACCTCCCCCACAAAACTTTCCAGCTGTTTCTAACACCTCGAAAAGCCAAATTGGCCTTCCCAATGCCACTACAATTTCGAACAGTCCAATCATCCCCCCTTTCCCTCCCTCCACACACCACCCCAAACCTCGAAAATCCAAACCAACTTCTTCAAAATACCCCCCCCCCCCCCCCCCCCCCCCCCCCCCCCCCCCCCTCCTGCATCCTCGAACGCAATGATTTCTCTCCTTCCCCACACTGCCTCGTCAGCCAACTCCCCCCACACGCCACCTCTAATTTTCACCTCCAAGCACCCACCCTTTCTTTGTTAAATGCATACCTTCCCCCTCATACCTTGGCTACAACACTGGCTTCAGCGCTGACAGCCAACCTCTTCCTTCCCCCACATACCACCTCAAAATTTCACCTCGAAACACCCACCCACTCCCTTCGAAATACAAACTTTCCCCTTCAAACCTGAACTGCAGCGCTGGCTTCCGCGTTGATAGTCAAACCCATCAATACCACCACCACGGCAAATGCCTTTCCTCAACAGACCTCGGAAATGACTCAGCCACCCCCCTCCTCATAGCACACCACGAATCTCTAGCTCTGTGTCTTGGTAAATCCGCCTACAACATCCTTGCCCCGAGCATCTCAAACCCAGAAACAGACCTCGTGACCCCCACCCACCAGAAAAATCCTGACTTGTCACCACCACCAGACAACCATAAAAAAAAATTTCTTCACCCCTGCCTTCCAAAATCCCCTTTTTGGTTTCAGCCCTTTCCCAAACACGATTTACTTCGAATCATGACAAAACCAACCCCCTCCAGATTTGGCTACAGCTTCACCAACCCCTTAAAACTCCATGGAAAAATCTGCGTCCAGCCTCATCCCCACGATGCAGAAACCACCTGAAATACCTTCCCCACTCACTGCTCACGATCCAGAGACCACATCAGAACCTGAGCCCAATCCTAACACCACGCTCAACCTGGATCTTCCAACCCCTCCAGTTATGGCTACCTATCATAGAAGGAAAAAGAGTGACCCCGCCCGTTGCCAATCAGGGACTGCTTTGGCCAGCAAAACATCCCCCCCTGACCAATTCAAATCTCCCCTCCCTCCAACTGTGAAGGATGGCAACAGAACTACAATCCGAACGAAGTCGGTAAGATGAAAACATGGCAAGACATGATGAATGTGGCATGTCTCTTGAGAGTGGTTTTCCATGGGCAGACTCCAGGACAGCAAGAAGATGTGGGAGTTCAACAAATCAGGTCTAAATGATCTTGATCTCTTGGGATGTCCGGGGAGTTGGGTCTTCGCGGAAGAGAGTAGTAATTTGTCGCCTCCTTACACAATTCAAACATTCTATTGTGGTGCCCCAAGAAACAAAATGCCAAAGTCCGAGCGACAGCCTAGCTCGTGACCTTTGGAACTACCCCTCGTTGCAATGGTCAGCTGTAAATTCGATCGGCCATTTTGGTGGAATCATGGTACTATGGGATAGCTCTCTATTTATGCAATCAACATCAATCACGAAACTTTCTCAGTGAGGATTCATTTCCGTGATCGCTGTTCTGACTCTTAGTGGTGCCTTGCTGGAGTTTACGGTCCCAACCGTTATCGCGAGAGGAGGAATTTCTGGGAGGAGCTCTCTAACCTCCAACTCCAGTGGCCTCTTCGGTGGATTTTTGTGGGAGATTTCAGTGCAATTTGTTTTTGCAACGAAAAGCAACCTCCAGCTACTCACATCTCATCTTCTTTGAGGGGTTTTGCCGACTTGGATTTTTGCGGGAGATTTCAATTCAATTTGTTTTTACGACTAAAAGCAACCTCCAACTACTCACATCTCATTTTCTATGAGGGGTTTTGCGGACTTCATCAGTAGTGGAGAATTGGAAGAGATCACTCTCTCGGGAAAAAGCTTCACTTGGTCTAATGGGCAGCTGCACCCTATCCTCTAGAAGTTGGATCATTTTCTTGTCGACTCAAATTGGCTTCATCTTTATGATGATATTTCCGGAAGAGTCCTCAATTGGTTAGGATCTGACCCTTGGCCCATCCTATTGTCCACCTTGTGTGGAGGTCCCCCCCTCATCTCTCAGATGATGATTTTGATGTGCTTTTGAAAACCTAGTGATCCAAATTACTGGCTTGGGGTCGGCTAGAGTGGTCTCTTCCAATAAAGCTCAAACTCCTTAAAAAGATTCTTAAGGAATGGTCCTTCCGGCGTTGTCAAACTGCTTGAGAAAAAAATCCTCTCTCCTTAACCGCATGGCTGAGCTGGATTCTTCAGAAGAACAAAGGTACCTAACTCAATCTGAATTTTCCACTTGCCTTTCGCTTCAAATGGAGTTGCAAACTCTCCTTGTTCAGGAAAGAATCAGCTGGAAGCAAAGAGCCTGTTTTAAATGGCTAATTGATGGAGATGCCAATACAAACTTTTTCCAACCGAATTACCTCCTTATACATCAATAATATGGTAACTACGGATAGGGTCCATATTACTAATGAGCTGCTCAGTTTTTTCATAAATTTATACACTGATGACTTTATTAACCGGCCCAAAGTCCAGCAGCTTCATTTTGGGCATCTCCCCCACTTTGCTTCATCTATTCTTGAAGCTCCTTTCTCCCATAAGGAAATTGAAAAGGCAGTCCTGGGCATGGCTTGGGATTGGGCCCCAGGCCCAAATGGATTCAACGGTGAATTCTACCATCGTGCTTGGCCAATTACCAAGGGAGATATTTATAAGATGGTTGAAGGTTCCTTCAAGACCGGCATCTCTTTTCGCAGCATGGGGGCCTCCTTTATCTCACTGATCCCCAAGAAGAGAAATGTTGAGACACCTAGTGACTTTTGTCCTATTAGTCTGATCTCGAGTTCTTACAAGAGTATTGCTAGACTCCTTGCAAACAGGCTCAAAACAGTTCTCCTTCTTGTTATCAGTCATGGCCAGAGTGCTTTCTTGAAAGGTAGAATCATTTTGGACTCCGCTATGGCGGCGCATGAGTTGTTTGACCATTTTTCCCGTTCGAAAGATCCAATTTTTACACCTAAGTTGGATTTAGAAAAGGCTTTCGATTGGGTAAACTGGGTACTTTTGGATGATATCATGGGCGGGATGGGCTTTGGAGATCGTTGGAGATGTTGGATTAGGAGTTGCATGTCCTCCGCTACGTACTCTCTTGTCTTGAATGGTACAACTTGCGGATGTTTCAATGGCTCAAGGGGATTAAGAAAAGGAGAACCTCTCTCCCCTCTCCTCTTCAAAATTGTGGCAGAAAGAATGTGGATGGCTTAGCTCCTCGGCTTTCAATATTCCTGTCCTTCAATATGCGGATGACACTTTGATCATCGGAGTAGGAACAATGGCCAATATCAGAAAAGTAAAGGCTGTTTTGGGACTCTTCAATATCAAAGCCTTCTTAATGGACTCTGTGTTTTTCGTGACCATTGCTTCGGGCCCATCCTGATCGAGGGAGACTCCAAGGTGGTGATCGATTGGTGCGAGAATGTCTCTACACCTCCATGGCGCCATTAGGATGCCTTTTTTGAAAATTTGGATATTGTCAATCTTTTTGACTGTTTTTTGTCTCCCAGATCAGCAAATTTTGTGGCCGATGCGCCAAGCAAAGAGCCTCCTTGCAATCTCTTGTTGTTAGGAGTCAGCTTCTCCTCTTTGCTCTCTTAATAAAATCACATTTCATCAAAAACAAAAAAAAAAAAAAAACAATGATGAACTCAAAGATAAAATAATGTATCGGAGGTTGGTTGGGAAGTTGATTTATGTCACGGTTACACATCCCGATATACTATTTGTTGTAAGTATGTTGAGTCAGTTCATGAAATGTCCACATAAATTTCATTTAAAAGCTGCTCAGAGAATATTGAAATACTTAAGTTGGTGCCTCTTATGTTCAATTGACTAGTTTGGCGATGTTTTTACAAAAGCTTTGGGTAAATGTGATTTTGGGATATTTTGTGACAAGCAGGGGCTAGACATATATGCTCTGACTTGAAGGGGAGTATTAAACATCAAGTAGGGGTATTTTAATCATTTTATATTCTCTGTAGTCTATGGTAGTGTCAGTAAAATTAGTTTAGTATGAGAAGTCTGTAGTCCAGATCTAATGTTATTTGGATGTATGGCAAGTGAGTTATGAAGGTTTATGTATCGAAGGGTAGTGTGTGAACTGAAAGGAAGAGGGGGTCAAACTCAGCCCCCATTGAGTGCCATTCGAAGCACTCTTATTCTCCCTTTCTCTCTTCTTTCTTCTCTTATTTGTCATCTTTTTTTATTAATCTATACCTATTTGTAGAAGTTCTATATGTACAGTATATAATGTATGTACTACACATAGATATGGGTAGCTTATCAGTTTTGGTATTTCTAATTAATTTTTTTTAAAAAAGTTAGGGTAGTTTTCTTAATAAAACACTTTTTGATGTTTTGAAGATAAATACTCTTGACCTCACACTATGAGCACATTAAGGCGGCGTCACCCAAGAATGTTGTTCACTTTATTTAAACTTGTTATTACTGATATGAAACTCTTGACTGAAATCCTTTGTGAACTCTTGCTCTTCTCCTTCCAGAGTTCCCTTGTTGACCTTCCGCTCAAGAATTACTACAGATATGTTTTGCCAACATTTGTAAGTGATTCTTAATTTGTTTTTCATAACGAGGTGCTGCTCAAGTCCCTATAACCTTGAAATTTTCTGCATCTGATTCTCTTTTTGAAATTGATTTCCAGGATGACTTCAGTGATGTTGATGATTCAGTAAAAGGTCCCCAAGCATTATTTGCTAATATGCCCCTGACAAAAACTCTCACCATGAATCTTGATGTCCCTGAGCCATGGCTTGTTGAGCCTAAAATTGCTGTGTAAAGCATCACATTTCTCTCTCTTTTTAATTTTTTTGTTGAACTTTCTTAGCTTATGTCTGCCTGATGAAAGTTCTTTTGATGATTGGCTTCAGACATGACCTTGATAATATTTTGCTTGAGAAGCTTGGTGATACAAAGACACTGCAAGCTGTATTTGAGCTAGAGGCACTCGTACTGACAGGTCTATTTGCCATATATTTTTTTTTCTCCTATAAAAGTATCATTAAGAGATTTTTATTTAGCTTGTTTCTGTTTAACTAAAAGTGTGGTGATCAGGTCATTGTTCTGAAAAGGATCATGAACCTCCTCGAGGACTTCAGTTGATTCTTGGAAAGAAGACCAGCCCACACATGGTTGATACCATTGTTATGGCCAATCTGGGTTACTGGCAAATGAAAATGTCCCCTGGAGTTTGGTACCTACAGTTGGCACCTGGTAGAAGTTCTGACCTCTATTTATTGAAGGAAACAGATGGAGGAAGTGACAGGAATCTCTTGTCAAAACAAATCATTTTAGATGACTTGCGAGGAAAATTGGTTCATCTGGATGTAGTAAAGAAAAAGGGTATGGAACATGAGCAACTTTTGGGAGCTTCCATCAGTGAAGACCATCTGACTGAAAAGGAAAATGTGAGCCTTACATTTTTCTTTTCTTCTTCTTTGTGGAATCACTATACTTTTGCTTGTATACTAATTTTTGTTGCAAACTCTTCAGCGGGATCTTAATAGCTGGAATTCTAACATACTCAAGTGGGCTTCTGCTTTGATTGGTAGTAAGGAATCAAAAGAGAGACAGGAGACCTTTCTGGTAATTGATTGGAACTTTGTTAGTATACAAGTTTGGTCATTCTTGCTATTCTTTCAAATACCTGTCATGAAGGACTAAATGTAGCAGAACTTGTTTTAAATTTACAAAATTTACTTTTTTTAGTGAGTTTTATTAGCTCTTTCTAGAGGAAGGAGATCGGCGGGACTCAAACTCCAATGAAAGTCCAAAACTTATTAATGGCACCACTATTCCACCCCACCAAGTAACCGTTTTCCATCCTGTTTACATACCCACTTCCCCCACGTTCTTTGTCCAACCCCCTTGGCGTCCGTTAAGCCCAAGTCAACAAATCCAATGGAGGCCTCCAATGCCGCATCTTCCAGCACTCCTTTTACTTTCCCATACTCCAAAAGAACTTCAAAAAAACCTCCTGCTACTCCTCTTGCTTTCACCTACTCTAGAAGGAAGAAGAAGAGCAAGGGCAAAGAGCCTAGCCCACCAAAACCTTGCACTCCCAAAAGTCCTCCACCCCCTCCCTCCCCTCCATAACCTGATTATCTGAAAAAATTCTTTCAGATCTCTGATAGTGAGGTTGCCGACGATTTCATCCGGTACCTCGAAGCTCAGGAGCACAATTACCCTGCGTAGGAGTTTGAGGCTCGCTCTCTAAGCGTGCAGTAATCAAGGCAGCCCTTTTTGAATGTAAACCAAATATTGTAATATTGGTCGAAACAAAGCTGCAAACTTTTGATATTTTTGTCGCTCGTGTCCTTTGGTACGATGCGGATCTTGAATGGGCAAAGGTCAACATGATTGGTCAATCTAGTGGTATTCTTATCATTTGGAACCCAAATTCAGTCGAGGCAACCCTCACTCAGCCATGCCAATTCTTTATCTGTATTCGCTTTCGTGACTGATCTTTGGGGACTTTCTGGACCCTAGCTGGCATTTATGGTCCAACTCATCACTGTGACTGGGATGAAATTCTCCTCCTTGTCCAACTTTGGGACCTGCCTTGGCTCCTGGCCGGGGATTTCAATGCCACTCTTCGATGCTCCGAAAAAAGCTCCCCTGTCAAAAAAAAAATTCGTCCACAACGTGATTCTTCTCGGATCTCATTGGTAGCCTGGAACACTCCAAAATCCCCCTATCTAACAAAAAAATCACTTGGTCTAATGGAAAAAATCCCCCAATCCTCTCCAACCTTGATAGATTCCTTGCAAATAACGATTGACTTCAGCTTTTTACCAATACGTTGGGCCAAGTCCTCAATAAAATCGGCTCAAATCATTAGCCGATTCAAATCAGTACTCACCCCCCTGCTTGGGGTCGATCTCCGCTCCGCTTTGAGAACTTCTGGCTCCTAGATGGATCATTCACCTCAAAACTTGTTGATTGGTGGCATTGTCTAGCTCATAACCCCAACCCGGGTTGGTCGCTCCCCCTTAAACTCAATGCCCTAAAGGCAAAGATCTGCCCCTGGTCCTCGAACCAATGAGTTGTAGCTGCCTCTCAGAAAGATTCTGCCAGCCGCCGCATATCTGAGATTGATCTCCTCGAAGAGCAAAGGTCCCTTTCTTCTCTCGAATTACTTCTTTGAAATCATTTAAATCATGATCTTTTAAATCTTCTCATATATGAAACTATTCATTGGAAACAACGAGCTAGATTCCGTCGGCTGACCAAGGGGGATAGAAATACAAAAAATTTCCATGCTGTTGCCTCGGCCAAAAGGAGAGCTAACCGTATCATCTCTCTCTGTCATGGAGATCAAGTGATCACGGATAGCCTCTCAGTATCTAACCTCCTTGTGAAGTTTTTTTTCAGATCTTTATTTAGAGGAATGTTTCAACCGTACAAATCTATATCAGCTCGAGTATAAGTGTATCTCCACTTCAGATGCGAATGATCTAGAGCGCCCTTTCTCTCCAGAGGAAATTGATTTGGCTGCTCTAGGCCTGCCTAAGGACCGAGCCCCTGGTCCACATAGTTTCAATAGTGAGTTCTACCACAATTTCCACCAAGTTGGCATCACCCATAAATCCGTCGAGCCTCCTTCATTGCTCTTATTCCAAAAAAAGCTAACTCAGCCCTTCCTCAAGAACTTCAGACCTATCAGCCTCACCACTAGCTTTACAAAATCATAGGTCGTATTCTTGCTAACCGCCTTAGACCCCTCCGTCCCCAAATCATAAACCCTCAAAGTGCTTTTATTCGAGGTCGAAATATTCTTGACTCAGCAATAGCTGCCCATGAACTTTTTGACTCTTTCAAAAAATAAAAATTGCCTAGATTTGTCCTGAAACTTGACTTCGAAAAAGCCTTTGATCGTGTCAATTAATTCCTTCAGTTGGCCCAATACCATACTAGTAAAAACTTAATCTTCTCCTGGAATACCACTGTCATGGTATCTTAATTATATACTTGTGCCATATCAATATTTCATATTTGTCATGGTTCCAATGAAACATATTCATGTGGCCTTTAAACATGTATTTTCTTTGCAGCACGAACTTTGTTTATGTTTTAGGTCATCATATGTAAACTAACCTTTCAATGTTGCTTTTATTTGTCAGGATGACAAGAAGTCTAGAATACAGGGGAAGCAGATCAATATATTCTCAATTGCTTCTGGACACTTGTGAGCTTTTTAACTGCCTTTAAACATTTGTTTCTGTTGATGATGATTTTTCTTTGAAAAATGGTCAGCATACCAATCTCAAAAAGCTATAGAGAATTGGATTCCCTCTTGATAAGATGTTGTTGTGTGACTTGAGCTTTTGGCTGAATGAGCATCCAATACATAGAAAAGGTGGAGCATGTATGAGATAGTTTGCCTACTGTAGTCATATTTAAATTCTTTATGACTAATATGAATTTTGTAAGGCCCCATATATATTCTTTGTGAATGGAGCTTTGTTTTTTTAATTTATTTTGAATGTTGATTATGTGCAGTACATTCCATACCCTCGTAAGATTTGAACACAGGGACCTCTTCACTCACCCCTGCCATCGAGTTGAAGGCCAAATTCTTATCTATTTCTCTTGTTTTATATGAGCTGTTCGTGTAAAATTGTGTGGCCCCTGAACTACGACAAATAGAGAAAGTCAAGACATAGAAAGAGACAGTGAGATTTGCTTGAAAAGTTAGTAGAGAAATCTACCAGGGGCATTGTTATAACTAATCAGAACAGGTTTTGTGTTCAACTTTACTTGTTTTGGGGTTTGTGATTCGTTGGAAGCTGAACTGTGAGCTTCATTCATTAGTTTGAGAAATTTTCGATAGAATTAGGTTTCTCTTCTTGTTGTTGAATGAGAGAAGAGTCTGAAATTGCTCTCCTTAGGGGTCATAAACAATTACAACTATGCCCCTATGTACTTACATTTCACTTAAACCATACTAAAAAATACACCAAATTAGAACTAGAGCTAGATCTAGACATGCTGAACAATATAATGTCTACTCTGAATACTACAGCTAATGTAAAATGGCAAAACAACCCTTCAGCTGATTTTCTAACACAGTATATATTATTTATTTATTTATTTATTTGCTGGCTATCCTTGAAAAGCTAGTTGCTCTTTTGTAACCCTCGTATCTCTTTGTTTCTCTGCAAAGTTTTTATTATTTCCAAGAAAAATAATATTAATATTGGATATACACCAAACATATGTTGTCTGAACCATAACCATGATCTTTAGTTTTTGGTCTTTTAGAGGAGCCTAAGTCAAGATTGTTCAGGTTCTTTTATCCATCCATTTATTTGTTTTCTTTTGTTGAAGATTAGTTGGGAGTTGTTTTATAATTGGTTTTACAATTTCTGTTACTATTTCGTAATCTCTTGGATGCTATGTGTCGTCAGTAGTGTTTATTGCTCTATTTATGGTATAGTGTAGATATTGATGCCAAGAGGTGACATACTCGACCTGTTTCTTTGTTCTTTCAGTTCACAGTCTTCCAGTCTCTCTCTCTCTCTCACTCTCTTGCTCTCTCTCTTGTGCAGGTACGAGCGCTTTCTCAAAATCATGATTCTTAGTGTGCTTAAAAACACACATAGACCTGTTAAGTTCTGGTTCATTAAGAACTATCTATCTCCACAGTTTAAAGTATGGTCTCGATACTTACTGAAGTCTTTTAATGTTTAATGATATTGCTTCTGTGCTTCTAAAATATCACATGATGATCTCTGTGAAGGATGTTATACCACACATGGCACGGGAATATGGATTCGATTATGAGTTAATTACTTACAAATGGCCCACCTGGCTGCACAAACAAAAAGAGAAACAGCGGATTATCTGGGCATATAAAATTTTGTTTCTAGATGTTATTTTTCCGCTTTATCTGGAAAAGGTATTTCAGCAGCTTCTTTCTTTTATGAGGTCTAAACTTCTGTTTTACTTTTTGACTTCATAAATTCAATCTCGTTGTACTTACTGTGGTTCTTAATTGTAAATTTTCTGTAGGTCATATTTGTTGATGCTGATCAAATAGTGAGAGCTGATATGGGAGAACTCTATGACACGGATTTAAAGGGAAGACCTCTTGCTTATACACCTTTCTGTGACAACAACAAGGAAATGGATGGCTATCGGTTCTGGAGACAAGTTAGTCCCTAAACAAGTATTTGGTTTGAACTCGTTACTGCCTACAATTGTTTTATTAGGAGCTGTCTTCTTAAAATGCTTGATGAAGTATGAATTTCAAACTCTCATAATAGCTGACAGCCACCCCAAGTTGGAATTACAGATATGGCATAATGGCTGTTAACTTTTTCAGTCAAGAAACATTGAAATCATTACTGGTAGTACCAAGTATGACTCTTTTTTTGTGAGAGAGCATGAAGTTCATGATTTGAAAGAGAAAAGAAATAAAATTTATGAAAAGCAAGATAAATCATTAGGAAGGATAGAGAAGAATCCAAGTAGAATAAAAGAGAAGAGAGGAGAGTGAGAACAGGTGTGTGCAAGTGGAGTGTTGTCAATCTGCGTAAAACATCCGGTTCTCTTAAATTTAGTTTCGATGGTTGCTCCTTGGGAAATCTTGGTTTTGCTGGGATTGGTGAAGTGTTACGGGATTGCAGTGGGCACACGCGCAATCGGTGTCAAACACTCTCTTGAGGCTGAGATATTGGCCATGGTACATGGCTAAATGTTTGTGGTGCACTGTCTCTTATGCCTTGTGATTGAAGGAGATTGGGAAATTGTTATTGGATGGATAATTTCTTCCTTTACTCCTTGGAGATTTGAGCAGTAATTTGATGAAGCCTGTCAAATCTTATGATATCAGCTGGGATCAGAACCCTAAGGTCTGCTACCTGCTTAATGAATTCCCTTGGTAAAGAGGGTGCTAGTCCTCACTCCTCTAGCTTGTTTCTTCTCCATTGGAGGATTTCCTTTTCCTCCCTCTTTTGTTTGTTCTCTCTTCTCCTTAATAAATCATTACCAGTCAAAAAAGAAGTATCAGCATAACAACAGAAATAGTAAATACATACTTAAAGGCCTTAATGTGAACTTCCATCTTCTGATGTCAACTAACTAAAATTTTACACAGGACAATTTCCCCCTGATATAACACTATTTTTATAATACACCCTACCATAAACCAGGGACACCAGTAACCAAAACTAATACCTTGCTTCAAAATTCTTTTTTTTTTTTTAAATTATGATAATTTTATTAAGTGTTGAAGTTAAGGGGTATTTGTCGTTTCATATATGTACATGTGTCCCTCCTAGGTTTATATGGGTCTTGTTGAGTGATAATGTATAGAAGACTTTTACTTAAGGCTGAAGTTACTTGCATTGTAAGTTTAATTTGCTATTTAAAGAGAAATCCTGAAGGAAAGGGCATGTTTTGGAACTCTCCCTATTTTCCTAAAGTTCATCTACTCCCTTCTTGTGTCCTTCTTCACGACCTTCCCTTTTGTCCCTCATTCTCTTTCTTCCTCTCTCTCTTATCTAGCTTGATTTCTCCCCTCTCATGAGCTCCCTTCCTATTCAACTCATCTGGATTTTCCCTCAAGCTAACCTCAAGCCTCAGTTGTATAACACAGTAAACCTCCGAAGTGGTTAGTCATTTTTTGATGGAACTAAGCTGAATGTTAACAAAAAGAGGAGAATATACAACAAAAAATAATCTTCAAATATTAGCATCTAGAAAGCCATTTGACATCAAACCACCCATAAGCCAAATCTAAACTTGTAGGCGGCGAAGAGAACATTGTGTTTCCTCTTCACCAAGAATCACCTGTTGAGCTGGAATGTCACAATGATGTTAATGATGATGATAATGATTTGCCCTTCCAATAATAATGCTATTATTGTTCCTATTAATGTGGAGACTTTTGTGTCTGATGGGGTGGCAGAAATTTTAAATCAAAAACATTTTACTACAACTGATGAGCTTACACAGAAAGTTTTGAAATGTGTATAAGGGTAGTCTGGTCTTTTCACACTATCTAATATTATCTGTCATAGGTCTGGAATGTTTTCTGTGTTAGTAGAGTTGGTTTGAGTCAGTTTTTGGAAAGTTACTGTATGAGATTAGGGAGTTAAGTGATGTTTAGTAGGGAAGGTCATTCTCATCTTTTCTAACGTAGTTATCAAAGTGGTAAACAAAAGAAGTTTGTGGTCAAGTTTCCCCCCTAATAAGACTGCTGTTCTTCTCACGACAGGTCTCTTTCCAAACTTCTCTTTTTCTTCCTTTCTCTGCTCTTTTCTCCTGCACCCTCTCTAGGAAGTTTTCTCAATTTCTCTATTGATTGGCCTTCAAGGTTAGTTTTTTCCTGTTCTTTTTGTGCCATAACCATGTGGTTCATAGCTTGTGCTACTAATTAAGCAGTGCTATGTGTTTCTGTGTTCCCATTCATACCATGTTATAGTTTTAGGTTGTGCTTGGCACATGTTTTGGATCCCAAAAACAGCTCTTTCAATTAAAAGCTACTACTAGTGGTCAAATTGGTTAGCTTTCCCTTTGAAAGAGCTCATCTCTCAAAGAGGAGAAGGCCACCTCTTTGGTGACATGGTAAAAAGCTTACTTTTAACATATACCTTATATAAAATGGTTGACATGGTAAAAAGCTTACTTTTATACATTTTTCTTTTTAGAACCTTCTAACATACCTTGCACAAAATAGGCTACTAAATATGGGTCTACACATGAGACATTGGACCCACTAATCCTACAAATTGATGGGCCCATAATCTAGCCTAAAAAAATTGGTTATGCAATCTATTATTTTTTTTTATTAAAAAACCTAAAGGTACAGATTATGGTATTTTAGTAACTTACCATATAATTTTTTTTATAGAATTATAATTAAATATAATAAAAGATTTTTTATGTAATACACACTTCCAAAATAGTTGTGACTGAACAACACCTCTTCTAAAGAGGTCTTCATGGAGAAGGATTCTTTTGATAAAGCCCTTCTCAAGAAGGCCTCGGGAGAAGAGGGGGGGGGAGAGAGAGAGAGCGAGAGAGAGAATAAAAGAGGTATTGATAATCAGTATTCTCAATTCCCTAATTATCTACTAATAATCATTCACTACAGGAGTCTAAAATACCTTTCATTTCACTTAAAGCTAGGGTATAACAATCATAAAATAGCAAATTACAGAAAACACTGAAAATAGTAAGTCAACTCATCTCATTTTCTAGCATGGTATTCTAACACTTTGCATTCCTTCAAATCAATAACTTTCTGACAGACACCTAAAATATGCCATCTAGAGTCAAATATGTATGCATAAGACAATAAAAGAAGCAAGAAAACTCGATTCCCTGTCCTCTGTGGCTGTTGACAGTTTAATATGAGTTTGAAATTGGTAGTTTTTTAAATCATATAATCTATTTGACATTCTTAGGAATTTGAAAAAGATTAGTTATGTTCAAATGATGTCTTTTTTTTTTTTTACTGTCGCAGCTCATTAATTGAGTAATAAGTGGTTGTCTGACAATTTCATTTGCTTTTTTGTTTTGTTTTCTATGTTTACTTTTGGCTAATAGGGTTTCTGGAACGATCATTTAAGGGGTAAACCATATCATATAAGGTACACCTTGAAGCTTTTTATTCATTTGTGTTACTTGCATAATTCATTAGACTCAATGTAAACCTTCTAGACTTTTAACATGGATCTTCTCCCAGTGCTCTCTATGTTGTTGATTTGGTGAGATTCAGGCAAACTGCAGCAGGTGATAATCTAAGGGTATTTTATGAGACTCTCAGCAAAGATCCAAATAGTCTTTCTAATCTTGACCAGGCAAGTCTCCTTTTTTGTTTGTACTTTTCTACAATTCCCATAGAACTTTTTGGATTTCTGTGAGGTTAAATGATGATGCACATTCATAGAAGGTCATCACTCAGCTCTGGAAGAGAGGAAACTTTAAACTGGAATATTTTTCTAGAGAAATTTTGTAGCTATTTTAGATTGAAACACTATTCCTTTTTGCTTTTCATTCTCTCTTTTCTGAGAAGCGTCTACACTGTGAGCTGGTACCTGAATTTACTATTCTCCTTAAAAAATCATTTTTAATTGACAATGATAAAGAATTTCAATGAGCAAGGAGAAAAAAATACAACAAAGAACAAATAAAAGCCAGCCAAAAAAAACAAGTCCTGCAAGAAAATAATATCTTTTAACAACCTACTTTCTTTGTTTTCTGCTTTACTTGATCAGTGTACTGAATTTTACACTAAGGTTGAGTGTAGGCAGTATATTTGTCTCACTACTAACTTGGTTTTCAACGTTGAGACAAGCTGCTAAATCTCTCTGGAAACAACTCTGTGCTTGGGCTGCTGCAGAGTTTCTGGATTTAGAATTGATGATTCTCCCTTGAGCACGACATATTTACTCTTCTGAACTAAGAATCTATGTGTGTGGCTGCTTTTCTATATACCAACTAGTATAGCATGCTTTTTGAAACTTTTCAAAAGTTATGCTGGTTAGATTATTCTCTGTTCAGCAAGTCTTTGGAACATATTGCTGCCTTCTATATACCAACTAGTGCTTTCTTTGTGAAAACCTGTTAAACCATTTGCTCATTGGCCCCATCCCATTAAAGGAAGCTAAAAGTATGAATCTCATTTCTTCTTCTTAATGCTTTCTCCTGATTTTCTGTTTTGTCATTAGTTTTTTACTCTTGTATCCATAGGTAACCTTGAAGTGACCACTTTCTTGTTTCAGGATCTCCCCAATTATGCTCAGCACACTGTACCCATTTTTTCTTTGCCTCAAGAATGGCTATGGTGTGAATCTTGGTGTGGTAACTCCACAAAATCCAAGGCAAAAACTATTGACCTCTGTAACAATCCAATGACAAAGGAGCCCAAGCTGCTGGTACTCTTAACTGACCATGTTTAAAATCCATCTACTCATTATTTCCAATGCAAACCGTGTAGGCTGAAAATGCTTCTTCTTGTTATTCTCTACTGATGACAGGGTGCTAAAAGAATAGTTTCAGAGTGGCCGGATCTTGATTTAGAGGCAAGACAGTTCACTGCTAGAGTATTGGGTGAAGCAATCGACATTAATGAGCCAATTTTGCCTTCCAATCAGACTGATAGTTCAATTAGTGATAGTCTGCAGGAAGACAGGGCAGAATTGTGATTTTATATATATTTATAGAGAGAGAAAGAGAGATTGCTTTGAGGATGTAAGCTTTATTTGAAATCTGATAGCTTCTTTTTGTAGCTTACGATATATGTTAGATGTTAAATTTATAAGTATTCATATTTATGGCGGTGAGACCTTTGGTAGGGAACTACCAAAGAAAAACTTTAAATTTTATGAGAAATGCTTATTATGTTGTGTCAGTTGTAAAGTAGTAACAATATTAGTTGTTCTAGTGAGAAATGTCTTATTAGGATTACGACTCTCCGTTGCATAAAAATAGATGTAGATTGGAAGTATTACTTTGTCACCTACTAGGATTAAGATTGTGGGGATTGTTCTTTGTAAAAAACTTTATAAATGGTGAGAGATACCTCCTGTCTGCATCTCTTCTTCTTGTTATGTCCTCACGTTTTTTTGTCTTTCTACTTTTTGCTTCCATGGCACTGTAAAACGCTATGTTCCTTCTTTACATGCTGATACTTGAGGGCTTCATTGTGCTAGAAAGTTCAGACTAAAGCAAAGAGAAGATGAGAAAAGAAGTAGAGCAAAGGAGAAGAAAGGGAAGAGTGTTTGCATGGGGGAGACGAAGATGGAATGTACGGGAAGCAAATGAAAGGAATAGAGTATAGCACTTCTCTTCCCTTAGCTCCCTTTTATTGACTTTATAGTTAATAAAAATATCCTCGTACATAATAACTCACATAAGGGTACATACATAAATAACCAAATCACAAAGGAACATTCCCTCTCATTTTAAATTTTGGATGAAAATTAATCAGCAGTGATAATGCCAACACCCTTCTCTTTAATAAAGTGATAGTCAACCTTTATTTACTTGATGTGAAAAGTTGTTTGGTATCACATTATAGATGCATAGGGGTCTTTACTTGCGAAGCAAATTTTTTAGCAGTTGTATAGGTGAAGGCTCTATATTCGACTTTTAGTACTTGAGGTAGTAACCACACTTTGTTTTTAGTTGAGTAGGTAATAAGATTTCATCCAACAAAAACTACAATATTTTGGAACCGCAATTTTTGTCATCTTGACAACCTAGTAATTTTGCATTTGTATAGCTTTTAGTATATATGTCCATGAGATTTGTACATTAGTCTTTATTCTGACTTCTTCAGATATTGCAAGATTTTCTCTAAGGCCATCCAATGAATTTGAGAATTATGCATGTATTGACATCTAGCAGTTGTTGGGAAGATATCTAAACTAGATACTGTAAGATAAATCAACTTGTCGACCTATTGACTTGGATCTGAATCTCCAATCAACTTCACATTTGCACCCATTGGCATGTTTATCAATCTACATCCCAACATCTCTTTCTTTAATTAAATTTAGCACACTTCATTTGGGAGAACAATCCCATGGTGAGTTAGGAGACTTCCATACTTGGAAAGTATTTCAACTACGTAAGTATTTTGATACAAGTGTTCTTGTAAACAATGTTTTACCCAAGTATAATGTCCTCCACACATAGTGCCATAAACACTACTACAATTATTATAAAAAGTTGAGTAATTTATATCACACCTTTTGAAGCAATAGCACCAATATATTTTACTTCTCGAAAAAAATGCATTAGTAGACTACTTCAACCCATAAATGGACCTAGGCAATTTCACACCTCCCCTCAACTAGGAGTGGCATCGAACCAAGCCAGTTCACGAGTGGTTAGAGTTCGAGTTCGAGTTCGGTTCTAGTTTGATTCGATTTGATTTTTTTAGATCTCGAACCAAATTCGAGATTCAAATGAGGCTCGTTTAAGTTAACGAGCTAAACTCGATCGAACATGGTTCGGTTCAAAAGTTCACGAGCCGGCTTGTTAACTTAACGAGGCCAAAGAGGTGGGAACCAGGAGTGGGACGGGATGTCTTTGAGTTTCGACTTGTACAGTCAAACTCATCACACACTCACCCCGTCCAGGTAAGTATGTTTTGTCATCATTCTATCTAAAGTTTTATAAGCCCTCCTCTCATGTGATTCTCTTCTTGTTACCTATGTGGAACTAATAAGCCTCTAATGAAGAGGGGAAGGAAAAAAGAAAAGGAAAGAAAGGGGATAAAGAAAAAATAAGGGAAAAAATGGGATAATAAGGAAATAAAGGAAAATAAAAAATGTAGGGAAAAAGGAGATCTTAACTCATTAAATTCCAATAGGTTTCTTTGTAAGATGAAAAATAAAGTTCAGAATAAAGCTCGACCTTGAGGGTTCATAACTGAGGCATATATTAATAGTGAAGCATTAACATTTTATTCCATCTAAGACCAATCAAAATTATGATGGAGATCCCAGGTGTACTAGGGAGAAAATTTCAGATTTTTCACACACAATGCACGAGTTGAGTGACACAAAGAGTTGGAGATTGACCCAACTGATTACAAGAAGATGTTTTGGGTTGTACTAAATAATTAGGGTGAGCTCGAATACTTGTGTATGCATGTATATTTATTCATAATGCATATTTTTTATTTTAGCATTTGTCATAAATAGCAAACACAATTAGGTCGAGCAGCATTCCATCCATGACGTCCACAAGTGGAGAAGTAGTAGCAAGAGGTATGGAAACACTCTCTGAAAACGATTTACGTTTGGGTGATTTCAAGTCCAGGCTTGTTAGCTTGAAAAATCAGCTTTCAAGACTGGAGGAGTTCGTACGTGACATTGCGCATGGCCTACACCCTGTCCCTAACTTTTCCCAAAAGTTTTTGGACAACGTAGATAGTGCCATGGCAGTGATGCGAACTGAAATCCAGAAAGTGGACGGAGATGTCAAGACTATCGCAAAAGGAGTGGGGGCAAGACTCACCCTATGCGAGAGAGCCCTTGCGAATGGAGAAGGTTCGCAAGGAGGGGCCAAGACCGGTTCTGCTGGGCGAAACAGCAGAGAGGCGCCCGATCCGGTGCTGCTTTCCAGGAACTCCTGGGAAAGGCAGCAGGGAGGCGCCAGTTCCGGTACTGCTGGGAGAGACAGCAGAGAGGCGCCCGATCCGGTGCTGCTTTCCAGGAACTCCTGGGAAAGGCAACAAGGAGGTGCCAGTTCCGGTGCTGCTGGGAGAGACAGCAGCAAGGCGCCCGATCCTGTGCTGATTTCCAGAAACTGCTGGGAAAGGCAGCAAGGAGGCGCCAGTTCCGGTTCTGCTGGTAGAGACAGCAGGGAGGCGCCAATCCAGTGCTGTTTTCCAGAAATTGCTAGGAAAGACAGCAAGGAGGTGCCAGTTCCGGTGCTGCTGGGTGAGACAACAGTAAGGCGCCCGATCCAGTGCTGTTTTCCAGAAACTGCTAGGAAAGACAGCAAGGAGGTGCCAGTTCCGGTGCTGCTGGGTGAGACAGCAGCAAGGCGCCCGATCCAGTGCTGTTTTCCAGAAACTGCTGGGAAAGACAGCAAGGAGGTGCCAGTTCCGGTGCTGCTGGGTGAGACAGCAGCAAGGCGCCCAATCCAGTACTGTTTTCCAGAAACTGCTGGGAAAGACAGCAAGGAGGTGCCAGTTCCTGTGCTGCTGGGTGAGACAGCAGCAAGGTGCCCGATCCAGTGCTGTTTTCCAGAGGTTGCTGGGATAAGCAGCAGCAAGGCACCAGATCCGGTGCTGCTTTCCTGGAAATGCTGGGAGAGGCAGCATGGAGATGCCAGATCCGGTGCTGATTTCCAGAAATTGCTGGAATAAGCAGCAAGGAGGCACCAATTCCTGTGCTGCTGGGAGAGACAGTAGCAAGGCACCAGATCCGGTGCTGATTTCCAGAAACTGCTGGGAAGGGCAGCAAGGAGGTGCCAGTTCCTGTACTGCTGGGAGAGACAGCAAAAAGTGGCCATATCCAGTGCTGCGTTCCAGAAACTTCTGGCGGAAGCAGCAAGCCAACCATGAGTGGGTGGCATATGGTGATGGCGCGCAGACGAGGACGTCTGCATTATGGCGGTGGGAGTATGAGACGAAAACATTCTGGCTCAACGACAGATACTTCCATGCTAGCAAGCTCGGTGGCAAGTTTTCTTTGCCAAGTTTGACTTTGAGATGAGGTACAAGTTGGGGAAAGCCTATGGTGTTGGAGATACCTTAAGCAGAAAAACGAATTCTGCTATGCCTTTTGATGGAGAAAATGGCACAAGGGTATTGGCGCATATACAGCGCACATCACCAGATTGCACTGCTGGAACACGCTCAGAAACGGAAATTGGGCGTGCAGCAGAGGCAGAAGTGCATGTGGCGCTATGCGAACAGCAGTCAGTAACCTCAACGGGTGATGCGGCAAGCGGCAGACCCTTCACGCGCATCACGCACGATGCGGTAGCAGCTGCGCGAGACGGATATACGCGCAGCACATGCGTCGGCACTTGTTTCACACGCACCACGTGCGGTGCGGTAGCAGCAGAACCTGATGTGGCGCACGACGCACACATAGACGCTGGAGACATGCGCTTTGTGCAAAGCGTGCCTACGCACATGCAGGACCATTTTGTCGCAGAAACGGAAAATGCGACTTGGCGATTACGAGTCTTAGCAGCAATTACACATGTTAGTACTTCGTTGCTAGACCGGATTCGTAATAGACTTCACCAAGACGCCTAGACCTCCAGCATTGTGCAAGCTGCAACCATGGGAGAGAGGAGAAGAATATGGCTTGACGACGGATTGTTCAAGACCAAAGGTAGTCGACTTTATGTGCCTAAGTACGATTACCAACGGCATGACCGTTTGTGGGAATGCCATGATTCCTTGTGGGGAGGACAACCAGGCCAAAGACGGACGTTGGCCTTGCTCTCTGGCCAGTATTATTGGCTGGACATGGAGAGCGATGTGGAGGAGTTTGTGTACACATGTTTTATCTATCAACAAGATAGGATAAAACAAAGAAAGCCCGAAGGCTTGTTACAGCCTTTGCCCATTCCAAAACGGTCGTGGGAGTCTACTTCAATGGACTTCCTTTCTGGTTTGCGCAAGAAAGAAAGGTTTGAGTCTATCATGGTAGTGGTGGACCAGGTTACGAAGCACGGAACATTCGTAACAGTGCCAAGTGATTGTACAGCAAAAGAGGTTGCTCGAGCTTTCATGGCACAAGTGGTGAAGCACTGGGGTGTGCCCACAACGATCATCGGTGATCGTAACCCTAGATTCACAAGAAAATTCTGGACCGAGTTAACTAAACTATTGGAAAATACTGAAAATTTTTCCACTAGTTTACATCCTCATACTGACGGCCAAACGGAGCTTATAAAGACCGAGAGGAGCGCAAAAGGGGCAAGCCCCGGAGGACGCAATACTTGGCAAAGCGGCGGGGTCAACCGGAAAGTTAGGCAACATGGCAAGACACTGCCGAGTTCTAGCAATCCGAGAAGGAGGTGGCCCACTATCGCCAGGGGATACAGACGAGGGCGTCTGCCTTATGGCGGTGGGAGTATGAGACGGGGGAAGAAGTCATGGTGTAGCCAAACACCAAAGCCAAAGACTGTGCAAGTCCAGTGCACGGCAATAGCAGCGGCAGCCAAGGCCAAGTGCAAAGGCACGGCCCAGAGGGGTGCACGCATATGGCCGGCCCGGAACCAGCTACAACGGAAAAAGACACACTTGAGCTTGCCAAACGGATGGCCAAGCAACAAGGTGCACAACAACCCCAACAGCCAGCTCAGACACAAGGCAGCACCCCAGCAGACACTTCTGGCGGGGCGAAATGGGGTTGGGCGCAACCAGAAATCCTGGCGGGGCGAAATGGGGTTGCTGGCGCACAACCAGGACTCCAAGCAGGGCGAAATGGGGTTTCCTCAGGACGCCAGGCGCAGGCGCGCGCGCGGCAAGGCACAGGCGCCCGCGCGCGCAGGACTCCAGGCGCCCACGGGCGAAATGGGGTTTCAGCCAGGCGCCCCGCGCGAAATGGGGTTTCCTGAGGCGCCAGGCGCCAGGCGCCCACGGGCGAAATGGGGTTTCCGCCAGGCGCCAGGCGCCCCGCGCGAAATGGGGTTTCCTGAGGCGCCAGGCGCCAAGCGCCCCGTGCGAAATGGGGTTTCCTGGCGACCAGGTCGCCAGGCGCCCTGGTCTGGCGGGCGCCAGCCTGACCAGGGTGCCCCTTGACGCCAGAAACCGAATTTTTGGGATCTGACGGGTTTTTGAGCTTTTTTAGAGAATTCAAAAGGCCTAGGGAGAGACTATAAATAGAGAGGCCTCTCCCATGGAAAAGAGGTCGAAAAATCCTTAGCCTTCTTTACTCTTTTGGTGTATAGAGAGAGTTTTTAGCCTTGGCCTTCAAGAGTGTTTGGCCACCCTTTGTAATCTTGTATTCTCAATACAAAGTAGGCTTTTCTCTTCTATACCTTGGTGTTTTCGTTGTCCCATTTGGCTTGCAACTTCTTGTGTGAAGTATTGGTTGGAGGATCCGAGGCTCAAGGAGGCTGACTAGTTCTTCGGAAGAGCTAGGCCGCATGGGGTAGATATTCCGCTTGGCTAGACGGACCTAGCCCAAATCTAACCGCGTGGGGCCAAAGCCATATTGAATGGTTTGTCAAGGTTCAAAAATAAGGTCAGTTGTCATTAACTGTTAGGGTATAAAAAATAAAAGTTCTTCAGCCCATCATCTCTTTGATTTCATTGATTATATATCTTCTCCACAACATGTCAAGATAATAGAATACCAAGGTCGTCTTCATAGACATAGTGACATCTACAAAATTGGTTTCATCTCCATCAATCATCATTGTGACTCAAGCTGCCTAATAATTGACATGTGAATCCATATTAAACAACTTGAAGCACACCAAAGAACTCAAAGCAATAGCGTCATGGTCAAGGCTACTATTTGTTGAATTTTAGGGTTTAATCCATAGGTAACTTGGTTTAAGAAGAAGAAAGGAAGAAGAGAAGAGGAGTGAAGAAGAGAGCACAAACACAAGTTGGAGAAGAGATGTTTAGGGTTAGAAGAGAGCTCATTAATGAGGTTCTCCCCCTCTCTTTCTTATGTATATAACTGGGGCATGAATGCCCTAATACATAAGAAACAAAAAGAACACATAAACTTCCAACTAATTATAGCTTATGCCACTCACTCTCATAATTACATAGAATACCACTCAAAGTTCTTCAACACTCCTCAAGCTAGCGAGAAAACATCAAATATTCCTAGCTTGGAGAAGGTATCTGCAAGTGACTTTGCTACAATAGCATTCATGAAGATGTCAGCCAATTGATTCTTTGAAGGTATGTACTGCATAGATATTATTTTGGCTTGAAAATTTTCTCATATGAAATGATAGTCTATCTCAATATGTTATTTTCTCTCATGAAAGATTGGGTTGGTCGCAATATGGATAGCTGTCTAATTGTCGTAGTGAAGCTATATAGGTTTGGTTATCTAGAACCCTAGCTCAATCATGAATGATTTTAACCATAACAATTTACTTAATGAAAGTGTCATAGCTCCATATTTCACTTCTGAAATCAATCTAGCCACCACATTTTATTTTTTGCTTCTCTAGGTGACTAGATTGCCCTCAATAGTTG
The DNA here is from genome assembly GCF_029961685.1 of Aristolochia californica. NCBI lineage: Eukaryota > Viridiplantae > Streptophyta > Magnoliopsida > Piperales > Aristolochiaceae > Aristolochia > Aristolochia californica. Next base: position 1,874,444 of record NW_027181793.1, read on the forward strand.
TGCAATAACCAAAAATGGATTTTCAATCATCATGGCACCCAACCTAATTAGCTTAAGCAAAACCTTCAATTTCAACGTGACCATGACATTTATATAGTAGCCCTTGTCCTGGACTTTTCTTTAGGTACTGAAGGATTCTTTCCAATGCTTCCTAATGTGATTGTTGTCTTTGATGTATATATTGGCTGATAACACTAGCCAAATAGGAAATATCTAGTCTTATGATTGTGAGAGAGATCAGCTTCCCAACTAACCATTGAAACTAACCAACATCAACATCAACATCATTACCAGTTCCTCCACACAACTTAAAGATGGCACAAGGGTGTAATTAGTCAAGGAGAAAATGTCTACTTATGTCTTTTCTCATGTAAAGCTTGTAGCCCTAAGGGAATTATTGATATTATAACATCCTCTCAAAAAATATAAATAGAGGCCCTTGGTTTAGGGTAGAGCATCAATTCTCTCTCCCCTTCTCTCAATTCGTCCAAGCTCTCTTAATCTGAAGGCTCTCTCCCTTTTCTTTCTGTCTCCCTTCTTTATTTGAGTTCCTTCTCTTCTTCTCTCCTTCTCTTCTTCTCTCCTTCTCTTACTTTGCTCAAGGTTCTAATCATGGGGTCCTAAATTTGACATAGTATCAGAGCAATCAATTTTGGATTCCCATTTCAAGATAATTCTCTAAAGTTTCTATGATCAAAGCTACTCATGGAAGTCTCCTTGTGAAACAAAATTGAAGCTTGTTGAGATAAGTTTCTTGTTCTCGTTATTATTATCTATTGATGGCTTCTTGATCTCAGTGGTTTTTACACCTAGAAGATGATTTAGATAATAACGAGAATATTGAGATTCATTTCTCTCGTTTTGGAAGAAGATTGTAAAGGCTGGATTCTTTTCAATTGGTTTGCAAGTTTTTGGCTGAAACCAATTAAGTTGAGATATTTTTTTTTTTTTTTTTTTTTGTTTGCATGGGAAGCTACTATTCATGAATGAAAGCTTTGTCTCTATTGAAAATTCATTCTCTCATACTTTTTAAGATCCAAGCTTGATATTTTTTTGTTTTAAGAAGTTATGAGGGAAAGTACGATACTTCTTCCTCCCTTGATGCTCCTTTGAAGAGGTGTTTTTTGAAGAACCAAGATTATTCAGTTTTTTTTTATTCAAACCCACTGCTAAAGCCACGAGTTTTAATTCTTCTTGGATATATTCCAAGGTGAATCTTAGGTTGGGAGATCTATTTACAAAAAAACAGAAGTAAGGAAGGAGTTCAAGTTGTTCTGTTGGAAAGAGCAAGGTGGCACCAATGTATTTGAGGAAGGTTTCACTTTTTTTGAGATCTCAAACCACCTCAAGATCTCCTTGATTAGGCTTGATTTATTGATCCTCTACCAATCATATCTTGCCTAAATAGAAAAGGCTGAATATAGACTGGTTGGTGTCAACATTATTTTTTGGAAAGATCACAAAAATCTTAGTCTCTCATCAAGAAAAATAAATTGCTCCCTTGATGTTCTTGATTGCTTTTTTTTCTTTTACTCTAAAAGGAAGATAAGAGGTCTGATTGAAGCATCTTCAACATCTCATCTTGCCTCAAATATTAAGGTCAAAATCCAGACTTAGATATGTGAGTTGGCATACACAATTTTTTTGGAAAGATCTTGGATGATCTTCATATCTTGGGAAGGAAGATTAAAGTGACTGATTCTCTGTTGAATTTAGGATCCTTTTACTAAGAAAAAAGAAAGCTCTTGGGTAGAGAGAAGAGAAGAAGAAAAAAAGGAAGAAAGCCTTTAAATAAAAAGAGAATTTTACACGAGAGAGAAGTGGAGAACTACTTTACTTTGATGATTTAATTCCGAGTACAAGCTCCTCTATTTATAGTAGAGGAAAGTGGTAGAGTCCATATATAATTAAACTTCATTCTCCTAATTACATTTCAATTCTAACTCTTAAAGATAAGCTTATCATGATATGATAACTCAACATAATTAGAAGTATAACATAACTCAAACTCTAACTCCACTATAAGGATATGACCTTAGGATGAAAATGACAGCTCATGGTTTATCTTTGTGGGTCCCACTTGATCTTCAACTCTTCCAACTGATTCCAGCTCGTGCTTTTTACCTTCCAACTCATGCCAACTTTTGTGATGACTCCTCTTGGCTTCTCATGTCCTCGTGGTGGGCCCCACCAGCTCATGCAACTATGGTGGGTCCCACATCGTAACACTCCCCCTCAAGCTAGGGGTGAGAAAACATCGTAAATGCCCAGGTTGCTGCAGATGGTGGACAAAATTTTATGAGTGACTGGTTTGGTGAGAATGTCTACAACTTGGCTTTGTGAAGATATATGCTTGAGAGATAATATGCCGATTTGGAATTTTTCTCGTATGAAGTAGCAATATACATTAATGTGCTTTGTTCTCTTATGGAAGACTGAATTTTATGTGATATGTATGGTTGCCTGATTATCACAATATAAATCCATAGGTGGTTCTTTATAGAATCTCAGTTCAGTGAGCCCATGTCTGATTTTCATATAGTGCTTGCATTTCTTCGTCCATTGCCGCCTTCCACCTTGGATTTTTGAGAGCCTCCTGATAGGACAGTGGGACTGATATGGTGGAGATAGGTGAAAGAAATTGACAACATAAAGGGGATAAATGATGGTGAGACACAAAATTAGATATGGGGTGAGAAGTAGAGGGCCTACTGTAAGTTCTTGGTTATTTTCGCAAGGCAATGGGTCAAATATCATATTGTGGGCCAAAAATAATAGGAGAAGATGGACTTACCTCGGTGGGATCCATAAACTCAGGTGTGGTGTCAGCTAGTGTATCTAGGGGTTGAGTAGTTTCCGTAGTACGGGGCACAACCGGTCGAGAAGAAGCTGGTACTAAAGAGAGACCTGGAGGAGAACTGTCATAATAGATTGAAGAGTCTTAAAAAAAGGTGACATCCTTGGACACAAGTAAACGTTGGAGAGTGGGATTATAGCAAGCATAACCCTTTTGTATGCGAGAATATCCTAAGAAGATACACTTGATAGATTTGGGATCAAGTTTACTGTGTTTAGGGGAGATAATATGAACAAAGCATTGACACCCAAAGACTTTTAAAGGCAGTGAAAAAGGATTATCATGTGGCAACAATAAAGAATAATGTATAATCGAGAACGGACGATGGTAGCCAATTTATAAGAAAATATGCAATAAGAATGACATGTGGCCAATAAAAGTATAGAACTTTCATAGCATATAGTAAACTCTGAGCTACCTCAAGAATATGACGGTTCTTTCGTTCTGCTACACCATTTTGTCGAGGGGTGTAGGCACATGATGTTTGATGGATAATGTCATTCTCTTGAAAAAATGAGTCAAGGTCTCTGGAAGTATATTCTTTTACATTATCAGACCAAAATACTTTTATTTTCTGACCAAACTGAGTGAGTACCATAGCATGAAACGATTTAAACATCAATGGTATTTCAGAACTTTCTTTAAAAAGAAATAATCGAGTGGTATGAGTGAAGTCGTCAATAAATGTAATAAGACTTGGGAAATATTTGAGACCCTCAAGGGTCCCCATACATCTGTATGGATTAAAGAAAAAGGAGTAACAATTTTAACTTCTGGACGAGGTGAGTATGTACTCCTCTAGTGTTTACTCAATTGACAGACTTCATAATTTAATTCTGACCTTGCTTTAAGAGTAGGAAAAATATGATGAAGAGATTGTGTGGATGGATGTCCCAACCGGTTATGCCATAGCCTTGTCTCAGTTTCACTTGTTGAAATATTATTTATTTTAGGCACGTCCAAGTAGTAGAGTCCCCTTGTTCACAACCTCAACTAATCATCTGCTTCGTTATAAGATCCTGAAACACACAAGAAGTGGGTGAGAAAGTGATAGAGCAATTAAAATATTTGGTGAGCTGACTAATAGATAAAAGATTCAAGGGAAAAGTAGGAACAAAAAGGATATCTGTAAGCGGAAGTGATGGTGTAACAAAATCGGATCCTTTCCCTAGAACTTTATTTTTAGAACCATCAGCTATGGTAACAAATTTATGAGAAAGACACGAAGAAACTGGGTGTAATAGAGTTTTGCTACTTGTAAGATGCTCGGAGGCTCCTGCGTCAATTATCCAGGTTGAAGAGGAGGCAGGAACATACCTGGAGCGGTGGTGGCAGCGGTAATTGAGGAGCAACTTGGAGAAGAACCCATCATTGTTTTCATTTTGTGGAACAAGTCATACTCATCATCGGTAAGTGTTTTCTTTCTGTTGATGTGGTTGACTGGTCCTCTTTTGTATCACTTACCAGGGCTTGATTAGCCTTCGTCTAGTCTGGTTTTCCATTAGATTTATAACATGTTTCTATGGAGTGGCCATATCTTCCACAATAGGTGCACTCCACCCTATAATAGCACGTATCTATAGTGTGGCCATATCTCCCACAGTGAGTGCATTCATTGCCATATGTTTTGATAGAACCATTCCTTCCACCTCTTCCTCGTCCTCCCCTATAATTTCTGCCACGGCCTCGATCGCGGTCGGATGATGTTCCCTTATATTCGGAGTACATAGCGGATGGTACTTCAGTAGTATAGGAAGAAGCGCCTGGAATACAGAGTAATGTGACACATACATCATCAAAGGTGGAAACAACAGAGGCGCTAAGAAGTGGACTCTTAGAAAATTCGAGATATGGTTTAATATTTGCAAGGCAAATGGCAGTGACTAATACTTTTTTCTGCTTATCTTGGACAAAGACATTCGTGGTGGTAGGCTGAGCTAATTTCCACTCTTGAAGAAGGCCTCTAAAGCAGGCCAAATATTCATGGATATTTTCTCCTTGTTTAGTGTTCAACATTCTTTGTAGAATATCATATGGCCTAAGTAAGTTGTTGTGGCTAGAATACAGCTTAGCACATGTCTTCCAAATTTGTTTAGTAGTATCAAGATGAATAACATTGTTGGAGAGATGTTCTTCCATGCTATTGATTAGCCAACTAATCACCAAAGTATTATTTTTTAGCCATTTTTATAAAAAATATCCTCTTCATCAATAGGTTCTCCACAGTTAGTGATGTAACCAAGTAGGTCCTTTGTTATAAGAAACCTGCTATCCGATATGGACCAGCTCATGAAATTTGATACCCCCCTCACAAGGGTATAGTAGTAATTCTGAGTATATCGCTTTTGTTACTCATGTTTTATTCAGCCATAATAGGTAAATCAATTTAAACAATTCTCTAATAAATAATAATAATAATAAAACCAAGGAAAATTCTTCAATGAACTCAGTTAATGGAGAGGTTTAGCATAGAAGCAAAGTAATCATACTTCTGAAATTCAATGAATAAATAATCACTCACAATAGGCTCAATATCAATATTCGTTGTTAGGGAATCTTGTTCCCATAGACATAACTTTTTATGTATCAATCTCATCATAAACTGGTATCGGTCAAAAAAAATTCAAACCAATAAAACTGCCTTGGTAACTTCTTCTAATTCGAGATGCTTATATCTTCACAAACTCATAAGACAAAGACAACCATAAAGTCATCTATAAATAATCTTCTAAACTCGAAAACCGGTAGTATGCATTAATAATAAGAATAATAAAGAAAATTATCTCAAGATCTTCAATATTCCTTGACTAAGAGCCTTCTTTGAGTGGCTTTGATCATGCCTTCTTAGAGCATTCCTTTTGACATAGGGATCATAAATTTGATGTTCTGATGCCATGTTGAATTTTGGATCCCTTTACTAACATCTCGAGCAAGGTGAAAGAGGGAGAAAAAGAAAAAAGAAAGCTCTTGGGTAGAGACAAGAGAAGAAAAAAAGGAAGAAAGCCTTCAAGTAAAAATAGAACTTTACACGAGAGAGAAATGGAGAACTACTTCACTTTGATGATTTAATTCTGAGTACAAGCTCCTCTATTTATAGTAGAGGAAAGTGTTAGAGTCCATATACAATTAAACTTCATTCTTCTAATTACATTTCAACTCTAACTCTTAAAGATAAGCCTATCATGATAAGATAACTCAACATAATTAGAAGTCTAACATAACTCAAACTCTAACTCCACTATAAGGACGTGACCATAGGCTGAATATGCCAGCTCGTGGTTTATCTTTGTGGGTCCCATTTGATCTTCCAGCTCATGTGATAAGGATACCAGCTCATGGTATATTTTTGGGTTCCACTTGATCTTCAAATATTCCAACTGATTCCAACTTGTGCTTCTTATCTTCCAACACATGTCAGCTTGTGTGATGAATCCTCTTGGCTTCTCATGTTCTCATGGTGGGTCCTACCAGCTCATGCAACCATGGTGGATCCCATAATGTAACATGCATAATTTGGTGTTTGATTGCCTATTTCTTCTCAATAAAAAAGGGAAGATAAGAGGATTGATTCCACTATTTTTTGGGCAGCATACGTCTTTGATTAGTTATTGTTTACTTAAAAAAATATACTGAAACTTGGGCTGCCTTGGTGTCCTACCCAAGCTGGTCTTTTTTTCAAAGAAGAAAATTGTTGGCTTGATTTGACTCTTGGTTATTGAAGCTTATTCCTTAGGATATATCAATTCTCTTGATGAGTAAATTTTCATTCTCAACATGTCTCAAATGGCTGAAGAAGACATTAGTAGTAAGAGTGATATCCTCAAGACCACCACTATACCTTTGAGAGTGTTATCCAATTACTCGAGTTGGTCCAAATCGGTTAAAAGGTCACCTTACCAAGCTCGAACCACTTATTGATGAAGAGGATAGTACTTAAAAATAAGTGGCAAAATAATGACACCTTGGTGGTTAGTTGACTCATCAATAGGATGGAAGAGCAAGTAGCTAACAATGTAGTCCACCTGGATACAGGCAAACAGGTATGGGACACATGTCAAGTTGTACTCTAGCATAGACAATTTACAAATATTGTATGATGTCTTCCAAAGTATGTTTAATACTAAACAAGGAGATAACTTACATTACTTGGGAAGATTCAGAAGCCTTATTTAAGAATGGAAGGTAGCCCAACCTAACACCACCGATGTCTCTGTTCAAGACAAGTAGAAGGAAGCCTTAGCAACAGCTAGTTGTTTAGCGAATATTAGGCCTTATCTTGAGGTTGCTAAAACTCAACTCTTTATCTCCTCCGCTATTCCCACTTTCAATGACGTATGTGCCACCTTACTCCGCATTCCAGATTCTTCTTTTCCCTCTCCTACTGAAGTATCATTAGTCATGTACTCAGGTAATAAGGGCACATCTTGTACCAACCGAGGTCGTGGTAGATGTTATAGAGGAGACTGAGGAAGAGGTGGAAGGACTGGTCCCTCCAATGCGGACACAAGTAATGCACTCACTATGGAAGATTCAGCCACACCATCAAACATTTATGAAAACTCCATGGCAAACCGGAATGGGCCACAATTAATCAAGCCTCAACCAGTGGCACAAAGGAGGACAAGTCTGCACCACCGTCAAACAAAAAAACCTTGACTGATGATGAGTATGACCTATTCCAAACGATGAAAACTTTGATAGTCTCCCCTCCAAGCTCCTCCACTATTGTTGCTACCACCACCACTTCAGGTATGCTCCGTGCCACTACCTCCTCTTCATCCTAGATTATTGACTCAGGGACCTCCGATTATCTCTCAGGTAACAAAGGTCTACTACACTTTTTCGCTCCTTGTCTTTCCGACAAATTTATTACCATAGCTTATGGATCCCAAACTAAAGTACTCAGGAAAGGATCCACCTCTATCACACCATCACTTTTGCTTACATATATCATCTTTGTTCCTACCTTTCCCTTGAACCTCTTGGTTGTCAGTCAGCTTACTAAACATGTTAATTGCTTCATCACCTGCACACCCACTTCTTGTGTGTTTTAGGATCTAACAAAGAAGTGGGTGTGCAGGTGGAGGCCATGAACAAGGGGGGCTCTACTACCTGGACGCGCCTAAAATAAATGCAATCTCAACCAAGCACACCTAGGCAACACTATAGCACAATCAGTTGGGACATCCCTCAACACTATCTCTTCACCTTCTCTTTCCAGCATTCAAAAATTTGTCAAGTTTGAACTATGAAGTGTGTCAGCTGAGCAAGCACCAAAGGACCACTTATTATCCTCGGACTGAACTTAAAGGTGTTGCTCCCTTTTTTGTGATCCACACAGAAGTATGGGGATCCTTGAGTGTTTCAAACATTTCCAGAGTTAAGTACTTTCTCACTTTTATTGATGATTTTACTCGTGTCACATGGATATTCCTCTTCAAAGAGAAATCTGAAATTTTATCCATTTTTAAATCCTTTCATGCTATGGTGGCCACTCAATTTGGTAAGAAAATAAAATTACTTTGCTATGATAATGCCAAAGAATATCTCTCTAGTGACTTTGACTCTTTTTATCAAAAAATGGTATTATCCATCAAACATTTTGTGTGTACACCCTCAACAAAACAATGTACCAGAATGGAAGAACCATCATCTCCTAGAGGTAGCTCATGGCTTCTTATACACCATGAAAGTGTTAGGAATTAGACTCCCTAATTCCAAACTAGTGAGAACAATAATAATAATCGCAGGAGAAAGGAAAAGGAAGCAAGAAAAAAGCAACAAGATTTATACAGGTCATCCTCAAGGTGAGACTATGTCCTGTCTTCTGCAGTTGCAGTAATCCACTATTAAGATGAAATAGTTTACAAGAGAAATTGCACATACTTACAAGTGTTTTCTCAAACCTCTCTCTCAAGCGGCAACTCAAGATGCTCCTTGGATAATATAAAACCATAATAGCGGCACCCCCAAATATAAAGAGAAAATTAGGGCTACCAAATTACAAGTGTGAAATCCCCAAACCACCCTTAATAAAATAACAATTAAATATATTTGCATACCGACCCAACGTAGGGCGTTGATTAGGCTCCACAACTTAAGAATCTCCCACTCGGAGACTAATCCATCATCAAAATCTCCTCTGCAGCGACAACAACTTCTCAATCCTCAGAGAGAAGTCTAATTGAAGTTGCACACATCTTCAGCTTCTCAATCATAACAGTGTTTGTCAACATATCAGTTGGATTCTGACTCCCTTGAATCTTCCCAAGTGTTAATACTCCATCTTCAAGAGCCAGTCTAATGAAGTGATAACGCACTTATATGTGCTTTGTTCTAGCATGATGAATAGGGTTCTTTGCTAAATGAATAGCACTCTGACTGTCGCAGTACAATGCATTCTTCTCATGCTTGAGACCTAATTCTTCCCAAAACGACTGTAGTCATACCATCTATTTGCTAGCTTCAATCACGTCGACATATTCTACCTCAATGGTGGAAAGAGAAACTATCTTATGCAACTAAGAGACCCAGCTAATTGATGTACCATCCAATGTGTGTGTATAATGAGTAGTACTCTTCCTACCATCAATGTCTCCAGCCATGTTAGATTCTACATAACCCAATAATCCCATGTCTAACTTTCTGAAACATAAAGTTGGGTCTACAGTGCCTCTCACATACCTAATTTTGAATTTATGGAAAAGAAAAAAACTTCATTGACTCATTATAATCAGAGTACATGAACCTCTATTTATAATAGAAGAAGGTAGTAGAGTCCAATTACAATAAAACTATATTTGTCCCAATTACACCCAAACTCTAACTCTGAAAGATAAGTCCTAGCATAATTAAATAACTCAATATAGATAAAAGACAAATATAACTCAAACTAGAACTCTTCTAGGACGTGACCATAAGATAAAGATGTCTTTGTGAGTCCTTCTTGATCTTCCAACTTATGTTATAAGGATGCCAGCTCGTGGTAATCATTATGGGTCCTACTTCTTATGTACTTGGGCCCATCTTGTGGACCTTCCTTGGTCACGTGGTCCATCTTATAATAATCTTAGATATGTGGACCTTCCTTGGTCATGTGGGTTTTGGCCTATCTTCCAACACCTAAGAATCCACTTTATTGATTCTCAATATTGTTTACCCGGATTACTCATATATCTGCTCACAACTCCCACTACATGAGCTATGTCTGGTCTAGTGCACACCATGGCATACATGAGACCACCAATAGCAAAAACATAAGGCACATTGGCCATGTAGGGTCATTTCTGCTCCGTAGAAGGTGATTGCTCCTTAGATAGCATAAAATGACTAGCCAAAGGAGTACTCACTGGTTTTGCATCATTCATGTTGAATCTTCTCAGCACCTTCTTCACATATTCTTCTTGTGACAGTTTCAAGACATCAGTATCCCGAGTAATCCTCATCCCAAGGATTAGTTTAGCAACAACCAAATCCTTCATTGCAAACTTCTTCGACAACTTTCTTTTAACCTTATCTATTTCTTGTTTACAAACACCTGCTATCAACATGTCAACAACATATCACAGTAGAATGATGTAGGAGTCATCAAGCTTCTTCACATAACAAAAATGATCTACCTAGCACCTCAAGAAACCATTACTACTCATAAAGGTGTCAAACTTCTTATACCATTGTCTTGGAGCTTGTTTAAGACCATACAAGCTCTTTTGAAGTTTACACACCATTTTCTCCTTTCCTTGTGCTTTGAAACCGTGTGGTTGCAACATGTAAATTTCTTCCTCCAAATCATCATGAAGAAATGTTGTCTTTACATCCAACTACTCTAAGTGCAAGTCTTCTTTTGCCACTAGTCCAACCGTTGTCCCAATAGTAGTATATTTCACTACTGGAGAAAAAATCTCAATGTAGTCAATGCCTTCTTTTTGTTGAAACCCCTTTACCACCAGTCTTGGCTTGTACCACTTGGTACCATCATGTTCATCTTCTATTCAGTACACCCATTTATTCTGCAAGGCCTTCTTCCATTTTGGTAACTCGGTCAACTGCCATGTCTAATTGGATAAAAATGAATCTATCTAATCTCTCATGGCCAACTCCCATCAGCTTGCACGGCTTCCTCATAACTCTCTGGTTCACCTTTATCAGTCAACAAAATATAATTCAGTGCATAGGAGTACCTCAGTGGTGGTCTACTAGTTCGGAAAATCTCCAAAGTTCAGTCACATAAATGTCCTAATTTACTTCTAGGGGTACCTTTTCCTGGTCTTCCTGAGCAATATTCTTCATATCAATAACTGGAAGCTTGAAAACTCTAGGTTCGTTAAGAAGAACTCAAAACCATGTTTAACCTAAAAGCAATGCTTTCCTATTCTCTATTTCTTTACCCTTTAAATAGGGTTTGACGTCATAAGTGTTTTAGGGCTAAAAATGATAATTCTACCCCTACGTCCATACTCCTTACATACTTAATGAAAAAATATACTTAAAGTAATATAAAATATGAAACATAAAAGTAATGAACTTGATGAGTCATTGGCTCCTCCTTTGAGTGACTTGGTGTGCTATTGAGTCCATAACACCTTGTGAATTTTCCACACTAACCCGTTTGACATCCTCAAACTGACATTACAAATATTGACAATATCCAAAGGTTCTCCATCAGCAAGATACACCTTCCCGGGATCTCCAGCAATGTAGTTCTCCATGATCTCCTGGTGTGTGGTGGTGTGAAAAGAAACTCCTGAATCTAGCACCCAAGAGTCAATAGGGCTATCAACCGACAAGAGTAAATCCTATTTTACCTCTTTAGTCATTGCATTTTTAGCATCACTTTTCTTTTCATCCTTCTTCGATGCTCTGTGGTTCTTCTTTATGGGACCAGACTTGTCACAAGTCCAGCATTCCACATTTCTTCCGAATTTGGACTTGCTTCTACTATTCCTTTACTTCCCTCTACCATTGCCCTTGTTGGAATTCCTGTCAAAGTACTTGCCCCTAGTATCGACACTTAGGGCAGAATTAGATGTCGACGATTCTTTAGAGTCCTTTCTACAAACTTTCTCAGCAAGAATGGTATCCCGAACATCATTAAAAATCTAATTCCCGTTGCCTATAGAGTTGTTGACCGCAACCCTCATAGGCTCCAAACAATTTGGCAGAGATGACAAAATAATTAAAGCACGAACCTCAACATCAAATTTAATTTGAACGGAGGTCAATTGATTGACAATCGTGCTAAAATCATTCAAATGTGATGCCATTGATGTATTTTTTGTCATCTTCAAATTGAAGAGTTTTTTCATGAGATGTATCTTATTATTTGCAAAAGGCTTCTCATACACCTCGGAGAGAATCTTCATCATTCCCACCATGGATTTCTCCAATGCCACATTGATAGAGACATTCTTCAGTAGTGTTAACCGGACTACTCCCAATAACTGTCTATCAAGGAGATTCCACTCATCATCTCTCATACCTTTTGGTTTCATTTCCAGAAGTGGTGAGTGAAGCTTTTTACTATATAGGTTATCTTCAATTTGCATCCTCCAGAACGCAAAATCCTTACAATCAAACTTGTTGATTCCTAGTGTCGATCCTTCTCTGCTAGCAATTGCCCTCAATCACGAACCAAAGCTATGATACCCCTTGTTAGGAATTAGACACCCTAATTCCAAACTAGCGAGGGAAATAATAATCATCGCGTGAGAAAGGAAATCAATCACGAAAAAAGCAACAAGATTTATACAGGTTCGCCTGAAGGTGAAACTACGTTTTGTCTTCCGCCATTGCAGTAATCCACTATGAAGATGAAATATTTTACAAGAGAAATTGTACACACTTACAGATGTTTTCTCTAACCTCTCTCTTGGGCGGCAACTCAAGATGCTCCTCGAATTAATTATAAAACTCTAATAGCGGCACCCCCAAATATAAAGAGAAAAATAGGGCAACCAAATTACAAGTGTGAAATCTCCAAACTACCCTTAATGAAACAACAGCCAATATATCTGTGTACCAACTCAATGTAGGGCGTTGATTAGGCTCCACAAGTTAACAAAAAGTATCATACTTCTACTGGCTACATCCATACTTACTATGTGCTTTCTCATTAATCAGCTATCCTCATACGTCCTTGGTTATAAATCCCCATACTCATTATTATTTCTTAATGATGAACAATTTTTGCTTCCTCTGAGAATCTTCGGGTGTACACGTTTTGTTCATGTTACCTCACCTCAGCGAAGTAAACTTGGTCCAAAATCTATAAAGTGTATTTACTTTGGACACTCTCACACCCAGAAGAGTTATGTTTGTTATAATCCTACTCTCCAAAGGTTACTTGTGTCTAGGGATGTGACCTTCTTTAAAGGCCCTTCATACTACTCTGACAATGCTCCTCCAGGTCTCTCATATGTACAAACCTCTCTTCGACCGGTAGTGCCCCATGTGGCGGAAAATCTTCAACCCCCTAAACCACTAGCCAATACCACACCCACAAGTTTACGGATCCCACCAAGGTAATTCCATCTCCACCTACTTCTGTTCCATTTGGACCGCAATATGATACTCGGCCTATCGCCTTAAGGAAATAACCCCAGACTTGCACTAGGCCCTCTACTTCTCACCTCATATCTAATTTTGTGCCTCACCATCATTTTATTCTTAATGTTATCATTTTCTTGCATATATCTCCTCCATCTCTTCTAAAGTCCTATCAGGAGGCTTTGAGGCATCCAGGATAGAAGGCAGCAATGGAAGAAGAAATGCAAGCACTATATGAAAATTAGACAAAGGCTCTAGTTCCTCTACCTCAGGCAAGAAACTTGTTGCTTGTAAGTAGGTATATACGGTTAAACATAATTTGGATGGATCAGTTGCTTGCCTTATGGCATGCCTCATTGCCAAATGATATACTCAATGTTATGGGATCAATTATGAAGAAACATTCTCTTCGGTGGCAAAATTGAACTCGGTATATATATTGTTATCCCTTACTGCTAATTCCTCCTGGCCGGTCTATTAGGTTGTTGTAAAAATGTTTTCCTAAATGGGGATATTAAGGAAGAAATTTATATTCAACAACCTACTGGATTTTTGGTTGAGAGGGAATCGGCATGTCGATTGAGGAAATCTCTATATGGTCTGAAATAGTCACCTCATGTCTGGTTTGATGAACTTAGCCAAGCATTGATATCGGTTGGATTTCACCGAAGTTTTGTTGATCACTCTGTATTTATTAAAGACACCCCCAAAGGGAAATTAATTATGGCAGTGTATATTGATGATATTGTCTTAACCAATAATGATTCTGATGGAATTCAAGAGGCCAAAAAGAAGATATGTGAAGAGTTCAAGACAAAAGACCTTGAACTACTTAAATACTTTGTGGGTATTGAAGTATTATAGTCCAAGCCTAGGATTACACTATCTCAGAGGAAATAAGTCATTGATCTACTTGAGGAGATAGGAATGATGGGGTGTAGACCCGCAGATACCCCCATGGATTCAAATTACCAAATTATCTGCAGGCCTAGAGGATGTGGATATCGAAAATATCAAAATACTTGTGGGGAAACTTATTTACCTATGTGTGACAAGACCAGATATCTCAAATGTCGTAAGTATGGTAAGTCAATACATCTACAAACCACAACTTAATCATTGGCAAGAATTGGAAAGAATATTGTGATATTTGGAAGGGGTTCCAAAAAGTGGTCTTCTCTAAAAATATCAAGGTCACTTTAACATAGAAGGGTTCTCGGATGTAGACTGGGCCGGATCCCCAGATGATAGGAAATCCACCTCTGGGTATTGTAAAATGGTTGGAGGAAACTTGGTTACAAGGAGAAACAAGAATCATAATGTACTTGCAAGGTTCAGTGGAGAAGCAAAATACAAGGCCATGGCAGACACAATCAGTGAGCTTCTATGGATCAGGTCCCTTCTCACTGAACTAGGATTTCATGAAAGAGCTTCCATGGATCTAGTCGATCCATATCACTTCAAATCTGCTCTTCCATGAAAGAAAAAAACACATTGAGGTGCACTGCCACTTTATATGAGAAAATTTCTAAGCCGACATATTATCATTCAAACATATCTCCTCACAAGGAAGAGTTGTAGACATCCTGACAAAGTCACTCTCAAAATCTTATCCACCAATTGTTGCAAGTTGGGCATTTATGATGTTTTCTCACCCCCAGATTGAGGGAGAGGGGGGGTGGAGTGTCATCTCATAAAGATGGCCCAAGGGTGTAATTAGTCACGGAGAACATGTCTACTTATACTTATTTCTTTTCTCATATAAATCTTGTAGACCTAAGGGCATTATTGACATTGCAACATCTTCTCAAAAACTATAAATAGAGGCCCTTGGCTTGGGGTAGAGCATCAAGTCTCTCTCCCCTTCTCTCAATTCGTCCAAGCTCTCTTAGCTTAAAGGCTCTCTCCCTTTTCTCTATTTCTCCCTTCTTTACACGAGTTCCTTCTCTTCTTCTCTTCTTCTCTTCTTATCTCCCTCTTTTACTTTGCTCGACATTTGAATCATGGGGTCCTAAATTCAACACAAAGCTAAGTACCTGTGACTTGGCAACATCCAAGTAGGATGGTAGATTTTCAAGAAATATTGCTGAAACAAGATCTTCCCTTTGTGTGGCAATATCAAGTTTATATGGGTGTGCAACTTTCCATTCTTGTACCAGCCCTCTAAATCTAGCAAAATACTCATGAAGATTCTCTTTGCATTTTGTGCCGCACATCTCCTGAAAAATGTCATAAATCTTTTGTAGAATGTCAAGACTAGATTATAACTCAAAACTTGTGTCCTAGATTTCTTTGGTTGTCTCTATAATCAACCAATTAATAACTAGTGTGTTTTCCCTCGACCACTTATGGTAAGAGGGTTGATCCACATTCAAAGATGGCTAAGTTATGTGCTCAACAAGGTCTCTAGTAACCAGAAAATGTTTCACACAATGGAACCAAGACAAGTAATTACTCAAGCCTTTAAGTGGGATTGTAGGAATCCTCAAGGGATCACCTTTGCTGAAATCAGCATATGTAGAGGAAGAGGAAGTATTTGATGATTCAGACATGATGACTTACAAAAGAACTCTTTTTTTCAGAAAAAAAAAAACTAGCACCTTTAGCTTAACTTAGAAGGGAAGAGGACAAGACTTTATCAAACTAACAAGTATTTGATGCTATGGAATGCAAAACTATGTAATATCAAGTG
The DNA here is from genome assembly GCF_029961685.1 of Aristolochia californica. Classification (NCBI taxonomy): domain Eukaryota; kingdom Viridiplantae; phylum Streptophyta; class Magnoliopsida; order Piperales; family Aristolochiaceae; genus Aristolochia; species Aristolochia californica. The sequence goes on from NW_027181793.1 coordinate 1,890,538, forward strand.
ATCAAATTCAGCAATCGGTAAGGAAATAATCATGCCAATAGACCATACCCTTTTTGTATTTTTTTTATTTTGAGATTTTAAAACATAATTCTAATCAATCAACACATAATGGTGATTAGAAGAGACCGAATTAAGTATTGGTAAGAAAGTAATCCAAATAAACTAGAACTCGTGATTACTTTCCAAAACAATTCTTCAAACCTTAACTTAGGGTTTTAATGACTTAATTGAGCAGCCAATCCTACAAAAAATAGAACTTAAGGAGGGCTTCAAGTGGAATTTTAGAATTCCAAAGAAGGAATTTTTTGCATAAAATTTAAGTTAAAAAAAGCAACAGATGAAAGGAACTCCTGCACATGACAAAAAACTGATTTCAGCCATTCAACATGAAGGGAAAAAACGAATTTTGAAGGGATAATTACGCTTGAGTACAAACAACTTTGTGACTATTAAAAATATGAATTGAATCCCTCATAATATCTTGCTGAATTGACTTCAGCCTTTGATTCTCTTTAAGACTAGGCGAACTTTTTGTTGCTTATAGACTGAATTGAGTCTTCTTTCCACTAGACTTTCATAACTTCATCAACTTTACATTAAACCCTAGACTTCGAGCTCTGATACCATGTTGGATTCTAGGATTTAATCTATAAGTAATTGGATTCAAGAAGAAGAAGAAGAAGGAAGGAAGGAGAAGAAGAAAGGGAGAAGAGAAGAAAAGGATAGAAGATGAGAGCAAGGCAAGGACATGAGTTGGAGAAGATATGATTAGGGTTAGAAGACAGCTCTTTAATGAGCCTCTCCCCCTCTCTTTCTCATTTATGTAAGTGGGACATGTGCTGACCATAGGTTGACTCCCATGTTGCTTTTTTATGATAACGAAACTTAATTGATCTAACAACTTGAAAATCTAAGTATTTTAGATACTTCACCTTCAAGAGTAAATGCATCTCAAGGTCAAAAGCTTCAAAATGATCAAGCCTAACTCAAGACCTCAAACACCATTGAAGGACATCTCTTGAAGAAGCACCCACAAGGAAGAATATAACAAGAAGAGTAGAGTTCAAGTTTAATAGGCAAATTTCCAAACTAAGTAACTTATTTAAGATAGTATTTTAAACTCCCTTCATCAAGTACATATGTGAAATTCAAGCTTTAGGTCATAATTTGCATTTAAAAATATTTAGAAGTATCATAATTGTTAGAATGTGGGACCCACCATGGTGCTCGAGCTGGTGAGACCCACCATGAGGACGTGGGAAACCAAGAAGAGTCCTCACCCAAGCAAACACGAGTTAAGGAATTAAGAAGCACAATCTGAATTGAGTTAGAAGACTTGAAGATCAAGTGGGACCCACAAATATCTCACGAGCTATCAACCTTATCAAGATAAGCTGGAAGATCATGAGGGACCCACAAGGATAAGGCCACGAACTGGCCTTCTCCCTTATATTCACGTGAATCAAGAAAGAGTCCTAGTTTAATATTAGTCTTCTAGTAGATTGGTTTGGATAGACTTATCTTAGAGAGTTAGAGTTGGAATGTAATTAGGATTGAAAGGCTAATTGTATAAGGACTCTACCTCCTCCTCTACTATAAATAGAGGAGTTTTAATTCAGAATTCATCAAGTTACACATCTCATTCTCGAGTTAATTTTTCTCTTTTCTTGGCCCAACCTCTCTTTGCTCTTTTATTTTTTCTTCTCTCTACCCGAGAGCTCTTCTTCCCTTTTCTTCTTTTTCTTTCTTCTTTCTCTTGCTCAGAATTATGGAAAAGGGATCCTAAATTCAACAATAATTATCATTTAGAAACATGCTAGAGCACTTAGAGAAAAATATTCTCATGCTTTAAAAATCAACATTGTTGAACTCACATTGGAATGATTGATTAACCACTAGTCATGATCGATCATCCAAAACTATGAAGGCCAGAAATATAAAGCATGATCAATCAACCATAGTCGATTGATCAATCATCCAGAACATAGCCATTTCATGCTATAAAGTATGATTGATCCTCCCACTTGAATTCCTCGATCATTTCTGCCTAGTCAAGAAAAGTTCACATTGAACGATTGATTGTCCCATCTGATTAATTATTCAGAAAAAACCTTGCCAGTAAGAGACATAAAGCATGATCGATCATAGGGAATACTCTGATTGATCATACTTGTATTGTATAGCCAGAAGGAATTTTGATTGATCGATCATCCCCTTGTCAATGGTAATATACTTTTTTGGACCAATGCAAAATTTCTATGAAAGTGAGAGAGTCTCACACTTTGAAAAATCCCACATCTCTTTCATCAAATCCTTGCATTCACCTAGTCAAATCTCCTTCATCATTTCACATCGTGCTACAAAGGAAAATGAAGCTTGAATCTCTCAATGAGAAGCATATCACCAAGTAAAGGTGTATTTTTTTTCTTTCTTTTACTTGAATTTGTAAAAGGTTCATCTAGAGCCTACAGAATCTAGATAGAAAGGTCTAGCTAGAGCTAGAATCTAACAGCAATCTCTTGGGGACATTGGCGTTGTAAAAACTTTGTATTGAACTACATGTGGCCAAAGAGAGTTGGAATCTCTATTGAAATTCCAGCTATTAGAGCTTTTTAAAATAGTGAAATTTTCTCAAGTGTTGAATTTATGGAAAAGAGAAATACTTCATTGACTTAATGTAATCAAAGTACATGAACCTCTATTTATAATAGAGGAAGGTAGTAAAGTCCAATTACAATTAAACTACCTTTGTCCCAATTACACCCAAACTCTAACGCTTAAAGATAAGTCCTAGCATAATTAAATAACCCAATATAAATAGCAGACTAACATGACTAAAACACATTTAAACTGAAACTCTTTTGTGAGACCTCCTTCTATAATAAGTGTGGCTCTGTAAGACTTCTTCGTGGGTAAGACTCATAATGCCACCTCACATGATCATATTGGGTCCCACTAGCTCATGTGATCATGGTGGGTTCATATCTTATGGGCTTCAGTCCATCTTCCAACACTCTTGGATATGTGGGATTTCCTTGATCTTATAGGCTTGGGCCCATCTTCCAACACACTTGGATATGTAGGCTTTTCATGGTCATGTGGGCTTGGGCCCATCTTCCAACACTCCCCCTCAAGCTGGGGGTGAGAGAACATCATGAACTCCCAATTTGCTACAAATGATGTATAGGATCTTCTCATAAAAATGGCAGTCCTCCATATCTTCCAACACTCCCCCTCACATTGGTACTCTCTTCCATGAGGCCCAGTTGGCATAAGATAAGTGAGAGTAAAATCATTCCAAGTTGTATGACATCGCTCCATACTCCAGTCATAACCTATGGTGGATGTAGGGCACACTCCTATCATTCGCAGGTAGTGGCACTCCTATCTTTCGTAGGTAGTCGGTCTATACGCAGTGCTCAGAAGTATAGTAAAACTCCTCCATTACTGTGTCCCTTCACAGGACAATGACTCTCAAGTGGTAAGAGTAATAAATGCCAATTAAGGGGAGTAACATATATGTAGTAATAAGCTCCTCCATCAGAGTGTCCCAACCCGGGCACCGACTCTCATAGGAAGAAATAGGTAATAAATGCATGTCATTCACAAGACGATGATAAAAAACGTGATAAGTGGGTAATGCCTGTCATTCACAAGATGGCAATAAAAGACCCATGGGTATATATATAAGTCGCAATGGACTTAAAACACCCATATACATGATGGACTTAAACTCCCAACCGCAGCAACACGCAAAAGGTTGGCTCAAAGATGTGTGTGAGAGTCAAATAAAGGATGGTAGGAGTAAGGTTGTCAAATACCCAATCGGTAAAGGGTAAAGAGGAAGATAGGATAGTGAAGCCACCACTTCTTCTATAATATTGTCTCATCCAAAGAGACACAATAACTGCAACTAAAATGGGCATGGGCCCATATAACAGAACCAAAATAATAAAATCCTTGTAAAAGGACCCATGAAATAATTTGATGCGAGTATCTGCACCAAATAATATGTTGACCAAGGAATATGTTGTGAATACCTCAAAATAATAATCCAGACGGAGAAATAGAATCGAGCTAAGTTGAGTCACGTATCACCAATAATTACCACAATTATTACTGTGAGTCAGGATTCTCGAACTTCAATTTTCTTTGCGAAAAAAAATTTCTTCTTAGATAAAAAAATTTCATCTTTTGTGCTCCCCCTTTCTTGAATATTTTTTTCACATAAAACTTACCACAATATATGGAATAAAATACCTCTTTCTTGTACTTCTCCTACTTCTCCCCCTCAAGCTGGGAGATAATGACAGTGTTCCCAGCTTGAACCAAATAACATAGATGTAGTAACTAAAAAAGGGATAAGTGAGATATTTTCTTGATATAGTTGATCAATAAAAGCAACTCAAAAGGTGACGCAAAACAATCGACTTAAATTCGGATTTTTCAATGCAACAGGATACTAGTATGACTTTTGATTCTTCCAATGCGAATATATGATTAAATATAGATCAAATTGACATGAAATTTTCTCCTCATGTAACTAGACTTAAATAAATTTCATCCAAGTATAAATTCCCACAATAAACTATACTTCTATTGAGATATATAATTTGATAGATTTTTGTCTCTGCCGAACTAAGTACTCTTTCCCCTTTTTCCAGCATGACCATTGACTCTTCCAAGATCAATATCTCCATATTAAAAATCAAATCAAGAATTGGTTGAATAGGTAATAAAATAGACTTATATATCTTTCTTTTTTTATATAATTCTCCATATAAAATTTCATTCTTGATAGCATAAAGTAGCTCGAAAGTTGAAGATTTTTGCTATTTCACGAACCTCTTTTGCAATCTGACCTTTGCTGTTTCAAATATCGATTTCTCTTTTTAGATGACTTTGATTACAAAAAAATAGTTTTTATTTTTAAAGTAGACTCGAATATCTTTCCGTCAATATATAATATGCAATATGAAAAGATCAGTATAGAGGTAAAAACGTAAAGTAAATAATGGGTACAGGGACTGAAAAAAAAAAAAGATAAATACGAACCAAAACTACTAGAGATAATAAATCAGAAAAGAACCTCTGTGGGCCGAGTCAAGTCATAGAACCTACTCTGATACCATGTTGAATTTATGGAAAAGAGAAATACTTCATTGACTTATCAGAGTACATGAACCTTTGTTTATAATAGAGGAAGTTAGTAGAGTCCAATTACAATTAAACTACCTTTGTCCCAAGTACACCCAAACTCTAACACTTAAAGATAAGTCCTAGTATAATTAAATACCCCAATATAAATAGAAGACTAACATGATTAAAACACCTTTAAACTAAAACTATTCTGTGAGACCTCCTTCCATAATAATTGTGGCACTGTAAGACTTCTTCTTGTGTAAGACTTCTTATTATGTAAGACTCATAATGCCACCTCGTGTGATCATTGTGGGTCCCAGCATCTCGTGTGATCATGGTGGGTCCATAACTTATGGGCTTGGGCCCATCATCCAACACTCTTGGATATGTGGGCCTTTCTTGATCTTATGGGTTTGGGATCATCTTCCAATACACTAGGATATGTGGGCCTTCCTTGGTCGTGTGGGCTTTGGCCCATCTTCCAGCATCAAGTAAGGGTTCTTGGGCAGTGACTACATCAAGGGGAACATCGATAATAAAAAAATATTTTTGTCTCTATGGTGTGTGCATGTTTCAGTTTACTTTGAATTGTTTGTATGCATGATTTTTAGTTACATGCACAACTTGATTTTAGTTTGATAAACTCAATTCCCCCCTCTCATTGTTTGTATGAATGATTTTTAGTTACATGCACAACTTGGTTTTAGTTTGATAAATTCAATTCACCCCTCTTGAGAAGCCACCTGGGGCAACAACATAAATGCTCTAATATAGATGACTTTAAACATGGTGGTATATGTTGTGCCATACAAAAGGTGGTTAATTGAAATATCTATGATGTTCTGAAGCAACAAAATGCTACATTTGAGTAAACAAAAATCTACCAAGATGACTTGTCCTTGGATGGCTCCGCAATGTTCAGCAGGACAATGATGATAAAATGTTGGCCAAAATTGATGTTTCATTTGTGCGTATATCAACACCACTTCAAAGGGGTATCTATCAGATGCAAGGAGAACAAGAAACTATGATTTAATTGATGTCAAGGAAAAGGAAGAAGAAGAGGAAGAGAAAGGCTAAAACAAAGAAGATGAGGACAAATAAGATGTGGAGGTTGATTGGAAGACGGGGATGAAGAAGAAGGAATGACAAGAGGATGATGAATTCAAGGATGACCAATATTTGATTAAACTCATCTAACAATAGTGTGTAACATCACTTGGTTAATTTTAATTATTAAAAATTTATAAAATTTGTTTTGTGTTTTATTTAATTTCACATCTAATCATTTTAATCTCCAACAGGGTTCAGCTGCTTGCCTCCTAGAGTACCACATAGTCTCTATTTTTGCAATCATTAGAGCCACCACAAGTCGAGAAACTACATCTATCACAATCTTTGTCTGAGCCACAATGGTCAAGCTCTCCACTATAGGAGTCATTTGTGCACCTCAACCATGATAATGTTGTGACACCTGATGTTGCAAGGACCTCAAGTATTATTTGCTATAAAACATCCACTTATATAGAAATATTGATTTTCCTCCATTTTATCTATATCCATTTCTGAATTTTCTTGGTTGTACAACTTCTTCTACCCCCAAACTTCACATAAGAGATGGTGTGGCCCTACTAGGCTCTGGCCATTGACAAGGCCATTAGGAAGCAAGGGTTAAAATCTAGAAGTGATGATTCTAGAGGGAAACAACTCAGCCGTTGATGAGAACTATAGCAATCAATGCAACTTCTTTGGGACAATATTGAGGTCTCACATGGAGAAGATGGTGGAGGAATTTTACGCCTATCAAGAGGAAGATTTCTATGGTTTGTACAAAATGTTTAAGATAATATTCTTTTTTGCTAGCTTTCTTATTCTATATTCCTTAGTTAATGTAAAGTTTGATATGTTGATTATTGTTGAAGAGAAGATATGGATGCCTCTTACATGACTCTCACAGTAAGCAATCTCATAGAGCCAGAATTAATATGGTGGAGTCTTACAAGAGTTACACAGAAGGTGGTCTCACAGGAGAGTCTTAGTTTGTAGAAGTTAGGACCCCATGAGAATGACTCTAGGTTAACGTGGAAGAAGAAGGAGAGAAAAGAGAGAGAAAAAATGAGAAAGGAGAAGGACCTTAGAGAGGAGAGTTTGGATTAAGGTAAGGAGAGAATGTGTCAAGGGAGAAGAGAGGGTGGCTGGACGATTTCTCAAAGAGAGGAGAAGGCATGAATGCCTTACCTCTTAGCCAATGCTCTTATTTATAGTGTTACAAAGCCCTTAGGGTTACAACTCAATAGATTAAAAAACATATTAAGACAATGTATTTACATCTTCATGTCATCCTTATGGAACATACCATAAATAACCACTTAGCCACTCCTTTGACGTGTGAGCTTCAAGCCTTGAGCTTGTGGGCTTGAGTCCATTTTCCAACACTCCCCCTCAAGTGGAGGAGAAAATATATCATAAATACCCAGCTTGCCACCTATATAAGATAGAATTTTTTATGTAACCGTTTTGGTGAGGATATCAGCTAATTTCTCTTGAGATGAAACATACTTAAGAGAAATTATTCTTGCTTGAAACTTTTCTCGTATAAAATGACAATTCACTTCAATATGTTTAGTTCTTTCATGGAAGACTGGATTTGATGTAATGTGAATAGCTACTTGATTATCACAATGTAGGCCCATAGAGCCTCCTTTATAAAATCCCAATTCAGTAAGAAGAATCTTTATCCATAAAAGTTCACTTACAGTGTGGGCCATAGCTTAGTATTCTGCTTCAACACTAGATCTTGCAACCACGTTTTGCTTTTTGCTTTTTCCATATGACCAAGTTCCCCCCAAAAAGGGTACAATACCCACACGTAGATTTTCTATCATCAGGTGATCTAGCCCAATCTGCATCTGAGAAGCCTTCTATATTGAAGTGACTATGTTTTTTATATAGAAATCCTCTTCCTGAAGCACCTTTTAAGTATCGTAGTATTGTCTCCAACACTATCCAGTGAGTAATTTGTGGTTTGTGCATGAATTGACTTACCACGCTCACGACATATAATATATCTGGCCTGGTTAATGTGAGATATATCAATTTTCCCACAAGTCTTTGATATTTGCCAATGTCAACATCTTCTCCAGTTGTGGCACACAATTTCACTGGTCTACAACCCTTCATTCTTGTTTCTTCAAGAAGATCCAATACGTATTTTCTTTGAGACAATACTATTCCATGGTTTGACTAAAGAACTTCTATACCCAGAAAATATTTGAGCTTACCCAAATCTTTAGTCTTGAACTCTTGATATATCATATTCTTCACTTCTTGTATACTATGAGCATCATTCCCAGTCAAGATAATATCATCAACATACACGACCAATAATATCTCCCCTTTGATAGTATCTTTAACATATACTGAGTGATCAACCGAGCACCTATGAAAGACAAATCGTAAAAGTGCTTGATTGAATTTATCAAACCAGGCCCGAGGGGACAGTTTAAGCCCATATAAATATTTCTTTAACCAGCATATGGACTCCCTCTCAACCACGTATCCTGATGGTTGGACCATATAAATTTCTTCACGTATGTCACCACCTAAAAATAATTTTTTTACATCGAGCTGATATATTGGTCAAGATGAGTTAGCAGCAATAGAGAAGATGATAAGTACCGAGTCCAGTTTTTCAACCGGAGAGAAAGCCTCTTCATAATCTATCCCATAGCATTGAGTATAACCTTTTGCAACAACGTGTGCTTTAAGGCGAGCAACCGACCCATCTGGGTTATGTTTCACCGAAAAGACCCATCTGCAACCAACCAGTCATTTACCGTTTGGGATCGATGCCAATGTCCACGTTTTATTTTCATATAATGCATGCATTTCTTCATCCATAGCCGCCTTCCATCTTGGATGCTTCAAGCCTCCTGATAGGATTGTGGTATGGAAACAGACGAATGAGAAGCAAGAAACTGAACACATTCATAAGATAAGCAATGAGAAGACATAAAATTGGCAATTGGATGAGAAGTAGTAAAAGAACAGGTTTCCTTTCGTAACACAATAGGCTGAGTATCAAATTTTGGCCCAAGCATAGGAGGAGAAAGGCTTACCTCAAGAGGATCGGACAACTCCATAGGTGAGGGGACGGCTGGTGCTTCAGGGGGTTGAGTAATATCTTCATTAAATGACACAAGTGGGCATGGAGTGGTGGGAGGAAATGTAAACCTTGGAGGAGCCTCATGTGAGGAGTAGACGGAAGTGTCTTCAAATAAAGTCACATCTCGAGATACCATCAACCTCCGAAGTGTAGGATTATAACAAATATATTCTTTCTGAGTTCAAGAATACCCCAAAAAATACACCTCAGAGACCGAGGATCAAGTTTACTTTTATGTGGTAAAGTATCATGAACAAAACATGTGCAACCAAATACTTTAAGAGGAAGAGAAAACAGATCTTCGGCATTAAACAAAACAGAATACGGAGTTTGATTTCTAAGTACTGATGAAGGTAACCTATTGATGAGAAAGCATGCTGTAAGAATAGCATGAGGCCAATAAAAGTAGGGTACCTTCATGGAGTAGAGGAGGCCTTGAGAAACTTTAAGGAGGTGACAATTCTTTCTTTCAGTTTGTTGTGGGGTATAGGCATATGATGTTTGATGAAGAAGCCCATTACCCTCGCAAAATGATTTAAATTCATTACACAAATATTCCTTAGCATTATCGGATCTAAGGATTTGAATTTTTTTTTCCAAATTACATTAGATCCATTGCATGAAAGTTTTTTTAAAATAGAAAGAATTTTTTATCGTTCTTTTAACAAAAACAACTAAGTCACTCAGGTAAAATCGTCCACAAAAGTAACAAAATATTGAACCTGATAAATGTTAGAGGCCTTTAAAGGGCCCCTTACATCAAAATGTATTAATGCAAATGGAGCAGTACTAGTAGTTTAAATACGAGGAGAATATGTACTCCTAACGTGCTTACATAATTGACATGCCTCACAATTGAAATTAGACAAAGATTTTAGAGATGGAACTAAAGAACGAAGTGACAAGATAGATGGATGACCAAGCCAGTTGTGCCACAGTTGAGCCTCGAATGTAGTGGATGAAATAGCAGCTACTGGTGAAAGAGTAAAATAGTATAAACCCCCTTTTTCATGGCCGCCACCAATCACCTATTTCATTGTTACATCCTGAAATATATAGGAAGATGGTGAGAAGGTGACAGGATAATTCAATTTTTTGGTTAATTGACTAATAGAGAGCAAATTTAACGAAAATTGAGTAACAGATAACACATCTTGGAGAGGAATAAACGTGGTAAGAGAGGAGGAACCCTTGCCAAACACCTTGGTTTGGGAACCATTAGCAATAGTGATAAATTTATGAGGAAGACATGGAGACAATGAATGAAGCATGTGTTTGTTACTTGACAAGTGTTTGAAAGCCCTGGAGTCAATGATCCAAGAGGAAGGGGTTGAAGCGGAAGAAAGCATACCTGAGGCAATGGTAGTGGCAGTAGTAGGGCCTGGTGGAGTAGAGGATTGATCCAATAAGGATTTCAGCCTCTGAATTGCAGCATAGTCTTCCAAAAAAAATAGTCACATTCCGGGAATGAGAATCAGTCCTATCCTCCTTTTTCTCAACATTAACTGAGGCTGGATTGGCTTTCGCCCAATCAGGTTTGCCATGGAGTTTCCAGCAGGAATCCACAAGGTGGTTCTGACCACCATAATAAGTGCACAATTGAGGCTCAGTGCGGGAATGGGTCGGACCCGTTCGACCATCTCTATTGCGGCCTCCTCTTGTACTTCTGCTGCATCCTCGAAATGGGGATGATGTACCCCAATTACCAGAGAACATAGCTAATGGAGCATCATTCGTAGAAGGAGGAGATGGATCAGGAATCCGTAATAACATAGCACTGATGTCATCAAAAGAGGGAAGGGCAGAGGAACTAAGAAGTTGAGTCTTAGCCACCTCTAGATACGGCTTAATATTGGTAAGGCAAATAGCAGTTGCCAAGGCCTCACGTTGTTTTTCCTGAACAGCAATGTCGGTAGAGTATGGTTGAGCAATTTTTCATTCTTGGAGAAGGCCACGAAACCGGGCCAGAAACTCATGAATATTATCTCCTTGTTTGGTAGCCAGCCTACTTTGGAAAACATCATATACTCTTTGCAAGGAGGCGATACTAGAATAGAGCTTAGAACATATGTCCCAAATATCCCTGGAAGTTTTCAAGTGGACCACATTATTAGCGACATGCTCTTCCATGTTGTTAATAAGCCAACTGATAACCATCTTGTCGTTTTTTACCCATTTATAGGAGGCTTCATCTTCTTCATCAATTGGAGGAGAGATTTTGATAAGATGACTGAGAAGGTCACAAGTAATGAGAATCTTCCATACCGATTATGACCAGCTAAGGTAATTGGAAAGACCTCTCAGTAGAATTGTAGTAATTCGGAGTATGTCACTCTTACTACTCATATGTCCACTCTCCATGATGACGCAAATCAACTAGTGACGTCAATTATCAAAGTGGCTCAAATAACAATTACACAACGTAATTTGAAACACCCGTAATATCCACCAAAATTAAGTAGAGAATATTTTCATGAGAATAAGCACCAAATCATGGAAAAATTGGTGTTTTTGTCAACTGATAACAAGAACCAGCAACTACTCAACTTCTCTTCTATTTATCAAATAAATAGAGAGAAGAGAATAGATGCAACTCTTATCCTTAATCCAAACTCAACCACAAAACCAAGAGCAACTTTAGACAAGGCCTTTCTTGGCAAAACGAGAGCAATTTCTTGGTAAAATAAATTTCAACTCAAGGGAATACTTCAACACAAAAAAAGATTCAATTGCTGAAGTTCAAACTCAAAAATAATAGGGAGTGAGTGCTGGAATTTCATCAAACATATAACGGTCATCCAACAACATAACTCACCCCCATGAGTAATGTTAGATTATATAATTGACAACAACATATGCTGGAATCCCATATCAACGTTGTTCGATTCCTGTTACATAAAGGTAATTGAATCCAAATAACAAACAAAAAAAAAAAACAACATTTGATCAATCATGTAATTTTTCCACAAGATGAAGTCTAACACATCCTTTTAGTCATACAAGATAGACCTTCACAATGTTTATGAAGATTATCCTGACTTGACGTGAATCATGAATTCAAGAAAAGGGGAAAAATTGAAATCGTAAAGAGAGAATATGAAAAAAAAAATTTACCTATCTCTTCATGGCAGAACTCCTTCTATAAAAAACTTCTTCAACTGATGACATAACTACTTGAATAGGGATCCTAACCTCATGATTTGATACCATGTAGAAGTTGGGACCCCATGAGAATGACTCTAGTTTAACGTAGAAGAAGAAGGAGAGAAGAGAGACAAGAGGGAGAAAGGAGAAGGATATTAGAGAGAAGAGTTTGGATTAAGGGAAGGAGAGAATGTGTCAAGGGAGAAGAGAGTGTGGTTGGACGATATCTCAAAGAGAGGAGAAGGCTTGAATGCTTTACCTCTTAGCCAATGCTCTAATTTATAGTGTTAAAAAGCCCTTAGGGTTACAACTCAATAGATTAAGAGACATATTAAGACAATGTATTTACATCTTCAGGCCATCCTTATGAAACATACCATAAATAACCACTCTGCCACTCCTTTGACATGTGGGCTTCTAGCCCTGAGCTTGTAGACTTGAGTCCATATTTACACACAATTTAAAGGTTTTTTAGTTATGTTAGCCTTCTATTTATGTTGAGTTATTTAATCATGTTAGGACTTATTCTTTAAGTGTTAGAGTTTGGGTGTAATTGGGATAAGGGTAGTTTAATTGTCTCGGGTGTATCAAAGCAGGTTCTATAAGTTGACTCGGTCAACCCACAAAGATAATGTGATCATTTTTTTATCTATAATCTCTAGTAGTTTTTAGGTTTGTATTTATCTTTTTTCTCTCTTTTTAGTCCCTATACCCATTGTTTGCTTTGCGTTTTCACCTCTATAATAAACTTTTCATATTGTGTGTTATATATTGATAGAAAGATATTCGAGTCTAATTTTCAACGCAAAGAGAATTTTGACAATCAAAGTTTTCTAAAAAAATATAAGTCGATATTTTAACTTGCAGAGGTCAGACTGCAAGAAAGGTTAGAGCATCAGCAAAAAGCTTCAACTTCCGAGCTATTTTATGCTATCAAGAACGAGACTTTATATGGAGAATTATATATCAAAATAAATATATATAAGTCTATTTTTTTACTTATTCAACCAATTCTATCTGAGTTTTTTATATGGAGATATTGATCTTTGGAGAGTCAATGGTTATGCTGGCAAAAGGGGAAAGAGTAAATAGTTCGGCCAGATTACAGAGACCAAAATATATCAGATTATATATCTCAATAGAAGTATAGTTTATGAAGAGAAGTTATACTTGGATGAAATTCATTTAAGTCTACTTTCATAAGGAGAAAGTTTCATATCAATCTGATCTACATTTAAGGATATATTTGCATTGGAATAATAAAATGTCATGTTGGCATCATGTTGCATTGAAAAATCCGAATTTAAGCTGAATTTTTTGCGTCACTTTTTAAGTACTATTATTGATCAACAATATAAAAAAAATATCTCACTTGCCCCATTTTTGCTTACCTTTCTCCTACCATCCTTTTTTGACTCTCACATACCCCTTTGGGCCAACCTCTTATGTGTTGCTTCAGTTGGTTTACCTTTTATATATATATATATATGGGTGCTTTTAAGTCCATTGAGACTTTTTATATGTATTCATGGTCTTTTAGCATCATTTTGTGAATGACAAGCATTACCCACTTATCACCCATTTCTACCTTTGAGAGTCGGTGCTTGGGTTGGGACACCGTGATGGATGAGCTTATTACTACATCTATGTTATTTGGTTCAAGCTATCCACCTAATTTGAGGGAGAGAAGTACAAGAAGAAGTACAAGAAAGAGGTATTTTATTCTATATGTGGTAATTTTAATGTGACAAAAATACTCAAATAAGGGGGAGCACAAAATATGAAGCTTTTGCATCTATGGAAATTTTTTTACAGTAAAGAAAATTAAAGACCAAGAATCATTTTCATTGCAAGTTCAAGTTATAAACTCCAACTTGAGAGGGGGTGTTGAAGAGAAGATATGGAAGCCTCTTACATGACTCTCATAGTAAGCAATCTAACACAGCCATAATTAATATGGTAGAGTCTTACAAGAGTTTCACAGAAGGTGGTCTTACAGGAGAGTCTCAATTTAAAGGTGTTTTAGTTATGTTAGTCTTTTATTTATGTTGAGTTATTTAATTATGCTTGGACTTATCTTTAAGTGTTAGAGTTTGGATATAATTGGACTCTACTACTTTCCTCTATTATAGATAGGGGTTCATATACTCTGATTACAACAAGTCAATGAAGTATTTCTCTTTTCCATAAATTCAACAATTATGTCATGTTTTATTTGCTTTATCCAAGTTAAATATTTAATGTGGATCCTCACAATGACCTAGTGGGCTGATGAGACTGTAAGGTGGATTACTAGCGCTTTCAACACAAGTGGTTCTTATTAAGTTGTGGAGCCTAATTAACGCCCTACGCTGAGTTGGAGCCTAATTGATTGTTGTTTCCTTAAGGGCAATTTGGGAATTTTACTCTTGTATCGTGGTTGCCCTAATTTTCTCTTTATAATTGAGGAGCGCCGTTATCATGGTTTTATCATCATCCAAGGAGCATCTCGAGTTGCAGCCCGAGAGGTTAGAGAGAAACACTTGTAAGTGTGCGATTTCTCTTGTAAACTATTTCATCTTCATAGTGGATTATTGCAGCAGCGGAAGACAGGACGTAGTCTCACCTTAAGCCAAACATGTATAAATCTTGTTATCTATTTTCGTGCTTGTTTTTCCTTTCTTCCGCCATTATTATTATTATTGTTCTTAATAGTTTGGAATTAGGGCATATAATTCCTAACAGTTCCAAGAATTTGAGGATCTACAGGAGGTGCTCCTCCACCCCTATCGAAGTGCTTCTATGGAGGATTGGGCATGGGTATGGAAACGTGTATTCATGGATGCCAAGTTTCAGATTATTTATTTTTTATACTTGTGACACTGATATTTTTTGTGAATATTAATTTTTTTCTAAAATCTTGAGAGATCAAAGATAAATTCTAAAATGATCAGAAATAGAAAATTTAGAAATCATGTGACTCGAAGTCATTTTTGCAAGCACGTCAAGATATGTAGTTGTAATATTGATGAGACTTTTATTTCTTCATTGTAGTTAGTAATATAATATAATTTTTTTATGTTACAATTATAGGGTGAAATAAAAAGAGTGGTCTTCTTCAAGAATACTCACTCTACTTCTATGTTAGCAAGTGGATGGGTGTCTAAGGGACCTAGAGAGGCTCATGTGAATGGAATTCTTTTCATGCTTTATTTATTATTAAATTAAATTTATAAAAAAAAATTATTACTATGTACAACTTAGTTAAATAATGCCCAATAAGATCCTAGAGGCCCAAACAACCGATGTTTAACCGTACTATGAAGCCATAGCTAGTTTGGTGTTGGATGTTAGGAGATGTGTTATGGCAAGGTGATGGACCTTGGTGCTTCCCATTTTCCTACACCTTATTGTCTAGGTTACGTTGATGGTTCAACTAGGGTATCTGACTTGGAGAAGACGAATATGAAGTTGGCAAAGACGAAGGAACGATTATCATAGACTAAGAATACTTAGAGAGTCATATGACTCAGGTGATACAATACATGGTTACTCATGACATTGTCCCTTCGGTTATTGTTGTTGCATTCTCTTCGCATCCAACCAACTCCAACTCCTCATAGGAACCCCCTCCTACATAAGACATGTATTATTTACTCTTCTCTATGTTTAGCTTTAGGGTTGAATTGTTATGCCTTTGTATTTTTATTTGGACATGATAGTTTTTTAAGTGTATATATTGTATATTCACCTTTATTTATTTTGTGTAGGCATGAAATTTATTCATCACAATTAGAACCAGATCGACATTCCAGATTGTCGTCATTGGTTGTCGTTCCAAATTGAAGGAACCTGGTTACTAGAAAACCAATGGTCAAAGTCAAATTTTTTGATAGTCAATGCATGGAGGTTTAGTCAACAGTTGGTCAATGGTCAAAATCATAATCAATTATTGAGATTAAAGTCCAATCAATAGTTATGATAAAGTCGATTGTATGGATCGCATCTAAGATCAAATTAAAGGAGAGGGCCACCTATGCATCACATAAGTGTTATGAAAGCAAAGGAGTTGGTACATGGGTGACATGTAGCTTTGCAAGAGAGTTTTATCCAAACAAAGGAGGATGACACATCAATGAAATATGGCATCATAGGTATGCTTCATATAAAATAAAGGAAGTGAAGTGTCACATTCACATGGGAAGAAAAGGTCTTACTATGTGTCTTGCTCCCCTTGCACGTGTACCTAGTTAAGGGGAGAAGGAGAAAATAAGAGAGAGAAAAAGGTCGGCACCCTATAAGTAGAAGCACCGTTTAGGTGTTGGGAGACTTTTGGAGAGAACTTTGAACGAGAAAAACCATTTGGGAGAGGAAAATTGTTGGAGAATTTTTCTAAGTGTTGGTGTATCAAAACTTTGTTCTTAAGAATAGAAAAGCTCTAGTCATGCTCGCATCACCTCAAATCTCAAATTAGCCTAAAACCTTGTTGGATTCCTAACAACAAGCAATCAACTTTGTAGTTACTTTTTTACTATCCTTAGAGCCACTACACGTAATACTAGAATAAATTCTCATCAAACACGTAGTGGATGCTAGTTACGTAATTAAGGCTAATCAACCAAGGGAGTTCTAGTGTATCCGTCAAATTAAGCAAGGCTCTAACCAAAATTGTACATGGAGATTAAATAAAATGAATCTTTAGAGATCAGACCTTGCATTACTTGAATTCTTGTAATTTTCTATGTTGTTGTACATAAGATCAGGCGACTTCATGGACCAGACCCCATTGTACGTTGAAATTTTGTAAAGAAAAATTGTTTTTATCTTTTATGTCATGTATTTAAATGATTTATTTACATTAAATAAAATTTAATAACTAAATAAATAATGAATAAGAACATATCTTAGATGTATTTTTCACCAAGAATCAATAAATAAAAATAAAAATATTACATTCACTAGAAAAAAATTTATGCAAATTTTTTTTTAGGAATTAATATATTGAAGTAAATATTAATCATTAAAATTTTCAAATTGAATAATAAAAATAATTATTCATAGATATTTTTGGCCAAAAATATTTTTCACAATAAAATTGGAATATTTATGGACTGATGTTTTGCCTTAAATCATTTGTTTAAATTCAAAATATATTTAAGAATGAATATTTCTGTTGTAAAATAATTATTAGAAAAAATTATATAAAAATAATAAATAATTTTGGAAGATTTTTCTGTAAAATATTTATGAAAAAATAAAGATATATTTTTATGGCCAAAAATATTTTTTCAAAATAAAATTGGAACATTTATGGACTGATGTTTTGCATTAAAATATTTTTTGAAAAAATAAAAAATATTTATTAATGAACTGTATTAAATTAATTATGTAAAAATTATAAATTATTTTGTATAAAATATTTATGAAAATAAAATAACTATCTATGGAATTTTTTTAATTTATTTTTTGAAAAAAAATCATATTTAAGTGTAAAATATTTTTTGAGAAAAAATATGTTAGTTGGTGAAAGTTTTAATGACAGATAATTTTATAAATAATATTATGGTTATTTTTCTACAAAAAAAAAACCATCATGAATTGATTTACTATTTTTTACCGCTTTTTGTTTCCGCAAGAAAGCACTTTTTTGGCCAGTTATCGACCGCATAATTTAGAGGTAAAAAATAACACGGAGAAATATTTTATCACGAGAATGAGAGCTTTTTTAAACATATTTTTGCATATGAAAACATCAATTCTTATACTGAGCTCCAAGTGATTAATGTGAAAGCTCAAAGTTTAACTTTTAACATATTTTTGCATATGAAAACATCAATTCTTATACTGAGCTCCAAGTGATTAATGTGAAAGCTCAAAGTTTAACTTTTGTATTATCTTAATCTAAGTGCCAAGGAACTCCAAAAATTTTGTATCATATGCTTCAAGTAATATATAATTAATTTGCATTAGAGATTTAGAGAAAGAACCTATAAGGGAAATTAAGTGGCAATTTGCATGGCATGAATGGACTCAAAAATCCCATCTCTTTATTTTTTGGTCAACCTTGATGAGACACATTGTCTCATCCTTAGAAAATTCACTTAATTCACAAGAATTTTATTTACTTTATTATATTTCCAAAATACCATTATCTCCATTTCATTCTTAAAATATGATTAAAAAAATTATTTATAAGAATCCTATTTACTTCATTATATTTAAAACAATGCTATTATTTTTATTTATTTTTAAAATTGATAAAATTAAAAAATTCTCAAATGAACCTAAATAAAATACATAGAATAATAAATAAATACTAAATAAAAATAAACTAATTTTTAAGTCATTTAATTCAAATTTAATGATCATATTAGAAATTGATACACATACAATACTTAGGTCCATAATCGTTTTGTCTTAATAAATAGAGTTTGCTTGTCAAAGTAAAAGATAAAGAGTAAAAAGTGAAAATACACATAAGAGAGAGAAAGAGAGACGGGCATGCAGGAATCCACAATACTAAAGAAATTCTTATACACAATGTCATATCAATATCACAGCATCAGCGTTGCACCCTTGGCTCTACTGGAGGAGACAAAGCATTTTGTCATCTTCAACCTTGGCCCATGCCGAAACGTGCAGTGCCGAGCATGTTTGCTTCCGTGGCTAGAGATTGCTTGACTGTCTTCGTAGATCCCTTTCACTCACGAACAACCCATGAAACCCATACGGCACTCTACCAGGTAGCTTAACGGATGCCACAATCTGTAGCGTAGCCGATTTGGCATCCATCACTAAAAATCTCGATTCTCCGGCTCCGGCGTTGCTGCTGTCATGCATGAAAGTCACCACGTACCCGTCGTCCTCCTCCGCATCGCCATCGTCTGGGTGCCTTGCCACGAAGAAAGGCTCGCCTGCGAAGCAATCTGGACCCCATTCTCTTTCGGCCACCACGCAGTTCTCCCCTCCGTCGGCGTCCATGTCGAGTTTCGCCACGCCGGTCGCCCTGGCCATGTAAACGTATCGACTCTTCTTCCCCGTGTAGCCCGGGTTTATCACCCCCCAGTCCAGATTCTCGGCCAGGCGAATCCGCTGGACCTCGCCAGTCTTCAAGTTGATCTTCACCTTCTCGACCGAGTTTCGGATCAAATGCGGCTCCTGCAGCGCGTCTTGCACGGAGTGCACGCTAGGAGCCACCATCACGATGGAGTCTGTACCATCGTCATTGATCTCGTCCCAAGCATTGATGATATGGATCGCGTTCAACCCCGGAACGTCTAACCACGTCATCTCCGATTCATCCGACGCGTATCGAGGAATGACGCCGATGCGTGAGACCTTGGTCTCGTCTTTCCCGAAGAGGCGACCCTCGCCGGAAATCATCCTCAGTGGGTCGATCACGATGTTGACGTCCACGAAGACGGCGTACTGTTTGGTGATGGCGAAGTCGTGGATCAATGACCTGTGCTGTAAGGAGTAGATAGGTACGTCTTGCTGTTTGTGCCCGTTGGAATCGAACCAGAAATAGGTGAGATACGGTAACGTAAACTCGCACCGGAAGGCGAAGACCTCTCCAGTGTCATGGTCAAGCTTGGGGTGGGCGGTCATGGCAGCGGAGAGTTTGCCGTCGAAGTTGCAGCGGCCAAGAGTGCTGATATCGCCTTGAGAAGTCAGACGGACGGCGTAAGGGAGGTCGGATTCCCAGAGAGCCAGGAGCTTGTTCCCCAACATGGCGACGCTCGTGTTCGCCGGTGAACATCCCTTGCTGTAATCTACCTGTCCCGTGGACGCCCTCGCACTGATGATCGCAATTCGAACGATCCCCCCGAAGCCGTGCATGGCAGAAAAGAGATTTGGGTACACTGCCCGGCCAGCCTTTTCTTCCACTTGGAATTTATACGTCTTCACGAAGCGACTGCAGAATATGGCGCGGTCCTGAGATAGCAGCAGCGAATGCAGCATCCCGTTACCGTCAAAGAGGTGATAAGGACTCTGAGGGAAGAATTTGGGATTGGGTCCGTTACGGATGTAGGCACCGGCGAGGCAAGGTGGTAACTCTCCTTCCACCTCAGAACACTCGGTCGGAGGCAGCTCCGCCACCGGTGCATAAATTCCGGTGAGGACGTGCTTCGGGTCAAACGAAGGGCGTCGAAACGCAGGATCCACGAATCTATTGATCATATCGTCAACGACATCGCAGACGGCGACCGTCAGCCGCTGTAAAGGGGGAAAATGGTTTTTCTTCTTTTCTTGGATGAGAGCCAGCTTATTATAGGAAGAGGGGTTTCCAGGAGGCTGCTGCGGGGGTTTACTAGTCGGCTTGCTGCTGGGCCTGTCTTCTGTCCTGACTGAAAAGACAGTGAAATTAGGGAGGAAGAAGAACGCCTTCGAGGGAGGAGGAACAGGAACAGACGGCACTGGAGTGAAGAAGGAAGAGGAGAAGGCGTCCATGGCCTCAACCAAGACAGAAACAGGGATGGAGTGGTTCGTTCAGTTGATTCGATTAAATAGGAGTGTGCTACTACGTGATGGATCAAAAGAGATTATCCCGTGAAAGCGACGATAAATCCGCAGCAAGGGGGGGACCATCCGACAGTTTCCATCGAAGTTTGACAACTAAGTTTTACGGTGCAAGTGAAGATGATTGACAGTGGCAGACTGGCAGTGATCTATGATGGAGAATTAATGCCCCATACTGCCCCAGGCCCTTTGATCAATTAAAAAAGAATAAATATATACCTCTCCACTTTCCTCTCGGGTTTCGGGGCCATGGTCTACCTTCTCTAACGTCCCACTCACAATAACATTAAATATTAATACTTATAAATTTGGTATATATAGAGGGTTATCTATATCTTCTATCATAATCAATTGCTAAGCCATCTCACCAATGACAATCTCAAACGTCCGGTCACGATCGGACAACTGAAATAATCATTTCGCACGGATGGAAATTTTAGTATATTATCTATTTTTTTTAAAATAATAACACAAATAACAAACTTTTGAACTTGTGGGAAGATGTCCGGGCTCCCATAGACAAACGAAGGCCTACACATCCAAGTGTGTTAGAAGATGAGTTCAAACATGTAAGACCAAGGAAGGCTTACACATCCAAGAGATGTAGAAGATGGATTCAAGACCCACAAATCAAGGAGAAGACCTATAGGCCCACACAGTGATGGTAGGGTAGTAAATAAAGAATCATCTCATAGAGATGGTATTAATGCAATTAATTTAAATTCTATGAGTATTATTATAATTTTATCAATCTATAAATTGAGCTTTAGAGAAGGGTTAGGACATTACCTCTTCTTCCTCCAGTTTTTTCCTAATGAGTGTCTCTCTCTTTTTCTCCATTAGCTAAATTCATGGAGTCCCGAAAATCAACATGGTATCATAACATTGATTTTCAAGACTCGTAGTATGATTTTTTAGAATTTCTATCTTACTATCTCGATTGATCTTTCAGAGTTGGCAAACCCATATTACTTTTTTTATTATTATTAATTCTTCAAGTTACATGTATTTTACGTGCACCATCGCTGACACCGGTCGTGTTCGATGCTTCAGTCCTACATCGCGAGATGAACATACCGGCCACTAGAATCCTCCTGTTAGGGAGGAGAATCGTCAACAAATGGTAAACCCTTGGCACCTCGACCTGTCTCATGGACCGTGAATCTTTCTCCTTTGGTTTCGTCTTGTTTATAGAGATAAGGGTGGACCGACGCGTCCCTCGTACAGTCCCAACCAGTAGCACCGTGCGTGGCGCCATTAATGAGCAGAACACTTCATCCAAATTTCTTTTGGGCTTGATGAAACTCCAACTTCAAGCTTGCTAATTCTTCTGAAGTCTTTCAAAGTCGCGGCTGAATTTTGAAGTCCCTCGTCTTCCCCGGCATTGCTTCCCAACAACATGCGCCTCTATCCATGGTGAATCCTAAGTCTGCCATCTGCTTTGTTGTTGCAGTGATTGAGGCATCAACCAGTAGTTTTTTATCTCCTCTAGTTCCTAGTACTCGTTGGTATTGAGGTTCATCCAGAGTTTTTCGTTCTAATTGATGAACTAAGAATTGATCTTCATTACTCTGTGCAGTAGTTGTTGGGAAGCACCAGAGTAAGATATTGTTGTTGTTGTAAACACGTACTTAATCTCGGCAGGGGGAGCAGAAGCTTTGGCAATTTGGTATGTGGTAGTATTGGTTGTTTCTTATAAACATCATCATTGATGAAGCCATTCCTTGACGTACCTATCTCTGAGATTAATCAGGAAACTTGCCACTTCTCTGAAAGCCATTAGCCACCTTAGAAGATTTGATATATTAAACTTTTTTTGGGTCATTGCTTTTTTTATCAGAGGGCCCACGAAATTCTGATTTGATACGTATCTCTTTAGCAAAATTGTTATCTTCTTCATCCAGCAAGTTGCCTCCTATCTTGGAAAGTTATATGCATGAAAGTTGCCTCTGACAGAAGTATTACTTATCATCTGGCCTGGTGTCATGTTATGGTCCTTAGCCATGGATCGAGTAACTCGGCGTGGAATTTTTGAATCCAGCACTGTAATAAAGTTGTTGCTCTCAGTAAAGATGAAAAGAGTCTCTTATCTTCACAGCTTAGTTGTTGTTCTAAGTAAGGGCTAAGAAACCCTTGCTACTCTCGACCAAGTAGGGTTGGACCCTGGTCATTCACTACTGAGAGGGGTTAGGACCATCTTGGCTAAGTGCTGCTACTCACGGCTGTGAGATTAGGTGTCCCTAATCCTCCTCCTCGCTAGATTAGGGGCTGAAGCACCTCTCTTAGAGGTTGCTCTCGGGTTAGGGTTGGAAGGCCCCTACCCTTGCTCGGAATGAAGGAGAGAAGTCCCCCTCTTGCTGAAGTGGACATAGGAGAGGCTATAGCCTCTTATTGAACTCGAAAAAAGGGACAAAACTTCCCCCTTGGCATCGGTAAGATTAATGCAAAACAGAATTCAAAAGGGGAAAGAACAAACCCAAAATCAAGAGAGAACCTATACCTAGAGCTCATCAAGGAGACCCCCCAAACCCTAGAGCTCCTCAAGGAGAACTCCAAACCCTGTTTAACCTAATTCAATGCTTGCCTTTCTTCTATTCCTTTACTCTCTAAATAGGGTTTGACGTCATTAGAATTTAGGGCTTAAAATTGACAATTCTGCCCCTACGACCTATATCCTTACATACTTAATGAAAAACTATACTTAAAAGCAATATAAAATATGAAAGTAAAAGTAATTACCTCAGTGAGCTATTGAGTCCTCAACATCTGCCTCCTCCCATGGAGAAAGATCTTGTCCTCAAGCTCGTAAGTTGGGTAAACCTATTTGAAGTTGGCCAGTTATTCCCATGTAGCAGCCATTGGTTCGGTGTCCTTCCATTGGACTAGAATCTCTCATTGGTCATTAATATGACGGGCACGTAATACCGTAGCTGGAGTAAGAATAACCCATCCATTGTCCACCGAAGGAAGTGACGGAATTGCCGAAGGAGGTGGACCTTGAAAGGGTTTAAGGAGACATGGAACACATCAAGAAGTTTGGTCGTTGCGGGCAGTTGTAGTTGATAGGCGACTGGCCCGACGCGTCAAATAATAGAGAAAGGTCCAAAGTACTTTGGACAAAGTTTATGACGGTGTTGGTCCGCTAGTGAGTGTTGGCGGTAAGGTTGGAGTTGTAACCAGCCATAGTCTCCTTCCTCGTATGCGATATCCCGGTGGCCCTTGTCGTAGAAGTCCTTCATACGAACTTGTGCTTTGAGGAGGCGAGCCAAAATATTCTGTAGCACCTGGTCCTGTTCAATGGGTGCTTGATCAATAGAGTCCAATTGGGTGGAACCCGGAGTATACGAGAGAAGCCGAGGAGGGTCTCTTCCATATAGAATGCTGAAGGGAGTAGACTATAATGCGGTGTGGAAGGAAGTATTGTAACAATATTCAGCCCACAGTAGCCATTGAACCCAGCTTTTAGGACGATCGCCCACTAGACATCGGAGACACATTTCCATAGTGCGGTTAACTACCTTTGTTTGGCCATCTATTTGAGGATGATAGGATGAGGAAATTTTCAACTTGGTGCCGCATAGACGAAACAATTCACTCCAAAAAGTGTTGGTAAAGACCGTATCACGATCACTGACAATCGATTCGGGAATACCATGTAAACGAACAATATGCTCAAGAAATATTTGTGCCACTCTAGATGTTGTATATGGGTGTGCCATGGGGATAAAGTGAGCATACTTGGAGAACCGATCCACCACCACAAATAATATTGATCAGTCGGATGATTGTGGAAGACCTTCGACGAACTCCATAGAAATATCGGCCCACACTTGTGTAGGAAGTGCCAAAGGCTGCAGAAGACCCGCTGGACTTAAGTGTTGGCCTTGTTACGTTGACACACCAGACAGGATGTTACATTTGCTGCAATGGAGGTCTTCATAGCCTACCAATATAAATCCGCTTCAATTCGATGCAATGTTTTCTGTATGCCTTCATGAATGTTGTCATGGTATGCAGAGATGATGGCTGAAACCAAATCTGAAGTGTGTAGTACATATAATCGCAATTTGTAGTAAATAAGAGAATCCTAAATGGCCCATCTAGAGTCATATGCCCCCTCTATAATTTTCTTGTGCATATCGAGAAGAACCAGATTCCTGGCATTTTCCTCCTTGATCAAGTCTAATAGAATAAAATGAGGCTGGCTGATAGCATAAAGAAGTGGCGGAGTCTCCAAACGACGTGACAAGCCATCAGCCGCCTTCCACCTAGTGCGGAATTCCACTATTAAGTCAAATCCTTCCAATTTATTGACCCAGTGTTGTTGAGGAGAAGTCATGAGGTGCTGCTCCAGCAAATATATAAGATTGTAATGATCAGTGCAAATGAGAAATGCACAGCCCCATAAGCATGGTCTCCAATGTTGGATAGTTTTTGCCAACCCGATTAACTCACGTTCATATGTTAGTAATTTGTGATGTCGTACTGCCAACTATCTACTGAAATATTCAATAGGGTGAAAGTGTTGTTGTAGAACGGCCCCAATGCCCCCACCTGATGCGTCACACTCGACCTCAAATAAATCTTCAAAATTGGGAAGTTGTAGAACAGGTGCGGATGCAAGAGCTAATTTGAAATCTAAGAATGACTGTGTTGCCTGATCATTCCAAATAAATGAATTTTTCTTGAGGAGATTTGTCAATGGTGCTGCTAACAGTCCATAATTCCAGTTAAATTTTCTATCATATCCTGACAATCCCAAAAACCCTCTCAAAGCAAAGGTATTCATAGGTTGTGGCCAATCGGTAATGGCTATAATTTTCTCAAAATAAACCGTGACCCATCATGGGAAATAATATGGCCAAGATATGCCACATGTGATGTTGCAAATGAGTATTTAGATTTCTTTAAATATAATTGATGGGCACATAACAATTGAAATACCAATCTTAAATGCTCTAAATGTTGAGTTCCGGACTGACTGTAAATAAGTATGTCATCAAAGAAAACAAGTACAAATTTGCGAAGATAGTTGCGGAATACCTCGTTCATTAATGCCCGAAATGTGGAGGGTGCGTTGGATAACCCAAATGGCATGACCACAAATTCAAAATGGATGTGATAAGTGCAGAAGGCAGTTTTCTCGATGTCGTTTGGATGCATACGAACCTGATGATATCTAGAGCGCAAGTCCAATTTGGAGAAGATATATGACCTATGTAATTCATCAAGAAGCTCCTCTACCACAGGAATAGGGAACTTGTTTTTCACAATTTGTGCATTCAAATCCCGATAATCGACACAAAAGCGCCATGTTCCAGCATGTTTCTTAATGAGGAGGACTGGTGACGAAAATGGTGAACGGCTGCTGCGAATAAGGCCTTGTTGTAGCATGGCTTGGCACTGTCTTTCGATTTTATCTTTCTGGAGGTATGGGTATCGTTAAGGTCGAACAACCACCACTTCTAAGCCCTGTTTTAAACATATCCGATGGTCACAGTGTGTCAAGGAAGGCAGCCCAGAGGGCTCTTGGAACTAGTCCGAGAATTCATCCAGGAGATGTTCTATATGGCTATCCTGATTGTCCTGTGTGTGAAGCGTATGAATGTGATGTGGCTTATCCACATGACTGCCCTGTAATAGTACTTGTTATCCGCCCATTTCAAAACTCATAGTTAAAGTAGTAAAATCCCATAAAAAAGGGCCTAAGGTTTCCAACCACTTAATACCCAATACCATATCGAACCCAGCTAGAGGTATGAAAAAAAAATTCTGAATGAAAGAAAGTCGTACCGATTGAGAATTTTACGACCCTACTGATGTCGTAGCTAGGAACATTTTCTCTATGGGCAACCAAAACAGTTGTTGTTGAGTGTGGAAGTATTTGTAGTTGAAGGTGTTGAGCAACTGTTAAACTGAGAAAATTGTGAGTACTTCCAGAATCCACAAGGCTGACAAGGTCCCGGTCCATCACCTGGACCTATACTTGCATAGTTTTGGCGGATTTCTGGCCTGTAATGGCATACAAAGAAATTTCTGGTGCATCTTCCTCAGTAGGATCATCAATCTGTTGTGGTTCTGTGATTTCATCGACTTCTAACCATAACAACCTTTTACACTGATAGCCTACCCTGTATGGTTCATCACAATTGTAACATAAGTTCTTTGCCCTGCGGTCAGCCATCTCCGAACTAGTTAATTTTCGAATATATTGGGCTGGTGGGTTGTTGGGCCATGTATCTGTTGCAAGAGTAGTTATGGGATTATTTCTGACCTGATGCTTTGCTAGAAAATTTATCTAAAGGGTTAGTGTTGTGCCACCCTTGCCAACTATTGGAAGTGTTCTGATCCCCTTGCCAAGTTGTCCTCTTGTTTTGAACTTTCTGTCAAGTTTCCAATGCGTAAGCTAGATTCATTGCCCAAGCTAAGTCAGCAGGTGCGTGGAGCTACACCTCTAACCTCAATGACTCATTAAGCCTGCCGTAAATAAATTGACCTGCTTGTCTATGCGAACCATTCGACTGGCTCGTGCAAATTTTTCTTGGAATTGTTTTTTATATAGTTCCATTGGGCCAATTTCTCATAACAACACCAAATCCCCCAAGGGGTTATTGTGAGCTAGAGGACTAAACCGTATAGTACATAAATCCTTAAATTCTTCCCAATCCAGCACCAATTTATCCATCTCTACTTGATGAAACCATAATTGTGCTTCATCGAGCATGTGGAAAGCGGTCAGTCCCACCTTATCAATTTATGATGTTCTTTAATGGGTAAAAAAATTTCGCACCTATGTAACCAAATCAAGGGGTCGTCGAACCCATTAAAAGTAGGGAAATCAAATTTTGTATACCTTGGTACGGTGCCTCCTCCTTGGTTAAAATTTCCCTTCTAGGCAAGAAAGGCAGTGCGCCCTGCAAACTGGTCTCCCCCTCTGTAGTGTGAGTTGTCCTCTCCTCTTTGTTCCGGGGTTGAGTTCCTTCTAGCTGTCATATTTCCCATCACCCCAAAAAGTCTATCGATTTGGAGATTCATATTCGGAAGTTGTACCAACTACTCCATGATTAGAGCAATTTTTTTGTCAGTTTGTGCCTGCGCCAGTTGCCCTCTAATAACCACTTCTTTTAACACTATGTTGTTCTCCACCGTGCTGCCCTGCTCTGATACCACGTTGTTATGGTCCCTAGCCATGGATCAAGTAACTCAGCGTGGGATTTGTGAATTCAGCACTGTAATAGAGCTATTGCTCTAGGTAAATATGAAAAGAGTCTCTTTTCTTCACAACTTAGTCGTTGTTCTCGATAAGGGTTGAGAAACCCACCTTGCTGCTCTCGGCCAGGTAGGGTTGGACCCTAATTGTTCACTGCCGAGAGGGGTTAGGACCCTCTTGGCTAAGTGCTGCTACTCACGGCTGTGAGATTAGGTGTCCCTAATCCTCCTCCTCGCTAGCCTAGGGGCTGAAGTACCTCTCTTCGAGGTTGCTCTCGGGTTAGGGCTGGAAGGCCTCTACCCTTGCTCGGAATGAGGGAAAGAAGCTCCCTCTTGTTGTTGCGGACATAGGAGAGCCTATAGCCTCTTATTGAACTCGGAAAAAGGGACAAAACTTCCCCCTTGGCTTCGGTAAGATTAATGCAAAATAGAATTCAAAAGGGGAAAGAAAAAACCCAAAATCAAAAGAGAACCTATACCTGAAGCTTGTCAAGTAGACCTCCCAAACCCTAGAACTCGTCAAGGAGAACTCCAAACCCTATTTAACCTAATTCAATGCTTGCCTTTCTTCTATTCCTTTACCCTCTAAATAGGGTTTGACATCATTAGAGTTTAGGGCTTAAAATTGACAATTCTGCCCCCGCGACCTGTATCCTTACATACGTAATGAAAAATTATACTTAAAAGTAATATAAAATATGAAAGTAAAAGTAATTAACTCAGTGAGTCATTGCCGCCTCCTTTGGGTGACTCGGTGAGCTATTGAGTCCTCAACATATCAATCTCATTATCCACCTGATTACTGCTGTTTCGTATTGTTCATTATCCAGCCAATTTATTTCTGGATAAGTTGCATTCATTCTGTATTTGAACGTCTCCAACTGGTGCATCCAAAGTCTGCTCGGATTACATCCACAATCCCATTGGATTCATTCTCTATCTACTCGAATTGTATCAGGCTTCTATTTTTGGATTCTAATTGTTCACTTACAGTGTGGGCCATAGCTCAGTTTTCTGATTTAGCACTAGATCATGCAACCACGTGTTGCTTTTGCTTTTCCATGTGACCAAGTTCCCCTCAACAAGGATACAATACACAAACATAGATTTTTTATCATCAGGTGATCCAACCCAATCTATATCTAAGAAGCCTTCTATATTGAATTGCCCATGTTTTTTATATAGCAATCATCTTCCTAGAGCACCTTTTGAGTATCGTAGTATTCTCTCCACAGTTTGCCAATGAGTAATTTGTGGTTTGTGCATGAATTGACTTACCACGCTCACAACATATGATATATATGGCCTGCTTACCATGAGATAGATCAATTTTCCCACGAGTCTTTTATATTTTCTAGTGTCAACATCTTCTCCGGTCGTAGCACATAATTTTCATTCGCATCCATAGGTGGATCAACTGGTCTATAGCCCTTCATTTATGTTTCTTCAAGAAGATCCAAGGTGTATTTTCTTTGAGACAATATTATCCCATAGTTTGACTGAAGGACTTCTATACCCAAAAAATATTTGAGTTTACCCAGATCTTTAGTTTTGAACTCTTGACATATCATATTCTTCACTTCTTGTATACTATGAGCATCATTCCCGATCAAGATAATATCATCAACATACACAACCAATAATATTTTCCCTTTGATAGTATCTTTGATCGATCGAGCACCGATGAAAGCCAAATCGGAGAAACGTTTGATTGAATTTATCAAACCAGGCCCTAGGGGATTGTTTAAGCCCATATAAAGATTTCTTGAACCGGCATGCAGACTCCCCCTCAACCACATATCCTGGTGGTTGGACCAAATAAATTTCTTCTCGAATATCACCATTTAAAAATGTATTTTTTACATCAAGTTGATATGCGGGCCATGATGAATTAGCAGTAATAGATAGGATGATACATACCGAGTTCAATTTTGCAACTGGAGAGAAAGTCTCTTCATAATTTATCCCATAGCACTGAGTATAAACTTTTGCAACGAGTCGTGCTTTAAGACAAGCAATTGACCCATCTAGGTTGTGTTTCACCGTAAATACCCATTTACAACCAACCAGTCTTTTCCCTTTTGGGAATGAAGCCAATGTCCAAGTTTGATTTTCATATAATGCATGCATTTCTTCATCCATAACCGTCTTCCATCCCGGATGCTTCAGGGCCTCCCAATAAGATTGTGGAATAGAAACAGACGAAAGAGAAGCAAGAAACTGAACACACTTAGAAGATAAGCGATGAGAAGACATAAAATTGGTAATTCGATGAGACGTAGTACAAGAACGACGTTCTTTTCATAACGTAATAGGCCGAGTATCAAATTCAGACTCAAACATAAGAGGAGAAAGATTTACCTCGGTTGGATCCGACAACTCCACAGATGAGGGGACGGTCAATGCTTCAAGGGGTTGAGTAATATCTCCAGTAAATGGCACGAGCAAGCATGGAGTGGTAGGAGAAAATGTAAATCCTAGAGGAGCCTCATGTGGGGAATAGAAGGAAGTATCTTCAAAGAAAGTCACATCCCAAGATACCATCAACCTCCGAAGGGTAGCATTATAACAAATGTATCCTTTCTGAGTTCGAGAATACCCCAAAAAAATACACCTCAGAGACCGAGGATCAAGTTTACTCTTTAGTGGTGAAGTATCATAAACAAAACATGTTCAACCAAACACTTTAAGAGGAAGAGAAAAAAGATCTTCACCATGAAAGAAAATGGAATACGGAGTTTGATTGCTAAGCACTGATGAAGGTAACCTATTGATGAGAAAGCATGTTGTAAGAATAGCATGAGGCCAATAAAAGTAGGGTACCTTAATGAAGTAGAGGAGGTGACATTTCTTTCTTTCAGCAACACCATTTTTTTAAGGGTATAGGCACATGATGATTGATGAACAAGCTCATCACCCTCACAAAATAATTTAAACTCATTAGACAAATATTCCTTAACATTATCAAATCTAAGGATTTGAATTTTCTTCCCAAATTGCATCATTACCATTGCATGAAAGTTTTTAAAATAGAAAGAACTTTTGATTGTTCTTTAAATAAAAACAACCAAGTCACTCGGGTAAAATCATCAACAAAAGTAACAAAATATTGAACTTGAGAAATGTTAGAGACCTTTAAAGGTCCCCATACATCAGAGTGTATTAATGCAAACGGAGCAGCACTGGTAGTTGTAAGACGAGTAGAATATGTACTCCTAATATGCTTACTTAATTTGACATGTGTCACAATTGAAAGTAGACAAAGATTTATGGGATGTAACTAAAGAACGAAGTGATGAGATAGATGGATATCCAAGTCGGTTGTGCCAAAGTTAAGCTTCAGATGTAGTGGATGAAATAGCAACTGCTGGGGGAAGAGAAAAATAGTATAATCCCTCTTTTTCATGGCCGCCACCAATCACCTGTTTCATAATTAGATCCTGAAATGTACACGAAGATGGTGAGAAGGTGACAAACCAATTCAATTATTTGGTTAATTGACTAACGGAGAGCAAATTTAATAGAAATTGAGGAACAAACAACACATCTTGAAGATGAATAGACGTGGTAAGAGAGGAGGAACCCTTGCCAAGCACCTTGGTTTAGGAACCATTAGCAATAGTAACAAATTTATGATGAAGACATGGAAACAATGAATAAAGCATGTGTTTATTACCTGACAAGTGTTCGGAAGCCCCGAAAGTCAATGATCCAAGAGGAAGGGGTTAAAGAGGAAGAAAGCATACCTGAAGTAATGGTAGTGGCAGTAGTAGGTCCTGGTGGAGTAGAGGACTCCAATAAGGATTTCAACTTCTGAATTGCAGCATAGTTTTCCGCAGTAATAGTCACATTCCCAGAAGAATAATCAACCATTTTCTCCTTTTTTCTCAACATTAACTGAGGCAGGATTTGTTGTAGCTCAATCAGTCTTGCCATGGAGTTTCCAACATGAATCCACAAGGTTCTAACCACCACAATAAGTGCACAATCGAGGCGCAATGCGGGAATGAGTCGGACCCGTTCGACCACTACTATTGTGGCCTCCTCTTGTATTTCTGTGGCCTCCTAGGGATTGAAATGATGTACCCTGTTTACCAAAAAACATAGCTGATGGAGCATCAATTGGAGGAGGAGATGGATCAGGAATCCGTAACAATGTAGCACTGATATCATCAAATGAGGGAAGAGCAGAGGAACTAAGAAGTTAAGTCTTGCCACCTCTAGATAAGGGTTAATATTGGTATAGCCTTTAGCCACAAGTCGTGCTTTAAAGCGGGCCACCGTGTCATCTGGATTTTGTTTGACACTAAAGACTCATTTACAGCCTTCCGGCTTTTTACCAGTTGGTAACGAAGCAAGGCGCCATGTTTCTCATAAAGATCTGCCATTTCTTCATCCATAGTTGTTTTCCATCCAAGATTTTGAAGGGCCTCCTGATAAGAGTGAGGAATAGCAATGGAAGAAATGGAGGCAAGAAATTAACAGCAAGATAGGAATAACCGATGGGTAGATAAAAATTTAACAATGGGTTGAGAGGTAGAAGGTTGGGTATAAGCCCAAGGTTCTCTCCGAAAAGCAATGGGTCGGGTGTCAAATGAATGACCAAATATAGGAGGTGGGGAAAGAGAGCTTACCTCAAAAGATTATGGAGACTCCACGGGTATAGTTTCGGCCAGTGCATCAGAGGGTGTGTCAGGTACATCAAGATGACCATGAATTACAAAGTCATCAATGGACACAAAAGGTTGAGGAAACTCATGAACTACAAAAAAACTAGGTGGGGCACTGATAGACGGATAAAAGGGCTGGTCCTCAAAGAATGTGACATCACTAGAAATGAACAATTTCTAAAGAAGTGGATTATAACAGACATAGCCTTTTTGAGTATAAGAGTACCCCAAAAAAATACATTTAATTACCTTGGAATCCAATTTAGTAGTATGTGGGGAAGTGTTATGTACAAAATACGTATATCCAAAAACTCTCACAGGGAGAGAAAATAACTTATCGCCAAGAAAAATGTAAGAATATGGTTTCTTGTTACCCAGCACAGAAGAGGGTAATCTGTTAATAAGGTAACATGTAGTGAGGATGGCATGAGGCCAATAGAAGTGAGGCACATGCATATGATAAAGTAAGGCTTGGGCAACCTCAAGAAGGTGTCTATTTTTTCTTTCAGTAATACTATTTTGTTGTGGTGTATAGACACACAAGGTTTAGTGAATTATGCATTTTTTTTTTTTGACAAAAAGATTGAAAATTTATAAATAGATATTCCTTGGCACTATTATCACGAATAATCTTTAGGGCAATATTGAATTGACTAGACACCATGGCACAAAAGGACTTAAAAAGAGGTAATACTTTTGATCTCTGTTTTAAGAGGAACAACTACGTTGCTCAAGAGAAATCATCCACAAATATAACAAAGTACTTTTGATCGTGAAACATTAGAAACATTCATAGGGCCCCATATATCAGTGTGAACTAAAGAAAATCAGGCAACACTTTTGGTTTCATTGCGAGTAGAATAAGTAATCCGTTGGTGTTTACTCATTTGATAATCTTCTCAGTTGAGACTTGAAATAGACTGTAATGTAGGAATAATCTATTTGAGACACTAAAGAGATGGATGTCCTATTGTGCCACGAAACAGTTGTATGTTGAGCACTAGTGGTGGTTGTTAGTGCTGGTGATTCAAGCTAGAATAACCCTCCTCTTTCACGGCCTCCACCAATAACATGTTTTGTATTTAGATCCTGAAGGACACAAGAAGTAGGAGAAAAAGTGATGGAACAATTAAATTGTTTTGTAAGTTGACCAATGGATAAGAGGTTTAATGGAAACTCAAGTACAAACAAGACATCATTTAAATGAAGAGTAAGTGTAGCAAATGTGGACCACACTCCACGTACCTTAGAATTCAGCTATAAAAATAAACTTTTCAAGTAAACAAGGAGATATAGAATTCAGGAGGGTACTATTACCTGTCAAGTACTCAAAAGCCCCGGAATCAATGATCCAGGATGGAGAAATAACTGAAACCATACCTTGTATAGGAAAAGCAACAGTAGGAGAATTTTTGTTGGAGGTGGCCTCTCTGTTTATCAAACGTTTTATCATATGAAATAGTTCAAATTCTTTGACAGAAATAAGCTTCATTGTAATACAATCTAAAATATCTTAGGGTACCAATCAAGCCTCCATCAAAAAGCCGACTAATCGAGGCAAAAGACAAGGTGGAGAGAACTGAGTTGACTCATGAATCTGAGTTTACCAAGTTGACCAGGCCCGAGGCAAGCCTTGCTGAGTTATGCCGAGTCAGCAGATAACAGTCCCTCTCTGGTTTGCTGGTTCAAGTTGTGATGAGTCAGCAACTCAAGTTTCTCTATTCTCACCAACTCGAAGAATTATCAACATGCATAATCACTGCAAGTCCGAGCCTAGAAGAAATCGACAAGTAATAATTAGAGAGATATTCGACAGAGATACTCGGCAAGCAATCAGCAACAACAGAAGAAGGTCCGAACCTAGAAGAAATCAACAAGCAATAACAAAGAGATGTTCGACAGAGATACTCGACAAGCAATCGACAACAGTAAAAGAAGGTCCGAGCCAAGAAGAAATAATAGAGATATTCAGCAAAGACGATAGCAGAGCAAGAAAGACTTTCGATGCTGGAAATACCAAGTTGACAAAACCAGCCGGAAACTCTACATTGTTAATCAGAGAAACACCAAGAAAGGAATGAGTTTCGATTAACCCGAGAAGATCTCGTAAATAGCAGCGAGTAATTGTTCCAATATAAGTTACTGAGTTTGACACGATGATAGCAGCAGCAGCAAAATACAAAAAATCCACGTGATAAGATAAGATACACGAAGATCTCTCTTAACTGGCAATTTTTTTATTTTATTTTTTTTCTGGGACAGATCTGTTTAAGAGGATAGGACAAGCAACCAACTCGAAAAAAAAATTCAGAGACAAGTGGCCAGCGTGAGTCGAGGAAGGTGATTCAAATCAATGACCAGACAGCAGGATCACCAGCAGAGGAAACAAGCTGATAAAAAAAACGGCAATCATGCTTTCGTTTTCATCATTTCGGCGTCCTTTCACTTCGGCCATGTCAAGTTCAAAGTCATATTGACAAGCGTCAGACAGTGTCGAGGTGAACTTCATTTGATTGCAGCATTAAATGCCGAGAAAAAAATTGAAGGCCGGGGCGGAGAACAGATGTTCACTTGGACGTAGATAACGATTCTTCTGTTTTTGACACCTTGTAGCTAGTGGTCTGGCTGTTGATTCTTTGAGCAACATTAACCTTTGAATCCCATTCTCGCGGGACTGTGTTGCTGCACTTGATTTTAATCACGTCTTGATGAAAATAGCATTAAGTATCATCAACCTTTAGACCCCAGTACGCAGATCCGAAACTGACCTTCTCTTCCTTAAGATCAGTAATCTTTACAAATTCAAGATCAACGTCCACCTTACCAGTAGTCTAGTGCAGTATGATGCAAGATTATGCCAGAAAACAACAAGATAAGCATACTAATGCACATTAGCATGCAATCAAATGTATGAACAAGCAACGGTTTAACAGCAATGAGCAGTTATAAACTGAAGAGAAGCATGGAGTATCGATTGCTTCATATTCAAAAACAAGAAGAAACAAACTTATCTTTGATATGTAGTTCCTTCTTGCTGAATGAATTATGATCTGAGTAAAACATCTGGAATCCTGAAATCACTACTCTAATACCATATTGATTTTATGATTCCGTAACATTGAGATCAACAACTGAGAGTATAAGAGAGACGAATTGAGGAGAAGACAATAAGTGGTGACAAGAGGTGAATGAAGAGAGAGACGAGAACTAATAAGAGAGTAAGATAGAGGGAGAGAGAGAGAGAGATACATGAAGAAGAGAGGTGAGAAGTATGGTTGTGGTGGATGCCTCAACCTTACCCCTTAATCTTTATTTATAGATGAAAAAGATAGATAAATTACAAACATACTCTTCACCCTAAAATTATTACAATAATGTCACTCAAACTTGTTTGTCTTTTAACATTTCGCTTCATAAAACCTATATATGTACACAATTAGTACAAATAATAATAGAAAAGCCAAAGTGGAAGCTAAAAAAATTCAATTTTTATCCTCCAGTTAGATTGATATTTTCTTGGAAATTGATGATTGTTATGGCAGTAGTGGGGTCACATCCAATTGCTTACTGGTCATGCTTAGAGGTTTATTGTGCTCCCATTTCAATATTGAGCTTGTAAGTAATAAAAGCCTCAATTTATAGTTAACATGTGATTTACACATTACAAACAGAAGGATTGAGCAAATTTAATATAAAAAGGTGTTACGATGAAAGATAATATCTACAAGAAATTTGATTCACGTTTTCCTGCATACCCTGTGCACTTAGAGTGAGAGGCAAAGTTTGCCATCCAAGAAAGCAAAGAACCTTTAATTTTCCTACTTAGTGTTGTTGGAAAGAATAAAAAAAACTCATATCACCCTAAAAAAGATAAAATCACCACTGGCATAACCGAAAATTGTTCAATACCATTATGTTGGTCACCATCTTCATCCACAAGAAAAATTACACACAGTAACTCCAGAAATGAAGAAGAAACGGGTCAACCTGAAGAGTTCAATTTCACTAACTTCAAATAATATGCTCCTTATGTGCATTGGATTCTTGTAACTTCTTCCTAAAATGCAACATACCATAACCATCTTTGGACATACATAGTAGTAAGAACAGTTTTCAACTTCTCAATGCTCCAACTCAAAAGATTGAGAGAATTTATGCAAAAAAGTTAGTGCTCTCCTACAAAGTACTTTTAAGCACTTGATAAAGTGTCTTGGATGAGGAGAGCTGGAGAGTATGAGATGCTAAACTGAACCAAACTTTTGCATTGATTAAGAGTGGTATTTATATACACTTTACAACAGAAAGATAAATACAACAAATAGTTTAACTCTAAACCAAAGGGAAGATAATCTTTTATTGTTATCTATTATTTAGATAATCCTTTATCATGCTCCGTCAAGATAGGCCACAGTTAGAGAAGCCAATCTTATCTCTTAGCAACTAAAATTGTGAACATAGCAATGGATTTGTAAGAAGATCAGCAAGTCAGTCAACATAAGCAATATGAGCAACACGAAGTAGACTAGATTGAACCTAATCATGTATGAAGTGATAGTCAACTGCTACATGTTTCAATCTGAAGAGAAACACGGGATTAGAGCTTAATTGAGTAGCACCAATATTATCACAAAAGACTACAGAAGAAAGACTGCAAAGTCACACCAAGTTCAATAAGTAGAGAGCACACCCACCAAAGTTCAGCAGCGGTAGCAGCAACTGATCGATACTCAGCCTCAGTAAAAGAATGAGCAATAGTGTGTTGCTTCTTTGAACTCCAGGAAATGATATTATGCCAAAGATAGATAAGGTAGGCACCAGTGGAAGAGTAATCATCTTTATTGCCTATCCAATCGGAATCTGAGAACCCATGTAGAGATAAAGGAGACTTACGATGTAGACGAAGTCATTTATCCAATGTGCCATATAAATACCTTAAAATTTGTCAATCAGTTGATACATAAACTAAGACATCTTATTGACAACAAAGGAAATATCAGGCTGAGTGAGAGAGAGATATTGTAGGCTGCCAATTACTTCACGAAACTGAGATGGATCCAAGAGAGCATGAGTTCATTGTGAATGATGAAGAGTTCGTCGGCAATGGAGGGGAGAATAGGTTTCGCATCTTCCATATGAGTCCTTTTGAGCAGGTTTTTTATGTATCTACGTTGAGAGAGTAATATATCATTGCAATACAGAGCAACCTCAACTCCAAGGAAGTAAGAAAGAGAGCCAAGATCTTTCAGAGAGAAACGATGAGCGAGGCAATCAACAAATTGAGAAATATGAACATCACTATTACCAGTAATAATAATATCATCTACATACACCAGTGGAAATAGAACATGCTTACTTGTATTAAGAGTAAATAAGGAAGTATCGAAGTGAGAATTCTTGAAACCTGAATCCACAAGAAATTGACATAGTTCATGATACCAAACCCTTGGAGCCTATTTGAGACCATAGATAGTTTTATGAAGTTTACATACATAGGTTGGATGTTCTGAATCAACAGAACTTGGAGGTTGTGCCATATAAATATTTTTTGAAAGTCGGCCTTGAAGAAAGGCATTGTTGATATCAAGTTGTCGAAGGGACCAACCATTGCTAATTGCAATACTAAGTACAAGTCTTAGGGTGGTGGGCTTAACAACCGAGCTAAAAGTCTCATGGTAATCCACACATAATCGTCGATGAAATCCTTTGCCCACAAAACAAGCTTTGAATATGTCAATGGACCCATCAGAGTGCCTTTTGATTCGAAAAATCCACTTACAACCAAGAAGATTAGTGATATCATTAGGAGGAACTAGTTCCCATGTCCCTTTACGAGCAATAGCTCGATGCCACTTATGATCTTTGAGGGCTTGAGTCATAGAAGTAGGTTCAAGGTTGGTTTGGGATGGTAGGTAGGTATGAAGGTTGAGTTTTTTCAATTGGTTTACGGATATAGTTTTTTGCTCGAGTGGCCATACAATGTTGGGTGTGTTGTTGGATGTAGATTGTGTTTCGATGGATGGATGGGTAGCATTTGGCGATGGTTGAATGGGTCGTGGTTGCTACTCCATTTTTTTTTAACGTGTTGGTGTCTCAAAGGTTTGTGAATTATCATCAGACGGAGGCATGTCTTGAGGGTGCCCTTGAGGTGGAGTGGTATAAGTCGGTTGTGGTGACGAAGTTGATGAAATAGTTAGCACAGGGAGAATCCAAGTATCTATGGTGGTGGAGGTGGGACGTATTAGGTGATTATTGAGGGATGTGTACGGGAAGACTAACTCTACAAACTTGACATAACAAAAAATAGATGTTTTTGAAGTAGATGGGTCAAAACACAAGTAGGCACTTTGAGATAAAGAGTAACCAAGAAATGCACGTGGTTTAGACCTTTGATCAAGTTTGTGAGATGTATCTGGACGAAGCAAAGGACAACATAAGCAACCAAAAATCTTTAGTTTATAATAATTTAACATTTGGTGAAAATTTAACTCATAAGGAAATGATAGATGGAGCATAAGAGTTGGCAACTTTTTTATTAAAAAGACAACAGTGGCAAAGTCGTAGGACAAAATGGTAATTAGAAGGAAGACATAAGAAAGTATGGTGAGACCAGTTTCAACAATATGACAGTGTTGTCTTTCTAAGCAATCATTGTGTTCAAGTGTATGGGGTGGAGTGGTTAAGTGAGAGATGCCATTTAAAAAAGGTAATCTTTGAGGCCCATATATTCTCCCCCATTGTCTAAATAGAGTGTGATAATTTTTCTTTTGAAGTAATTTTCCACAAAGGCTTTGTAACGGGGAAAAACTTCCTGAGCTTTAGATTTTTGTTTGAGTGAGTAAAACCATATGTATTTGGTATAGTGATAAACGAAAATAACATAGTATTTGAAACCATCTTATGACAAAACCAGAGAAGTCCATAAATTAGAAAAAATTATTTCAAGTGCTTGTGTAGAGATAAGAGATGAAGTTGAAAAAGGCATCTTATTGCAAAGACATGCATGA
The DNA here is from genome assembly GCF_029961685.1 of Aristolochia californica. Taxonomy (NCBI): domain Eukaryota; kingdom Viridiplantae; phylum Streptophyta; class Magnoliopsida; order Piperales; family Aristolochiaceae; genus Aristolochia; species Aristolochia californica. Next base: position 1,930,371 of record NW_027181793.1, read on the forward strand.
CAACAAAACTCTTTTGGTATAGGAGTAGAAATTTTTTAATGATAACTAGAAATAATGTGTGTCAAAATAGGAAGAGCGGGATAACCTAATCAATGATGCCAATTGGATGATATGGGTTTTACTTGAGAGAAGGCAAGAATTGGAGAAGACATAAATTGACAAGTCAGTCACTCATACACTCCATCTCTAGTGTTGCCCATCATACGGATTGCCCATGTGCGAAGATCCTTTATATGAAAGGAAGATGAGAAAAATTCAACGGAAGTATTATTAATAGTGAAAAATTGAGATATAGGAATTAAGTTATTTTGCATGGTTGGTACACAAAGGACATCATTCAAAGTAAATGTAGTATTGAGAGTTGAAAGCGATATAAAACCAGTGTGGGTTATGGAAAAACTAGTGTCATTACCAATCATAACAACATCAGAACCAGTATAAGGTGTCTGGGGTGATGTTAACAGCATAATGAATTCATGGCAACCATGGTCTTGCCGAAGTATGAGAAAGTGAAATTTTTGTGTTTGTTGAAATGGATTGATACGAGTTGAAATGATGGACATCACTTAGCCGAGTGCCCTAGGATGCGACAAATCTGACAAAACCCCAGATATGGACGACATTGAGGCTGGCTAGTGTAAGATGAAGCACCCGATTTGGTAGCCAAGGTTGGTCGGCCAAGGTTGGCCAACGACTAGTGCCAACTCGCATGACCAGACATAGTGATTGATCTGGTCGAGTCGACGTACATAAGATAGGGAGTGAGCAGGCAGTTTTTGATTGTGAGGTATTTTTTTCCCTTCACATGTGTGAGAGTCACACGTGTGGTGCACACAAGCAGAACGCACTTCGTCTTCAACCTTGTGCGTGTCGTCTTCTTCCTCCCGTTGATAGGGTCGGGAGTGGGGGCACATTTGGATGGGTATTGCGGGATGTCGAAAGTCCATTCTGGTGGCTCAATTGGGGTCATTGAAGGCTCTGTCGGGGCTCAACTGGTGCGCTAAAGAACCCCGTGTTGCAAAGAAGGTTGTTGCGGGACGTTGGACCTCCATTCTGGTGGCACAACTGGGGTCCTCGAAAGTGCACGAAAGCTCAGCCGGAGCTCAACTGGTACGTTGAAGAACTGTGTGTTACAGAGAGAGCGTTACAAGTTGAGAAACAGAGGAAACGAAATTAACAAAAAAAAAAATTGGAATACGACAATACAGAGGATTGATCTATCAGCTTTGATACCATATGAGATGCTTAACTGAACCACACAATTGCATTGACTAAGAGTGGTATTTATATATACTATACAATAGAAGGATAAATACAACAGAGAATTTATTTCTAAACCGAATGGAAGATAATGCCTTATCATTATCTACTCTTTAGATAATGACCTCATCAGAGAGAACACTGTTGTGTGTCATCACCTCTCCTTTTGTACTCTATATATGAAGCCTCCTCTTGAATGTTATCAAGCACCATTCTAGATTGGATTTCATAATCGTTTCGGTTCTTTAACAGTTTCCCTAACTGTATATAACTGCCTTTTAACTATGCCACAATCTTCTATACTGTTACAATCTTCAATCATCAGACTTTCAAATTTTTGTATCAAAGAGAAGTGCATGTCTACATGTGTCAGTAACTATGGGTGTCTATGAGTATGTGCACATGCTTACACGTGCAATGGAACTACACATGCACAAGCCTGCACTGCACAGGTGCAGAGCCTGGTATTTCCTACCTGATTGGATCCTAAGATGGTGAAGATTTGTGAAACTGTTATTCTTTACTATTGTCAATTCATACTTTATGTTCTCAGCTGACATAAATATTATAAAAAAGGCATAATTGTAAAAACTAAAAATTACTCTCAATGTCGTCATGAGAGCATATTCCAGTCTTAACGCACTGAAACAAATCAGATCCTAGCAGACTTGATTTCCTGGAGCTTAAAACATAGAAATTAGACAATCAACTATAGAATTATCATCTTCAGCAACAAAGAGGCACAAATAACAATTTCCTTTGAGGTGATGTTACTTGCTTTGATAAGTCTTTGGATGCTGGAATACCATCGTTTCTCTTTCTTTTTTGTTTCTTAGTGACTTTTTTTTTTCTTGCAATAGCTACTGCTAGTCACAAAACACTATCTGAAAATTAAAATTCTTCTTTCGGAACTTGAAAACCAGGAATTTTTTAGAGTTAAATGTTGGGTTACCCACATTCCATCTCTGTCTATCAACTATGTTTTTGCAATTTGGCAGTGTTAGTAACCTATATGGATGAGCACAAAAGTAGTGAAAACAAAAAACGGATTTTTCTTTCATTTTGTTATAGTAAAAGAGATATTTGAAGTCATAAATGGATATTCTCTCTTTCTCTTCTTTCTTTCTCAACCCTTCTCAGCTCTCATCTTTGATGCTTATACTTAAATCTCTTATAAATATGAGATTCTAGGATGTTAACACATATAAAAGAGCTTGGCTTCATTTGGAAGAATGAGTTAAGTGGATGAAAAGAAAATTCTGGACCCTTGCATTAGGTCACTCAAATGTGTTTTTTCATGAAGTTCAAGGTATTTGGCATAGAAGATATGGATCTTTTCACCTATTTTGTCCCAATCAGATAGAACATTCATTTATTGGGAGGGACAAATTTCATTATAAAAAAAAAAAAAATTGTGCAATAAGAATTTTCTGATATGGTACAGATGAACTAATCCTGTTTCATGAAGCCAAAATCTGCCATTTTCCATTTGTCTCTGCTCCTTATTTCTTATTATAATTGAGTAATCGAGCTTACTGTGAGACACAATGAAGGATACGGTGGCTTACTTCTTCCAGCTCATAGGATATATACAGGAGATCTGTAATCTTCTTTTCAACAAAAACCAAATGCTTGCACTAGCTTGCAACTGTTTTGATGAGATAGACCTAAAACCTTAGATGAAGGCCTAATTATGTTCTTGGTGATGCAATTACCATATGCCCTTTTAGCTTTTTATTCACAATTTGCCATCTTCATTATAAAGAAGCAATACAACTTAAATTTCTGCTTACCTTTAAATTACAATCTTCACAGTAATGTCATCACAGACAAATGCTCAAGTCAAAAGAGATCTGAAAGCTTCGGAAACTTCTGGAATAGAAAAGTAAGTCCTCTAATTATAACCTGCATATTCATATGGAGAAATACTTCAAAAAAATACAAAGTAAATGAACCAAGGAGAAGGATCCTGTTAGGATAAGACTATAGAAGGGGCAGACATATTTGAGCAACGCTGTGTAAAATCAGAAGAAAATAATCCAAAATATCAGAATAGGAGTTCATTTGTTTCATTTAACATTAAACAAACACACATTTATTCTACATTTACAAAGGGGAAAAAGTGCAAAGCACCAAGAATTCAAAGACAGGCTAAGCAGTGAAACTCTCGTTTTTGTGTTCCATAAGTAGTAGTATTAAAAATGTAATGCTTCAGATGTATTAGAAGATTTACCTAAAGAAACACCGAAACACTTAAACATTAAAAAGTAGATCAGCAAGTATTGAGTTTGAAAGAAACTTCACCAACATGGAAACTATTACACCTATTTCATTTAAGGATAGGATGGAGACTATGATTACCACTAGACATCCTCCTCCTAGAGATAAAATGGGTGAGATATTGCTTAGTTGTTCATTCATACACCATGATAAACAAACTTACCAGAGCCATCTCTCCCGGCTTTAGAGCAGGCTCCACACAGTCTCGACCATATCTGTGTTCTCTATATTGGTTAGTCCTTTTCCACAAACACCACATTTCATGAAAAATTAGTAAACAAAGCAATCCTCAATTTTTTCCTGGACCAAGAAACTTACATTATCTGTCTCTTCCCATTAATCAACTCCAAGCGATAAAAGCTGCATCCCTTGCTAAATGGGAAGGGCTTCCCTTTCCACTCTGCCACAGTACTCATTTATTTATTAAAAATGGTTTAAATTAGATACTCCGTAAAAAATTCACTTAAAATTTTCTTGAAGTTCACTTAAAAAATTATTTTGCCTGTGACATATGAAACTTGTTATGACAAAGAAACTAACAAAAGTTCACGATTATAAATATTTCAGAGAAGTAGAGACACTAATCCATTGCATACCTAAGTGCCAAATAACCCCAACAACTTCTGAATCTCCTTCTGATATGTCATCAATGACAAACTGAAGATCTATGCTGATATAGTCAATGAATTTCTTGAAGAATTCAAGTATCGCCTGCATTGCTTGAAATATAAAAATAGTATTAGATCGGCCATCTATTTAACTTACATCAAGAGCTATTTGGACAGGTAGGTGAACAAGCAATATAGATAACCATTGAAAGTGAAAAGTAATTATGATCCCTCCATGATCTGTTTCCTTCTTGGATAGCTCATTTTTGTGTTGATAGACATTTTTATATTATATAGAAGCAGCAGTTGCCTCCATATCATAGGGAAGCGATAAAAGACGAGGGTTTGGGGCTCCCTAAAAAGGAACAGTGAAGCAAGAGCCTAGTGATATTGCCACAGACCGTTATCATACAGCATTTCCTTATGAACTCTTATATGATGTCATTCACCTTTTGACTCAAACAAAAAGTTGTAGTCTTATGTCATAGCACATAAAACAAATGTTATAAAACGCAACCCAGCCACTGACCCCTAAAGTGACTGGGTCCAGCCTAACCAGTTCAACCATACTGTCACGATCACATTATATATATGCATATATATATATATATATATACACACACACACATACATATGTATACAAGAAAAAGAGAGGGAGATTTTGAGCTCTAGCCCCAGCAATCCCACCATTCAATAACAGGGCATAGAGCAACCATAGATTATGAGAATCATGCGGGTCAGGTAGCGAACCAGAGCATATTTACCTTCTTCCTATGTCTTCCTGATTCTCCACTCAAATCCATTGTTTTCTGCCCAGTTGGCTTATGGTGATTCAGGGAAGACAGAATCAATACTGATGTTTGCTTGTGCACCATTTTTTTCTCTCTTTTTTTAATGATCCTATAACTGATTGGATTATGTTGATCATCTGCTCATCAGGGTCAGCAATTTCTTCCATGTCTAGAAATCTAAAATCCATTTCATCCTCAGAAAATCCATTTCTTTCTATCTAAAACTATTTCTTCCTTTATTAAAGGATTAGAAGGTCTTAAAAATCTGAAAGTTATTACGTGCAGAGAACGCAGAAGTTCTATGAAGAATGTTTCTCTTTGACAATCATTTCCTTGTCCTTCAATGGGTTTGCTTTTCAGATTACCTCCTCCTCAGTTAAAATCTGAAGTCCTTCAGCTGGATTAAAATGAACCTTCTGATTTCCTATTCATCAGTTAAAATGTGAAGTCCTTCAACTAGATCAAAATGAAATTATAAATGATTACACAAAATATCTTTACTTATTATTGGAATCAAAATATCTTCACTTATTGTTGGAATCATCTTTAAAAACGTCATCAAAATTCCTTAAAATCATTTTGTACGTTTTATGAGTCAAATCAGCCCACTTAAATCCGACTAGGATGGGCTTCTGGTCGGGCCTTTGGACTCAGGTAAGTCATCTGATTCAGGAACCCAAGTCAGTTCCCATTGTCGAGTCATAACACCGTGATTCTAACTCTCCCTTGGGTTTTAATTCTAACTGAAAAAAAAAGTCATTTGGAATAGACTTCTGCATAATTATGAAGTTGGGTCAAAAGCAAGTGTTTCCTACTGAACATTTGTAAGAACATTCCAAGGATTGTGCAGTTGGAATCTTTCGGTGATAGCATTTTACCAAAAAAAAGTTAATCCAAAAGATTAGGTGTCACTTGCCTTGCGGCCGGTGAAGGGCTGTGCAAAGATAAGATCCTCGTAAACGCATTTCTCAGCGATGAGATCTTCAACCGATACCAAATCGTGAGAATTAATACCACCGTAGAATCCCCTCACGACATCTGACGCCGAGGATGAAAGGATGGAAGCAGATGAAGAAGACAAGGAGGAGGATAGCCGATTGCTGGAAATCTCAGCTTGCGGGGTTTTCAGTTTTTCTGCGAATATAGGAATCCTTGACGGAAAAGCACTGACAATTGGTCGAGGAGAGAATTTGTACGAAGAAATCACAGAAGCCCCTTGCATGGCGTCTGCTTCAAGCATGGACAGCTTCTAGAAATTTAAATGTTAGCTTCTATCCACATTCCCCCGTTCTCATCTCACCGAGAACTCTGGAATTCCAGCACGAAACTTTGAGGACGAAAATTAAAATATCTTCCGGACTCTGAAGGAGGGATATCCAAAATTAAAAATATTATCTAGAATTCGAAATTACAAAATTTACATGGAGTCAACACGTCTGCGGACACGGGATTCCGACTAGCCCCAGGGAAATTAAGGTCCAGTCATCCGAGTTTGGCCAGTTTTTCTACTTTCATAAGCTGGACTCAGGTGAGTTATGAAAAGATGATAATGACCATATAGATATTTGAAATATATCTAACTCAAGGTGAGTTTGTTTGGTTATACCCTTCGAATGGACTAATGTCCAGCTTCTTTTTAGTGTTTAACAAAGGGTATTTTTATGCCTTACTTTTGGGAACATATTCTTGTTATATTTTTTATGATATTTTGGCTATAACAAAACCATTTAAGATCACCTTATTCACCTCAAATCTACTTGAGTCTTACCATCTATTTTGCTTGTGTGAGCTTTCCAAGTGCACTTTTACTACCACCTAAGTGCACTATTTACACCTTGTGGTGACCAATAAGGGAGCATTTGCTAAGGATGACTAGATTCAACTTATGAAAGATTAGTCTCCACCCACTAAGATCTTGGGTTCTTGGGCCAAATTGTAGAAAAATATGCATTGTTGAGCCCCAAGTATTGTTGATTTGGAGTTTCACAGGTTAGAGATTGAGGAGGCCATTTACCCACTATTTGCAAAAGTGTTCTACACCAACTTAAAGATAGAGGAACTCTCTCCTAACAACTTGAAAATTACTTCTTATGTAAAGAAGACCAACATCTCCTTCCATTCAGATGACCTCCTTCAAAACATCCAAGATGCAATTCAACTTGCCTTTAAACAAGCAATAGGAAGTTCATACATGGTAAAGATTAAGGACCTTAGTATAGAGCAGCGAGTCATAATGGAAATTGTCACCCATGTCATCAATCCAAGAAAAGGGACATTTTGTAGATTGAACAAGGGTAACATCTTTTGGATGTGGGCCATTACTCGAAGGTTCATCCGAACTTCTGTTATTTCATGGCTAGTCGGATGATGGACATAGCCTCAAGCTCCAGAGCCAATGGGTTACCATTCGCTCAACAAATCACGCCATCCTTTGACACTCCCGAGTAGACCTCACCGATAAGGAGAGTGTGAACATGACAAGGAAAATGACAATGAGTTTAAAAAGACACTATTGGAAAAGAGGCACCGCAACAAGTTGGCTCAAGAATGAGATGAGCCCAGAATCGCATCAAGCTGAACAATATGAATTTGTCAAGAGGAAGCGGACCAATGGCACATCCTCCTCCTCAGATAGGTTCCAACAACTCGAAGAGGCTATAGATAACTTGAAGGGGACCCAAGCTGCCATACTAGCGACTCAAGAGGAGCTCAAATTGGGTCAAAACGAGCTTAGAGAGAACTAGCTGAGAATCAAATCTATGCTAGAAATCTTCCTCGACTGCTCTGCTCTACTGCCACCACCTCAATAGGATGCCACACCTATTTCTTGACCAAGCCCCGACTACCTTTTATTGTATCAACATTGGCATTTTTTTTCTATCTACATCTTTTGTAAACACACACAATATATGAAAGGCCATTGAACCACTTTTTGTCTCAAATTCAAATTTTGAAATTTCTTTTTGAGTATGAAAAGGAGGGGGAGAAAACAAAAAGGCAATAAAGCACTAAAATTAAAAACTAAAACTTGAAATTTGATGTGGATAGATTAAGGGGTAGCTATTTTCCTAAAATTGAAAAATCCACTTAGCTCTGATTCTTAAGGAAGTTTTATTTTTAATTTTTTCAAAATTAATTTTTGTCATCGTAAAAAAGGGAAATATTTTTTACCGAGTGTTGACTCCCTTCTTGATTTTGATGATAAAAAAACTTAATTGATCTAATTCAAGCATTTCATATGCATTTCCTTCAAAAGACACAAAAGTCAAAGGTATAAGCAATGACCCAATACAAACTTCTCAAAGACCTCGACCTTCACAACAATGTCATAGTGTTCTTGAAGAAACACCCTCACAAAGAAGAAGCAAAGCATTGAAGACTAGAGTTTAGGAAGTTATGAAAATCTCAAAACTCAATCTATGTAAGAGCGCAACCCCAAACCTTCCAAACTTGAGGTAAAATGGAAACTTTTGAAGTTTTAGGTCATATTTGCATTCATATATGTTTTACTAAAGTGTACGCACATTTCAAACATGTTGGAGTCACTTAGAATCATAATCAATCATGCATTAAAAATCCACATAGTGAGGATTGATCAATCAATATCTGCCAATGATCAATCAACTAGAAATGCACGGGCCAAAAATATAAAGCATGACCAATCAATCTTGATCGATTGATCGATCATCCAAAACATAGCCAAATTGTGCTATAAAGCATGATTGATCAACCCAAGTGGATCTATCGATCAATATTGTCCAAACAATGTAAAATTATGTTGATTGATTGATCAATCACTAGAGTCTAATCTATCATACAGAACTTTGTCATCTAGGGACATAAAGCATGATTGATCATGGCAAAGTCATTGATTGATCATACAAAACATTGCCATCTAGGGACATAGAGCATGATCGATCATAGCAAAATCATTGATTGATCATACTTGTTATGCATTGCTAGTAGGAATTCTGATTGATCGTCATACCCTCTATAATGACAGATCAACTGAACTTGTAACACCCAACAAGAGGATATTGATAGATAATAGCATCGTTCAATAAGTCATTTTTTTACAAAAATATAGTCATTACACACGATTGATAAATCAACACTTTACACTGATCGATCAATGTAGAGTCACCTTTTTAAAAAAAAACAAGCAAAAAATAGGTAGTTTGGCTTAGGGAACTTATAAATACCCCACCAAATGTCCTTTTGAGAAGTTAATGTGCTTTTATTGGCATACCTAGTACATATTATTTTTAATTACTTAAAAATTTCTTCTTAAGTCCTTTTTGAGAAAGAAAGAGCATATTTTGCAAATCCATTCTATTCCTTTCTCAAATTCCACTCCTTGCATACATTCTAATCAAGCTCTTATCCATGCCATTATGCATAAAAGGCTGGAGGCTTGGACTTTTCAAGGAGAAGGTTGTCTCTCCACAAATCAATGGGTGTAAGTTTTTCTTTCTTGTTTACTTTTCATTTTCTTGATAGGTGTTGGAAGATGGGCTCCAGCCCACATGACCAAGGAAGGCTCACATATCTAAGAGTATTATAAAATGGGTCACACGACTAAGGAAGGCCCACAAGATAGGCCCAAGCCCATAAGAAGTAGGACCCACCATGATTACCACAAGCTGGCATCCTTATCACATAAGTTGAAAGATCAAGAAGGATTCACAAAGGCATCATTATCTTATGGTCACATCCTAGAAGAGTTCTAATTTGAGTTATGTTTGTCTTTTGATATATATAGAGTTATTTAATTATGTTAGGACTTATCTTTAAGTGTTAGAGTTTGGGTAAAGGTAGTTTTATTGTAATTGGATTCTACTACCTTCCTCTATTATAAATAGAGGTTCATGTACTCTGATTATAAGTAGTTTATGAAGTCAATGAAGTTTTTCTCTTTGCCATAAATTCAACAATAGGTTCATCTACAACTTTGCTCAATCTAAATAGAAAGGTTGGTTAGAGCTAGAATCTAACAAATCTCTTGGAGAGATAGTATTGTAATCGTGTATTTGGACATACAAGGAGAGCTAAAATCTTTTTCTTCTAAAATTTTAAGCTAATAGAGCGAATAGTAGTGGAATTTCCCAAGCACGAGTTCTTGGGCGGTGAATACCAATAGGAGAACAACGATAACAAAATATTTGGTATTCTTTGTGATGTGTGAATTTTGTTTCAATACCTACATCTTTTATTTACTCAAATTCTTGCAAACTTAAGTTGTAATTTTGTAAAAACTCAATTCACCCCCCTCTGCCTCCCCCCTGTTGGAAGATATGATGTAATTAGGGTGGCACTAATGTAATTAGTTTAATCATTTTTTCTCTTATTCACTCTTAGTAGGATAAAGGGTATTCTTATAATATTAGTACTTTTGATATCTATAAATACAACTTAAGGGGGAAGGTTTAGACAAGTCCTTGACCCTATTCTTCCTCCTCTTTTCTCCAAATTTGTAATTCTTCCTCTTCTCCTCCTAAAACCTTATCTACACAACTCTTCTTATTCTTCTCATCCATTAATCCTCTTCTAGTGTGATTATACATCATGGAATTTTAAGTTTCAATATGGTATCAAAGCGGGCAAAGATCTGAGATGGAAAAGGAGAAGAAGATGGAAAAGAAAAGGAGGAAGAAGAAAAAAAAAGAAAAAAAAAGAAAAAATAGGAGTTTCTCGTTTTTCCTTGTCTTTCTTTCCTAATTCCTATTTTTCATTAGACGTTTAAACTCTCTTATCATATATTTCATATAGAAAATTATATACCGTTGGAAGAGTCTAGTTTCCAAATAAAAATAAATCATTAAAATCAGATTTTTATAGAAAGATAAATCGACATCTAAAGTAGCAAAAGTCAAGCAGCAGAAAAATTTTATGCAGTAGCTGAAAGCATCAAATTTCAAGTCATTTTATGCCAACAAGAACAAGACTTTATATGGAGAATTATAAATCAAAATTAATATTTGTAGGTCTATTTTCTTACCCATTGAACCAATTCTCAATCTGAGTTTTTTATATGGAGATATCAATCTCGAAAGAGCCAATGGTCATGTTGGCCAAAGAAGAAAGAGTACTCAGTTTGGCAAAATTACAATTCAAAATTTATCAGATTATTTATCTAAAAATAAGTATATTTTATGAAGACAAATTATACTTGGATGAAAGCTATTTAAGTTTAGTTTCAAAAGGAGAAAATTTTATATTAATCTGATCTATATTTAAGGAGGTATTCACATTGGAAGAATCAAATGTCGTGTTGGTGTCCTGTTCCATGCAAATATCCGAATTTACGCCAAATTTTTTGCTTCACTTTTTTTATTTGTTGTTATTGAAAATATCAGGAAACTATCTCATGATCTACCCTTAGAATTTTTTTTCTATTAACTAAAAATATCTGGAAAGAATCTTCATAAGATCATTTTATTTTCATAAATTTTCCTTGATTTATTTTTCAAAGAGAAGAAATGTTCCTATTCTAAATTATGGCAACTTCCCAAAAAGGTAGTTACTTGATTTAATGCTACAAATTACAGAAGTATCTATGTAAGGAGATTTTAATCTAAGATCATATTCAAAACGTGTGTTTCTTCTCTGGTTATGAAAAATCCTTGCAACATATTAACATCATGTTGGAGTAATACTCGGTGTATTTATCCCCTTATGAAGTGAGCAACCTCACTTAACCTATCACTCGGTGAAATCCTTTGAAGCTATAACTAGTCTAGCCTCAAGCTTTGCATTCTGTTTTTTTTCTTTTGCCTTTCAGAATTAGTTTCATTCTGGAATTACATCTCTAACCGTGGACTATATTCAAAAACAGGACACTTATGTCATTTGCTACTAATAGTTGGTTTAATATGGTTATCTCTCTGTTTGGTGTCTAAATTATCACTGATGCAGTAAACATGGAAGCAACATCCATTATTATTTTATTCACTCTTCTCTATTTTTTAGAAGAACTTGCAGCTGCTCTCGAAACCAGCAACACTCAATTCAATTATTCTTTTTTAGAAGATTAGTAACACTTGGATTATTGGTGGCTTATAACTTGGTTCCAGTGTATTATTTGGTGCATATCTTCCTTATTCAAGGATGGACTTGCAGCAGATTATTTCATGTGTCCTTATTAAGGATTTTCATTATTTGGTACTTGTTATTTGGGCATTGGCCCATATCCATTGATGCTAATGTGTCTCTTTGACTGAGATAATATTATTGAAAAAAGACTACTAGATTGCTAACTATTATCAGCATTGGTTCATCTGACGCAGAATTTGATTTTTTGAGGAAAATAAATTACATGGAGGCCTCAACATCTTATCTTCCTCATTATCCATTACCCTCTAATTTGGCAGCCTTTCTCCTACCGTCCTTTATTTGACTCTCGCTAACACCTTTGGCCAAACATGTTTGGAGCATCGCTTTGGTTGGTCTCTTTTATTTATATGGGTATTTTAAGTCCTTTGGGACTTTTTATTGGTACTCGTGGGTCTTTTGTTGTCGTCTTGTGAATGGCAGACATCACCCACTCTATTTTGTATTGGTACCTGTTGCAACTTAGGATTTCATGATGTATAATCACAATAGAAAAGGATTAAGGGGTAGAAGAAGAAGAAGAGTTGTGGAGAAAAGGTTTTAGGAGGAGAAGAGGAAGAGTGACGAATTTGAAGAAAATAGGAGGAAGATTAGGGTTATGGAGTTGTCCAAACCCTCTTCCTTAAGTTGTATTTATAGGTATCAAAAATACTAATATTACAAGACTACCCTTCACCCTAGTAAGAGTGAATAAGAGACATAAATCATCAAAATAATTACATAAGTGTCATCTTTATGAGATGAGTCTTTATTTACCATCATGCCACCATTGTGCGGCTTGTGGGCCTTCTCCTTAGTCTGTGATCTTGAGCCCATCTTCTACATACTTGGACGTGTGGGCTTGGGGCCATCTTCCAACAGTACCCTTGGGTCTTTTATCATCTTATTGTAAACGACATATATTATCCACTTTAGTGATTATTATCACTATATTTGGTTGAAACTCTTTGAGGTTGGTTTGGACTTATATGCTATCACTAGGGGTGGCTTCGAATTGAGTCGGCTCGCGAGCGGCTCGAGTTCGGCTCGGTGCCGGCTCGGTTCGATTCGGTATCTCTCGAGCTCAAACAAAGCCCGAGATTCGAAATTGGCTCGTTTAAATTAACGAGTCGAGCTCAACCAAAGCCAGATTCTGCTCGATGGCCCGCGAGCTGGCTCATTAATTTAATGAGCGGCAGATTCGGGGGGATTTGGGAAATTGTCGGCAGTCTACCATCTCCCGAATTTTTTTTTTCTGTCTCTCTCTCTCGTGCTCTCTTGGTCTTCTCCTTCCCTCTTCTTCCTCCAAAATTTTTTTCTCCCTCTCGTCGCCGGTGCCCCTTCCGCAGTCGCCACACCTAATCCTTCCCCCCGCGCATCGCCTTCTCTGCCTCTCATCGTCGTTGTTGTCGACTCCCATAGTGTCGCCCTCACCTCGTCATACCCCATCTAGAGCAGCTGCTCTGAACCCTCTCCCATCATCGTCACCCCCCTACTACCGCATGCTACCGCTGTTAGATCAATCGGTCACTGCTCTCGCCGGAACGGTACAGAACCCCCCGATACCCTTGTTGAGGGGGGAAATTCGACGCTCCTTCCCGCACAGCGTGCGATCTCGTACGTGCAGTTCACACATGCTAGTTGTGCACGTGCGATTTTTCTATATTTAAAAAAAAACTTGCAAATCCTATTCTCAGCCTGTTTTTCCTCTGGACGATGCAATTTTGTCAGCCCAAACCACCTCTAGTACTGTTTTTCCTCCAGGCGATGCAACAATACGTAAAAATATAGTGTGTTAAAGTTAGCATTTGATCAAATTTTCCTGTTTATTTATTTATTTATTTATAATTAATCATGTGCACAGTTAATTGGCTCATGTAATTATTGTATTAATTTACAATAAACTTCAATCATTAATTAATATAAAATCTAATTTAATTAATTAATATATTAATTTATTTTAATTATACATTAAAATACTTATTCGTGTTGTAATCATATTTTTTTACCTAATTTGGGGTTTAAGTGTTATTTTTAATTAAGTATACTATTATAAGTTACTTATTTTCTTGTTTTTTATATTTTTCTCATTTTGGGACACTAACACCGGAAACTGTTTTCCAGTGTAAATGAACTTCTTACCCTAACTGGGATAAAGGTAGTTTAATAGTAATTAGATTCTACTTGCTTTTTCTATTATAAATAGAGGTTCATGTACTAAAATTCCATGAAGTTAATGAACTTTACTCTTTTTTGGAAATTCAACATGGTATTAGAGAGGGTTATGTGAGTTGACTTGGTCAACCCATAGAGATAATGCAATATTTTTCTGATCTATCATCTCTAGTAGTTTAGATTCATATTCTATCTTTTTTCTTTCTTTCCTAACCTAGTACCTGTCGATTTCTTGGCGTTTGCACCTCCATACTGAATTTTTTATTTTAAAAATTAAATATTGATAGAAATATCTTTGAGTCTACTTTCCAATGAAAAAATATTTTTGGCAATCAGATTTTTCTATGAATAAAAATAGATTTTTGAAGCGGTAAAGGTCAGACTTCAACAGAGGTTCGAGCAACAGCAAAAAACTTCAACTTTTGAGCCATTTTATGCCATCAAGAAATAAAATTTACATGTCAAAAGAAATATTAGTATGTCTACTTTCTACCTTATCAAACCAATTCTCAATTTGAGTTTTGTAGAGGATGATATCAATTTTACAAGGGTTAATAATGGTCATTCTAGCCAAAGAAGAAAGAGTACTCAATTCGGTTAGATTACGGAGTCTAAAATCTATCAGTTTCTTTCTGTCAAAAGTATTATATTTTATGAATAAAAATTATTTTTTTATGAAATTTATCGAACTTTAGTTTCATAAGGAGAAAATTTCATGTCAATCTGATCTATATTTAAGGAGATATTCGCATTGGAGTCGACAAGGGTCAAGCTACATAACGAAACAAATCAAGAGGTTATAATAGAATCAAGAACGAAGTTCTTTTTATGTCAAAATAAATATCAATTTAAACCTATTTGAGTCTAGTTTATTGAGATATAAACCGTTTATGTTTATGAGCTATATCTTTGGAGATATCAATATCAGTAGTACTATATGTAAGTTCTCTTGAAAATCTTT
Organism: Aristolochia californica; assembly: GCF_029961685.1. Lineage (NCBI taxonomy): Eukaryota > Viridiplantae > Streptophyta > Magnoliopsida > Piperales > Aristolochiaceae > Aristolochia > Aristolochia californica. The sequence continues at coordinate 1,945,535 of NW_027181793.1, forward strand.
TTTTTTTCTATTATCTCTCCATGCATTGACGTGAATAGAGTTTCCTTTTCTCATAAAATCCGAGTTTTATATCCAAATTTATCTTCTAATAAGAGAGTTTTGGTCAAACTTAATCACTCCATGATGTGCTCATTCAAGGTAAGAAATATCTTGCTTCAATGTTACTTTCAAGTTTTGCGTTTTTGTTAGTTGGTTGTGTATTTTCCGCATAGTTAACTCCTAAAATTGTGATCACCCCAAAAGAGTTATAATTGGTCAAATTTATTAAGTTCTACCATTATAGTCTCCAATATTTTTCACAAAAAAATGTCACTTTGGAAGTATGAGTCTTGCATAGTTGCGTCCTTCAGGTTGAAGTTGTTTTCATCTAGTTTTTTTTTAGTTTGTCATTTTATGTTTTCATCACTCCAAAGAAATGCTTAGACCCACTACCTAAAAAGTATAGGAGTATACCCAACATCTAGCTTGAGTCAAGTCTTTTATCCTTCACCCAAGAGGTGATTTGTGTTTGTACTACACTTAAAAAGTTAGTAGTCTCTTTGTTAAGCCCTAAAGTTGGGTCATTTTTCGGCTTTTAAACTGAGCAGAGTGTGTTTGTTTCAGACTATTTCCATTTTGAATAGTGTATGAAGCTTTTTCATATGGCTAGGAGTGATTTTCATCTCACATATTGTGTTTTGTCCAAGCTGAGTCTCTATGTTCTTTTTATCCCCAGTTTGAAGAGAAGTAGAAGTAGTATAAAAAAGAGGTATTTTGCTCCACATGTTGTGGTAATTTTTATGTGACAAAAATATTCAAAAAAGGGGAGAACAGAAAATGAAGTTTTTGCAACTATGAAGAATTTTTTCAACAAATGAATATTGAATACCAAGAATCATTTTTATTGCAAGCTGAAGTTATAAACTCCAGCTTGAGGGGGAGTGTTGAAGAGTAGACATGGAAGAGTCTTGCATGACTCTCATAGTAAGAAGTCTCATAGAGTCAGAATTAATATGGTGGAGTCTTACAAGAATCTCACGAGAGGAGGTATCACAGAAGAGTCACAGTTAAAGGTGTTTTTCATTATGTTAGTTTTCTATTTATATTCAGTTGTTCAATTATTCTAGGACTTATCTTTTCATGTTTAACTTTTGGTGTAACTGGGATAAGGGTAGTTTAATTGTAATTAGATTCAACTTGTTTCTTCTAGTATAAATAGAGACTCATGTACTCAAATTACATCAAGTTAGTGAAGTTTTCCTCATTTTCAAAAGTTCAACAAAGTTTAAAATCACAAGCACGTGTATGTAACTCTTTCGAGAAATCTCTTTGTTTTGACAATTTTCGAATTGATTTGAAACTTTTCGAATTGATGTGAAAATCTCAAAACGTTTGGAATGCAAGGAGAGCTTCATTCAACCATAGTAGGCTTGGTGAACAGTATGGGGTGCAAATTCATTTAAATAGATACAATCAAATGGTATAAAAATTAACCATTTTAGTGGTGTTTCTCTACAAAAAACAACACTTTGTTTAGCAAAAGTTAGCCAAATCAAATGCAATAAATCTCATAAGAATACTTTAAATCATGATTTGAGTTGTTAACAACATGGTAAGTCAATTACACATTTTGGTGAGTAACGCCAAAATCTCCAAAGTTTCACTCATAGGAATTTTTGAATGAGCCATTCGGACAACTATGGTCCAATCGGATGACCTTCATAAAGCACTTCTTCTCTTTTCTTCAGTCTAGTCGCCTAACAGGGTGAGTGGGTACTTAAATCTTCTATCCAGTTGGATGGTGTGTATTTGGTTGGACGACCTTCTTTAACAAACATTATTTCTTTATTTCATTTTAAGTTCTTTTTGGCAAGTTGATCATATGGTTGGGCAAATGGATCACAATAGTGCCTTTTTTTCTCTTCTTTCGATTAGATGGACATTGGCCGGTCAATCTATTTTTAGTGGGTTATTTTTTTCTTTCGTGCTTGCCATTGGCCATTCAGTCAATTGGGCGACCGACTCCAAAAAATACTTGTTCTCTTCTAACTAGTTGGCAACTGTCCGATGATCAAATCGACTTCATTATTCTTTTGACAACAATCCTGAATTTTTACATAGGTCAATTGGTTGCTCACAGATTGATCGAATAGCTGATCTTTCAAATTTCTTCGTGAGTTTTTCTTTGTTAAGATTGATCAATCAAATTTTACGAAAAAACTCTCTTGTATTTGTTATTATCAAAATTAATCTTATGGATATTTTAAGACAAAAAATACTTATGCATAAATTATAACTCTTTGACAAAAAAATGAAATGACAATTCTTTGACTTCATATGAAAATGCCCCTACATAAGTAGTCAACTACACAAAAACAATCAATTAATTCAACATCAAAGAAGCATAATATGCAAAAGGTATTTTTGACCAAAGATTGAAGAATCAGTATTTCATATATTTTCATCTAAGAATCTTAATTTTATGAATCAATTTATCGATTATTTGTAATTTTTTCCAAAGAAAAGAAGTAAAATTTTTACTACATTTTGAACGGTAAATATTAAATAGTATCGTTTTGACCTCTGTAGCTTAGGGCCTATTAGTGGGCCTCTAGGTCAATTGAAAGTCAATTAGATTACATTGTCACTTTGACCCGGATGCAATAGTGTAAGCACCGGACACCAGTTCAAGTAGATAAACTGGTTCATCCACTTGAACTTGCCTATGAGTAAAGTGTGTGAATCAGGATTCCCACCAAAATCCTGACTCATCCTCTTAAACTCACGTATAACTCGCAAAAGTGGATCTTGCTCTCCTCTCGACGCTCTTGATCTTGTACTCCTGTCTCCCTCTCGCTCATTATTAATTTGGTACATTATCAAAAATTTATGTTTAATTATTATTTTTTTAATTAATTAAATTAATAATTTTAAAATTTGTGGAAATATATTATTAATTTATACTACTAAAAATCTATCTTATGTTATTAATAAAATAATTTATTTATTTATTTATTTATTATATTAATGATTTAAGAGTGGTAATTAAAATATTGTTAAAATAAACAATTGATCAAATATCTTTGTTTAATTATTTTATTTTTTATCTTTAATTAAACTAAATAATTTTTAATTTTGTGTAAATATATTATTAATTTATACAACGTAAAAATTTATATTATCTTATTAATAAAATATCATATAGAAGACGTATTCCAGATAACCGACTTGTGTTCTGACTGATTCTGACTTGAGCCACACCAAGCAAGACCTGTTCTAGAAAACCGACTTGACTCACGTTAGTCGCCTCGCCCGTTTTGCAAACCAACTCAAATGAGTCGCATGCAAGTACGAGGCAAAAGGGTAACCTCTTTTTTACGCCTATGCAGTTTGCGACTCCTAGATGCACACGTATAAGCCTCTTTTTCAACGCTTATAGCCTTCCTTAGAGTCATGGATTCCAGGATCTTAGATTTGGTTTTTAATAATTATTAATATAATGATATAAAAATTAAATAAACTAATTAATTTAATATAATATTCCTATCGGAATATTTCATATATTATTTTTTTACCACTTTTTAAACTGTAGAATAAATGTGGGTAAATAAATTAAAAAATAAGAAAATAACTTAATTTTTTTCAAAATAATAAAAAAAAAATTATCTCTAAAAAAATGACATGAGTCGTATCTTATCTTAAACTTATATTATTAAGTACATAGCCAATACTATCCAAAAGATGGACTTGTTAAGAACGTAAGGAATAATCCACATCACACCCACTTTCACAAGCTAATGACCACGACGGCCACACTCTAGCGGCAACCACACTCTAGTGACGGCCCACTCGAGTTTCTGCTAGGTCGCCCCCTCAGGACTCATGCCGCGAGGATTCGAACTCGTGACATAGCGCCTACTCTGATACCAAATGTTAAGCACCTAGCTAATACTATCCAAAAGATTGATCTAGTAGGAGCGAAAGACATATGTACTTAACCCAGGATCACAATATATAACCATTCAAATAAAAAATTATTTGTAGTCCATATCTGGACCTCTTACCTTTCGATTCCTCGAGTTCGAGTATGTTGATAGCATAAAGGTGTAAAACTAAAACAATTAATAAAATTTTACAATTTAAGAAAATATATGATCACATAAGTTGTTACATGTAGAAAACAAAGATTTTTTTTAGTGTGAATCACAAAGATTTTATAATTTTTTTCCGAAATTCTATTATTTTGTGAGAGAAAATTTATTAAATAAAGTTACAAATCACTTTTTTTTATAAAAACAGAAAATAAAAAAAAGCTTGAGAGCATCTAAATTTTAAAATATTACCTTTATTTTTTATTTTCCCATTGTATTTCCGCACTGCCAAACATGGGTGACACTCGTGAAAGTAAACTGGTGCTAAGTTTTTACGGCGACTGCGACGGTCACGTGGCCACAGTGGGACCAGGTGCTTAAACTCCTCCTCCGGCTACCGCCACGTTCATAAATCGGTCGCTTTCTGTCTTTTCTAGTTCTCCCTCTTCGTTCCTCACTCTTCTCTAGAATCACGCTTTCGCTGCAACGCCACTCCACCCAAATTTCCAACTCAAGCTTCTAGAGTCGACATCTAAGCAATTAAGCATGCATGAGAGTGATTGGTTCTCTTCCGGTTAAACTCTGAAGCATAAATGTAGAGCGTGGGAGCCTATCATAAATAGAAGATATTTTCTCCTGCTTATTAAGAAAGATCGGGTTTTTAGCTCCTTCAAAATCGCAGCAGGGGCATTTAACCGGACGCTTCCTTCAATTCGTGCCGAGTCTTTTAGCAGAACGAGGATATTTTTGCAGTAGGATCTTGCGACTGCGTTTCAGATTTCTCTGGTTTCCGACGAGGTACGAACTCTGATTTCATTCTTGTTATCTTTCTGTTTAGAATCAGATTGAGTGGAAATGATCGGCTATCCGGTTCCTGTTTTTCGTCTCCGATAGATCTGGTGTGCGGACACCGGAATATACTGCGTATAGAATCGAAAAGGATTAGCCGTTTTTTTTTTTATGAATTTTGCGACGGAGTAGAGCATGTAGGACGTTCTTCGCTTACTGTGGTGGTTCCATGAATCAAGAGGGAGTTTGATTTCTTCTCAAGCTATGCTATTGATTTGCTCTAGAAACAAGAAACGGAGCCAGAACCGATTCCGTTTCGACTTTTGTCCGAATCTGTTGAATGGAGGCAACTGAGTGGTTGGGACCTGGCAAGTTGCAAGTACTGACGAGACGACTTTGGTGGTGATAGATCTGGTTTTCCACAACTTCGGAGAAGTGATTCACTGCCCTAGTTTTTCCCTCGTCAGACTTTGGCGTTTTCGTTTTTTTTTTTTTCTTGTTTCTACTTCTTCTTCCGGTACGCGTAGTTTGTAGCCTATTTGTAGAGCGTCTGAGTTGCATCTCCTTCTATTACAGTCATAGGACAGCAGTCGGGCCTAAAACCACTTGAATGGCGTAAACTTATCTCCGGCGGTTCTGCCCTGCCGAATTCCCCTTCGATTGCGCAGTCGATGGCGATCTGGTAATATTCAAGATTCCCATAAAATAGCTCTTTAATCAGATATTAATAAATACGAAATAAAGTGTCGTGATCTAGCGGTTTTAGATAGGGCGCATGGCATGACTACCAAATCCCACATTTACAAACCCTGCGTGGTTTCTCTTATTTTTATTTTGTCGTCGGCAAGACACTCATGAAATCACAAAAGATGACAGACACTTTGGGTTTTCAGGGGCATTTCCTCGAACACTTGGGGACAATAATTCCTTTTTCTGGAAAGAGTAACTAGCATCTGTAATTCCAGTGAAGTAGCATCTGGTGTTGGCGGGTCCACTCCATTTTGACCCAGCAATTCATCCATGTTACTATGGAGATGCAGCATCGAAATAATGTCAAATCCTCTTTGTGTTTTATTTTTTCTGGTGGAAATAGGAACATCCGCTTATTATATTCATTGCGTTGTGGCCATCTCATGTGACCTTTTGTTTTTATCCCGTGGTTCACACCTTGTCTGAGCCGCTAAAGCCGCTTCCGTACTTCTGTATAGTAATTAATGGGACCTTCTTTTGATTGGATTATCTTCCTCGGCTTTTGTATTGCTTTAGAATATGCTCTCTAATTGCCCGAGTTTCTGTGTGCTTTCTGTGCTCTTTCTTTTTGTCCGTTGGTGTTTCTGAGCATTGGCCGCCAACAGCCGCATGTTCGTGCTGTCTATAGAGGTCAACAAGGCCTTTTATAGGGTCAGAATTTCCGCCTGAAAAGACGTGCTATTTTGGGTGCGCATGGCTGGGGTAGAGTGCCACGTCATTTCCGGAGCCTTAGAAGCATTAGTTCTTTACTCAGGGTGTCTACATCGAGTTTTGAACTCTTAAAATTTTAATCTGTTAGTACTGTATAAAATTTTCATGAAGGATAAATTTTAAGTAATTAGAATTTTATTTTAAAGCATATCTAAAAGTATAATATCGCTTACCATATTATCCGATATGTATGATCTGGTGTGGTAGATGCACTATGTGAGCTGGGCAATCCCTGATTTGTGCTCATGATTTGTGCATATCCCTGATTTGTGCAGACAGAGAAAGGAATCGGACTTCTCGGCCTGAGATGCCGGGTATCCGATTAGGCAAAACATTGATAGAACACTCTTGGCTGGGTCCCCTTGATAATCTGTAGGTAATGCCCCGAAATGTTTGGTCATTTTGGTTCATCATTGCATGGGAAAGGAAACGCCTTTTTCTTTCTTCTTTTTTTACGTTGGTTGATAATCTGTAGGTAATGCCCTGAAATGTTTGGTCATTGTGGTCCATCATTGCATAGGAAAGGAAACGCCTTTTTCTTTCTTCTTGTTTTTACGTTGGTGGTGGTTAGGGCCTAAATGTTTTAACGCTGTTGACTTGAGTAGTTCGACAAAAGTATTATGGTTGTTGAAAGCATGCATAGTATGGTACTTATATAATTTTTTAAAGAGTAGTTTTATTTGAGTCTGCTTTAATGTATTTTTTGAAGTCTGCTTTAATGTATTTTTTGAATTAGTGTTAGAAAACTGGATTGAACTTCTCGGTCAGATTAGATCAAATCGAATTTGTTCCTTCTTTTGGGTGGGTAATTGTATGAACCTGTTGTCCTCTGTTCTCCTTAGGCACAAGTGGGCAAGTTGAGAGATCCTCGCGACCAGAGAAGAGATTTTGGATATTTTTTCTTTTAATAACACATGGTGTTGCATGGCATCGTCCCAGTTAAACAGGGTTTTACCTGAGTTCAATTTGACCTGGTCTCCTCAACCTAACGTTGTTCGGCTTTGGAAACCAACGGAAGAATGCTCTTTTAAGCAAGAAGACGGAAGGCTTCAGATCCAGGAAGTGCTGGTGTAGTACAGTACTCGCCAGTCTTATCTCTGTTCCCTTTCCATGCTTAAACATTAATGGAAAGTGTCTGCCCACTCAACTTGAATAGCTTTAGGCACCTCCATTCTGGCTTTTAGCTGTTTTTTCCGTAATTTTTTGTTTTTTCATGGCTTTTCTTTCCCGATAGTTGAAAAGCTTATCCAGGGACACGGTGCGATAGGGAAAAAGCTTCGCATAATACGTGCCCTATCTATGTGTCAAAATCGTTGGTCTACGGATTAGGCTGGACAGTGTGAATGCAGTAAGGCACGGAAATTATGTGAAATTCGAATTTTCGTGTTTCGCGGGCTGTGAGTAGAACTGACCGACTGGACTGTGGACAGTTAATGGTCCGCGGTACCTAGATACGTGTAGAGAGATGGAGACGGCCTAACAACCATCTCTTGTGAGGTCGGCGGCTAGTGTGAACTGCTTGGTCAACCTCTGGTGGTTGAACTTTCACACACTTACCAGTTACTAATGCAACATGTCCTCCCTTCTCTCTCCAATAGGCAGTAAGTACTTCTGTTCTTCACTCAGACAAATATTACTGATCCAAAAGAATTTATTGCAAGTTTATGTTCAGAATTGTACTTTCATTTATTGTAACGTTTCTAAATGGCTCGGTTCAGAGGGATTCAACAGGTCGGGTCCTTCGCATGGGGCCTACTATTTGTGTATAGTCGATGGTCTGATTGATTGTAGGGAAATTGCTTCTCTATAATTATTGGGGGCAATCGGCAGAGATTTTCGGCTTTGTATTATTCTGGACGGGGCTGTGTCGTCACTCTCTCAACTTGTCAGACCTCTTTCTGGATGAGCCCGTGAAAAGGGCCAGCTACAGAGTTAATTTTTCGTTACAGTACGTGCGGGCAAAAGAATTTGATGTGGCCTCTTGCCAGCATCTGGGGACTGGGTATTTCTTTGTTCACGATTGGTCAAGAACTGCGACCTCTTTCTTGATACAATCTTGAAATTATAGTATAAAAGACTTGCGTCTTCTTCGGCGCCTGTTTTAGATGTTGCGTCTATAACTGTAATGCTTTCGGCTGGGTAACTGGGCTATGGAAATTGAAGATAAATAGCTAATAATACATTAAGCAGGAAAAAATCATAAATACTCTTGTTCAAAATGTTCGTTAGGCTTAATAGTAGCTCTGTTATACCTTTTATAGTTTTGAAATCATTTAATCTGTGTGCTCTGGAGTAGCTCTGTAAGGAGCGTCAAGTTCGTTACAGAAGAGAATAAAATGGCTGCAGGAACCGGACTCAACCCCAATGGCATGGTCTTCCTTTACGGCAACTTGGATATTTTCAACCCATTTCTGCTCTTTGATGCCTTCTATGCACTCAAAAGGCTCGTTTTTGCTGCGAGTGTAGGCTCTTTATCAAATTGTCATTATATTTACTTTGTAGAACCAACCATGAAGTATCGTTCATCGTTTCGTGGTAGGAGTAGAGTGGTGGTATGTTCTCTAATTGTTTTTAACTCATGTTTTTAACAAAAATTTCGTTATGTAGTTGGGGAGAATGTGATCCTTGTAAATCTTGAGAGAGAAATGGCAACTGACTTGGGTAGAGCTTACCGTGAATGGCCACAACTTGATGAGTTATCAAATCAGAACGATTGTCAGGTACCCTTCCATTTTCTGGCCCTTTATCACTATGCTTATCAGGTTTCTTAAGCTGTTCTTGAGTAATAGCTCCTATTAAAAATCTGTTTCTTTTTCCTTGACTATGTGTTTACGCAAAGCAGTTCTGAAGATAAACTTGTCAAGATTCTGACGCCACTTTGCTTAAATTTATTTCATCTGATTATATTTATTGATTCAATCCAACGTTGCCCGGTTAACATTTCATTTTTGTCGATTCTTATTGCTTTTTATTGCAAACATTTTCCTTTTGGACTTCTTTTTTCACTTGACCGTATCTTGTGGATTTTTCAGAGCAGTTACCTGCTCATTTATATCCTTATACATTAAGTTTATTAATAACTTTCAGACTTTTTTTTCAAAAGGAAAAACATTTTTTTCAAAAAAAGATTTTTTTATCTAACTATAGCATTTTCTTAAGTTTTAGGTCCGATCCAAAGGGCTTCTGATGCTTTTATCGAGCTGTTTGTGTCAGTGAAATGTCATAATCCTGGTTTTGCATTCAAGGCAAAATGCAATGTTGCAGTTGAGAGATTTTTCATGTACTTGAAAAACAAAAGTAACTTAATGAATCATCTACCTTCTGTGTGGTTTTGCTTCTTTTTGTTCTGTTCAGTGTTTATTATTATAATTCCTTTCTGCTTTTGTCCCACATACTCTAAGCAATGGTGTGATGCCCAGGAACCTTCAACGTCACAACTTCTAGATCATGGTTCAATATCCTTCGGAAGATTTGCTGAAGAATCTCTATGTTGGGAAAAATGGTCCGTTTTTTCACATAATAGATGTAAGGAAGAACTAGAAAAATTCAGGGCCCCAGGATTAGTTGCTCAAAAGAAAGCTTACTTTGAAGAATATTATAGAAGAATTAGAGCTCTCAAGGCTTTGCAGTCCCAGCAAGATGGACTGACCATGGACTCTGGTGATAGTATTGTTTGTAGCCAAGGTCCAGAAGATGAACAGAGTACTGCAAAGGCAGAGAACTGCATTGATGGACAGGATGATGTTTTTCAGATGGAAGAAGATACTGTTCAAGTTTTTGCAGAGCAGGACAAGGTACCTACTGATATACCTCAAACGCAACATTTGGAACCTCACACCAAAGTATCCTGCACAGATTATCCCAAAACCTCTAAAGAAGGGACAAATGAAGAGATTGAAAACCTAACGTGTAATAATTTGCTTGAAAAAAAGGTGATAGTCGGCTTTAACAGTGAAAGGATACCAGAAGGGCAACCGAAGAAATATGTGGGCTTAGATGATGAAAGGATTGAAATAGAAGATACTCCTTCAGGTGCTACTCTACAGTATGAAACTCCAGTGGAGGATGTACTGCATGGAGGGTCAGGCATTAAACAGGAAATTAATCTTGTGCTTGCCAAGATTGAGGTCAATCACAAGATTAATGAAAGTCCTGCTTCTGTTGCTAAAAAGGTACATTACAGGTTAATGATTTGGGGTCTGACATGTCTGTCAGAATACAGATTTTTGAAGTAATCGACAATTTACATTCTAACATGCTTCCTTCTGTCAGTCATGGACTTCAGTAGGGGAACCATTGCAGGAGGTTGTTCGTCTAGGAAGGAGCTTGAAGAGCGTGAAACAAAATGTTACTCAAAAAGTATGGCATGAAACCTTTGTCGCTTTGGAAAATACTTCTGTCTGATACTTACATGCTTTCATCTGTATGTGAATGCTTTTTTAGGAGTCTAGTGCCATTACAATTAGAAACAGTGTGAAAGGAGACCTGAAGAAGGGAAATATGCCTAAATCACTGATAGGGTTCAAATATTCTCTTTGTAAAGTACCTGGAAAGGAGGAAAGTAGGATGAAATTGAGCAAGATACCTGTTAATAACGCTAAAGAGTCTGCACCAAGTTTCTCTCATAAACCACTGAAATATGTAAGTTCAACTGTCTGTCTCTTTACCTTGAACCTACAGAAGCTAACATGCTTATACTTTCTTGTAATATGTCAAAGGATGCTAGTGTTACTTCAGTTGAAAGAAATGCCAAAGTGCAAACCAGGAGAAGTCAAGAGGCAATGCTTATAGTTTCTTGTAATATGTCGAAAGATGCTAGTGTTACTTCAGTTGAAAGCAATGCCAAAGTGCAAACCAGGAGAAGTCAAGATGCAACTAAATCTGCACGATGTCTCAAGCATCCTCTCCCCAAAGCAACAAACAGGACAAATGATGCTATAAATTCAAGATTGGGATCTTCTAATGCACACTCTACATTGAACAAACTCAAGCATCCTGTCCCTGAAACAACAAGGAGGACGAAGGATGCTATCAATTCTTGTGGGGGAGCTTCTAATGCGTACTCTACCATGAATAAATCTACTTCTGTTTCTGAAAATAGACAGAGTAGAGGAGTCTCCTCTTTTTCTTCATGCAGATCAAGTAAAGAAGCTTCCTCTGTTTCTTCACAAAGACCTAGTGAAGAAACATTGTCCAGTGTGAGATTCCCTAAAACATTGTCTCTTTCTGGTGAAAGACGTACTGTCAATAAAGGTGGTGCACAAAGCAGCTGCCATTCCGGTCTCTCAAACAAATTACTGAGGTCTTCAGTTGATGCTAAAAGCTTGTCATTAGGGAAGGTAAATTTTTAAGTCAAGTGGACTGCTTTCCTATTTATGTCATACAAGACTTTCTTTTTGGGCCTTGCTTCTGCTTGTTGATAAGCTGGTAGAACTATGTTGGTTTAGATTCTACTTTTATTGTATGATGTCTCTGCTTAAATGCTGCTTCAAATGCTATTCTTGCAGCACATGTCAGCTGGGAAAGCTTTCTCTTGTGGCGTCAGAGACACTGCATCAGGGAACAGAAGGTTGGCTACTTAAAAAGTTAACATTTTAGGATAACAATTAGACTCACAATTTTTGGTTCTCCTCACCTTTTCATGAAATGGTCTTCAAGCTGAATCAATGAGACTAAGAGATTAAAAATGAACCCTTACTTGTTCTTGGTCTCCAACTTCTGCTTTTATTTTAAACCATGGTAAGAAAATAAATTTTTATTGAGTACTTGAGTTCTGCTCCAGACATGGATTTCGATAGGCTAAAAACATGTTTCTCAAATACTTGCTTCAAATCAGAATCAAGGGAGAAAAAAAGAAAAAAGAAAAAACTCATGCTTGAAACAGTTATCTGATGATATGAATAAGGAGGAAAAAAGAAAAAAGAACAAACTCATGCATGAAACAGTTATCTTATCATATAAATGAGGACCTTCACATCACACTTGTCATGTTATAACCATATGAATAGTTGCAGTAAGTTGTACATTGAAATACATGATTTAAATCTTAGGTGGCGTTAAAACTTACTTTATTGTCTTTCTAGTGCCTCCTAGAGATTATTGTTTTTATTGTTAGATTTTCTTTTTATTTCTCAAAATAGAAATCTAATCTGTGCTGTATCTGGAAAACCAGGAGTGTCAACTTACCTCAGACAAAATCAAATATGAGTCATCCAATGAAGCTTCAACTTGGAAGAAATGACAGAAATAACAAGCAAAAAGAGGTAAAGTGGCTCATCCCAGTCATGTGGAATTTTTTCTTTGAATGCAGTCCAGTAATCACCTTGCTGTTGAAAGAAGTTTTTGTTTTGTCCATGATGTAGATCGATGTCTATTCAATGCAAGGTAATTGTAAAAATGAACATAAATAGATAGTTTGTTTATGAGTGATTTTGTTGGAAGTTTTCTAATTACTATTAGCAATCAGTTTTAGCTAGTCAAGAAATTTTAAGTAAAAAACATCGAATATTAGTAATAATATGATCGAGACTGCCAAATGAGCAGTTCTTTGGCACCTAGACAACTTGCGATCATCTGCAACAACTTCAGAAAATATCCAAAGAAGAAATGTGAATCCTGGAATGAGATTGAGGAATTGGCACAATGATATTCAGAAAATAATTGGGTCAATAATTAAATGATTTTCTTACATAGTTTGTTGCTACGAGTAGTTGTTTTAAATAACCTCCTATGTCAGTTAGGGATTGGGATTGGCCCCTGCCATTGCTGATAACACTCCATTTCTGATGGTGTTAAAGTGATATCTTGTTCTTGGTTCTTTCTCCATTCCCTCACATGGAATAGTTTCCTTTCATGTAATTTTCTCTGTTTAATATAATTCTCAGTACTATTTGTCTATGTCAGAAAATAATGGGGTCATAATTTGATGATTTTCTCACATACTTTGTTACTACAAGTAGTTGTTGACCGTCTTCTTTCCGGTTTTGTTACTGGAAATTGGAAGAAATGGGTCTTTTAAATGCTGAATTGCCCAGAATGGTTAGTTGGTATGAACAGATCTGAATGAGATGTTGGCTACTAAACATTCATCCAATCTTCTTACTTCCCTGTGCAGGAAACAGGAGCGGCTGAATTTAGAGAACTCCGCATTAGTTCAAAGTTCGCTCCCTCACCAAAACAGACTTCATGAGAGCAGATTCTCCAAAATGGGATCCCAGCAGGGTTAGAATAATCTTTCAATGTCATTATTTTTCTCCCCTTGGTTAAAAAAGAAAACTAAGAAACTGATTGTTTCATGCTATTTTCCGTGATTTAACATTTTAAGGAATTGAAGTTCCATTTTCGACCTACACACTTGATTTTTGTGGAAGTCAATAGTATAAAGAATAGATTTTTTATTTTTCCAAAATCAAAATAGTGCCTAACTCTCACCATAACTTTTAGGGTTGCATTACGGCGTTCAGTGGATCTTGCTCACAGCGGAAGGAAGCGGGCACTAACCTTAAAGCAGCGATGCCTGAGATACGGTATATTCTGACCTGCAGTGGCCTGCGAATAGGCTGCAAAGCTTGGTTTCTGTTCATTAGTGCTAATAAAATGAACTTGATAAGAAAGTCAAAAAGCTCGGAGTTGTCAATCACTGGTGGAAGGTTGCTTTTATTGTCTATAATCTCTCTTTTTTTTTTTTTTTTGTAATAGAAATTGTAGATTTTGAATATTGTTGTCGTCAATACTCAGAATTGAATCATCGTTCAGATATATAGGTTTTTTGTTTGGAATGTGGATGATCCAATAGGCATTGTATTTTATTAAGCAAAACTAGTCCTTTGATAACGTATATGATAGAAGAAAAAAGATTTCAATAAGCTGAAGAGGGAAGACTCTTAGATTCTTTGCTATCATAATTTATATTCAAATTCTATGAAATTTATAGTTTAGATTGTTGTAATATTTCAGTTGGTCACTCTGATTTCTTGGGAAATATAATCTACTTTTAGTTTACAATGAGTCGTTCAATTCCAAAAATCCCCATTCGTATAAATTTGATGATAACAAGTTTAAGTCATTGCCGATGTGTATTTAAAATGCTTTGCAACTTAAAATGCTCTGAAGGAAAGTTCTAACAACATACAAACATACAAAGAAGGGAAGTAAGCAACTCATGATAGAAAGCATACTAAATGGCCCATTAACACCATTTGACCAAGCAATGCTTAACACAACGAACAAGATAAACCCAAGGGAAAAGAAAAGAAAAGAGAAAGAAACACAGAAGAGAAGAGACACACTGAAAGATGACCAAAACAAAATTGGCCAAACATAGTTAAGAAGGTCAACCAGATGATTCTAAATCAAGATGACATGGAGCTGAAAACTCTATTAGATTCTAGGATTTTATGCTTAGAGAAGTTTAGGGTTGAAGTCGAGAAGAGGGAGCAGTAGCAAAGAGAAGAAGAGAATAACTCGTGTGGAAGAGAGTTGTTGAGGTCAAAAGAGAGGAACTCAAGACGACTCTTATTTATAGAATTGGGTAGAAAACCCTAATACGTGATCAAGATTAAAAACACCAAAAAAATCCTAGTAATTTTAAGGTGTGGCACTATATCCCTTAATTACAAGATATGTCATTAACTTCTTTAACGCTCCCCCCAAGCAAGTACAATAACATGGAAAATTCCAAGTTTTGAACAAGTTGAATTTAGTGAACCAATTGAGATGTCTACTAGGTAATTCTTGGAAGGAATGTAACATATATACAACATCAGCTTGTAGCTTCTCTCGAACAAAACGACAATCAATTTTGATGTCCTTTATTCTTTCATCGAAAACTGGATTGGTTGCGATGTGAATAACTGCCTGGTTGTATTAATGTAGTTGCATGAGTTTGGTTATTTGGAAAACCTAGTTCTATCATCAGAGATTTGAACAACAATAACTCGCTTATTACATATGGTACGACCCTATATTCTACTTCTGTATTAGACCTAGCCACCACACTTTGTTTTTTACTTCTCCAAGCCAAATTTCCTCTTATCATAGTATAATATCCTGAAGTAAAATTTTTATTATCTTGTGAACCAACCAATTCGCATTTGCAAAACCTTCAGTATTAGTGTGTCTATGACATTTTTATATTGGGTTTTGACTCAATTTTTTTAAATATCGAAAGATTCTTTCCAATTCCAGCCAGTGAGATTTTCCACGTTTATGTACAAACTGACTGATAACACTAACTGCATAAGATGTCTAATCTTGTAACTGTGAGATATAGAAATTTTCCAACCCATCATTGGAATCTGTCGTATAATTTTATGTTTGGTTCCATAGGTGTATCTGTAGGTTTAAAACCAACAATTCCATTTTCCTGTAGAAGATCAAGTACATACTTCCTTGGAGTTGGATTATGCTATAGCTGGATTGATTGACTTATATAACCAAAAAATATTTTAGTAGCAAGACTTTTATTTGAAACACATTATTCAAGTCATTCTTGACTTGTTGAACACTCAAAATCTCACTGTCGGTAATGATAATATCATCTGCATATACTGCCATAACAATCATACCTTCTATAGCATTTTTGGTGAAAACTGAGTGATTACTTTCATATCTTCTAAAATTGAGTCGTACAATTACCATAGTGAATTTATCCAACTATGTACGAGGTGATTGTTTTAGCCCATAATTGCTTTATTTAGTTAGCATACTTTTTTCCCCTTGTTGAATATAGGATCCCTTTTCCATGATCACGAACAAGAGAAATAAGAAAGAAAAATGAGAAAAGGGGAGGAAAGCTCTCGGTAGAGAAGAGAAAAAATAAAAAAGACAGGGTGAGTTGCATCAAGTAAGGAGAGGGAGAGCGAAAACCAACTCAGGATTGAATGTGTGACTTCATTAATTCCGAATTACAACATCTCTATTTATAGGAGAGGAGGTAGAGTCCTCATACAAGTTGTTATTCAGTCCTAATTACATTATAACTCTAACTCTTCAATATAAGTAAGTCTATTTAAACTAGAACTCCTAGAAGACTAATTGGAGTAGAACTAGGAGTTCTTTATTATACACGTGAATATAAGGGATAAGCCAGCTCGTGGCCTTATCCTAGTGGGCCCCTCATGATTCTCCAGCGCACCTTGATAATTGTGCCAACTCGTGAGATCTTGTGGGCCCCACTTGATCTTCAAGTCTTCTAAATCAACTCAGTTTGTGCTTCTTGATTCCTTTACTCGAGCTTGCTTTGGGAGAGGACTCTTCTTGGTGTCCCAAGTCCTCTAGGATTCTTCTTGATGACCTACGTCCTCATGGTGGATCCCACCAGCTCGAGCACCATGGTGGGCCCCACATTGTAACATTCCCCCTCAAGCTGGGGGTGAGAAGACGTCATAAACACCCAACTTACTGCATATGGTAGACATGATCTTGTGAGTGACTGGTTTGATGAGGATGTCTGCAACTTGATTTTGTGAGGAGATGTGCTTCAGGGATAAGAGACCAGCTTGGAATTTTTCTCTGATAAAGTGGCAATCAACTTCAATGTGCTTTGTCTTCTCATGGAAGACTGGATTTTATGCAATATGTATTGATGCTTGGTTGTCACAATATAGATCCATTGGAGCTTCTTTATAAAATTCCAATTCAGTGAGAAGGGACCTTATCCACAAAAGTTCACTTACAGTGTGTGCCATGGCTCTGTATTATGCTTCTGCACTGGACCGTGCTACCACATGCTGTTTTTTGCTTTTCCATGTAACCAGATATCCTCCAACCATTGTCCAAAACCCAGAAGTAGATTTTCTATCATCTGGGGATCCGGCCCAGTCTGCATCTGTGAATCCCTCAATGTTGAAGTGTCCATGTTTTTATAGAGGAGCCCCCTTCCAGGAGCCCCTTTCAGATAGCGAAGTATCCTCTCAAATGCTTGCCAATGACTAAGTTGTGGCTTGTGCATGTACTGACTTACCACACTAACTGCATATGAAATATCTGGCCTCGTTACACATAGGTAAATAAGATGCCCTACTAACCTTTGATATTTTCCAATATCCACGTCTTCTCCAGTGCCTCCACATAACTTTGTATTTGCATCCATAGGAGTGTCTACCGGTTTGCATCCCAACATACCTGTTTCTTCTAGTAGATCAAGGGCATATTTTCTTTGGGATAGAATAATCCCATGTCTGGATTGTAAGACCTCAATACCCAAAAAGTACTTCAATAATCCAAAATCCTTTGTCTTGAATTCAACACATATTTTTTCTTTTATTTTTTGAATGCCCCTCAGAGTCACTTCCAATTAAAATGATATCATCAACATAAACAGCTAGAATCACCTTACCTCTTGCTGTGTTCTCAATAAATACTGAGTGGTCTGCAGAGCATCTGTAAAAACCTGCCCGTATGATGGCTTGACTAAAATTTTCAAACCATGCCCGTGGGGATTGCTTTAGCCCACATAGATATTTTTTAAGGCGACATACGGACTCCCCCTCAACCACATATCCAGGTGGTTGTTGCATATAAATTTTTTCTTTTATATCGCCATTGAGAAAGACGTTTTTGACATCCAGTTGATATATTGGCCATGATGAATTAGCTGCCAAGGATAATAATATACGTACCGAGGTCATTTTTGCCACTGGAGAGAATGTCTCATCATAATCAATGCCATAGCATTGAGTGTATCCTTTAGCAACCAGTCGAGCTTTTAGTCGTGCAATAGTCCCATTCGGATTATGTTTAATTGTATAAACCCACATGCAACCAACAAGTTTTTTGTTTGTAGGTAGAGGAACCAGTGACCATGTATGATTCTCATTGAGTGCCTTCATTTCTTCATCCATTGTTGCTTTCCACCCTGGATGTTGTAGAGCCTCTTGATATGACTGTGGAGCAGATATGGAGGAAATTGAAGAAAAAAACTGACAACATAAAGGTGAGAGGCGATGATGAGACACAAAATTGGAGATAGGATGAGAAGTAGAAGGTTGAGTGCATGAACGAGGTTATTTTCTTATAGCAATAGGACGAGTATCAAATTCAGGACCAAGAACAACTGGTAATGAAGGACTTACCTCTGGTGGATCCGACAACTCAACAGGTGTGGTATTGGCCACTGTCTCTAGGGGTTGCACAATCTTTGTATCACGAGGCACAACCGGTCGAGGAGAACTTGGTACTGATGACATACCAGGTGGAGCGCTATCTGAATAATATGAGGAGTCTTCAAAGAGTGTTACATCCCTGGACACAAATAAACATTGCAAAGAGGGACTATAACAAACATAACCCTTTTGTGTTCGAAAGTATCCCAAAAAGATACACTTTATAGATTTAGGGTCAAGTTTGCTGTGTCTAGGTAAAGTATTATGAACAAAACATTGACAACCGAAGACTTTCAATGGTAATGCAAACGGATCATCATGAGGTAAAAGTTTAGAGTTGGGGGATTTATTCCCAAGAACAGTAGACGGTAGACGATTTATAAGAAAACATGCTGTAAGGACAGCTTGGGGCCAATAAAAATATGAAAATTTCATGGCATATAATAGACCTCGAGTTACCTCAAGAATATGACAATTTTTCTGTTCGGCTACACCGTTTTGTTAAGGAGTGTAGGCACATGATGTTTGTTGGATAATGTCATCATCTTGACAAAAGGAGTCAAAGTCTTTTGAAATATACTCTTTGGCATTATCAGACCGGAGGATTTTTATCTTCTGACCAAATTGTGTGAGTACCATCGCATAAAAAGATTTAAAAATAGATGGTATCTCAGAACGCTCCTTAAAAATAAACAACCAAGTTGTGTGAGTGAAATCATCAATAAAAGTGATAAAATATTTGGCTTGAGAAATAGTAGAGACACTCAAAGCCCCCCCCCCCCCCCCCCCCCCCCCCCCCCCCCCCCCCCCCCCCTAACATCAGTATGAATCAATGAAAAAGGAATGTTACTTTTGACTTCTAGACGAGGAGAGTATGTACTCCTTTGATGTTTACTTAACTGACATACCTCACAACTGAATTCTGACCTTATCTTAAGAGATGGAAACATATGATGAAGAGATTGTATAGAAGGATGTCCCAACCGTTTGTGCCATAATCGTGTCTCATTCTCAATAGTAGATACCATATTGATCTTTGGCACGTCCAAGTAGTAGAGTCCCCCTTGTTCATGGCCTCCACCAATCACATGCTTCGTTATAAGATCCTGAAAAACACATGATAGTAGGTGAGAAGGTAATCGAGCAATTAAAATATTGTGTAAGCTGACTCACAGCGAACAAGTTTAAAGGAAAGAAAGCAACAAAAAGAATATCATTGAGCGGAAGTGAAGGGGTGACAGAAGTGGAACATTTTCCTTGGAATTTGGTTTGAGAACCGTCTGCTATAGTAACAAACTTGTGTGAAAGACTCGGAGATAAAGAATGTAATAAAGTTTTGTTACCTGTAAGATGCTCGGAGGCTCTTGAATCAATTATCCAGGATGAAGAGGAGGCAGATAGCATACCTGAAGCAGTAGTGGTAGAGGGGCTAGGAGAAGACCCTAGCATGGTCTTTATTTTCTGAAATAATTCATACTCTTTATCAGTAATAATTTTCTGTGCAGCAGTGTTGGGGGATGATGTGCTTGCGCATCACTAATGAGGGCTTGATTAGCCCTTGTTGATTATGACTTGTCATTAGCCTTATAGCATATTTCTTTATAGTGGCCATATCTACCACAGTAAGTGCATGCCCTATAACCGCACTGGTCTATAATGTGGCCCCGAAATTTACAATGAGTGTATTTAATATCATCTGTTCTGCCAACACTATAGGGTCTTTGCAGTGTATCAAGGCTTGAATATAGTTTAGTACATGTCTCCCAAATATGTTTAGCAGTGTCAAGATGAATAACATTACTAGAGACATGTGCTTCCATGCTATTTATCAGCCAACCAATTACCAAAGTATCATTCTTCAGCCATTTCATATAAAAAATATCATCTTCATCAATAGGTGATCCTCGGGTAGTGAGGTGACCAAGTAGGTCTTTGGTTATGAGAAACCTCCTAACCGAGGTGGACCAACTCATAAAATTTGATACCCCACGTAAGGGTATGGTGGTGATTTTCAGTATATCACCTTTGATATTCATATTCTCATCAACCATGATAGACTCTTCTTCTTCAAAAACTTCAAATAAGATCACCAAGTAGCACTTCTTTAATCAACTCGGTATATGTAAATATAGCATCAATGCTAAATATTTTTTTTTTCCAGAAAACCACTCATAAGTGGCTGAATAGCAATCTTCTATTATCAGGGAAATCTTTTCCCATGAAAAAAAATTCAATAATCTGAGTATGGACTGGTCTCGGCAAACAGAATTTCCAAACTGATAAAACTATTTTGATAGCTCTTTCTAGATTGAGGGGCATGCATATTCATAACATAATAAGATGAAAGCATTCACATATTCATCCTTGAATCATCATCTAAAAACGAGAAACAGTAGCATAATTTTTTATTTTTTTTTGAACACTTCTCTCTTGGCTAGTGTTCTTCCTTCATACAAGAGCTTTATTTGAGTGGTGTTGATCATCATTTCTCTAGAGCATTCCTTTGTTGAGGGATCCTAAATATGTTGCTCTGATACCATGTTGAATTTAGGATCCCTTTTCCATGATCACGAACAAGAGAAATAAGAAAGAAAAATGAGAAAAGGGGAGGAAAGCTCTCAATAGAGAAGAGAAAAAATAAAAAAGAAAAGGGTGAGCTGCGTCAAGTAAGGAGAGGGAGAGAGCGAACCAACTCGGGATTGAATGTGTGACTTCATTAATTCTGAATTATAACCTCTCTATTTATAGGAGAGAAGGAGGTAGAGTCCTCATACAAGTTGCCATTCAGTCCTAATTACATTCTAATTCTAACTCTTCAATATAAGTAAGTCTCAATATAAGTAAGTCTATTCAAACTAGAACTCCTAGAAGACTAATTAGAGTAGAACTAGGAGTTCTTTATTATCCACGTGAATATAAGGGATAAGCCAGCTTGTGGCCTTATCCTAGTGGGCCCTCATGATCTTCCAGCACACCATGATAATTGTGCCAACTCATGAGATCTAGTGGGCCCCACTTGATCTTCAAGTCTTCTAAATCGACTCAACTTGTGCTTCTTGATTCCTTTACTCGAGCTTGCTTTGAGAGAGGACTCTTCTTGGTGTCCCAAGTCCTCTAGAATTTTTCTTGATGACCTACATCATCAT
This sequence comes from Aristolochia californica, assembly GCF_029961685.1. Taxonomy (NCBI): domain Eukaryota; kingdom Viridiplantae; phylum Streptophyta; class Magnoliopsida; order Piperales; family Aristolochiaceae; genus Aristolochia; species Aristolochia californica. Next base: position 1,967,105 of record NW_027181793.1, read on the forward strand.
GGTGGGTCCCACCAGCTCGAGCACCATGGTGGGCCCCACATTGTAACACCCCTCAACTACATAAACTGGTGGTTGAATAATGTAAAAAAAAGGCACTTTAAAATTTTCTTCTATGGATAGAAGAACTCGTATTGAATTGAGCTTAGCCAGAGGGGGAAATGTTTCATCATAGTCAATGCCACAGGATTGTATATACCCTTTTGCACTAACTATGCTTTATACCGAGCCAATTTGCCATCAATGTTATATTTTATTGTAAAAATCCAATTGCAACCCATTACCTTTTTTGTTGGTGGGAGAGATGATAATTTCCAAGCACAATTGTTGCACATGAATTGCATCTCCTCATCCATGATAGCTTTCGACATTGGATCATTTCAGGTTTCATGGGTATAGAGGAGGATTGAAAGCTACTAAAATGATGGACAAATCGAGGACAATCTATGAGTGAATATATGATTTGCAATTGGATGAGAAGTAGAGGCTGTTTAGAATTTTCAATTGCAAATCATATATCCACTCATAGATTGTCCTCAACTTGTGTGTCCATTTTGGCATCCTTCAATCATCTTCTAATCCTACCACCCATAAGAACCTAAGTTATGATCAAAGGAATTACATCCATACACATGAGGAGGTAATAGAAAAGGAGTTCAGTCAATGAACAATTTTGAGAATAGTGTGTGATGTTGTAAGACACTAGAAGACTTTTTATTAATAAGAAAGTATGCAGTAAGAACAACATGTGACCAATAAAATTGAGAAAGATTCATGGATAACAAAAGAGTCCTTGCAACTTTCACTAAGTGTCTAATTTTTCCCCTAAGACACCATTCTGTTGTGGTGTACAAGCACAAGACGATTGATGATTAATACCCTTTTTTGACATAAAGTTTGAAATTGAGAAGAAAAATATTCTTTGGCATTGTCAAATCAGAAAACTTGAAATTTCCTGTAAAATTGAGTTTCAACCGTAGTACAAAAGGAATCAAATATAATATATACTTCTGCTATCTCTTTCATTAAGTATAACTAGGTAACTCAAGAATTATCGTCCACAAGTATCAAAAAATACTTAGACTAAGAAATGTTTGGTACATTGAGCCGTCCCCAAACATCAAAGTGAACCAAAGAAAATGAACTTCAACATACTTTATCTTGCATGGTAAAAAAGTTAGAACCGTCGTGTTTTCCAAGATCACAAAACTCATAAGATAACTGAGTAAGATATTTAAAGAAGAATATTATATTTTTAACATGACAAGGATGGTTGACTAAGCTGATTATGCCTTCTTGATTAATTTTTTTACTGCTGTTAAAATTGCATAGTCCAAGTAGTAGAAACCCCTCTCTCATGGCCGCCACCAATCACCTTTTTCGTCTTGATGTCTTGAAAGACATAATGTGAAGAAAAATATTGGAAGATATAGGCAAACTAAGATGTCATCAATGTAACTATCTTATGATCTTTGTCCCTTACTCCTTCTAGGGTGAAAGGTATACTTGTAATTTTTGAATTTTTGGCATCTATAAATACAACTTAAGGGAGATAGTTCTGACATAAGTCCACAACCCTAATTCTCCCCTTATTCTCACCTCAAGGTGCTCACCTTCCTCTCTTTGCTTCGACGCCCCTTTTTTCTCTTCTCTCTTCTTCTTCCTCCTTCTCTACTTTAATGAAGAGTGCAACATATGTTAGGAATTAGACGCCTTAATTCCAAACTAATGAGAGAAATAATAATAAATGCGGAAGAAAAACAAGCACGAAAAAAACAACAAGATTTATACAGGTTCACCTAGCGGTGAGACTACGTCCTGTCTTCCGCCGCTGTAGTAATCCACTATGAAGATGAAATAGTTTACAAGAGAGATCACACACACTCATTAGTGTTTATCTCTAACATTTCTAGGCCGCAACTGATGCTCCTCGAATGATAAAACCCTAATATCGGCGCCCCAAATATAAAGAGGAAACTAGGGCAACTGTGATACAAGAGTAAAATTCCCAAACTGTCCTTAATGAAATAATAGTTAATATATCGTGGACCGACTATTAGCAATTAATACAAGGTCGATCCACGTACCGACTCAGCGTAGGGCGTTGATTAAGCTCCACAACTTAACAATCTCCCACTTGGAGACTAATCCATCATCAATATCTCCTCTGCAGCGGCAACAACTTCTCAATCCTCAGAGAGAAGTCCAACTGAAGTTGCTCATAACTTCAATTTCTCAATCGTAATAATCTTTGTTAACATATCAGCCAGATTCTAACTTCCTTGAATCTTCTCAAGTGCTAAGACTCCATCCTCCAGAGCCGATCTGATGAAGTGATAACATCTCCGTATGTGCTTTGTTATGGCATGATAATCATGATTCTTTGCTAAATGAATAGCACTATGACTGTCACAATATACCACATTCTTCCCATGCTTGAGACCTAATTCTTCCCAGAAAGATTGCAACCATACCATCTCTTTGCTGGCTTTGGTCATAGTGACATATTCTGCCTCAGAAGTGGAAAGAGCAACTATCTTCTACAACACCCAATGTGTATACATATCCAGAGGTACTCTTCCTACCATCAATGTCTCCTACCACGTCAATATTTACATAACCTTGTAATCCCTAGTCTAACTTTATGAAACATACGATTGAGTCTATAGTGCCTCTCAAATACCTGAGAATCCACTTCACTGCTTCCCAATGTTGTTTGCCCGGACTACTCATATATCTACTCAAACCTCCCACTGCATGAGCTATGTCTGGTATAGTGCACACCATGTGATACATGAGACTGCCAATAGTAGAAGCATATGGCACATTGGCCATGTTGGCTCACTCCTGCTTTGTAGAAGGTGATTGCTCCTTGGATAGCCTAAAGTGACTACCCAATGAGTACTCATTGGTTTTGCATCATTCATGTTAAATCTACTTAGCAACTTCTTCACATATTCTTCTTGTGACAGTTTCAAGACATCAATGTCCCTAGTAATCTTCATCCCAAGGATTTGTTTTGCAGGACTCAAATCCTTCATAGAAAACTTCATGGACAACTCCATTTTCAACTTATCTATTTCCTATTTGCAAGCACTTGCTATCAACATGTCATCAACATATAGTAGTAGTATGATGTAGGAGTCATCAAAGTTCTTCACATAACAACAATGATTCGCCTGGCACATCAAGAAACCATTACTACTCATAAAGGTGTCAAACTTCTTATACCATTGTCTTGGACTTTTTTAAGACCATACAAAATATTTTGAAGTTTGCACACCATTTTCTCCTTTCCGTGTGCTTTGAAACGCTATGGCTGCATAATGTAAATTTCTTCCTCTAAATCACCATGAAGAAAGGTTGTCTTTACATCCAACTGCTCTAAGTGAAAGTCTTCATTTGCCACTAGTCCAAGCACTAGTCTAATAGTATTCAATTTCACTATAGGAGAGAAAATCTAAGTGTAGTCAATGCCTTCTTTTTGTTGAAAGCCCTTTACCACCAATCTTACCTTGTACCACTTGCTGCCATCATGTTCATCTTTTATTTGGTTTGGTAACTTGGTCAACTGCCATGTCTGAATGGATAACAGTGAGTCCATCTCATCCCTCATGGCCAACTCCCGCTTGGTGGATTCATCATCTTCCACAACTTCCTCATAACTTTTTGGTTCACCTTTATCAATGAACAAAATATAATATAATGCAGGGGAGTACCTCTGTGGTGGTCTGGGAGTTCTGGAAGATCTTCTAAGTTCAGTCACAGGAATATCCTGATTTATTTCAGGGGGTATGTTTTCCAGGTCTTTCTAAGCAATATTCTCCATCTCAATAACTAGAAGATCTCTCAACTGAATTAATTCAGACTTCTTGGCTTCATCACTTGTGCTCTCAGACTCTATTCTCAACTTGTCCTTGTACAAGGTACCTTCAATGAAGATTACAACCTTGCTCCTAATAACCTTATGACTTTGGTTATCCCAGAAGCAATAACCAAACTCGATACCACCATAGCCACTATAGAAACATATTTTAGATTTAGCATCAAGTTTACTTCTAATAGTAAAATCAATATGAATATAAAAAACCCAACCAAAAACTTTCAAGACAGAAAGGTTTACCTCTTTGCCGTTCCAAACCTCTTCTGGTATTTTACAATCCAATGTTGTTGAGGGACTTCTGTTGATGAAATAGGCAGCAGTGCTAATAGCCTCAGACCAGAACATCTTTGCTAATCCTACATGCAATCTCATGATCCTAGCATGCTCGTTCAAAGTCCTATTCATCCTCTCTGCCACACCATTCTATTGAGGTTTTCCAGGAATGAGCTTCTTCATCTTGACTCCATTATCAGCACAATACCACTTGAAATCATCATCAATCTATTCTCACCCATTATTTGACTGCAAACACTTCACCTTCAAATCTGTCTCATTCTCAACCATTGTTCTCCATCTCTTGAATGTATCAAAGACATCATATTTCTTTATAAGGAAATAAACTCCTACCTTTCTTCTTGTATCATCAATAAATGTCATATAGTAGTTAGAACCACATAGGGAAGTAACAATTGAAGGCCCCCACACATCAGTGTGAACCAACTCAAATTTTGTTGTCTTTTGCTCCATTCCGGCTTTAGAAATGCTAACCCTTTTCTTTTTTCCAAAAATACTACCTTCAAGCATTCTGTTGTTTACAGTTTTCAACCCTGGTAGCTTCTCTTTGGACTAAAGAACTTTCATTCCCTTCTCACTCATGTGACCAAGCTTATAATGCCACAAGTCAGAATCAGTAACAACATCAACAACTGCAATCATGTCTCAACAACTGAAAGTGATGTAAAGAGTTCCAGTTATAACTCTTTGTGCAACAACCATGACTCCCTTAGTGTGTTTCCAGGCAACACTATTAAAAGTTGTTGAATTTATGGAAAAGAGAAATACTTCATTGACTTATTATAATCAGAGTACATGAACCTCTATTTATAACAGAGGAAAGTTGTAAAGTCCAATTACAATTAAACTACCCTTGTCCCAATTACACCATAACTCTAACACTAAAAGATAAGTCCTAGAATAATAAAATAACCCAATATAAATAGAAGATTAACATGACTAAAACACTTTTAAACTGAAACTCTTATGTGGGTCTATATCTTATGGGCTTGGGTATGTGGGCCTTCCTTGGTCGTGTGGGATTGGGCCCATCTTATGTGGATCCATATTCTATGGGCTTGGACCTTAGAGATGTGGGTTTTCCTTGGTTGTGTGGGTTTGGGCCCATCTTCCAATACTCTCCCTCAAGCTGAGGTTGAGAGAACATCATGAACTTCCAGCTTGTTGCAAATGATGTATAGAATCTTCTTGAATAAAATAGTAGTCCTCCATATCTTCCAACACTCCCCCTTATGTTGGTGGCTCTTCCATGGGGCCCTGCTGCCATAAGATAAGTGAGAGTAAAATCACTCCAAGCCATATGACATTGCTCCATACTCCAGTAGGGCACACTCCTATCTTCTGTAGGTAGTGGGTTTATACACAATGCTCATAAGTGTAATAAAACTTCTCCATCACCGTGTCGCTCCACAGGACAACGACTCTCAAGTGGTAGGAGTAATAAATGCCAATTAATGGGGGTATAACATAGATGTAGTAATAAGCTCTTCCATCACGGTGTCCCAACCCGGGCACTGACTCTCACAGGTGGAAATTAACGAGTAACATAGATGTAGTAATAATCTCCTCTGTAATGGTGTCCCAACTCAGGCATTGACTCTCACAAGTAGAAATTAATGGGTAACATAGATATACTAATAAACTCCTTTGTCACGGTGTCCCAACCCTAGCACCGACTCTCACAGGTAGAAATAGGTAATGCCTGTCATTCACAAGACGACAATAAAAGACCCATGGGTATATATATAAAAAAGTCTCAATGGACTTAAAACACCCATATGTATATATGATGGACTTAAATTCCCAACCGAAGCAACACTCAAAAGGTTACAATAAAGGTTGGCCCAAAGATATGTGTGAGAGTCAAATAAAGGATGGTATGAGAAAGGATACTGAGGCTACAACTTCTTCAATAATAAAGTCTCATCCAAAGAGACACAATAGCAGTAGCTGAAATGGGCATGGGCTATATAACATGAATCAAAATAATAAAACTTTTAAAAGGACCCATGAAAAAATCCGATGCAATATGTTGATCAAGGAATGTGTTGCGAATACCTAGAAATAATAATCCAGCCTAAAAAAATATTGAGTCGCGCGGAGTCAAATAGTAGATCAATATAGCCGAGTCATGCAAGAATAGGTATAGACTTTTGGCTTGGACACATATACCGAGGAAAAAAATAAGTGGACAAGTCTGAGTTGGCCCCACGTGCTTGGTTAATCCGGCGGAACAGAACCGGGTTGCTCAGTAGACACTTGACCCGCATTTAATCAGCGCTTCCAACTTAGGAAAAAAATAATTTGGCCATATTCCATCCTCTTCGCTGATGCTGAAGGACTCGGTGAAAACAACCTTCATCCAAAAACGAAAACCAATATTCTCCAATAGCCAAAGGATTTCCCGATAAGAACTGCAACAGAGTTGGCGCAAGAAGAGGAGCTAGTGAAGGACTTCTGAAATTTCAGCAGATTAAAATCAATCTCGGCTGATAAATAGGTGAAAACAGAGAACCAAAGATCTTGCCGCAACCGAATAAGAATAAGCTGTAATCCAGGATAATTTGATCTGGTTGTATAATGGAATGGACAACGAAGAATCAGATCAATTTATGATCTTCGCCAACCTGGGATGGATAGCAACAACGGGATTTTCTCTGAGTCTCAGGAGTAGAGTCGTCTTCTTCGATGATGCTGGCTTTTGAACAGGTCTAAAAACCAAAGAACCACCATTACTTTAGACGATAATCATGACATCTTTGGAGAAGCAACAGGCGAAAAATCAATCAGCAAAGGAACTTTTCGAAATCAGTAGAGTCATCGTCCTCGCTTTCAAAACAAAACCAAAAAAAAAAATCTAGTTGGCAACGACAATCTTTCAACTAGTGGAAAATATTGGGATGGAGACGAGCCAACAGATGCAATTTGTGGTATAAACAATTGAAAAAAAAACCTTGATGTATGGAATCGGTAGTTTATAAACCAATCAGTTGGATACTAAGCAACATGAGATATGCCCATTGGAAATTTCCAGCAGAATAATAGTAGGCCAAATAAGCAACAAACAAACAAGCAAGATACTAGCGGAAGAGAAACTTTGTCAAAGAGAAACTTTGTAGAAACTATCGGCAATTCCGACGACATATAATGAGAAAATTCCCGAAAATACAATAGCGGTATATAAGTGAAAACGTAAAGCAACTAACTGGTGGAGGGACTGAAAAAAGATAAACACGGACCTAAAATACTAGAGATAATAGATCAATAAAGGATCACATTACCTCTGTGGGTTGACCAAGTCAACTCACAGAGCCTGTTTTGATACCATGTTGAGTTTATGGAAAAGAGAAATACTTCATTGACTTATTATAATCACAATACATGAACCTCTATTTATAATAGAGAAAAGTCGTAGAGTCCAATTACAATTAAACTGCCATTGTCCCAATTACATCCAAAATCTACAATTAAATATAAGTATTAGAATAATAAAACAACCCGATATAAATAGAAGATTAACATGACTAAAACACCTTTAAACAGAAACTCATATATGGGTCCATATCTTATCAGCTTGGGCCAATCTTCAGTGGGTCCATATCTTATGGGCTTGGGCCTATCTTCCAACACTCACAGATATGTGGGCCTTCCTTAGTCGTGTCGGTTTGGGCTCATCTTTTAACAAAAGTCACATTATGACCCTCATCATCAAGTTGCCCTACTGAGATCAAATTACGCATCAATTTTGGTACATGTCTAACGTTGTGAATTTTCCACACTGTCCCATTTGACATCCTCAAACTGACATTACCAATACCGACAATTTGTAAAGGTTCTCCATTAGCAAGATACCCCTTCCATAATCTCCAACAACATAATTCTCCATGATCTCATGGTGCACAGTGGTGTGAAAAGAAGCCCCTGAATATAACACCCAATAGTCAATAGGGCTATCAATAGACACGAGTAAAGCATCATGTACTACTTCAGTCACCGCATTTGCTGCATTGTTTTTCTTTTCTTCCTTCTTCGGTGTGCTTTAGTTCTTGTTTATGTGACCAGACTTGCCACAATTCTAGTACTCCACATTCCTTCTGAATTTGGACTTGCTTCTTCAATTCCTTGACTTCCCTCTACTATTTCCCTTTTTTGAGTTCCTCTCGAAGTTCCTGCCCCTAATATAGACATTTAGGGTAGAATTAGATGTCAATGATTCTCTGAAGTCCTTTCTATGATCTTCCACCACGAGAATAGTATCCCGAACAGCATTAAAGATCAACTTCCTGTTGCCTACAAAGTTGCTAACCGTTGCCCTCATAGGCTCCCAATAATTTGGTGGAGACGCCAAAAGAATTAAAGCATGAACCTCATCATCAAATTTAATTTGAATGGGCGTCAATTGGTTGACAATCATTCTAAACTCATTCAGATGTCATTCCACTAATGTATTTTATGTCATCTTTAAGTTGAAGAGTTTTTTCATGAGATGTACCTTATTATTTGCAGAAGGCTTCTCATACATGTCGGACAAAATCTTCATCATCGCCGTTGTCGTTTTCTTCGACGCCACGTTGTGAGCAACGTTCTTCGACAGTGTTAATCGGACTACTCCCAACACCTGTCTATCGAGGAGATTCCACTCATCATCTTTCATACCTTCTAGTTTCATATCCAAAAGTGGTGTGTGCAGCTTTTTACTGTTCAGATAATATTCGATTTACAACCTCCAAAATATAAAATCCATACCATCGAATATGTTGATTCCAAGTGTTGATCCTTCTCCGATAGCCATTGCTCTCAATCATGAACCAAAGTTCTGATTCCACTTGTTAGGAATTAGACGCCCTCATTCTAAACTAATGAGAGCAATAATAATAAACATGAAAGAAATGAAAAGCAAGCATGAAAAAAAATATCAAGATTTATGCAGGTTCACTTCGAGATGAGACTGCGTCTTGTTTTCCATCATTGTAGTAATCTACTATGAAGATGCAATAGTTTATAAGAGAGATCACACATACTTATAGGTGTTGTTTATCTCTATCATCTTTCAGTAACAATTGATGGTCCTCGGACGATAAAACCCTAATAGCAACACCCCAAATATAAAGAGGAAACTAGGGTAACCATGATACAAGAGTAAAATTCCCAAATTGCCCATAATGAAACAATAGTTAATATATTGGATCGACTATTAGCAGTTAATACAAGGTTGATCCGCGCATTGATTCGACATATGGTGTTGATTAGGCTCCACAACTTAACAACATATGGAATTCTGAAAATTGACAGGGTATATAACTGTGATTTTCAGAATTCCATGAGTTTACACACCCCCCCCCCCCCCCCCCCCCCCCCCCCCCCTTTCCTTGGTGATTAATCAATTAGTACTGGGATTGCATGAGTTCCATGGAGATGACATAGAAAAAAGTGCCCCCATGCATGAGCTTATTTTAGAAGAAGATGTTGTTGCCTCATTACTCTATTGTGAAGGTTTGTTCTAGAAGATCAAACGAATTCTCCACGGAGGGAAGAAGACAATCACTGAACTCAACCTTCTATTGGTAATTTTTTTTTGTTTTTCTTTTGTTCCAAAACTTTTGTTCTCCTGTTCTTGAATTCATAATGAAAAAGGCTTGTCGTTGCTGTAAAAGAAGCAGTACAAGAGTTGTTTGTGTTAGAAAAAATTCCAAGTTCAATCAATTACACTCTTCGATTTACATAATTTATACACATAGAGTACATAAATTACATGATTCTTTCCTGTAATCTCTCGGAGGATAGATTAGATGAAATCCTCCTCTGATTTTTCTCAAATGATTAATCAAAGGAAATCCTCTGATTTATCAGGATACAACTCTTGTTAATAGTCCTCCTCAAGTTGGTGCATATAGATCTCTAATGTCTAACTTGCCAAGTGGGTTGTAGAGTTCTTGCCGCATATCGCTTTCGTATGTATGTCTGCCAACTGGTCTTCAGATTTAACAAATGCAAATTGAGTTATCTTGGCCTCAAGGTTGTGCCAGATGAAGTGTTGATCTACTTCCACATGTGTAGTCTAATCATGTTGAACTAAATTATGCGAAATAGCAATAACTGCCTTTTTATCACATAATAAATTCATCTCATGGCTTGGGGCAAATCGAATTTCGGTTAATAGTCTCTGAAGCCAGAGAAACTCACAAAGACCCTTAGCCAGCCCATGAAACTCAACTTCATCACTTGATAATGCTACCACCTTTTGCTTCTTACTTCTCTATGTAACTAGGTTCACTCCAACAAATGTAAAATAGCCTGAGGTGGATTTTCTATCTGAAATATTCCCTGCCTAGTAAGCATCTATATAACCTTCAACCCTTAGGTGATTGTTTCTGGAGAACATAAGTCATTTTCTAGGGGAAGACTTTGGGTCCCCAAGAATTTGACTCACAACATTCATATGATCTTCACTTGGATAGTGCATGAATTGGCTTATTACACTTATTGCATAGGTGATGTCAGGTTGTGTATGGGAGAGATGCATAAGTTTCCCAACCAACCTTCGGTACCTTCTTTTATCTGTTGGCACTTGATTTGGGTATTCTCCAAGCTTATGATTTTGGATTATTGGGGTGTTTGCAGGCTTACACTCCAATAGTACAACTTCAGATAAGAAATTTAGGATATATTCTCATTGAGAAAGGAATATGCCTTGCTTAGATCTAGCAACTTCAATTCCTAGAAAATATTTGATTCTTCCCAGATTTTTCATCTCAAACTTTGTTGCCAGTTTCTCTTGAAGTCTTGCTATTCCTTCTGGGTCATCTCTTGTAATGATCATATCATCTACATAAACTATCAAAGTTGTTACCTTACCCTATTGATGCATTAAGAATAGTGTATGATCTGAGTTACTTTGTTGAAAACCATATTTCCTCATTGCCAAGCTCAATCACCCAAATCAAGCTCTAGGAGATTGCTTCAAGCCATACAATGTTCGTTGTTGCTTGCACACCACCCTTGCTTCCAAATTTGCCATATATCCCGAAGGAACATCGATGTAGATTTTTTCTTTAAGGTCTCCATAGAGAAAAAACATTTTTAACACCAAGGTGGTATAATAGCCAATCAAGGTTAGTTGTAAGAGATAACAACACCCTCATAGTACTTAATTTGGCCATAGGTGAGAATGTCTCTTGATAATCTATGTCATATGTCTGTGTGTATCCTTTTGCTACTAACCTTGTCTTGTACCGTTCAGCTGATCCATCTTATTTGTACTTGATGGAGAATACCCATTTACACCCAACTGTTTTTTGACGTTCAGGTAACAAAACAAGACTCCATGTCTTATTTTTCATTAATGCCTCCATTACTTCCTTCATAGCTTGAACCCACCTAGGGTCTTTTAGAGTTTCATCAACACTTTTGGAAATATGGTGAGAGGAGATTTCACTTACAAAGTTCTTGAGGGGTTCAGATAATTCCTTTGTAGATACATAATTGGCAATCAGATATCTTGATCTGTGTTCCTTCACTTCAGAAGAATATCTATTTGGAGGTTTGTCGTGATTATGTCTAATAGATAATTCATAGCCGCTCACATGAATATCTACATCATTAGAATTTTGAGGTGTGGCAAGAGTACTTACCTCATTCATATTCTCAGGAGATGGGTTGCTAGATAGTGAGGAGATGAGGGGTGCTGTAGCTTTAAATTCCTGAGATGTTTGCTCTGGATTAGGTTCAACTATTCAGCTTCCAGAGATGTCAATGTACTAGTATCCTTGAACCACTCAAATGTCAACCAATTTAGATTTTCTTCTCATATCTCCTACTGAAGAGAAGAATTGGATGTGACAGGAGAGTAGAAAAGATCAAATTCTAGAAACGTGATATCCATAGGCACATATGTGCGCCGAGTAGTTTGATCGTAGCATCGATACCCATTTTTATATACCTTATAAAAAAATACACCAAATAGCACAAGTATCAAGTTTCGTGGATTGTTTTTTTTGGAGATTAACAAACACTACACAACCAAAAATCAGAGGTGGAAGCATCAACACCGTAAGTAATAAAACATAGGTTGACAAGACCCGTAGTGGAGTCTTGAACTCAAGCACTTTGGAGGGTAAGCGGTTAATAATATGGACTGTCTAGTCCAATGGTGGCTAGGCACATGAAGTAAAAGAGCTCGAGCCGTTTCAAGGATATGGTGATTTTTTAGATCCGCAATACCATTTTGCTGACGAGTTGGGGGGCATGAGGTTTCATGAATCAGTCATTGATATTGGAAATAATCACGAAACTGTTGATTCACATATTATCCACCATTATCAAATATAAGAATTTGAACCCTAGCGAAGAACTGAATTTGAATCATTTTATGAAAAATATTGAAATTTCTGGAAGACCTCATCCTTCTGTTTCAAAAGTTAAACCCAAGTTATTTGAGTTCAATCATCAACAAACATCACAAAACTGCGAAAACCCGACATAGTATATTTAGGGGAAGGACCCCACACATCAGAGTGAATCAATGTAAAAGGGAACTCACTGTTAGTCAAACGTAAAGGATAATGGGCTTGATGACTTTTAGCTAGAATGCAAATTACACAGTTAATGTCCAGGAGTGACAAATCCAAAAATAAATCTGAAAACACATGTTTCAGATAACCAAACGAGGGATGACCTAACAGATGATGCCACAACCACATTTTTCCCACTTTGAGATCACTCGGGTGGCGCATGTGATATGCTCGGCCCATACAGAAATCTTCCTTGTAATAGAGACCGCTTCTCTTAGTGCCACACCTCATGATCTCCTTGTTGAGAACATCCCAAATAAGAAAAAATGCAGGATACATAAGCACAACACAATTAAGTTCTTTGGAAACTTGACTTACGAATAATAACTTGTGAGAAAGAGTAGCCACAAGTAATGTATTTGATAATGGTAGGGATGGTGGCAATATCACCGTTCCCACTTGTGTTACCGAAGAAATTACTCCATTAGCATTGACAGTGTTAGTTTGGTGAGGAGGAGAGGTTTGATAAATATCATTCGCATCAAATGTCATATGGTCCATTGCTTTATAATCAAGTATCCACGCATTGCAATCAGCCTCTCTAGTAGATCCGAGGAAATCATTACATGGGTCCTCATCCGTCTGAGGAGGAACACCATTCAAATATAGCAACTTGTCTTTGCCTGAGATATAAATCTCAACAACCTGGGATTGGTCCAAGTTTGGTCCGAATTTGGTCCAGGTCGAGTCTTGGTTGTTTGGTCTGAGTTGAGTCCGGTTTGAATCTGGTCCAAGTCGAGTCATGTTTGGTCTGTTATGAATCGAGTCTGGTCCAAATCTGGTCTGGGTGAAGTCTTATTGGGTTTGGTCTGAGTCGATTCTCGTCGTGTCTGAGTCGAGTGTGGTCCGAATCTGGATCAGGTCTAGGTTGCTGGGTTAACTCAGCTTGGAGCTCGGTTCAAGTCACGAAAAAACACCTAAGTTTGAGAAAAAATTCTGCACGCCTACCTTCTTCGTCCCAGCATCGTCCCCACGAAGGTGTTTTTCTAAACAACGTTGGACAAGCTTCAGACAGGCGCGAAGGCTTTCGTCAGGTCAAGAGGGTCATGTACGGAATGGCGTTTCGTATGTTAACGAGCTTGAGAGTAAGGTTGCAGGATCGACGCTGGGGCCGATATGCAATGGAGAATTGAGACCCGACACAGCGAAAGACCCGGCCACCATTTACCACAACACTGCTGCCAAACTTGGCAGAGAAACTCGACTCGATGCGGCAAAACCTTCGTGTTATAATGTGGGACCCACCATGGTTGCACGATCTAGTGGGACCCATAATGAGAACGTGAGATGCCATGAGGAGTCACCATATGAGCTGGAATGAGTTGTATGATAAGAAGCACTAGCTGGAATGAGTTGGAAGATTTGAAAATCAAGTGTGACCTTCAAAGATACCATGAGCTGGTATCCTTATCACATGAGTTGGAAGATCAAGTGAGACCCACAAAGATAACCACGAGCTGTCATCTTTATCCTATGGTCACGTCCTCATAGAAGAGCTTTAATTTGAGTTATGTTAGTCTTCTAATTATGTTGAGTTATTTTATAATGATAGACTTATCTTTAAGAGTTATAGTTTGAATGTAATTAGGATAATGGTAGTTTAATTGTACTTGGACTCTACTACTTTCCTCTACTATAAATAGAGGTACTTGTACTCAAAATTAAATATAAAAAGTGAAGTAGATCTCCACTGCTCTCTCGTGAAGATTTTTAATCTAGCTTAAACTCTTTCTTTCCTTTTTTCTCTCTTCTCTCCTCTCCACCCGAGAGCTCTCTCTCTCCTTCTCTTTCTTTCTCCTTCTCTCACCTTGCTCGAGATTTCAGTAAAGGGATCCTAAATTCAGTGAAACTGAGACAAGTCTATGGCACAACTGGTTGTGACGATCATCTGCACAATCTCTTCATCGTCTTTTTTTTACTCTTAAAGAAAGGTCAAAGTTAAATTATGAAGTCTGTCACCTAAGAAAACACGAGAGGACTCCATACTCACCTTGTCCAGAACTTAAAAGTGTTATTCCTTTTTCATTGATTCATAAGGATGTATGGGGACCCTTGAGTGTCTCAAATATTTTTTGAGTCAAATACTTTATTATATTTAGTGATGATTTTACTTGTACCGCATGGTTATTTCTCTTTAAAGAATGTTCTGAAATACCATCCATATTTAAATCCTTTCATGCTATGGTACTCACTCAGTTTGGTCATAAAATAAAAGTACTTCAGTCTGATAATGCCAAAGAATATAGTTCCAGAGACCTTGACTCCTTTTGTCAAGAGAATGACATTATCCATCAAATATCGTGTGCCTACACCCTCTACAAAATGGTGTAGCAGAACAGAAGAACCCTCATCTTCTTGAGGTAGCTCACAATTTACTATATACCATGAAAGACCCATACGTATATTGGCCCCATGCCATCCTTACTGCATGTTATCTTATAAATAGGCTACCCTTCCGTTCTCGGTAATAAATCCCCGTACTCCTTATTGTTGCCACATGATGATCCTTTTTAACTTCCCTTGAAAGTCTTTGGGTGTAAATGTTTTGTTCATATTACCTCCCAAAAACACAGTAAACTTGATCCCAAATCTATCAAGTGTATCTTCTTAGGATACTCTTGTACACAGAAGGGCTATATTTGCTACAATCCCCCTCTCCAACGTTTACTTGTGTCCAGGGATGTCAATTTTTTTGAAGACTCTTCATACTATTCTCACAATGCTCCTCCAGGTCTATCTTCAGTACCAGCTTCTCCTCGACCGGTTGTGCCTCATGCTACAAAAACTGCTCAACCCCAATATACACTAGCTGACACCACACTCATTGAGTTTATGGATCCCACCAAGGTAAGTCCATCTTCTCCTGTTGTTTTTGGCTCACAATATGATACTCATCCTATTGCCTAGCGAAAATAATCCAAAACTTGCACTAGGCCCTCTTCTTCTCATCCCATATCCAGTTTTTTGTTTTATTGCCTTTATGTTGTCAATTTCTTTAATCTTTCTCCTCCATATCAATTCCACAGTCCTATCAGGAGGCTTTCAAACATCCAGGGTAGATGAAGGCGGCAATGGATGAAGAAATGCAGACACACTATGAAAATCAGACATGGGCTCTATTTTCTCTTCCAACAGATAAGAAACTTGTCGGTTGCAAGTGGGTTTTTACAGTGAAACACAATCCGGATGGGTCCGTTACTCACCTTAAGGCTCGCCTCATTGCTAAAGGCTAGACACAGTGTTATGGAATTGATTATGAGGAAACATTCTCTCCGGTGGCAAAAATGAACTTGGTACGTATTTTATTATCTTTGGCTGCTAATTCTTCCTGGTAGATATATCAGCTAGATGTGAAAAATGTTTTTATTAATGGAGATATCAAGGAAGAAATTTATATTGCAACAACCACCTTGTTTTGTGGTTGAGGGGAAGTCGGTATGTCAATTGAAGAAATCCCTTTATGGTCTGAAACAGTCTTCTTGTGCTTGGTTTGAAAATTTTAGCCAAGCCCTCATATGGGCTGGATTTCACAGATGTTCTGTAGATCACTCTGTATTTATTAAAGACACACCTAAAGGCAAGGTGATTTTAGCAGTATATGTTGGTGATATTGTTTTAGTTGGTAGTGATCCCGAGGGCATCCAGGAAACCAAGGAAAAGATATGTGCAGAATTCAAGACAAAAGATCTTGGACTACTGAAATATTTTAGGGGTATTGAAGTACTATAGTCTAGACATGAGATTGTATTATCTCAAAAGAAGTATGTCCTTGATCTACTGGATGAGACATGAATGATAGGGTGTAGACCAGCAGAAAATTATGTGCAGGAAGTGGAGAAGATGTGGATATTGGAAAATATTAAAGACTTGTGGAAAACTCATTTATCTTTGTGTAACATGGCCAGATATATCACATATAGTAAGTGTGGTGAGTCAATACATGGACAAACCACAATTCAATCATTGGCAAGCACTAGAAAGAATATTGTGATATTTGAAATGAGCTCCAGGAAGAGGGCTTCTCTATAAGAACCATGGTCACTTCAACATAGAAGGATTCTCAGATATAGACTGGGCCGGATCCCCGGATGACAGAAAATCTACTTCAAGATATTGTACGATGGTTGGGGGCAAACTTGGTTACATGGAGAAGCAAGAAGCAGAATGTAGTTGCACGGTCTAGTGTAGAAGTAGAACACAAAGCCATGACACACACAGTTAGTGAGCTTCTATGGATCAAATCCCTTCTCATTGAACTGGGATTCTATATAAAAGCTCATTTGGATCTATATTTTGATAATCGGGCAACAATACATATCACATAATATCTGGTCATCCATGAGAGAACAAAGCACGTTGATGTAGACTACCACTTTATACTAGAAAAATTCCAAACCGGTATATTATCTCTCAAACATATATCTTCACAGAGCTATGTTACAAACATTCTCACCAAAATAGTCACTCATAAGATCTTGTCCACCATTTGCAGCAAATTGGGTGTTTACAATGTTTTTTGACCCCTAGCTTGAGGGGGAGTGTTATAATGTGGGACCCACCATGAGAACGTGAGATGCCATGAGGAGTCATCACACGAGATGGCCCGAGTTGGAAGATAAGAGGCATGAGCTGGAATGAGTTAGAAGATTTGAAGATCAAGTGAGACCCACAAAGATACCACGAGCTGCTATCCTTTTAACATCAATTGGAATATCAAGTGGGACCCACAAAGATAACCAAGAGCTGGCACCTTTATCCTATGGTCACATCTTCGTAGAAGAGTTTTAGTTTGAGTTATTTTAGTGTTCTAGTTGTGTTAAGTTATTTTATTACGATAGACTTATCTTTAAGAGTTATAGTTTGAATGTAATTAGGAGAATGGTAGTTTAATTGTACTTGACTCTACTACTTTCCTCTACTATAAATAGAGGTGCTTGTACTCGAAATTAAATATAAAAAGTGAAGTAGTTCTCCACTTCTCTCTCGTGAAGACTTCTTCTCTAGCCTAAACTCTATCTTTCTTTTTCTCTCTCTCTTCTCTCCTCTCTACCCTGAGAGCTCTCTCTCTCTCTCTCCTTCTTTTTCTTTCTCCCTCTCTCGCCTTGCTTGAGATTTCAGTAAAGGGTTCCTAAATTCAACACTTCCGAAAAGGGACTGGGAATCTCCCTGTGTCGTTGCTGAAATGGAATTTTTCTCCCCCAATTGTCACTGAATTGGTTAATCCAGTGCTGATACCATGTTAAAAATGTTAGGAATTAGAAACCCTAATTCTAAACTAATGAGAGCAATAATAATTATCGCAGAAGAAGGAAAAAAAACACGAAAATACAACAAGATTTATACTGGTTCACCTCAAGGTGAGACTACGTCATGTCTTCCACTGCTGCAGTAATTCACTTTGAAAATGAAATAGTTTACAAGAGAAAACGCACTCAAATTTACAAGTATTTTTTTTCACTAACCTCTCTCAGGCTGCAACTCAATATCCTTCTCCGATGATGATTAAACCCTAATAGAGGCACCTCCAAATATAATGGAAAAATTAGGTCAACCGTAATACAAGAGTAAAATCCCCAAATTCCCAAATTGCCCTAATAGCGCACCGACTTAGCGTAAGGCGTTAATTCGGCTCTACAACTTAACAATCTCCCAATTGGAGACTAATCCATCGTCAATATCTCCTCTGAAGTGGCAACAACTTCTCAATCCTCAGAGAGAAGTCCAACTGAAGGTGCACACAACTTTAGTTTTTCAATCATAACAGTATTTGTCAACATATCAGCCGGATTTTGACACCCTTGAATTATCTCAAGTGCTAATACTCCATCCTCAAGCACCGATCTAATGAAGTGGTAACACACTTGTATGTGTTTTGTTCTGGCATGATAAACATGGTTCTTTGCTTATTAAATAACACTCTGACTATTACAATACACCACATTCTTCCCATGCTTGAGACCTAATTCTTTCAAGAGAGACTGCAACAATACCATCTCTTTGCTGGTTTTAGTCATGGCGACATATTCTGTCTTAGTGGTGGAAAGAGCTACTATCTTCTACAACTTACAGACTCAACTAGTTGTTGTATTACCCAATGTGAA
This sequence comes from Aristolochia californica, assembly GCF_029961685.1. Classification (NCBI taxonomy): domain Eukaryota; kingdom Viridiplantae; phylum Streptophyta; class Magnoliopsida; order Piperales; family Aristolochiaceae; genus Aristolochia; species Aristolochia californica. Next base: position 1,985,950 of record NW_027181793.1, read on the forward strand.
TACATATCCAGTGGTTGTCTTCCTGCCATCAATGGCTCCAACCATGTCAGCATCTACATAACCTTGTAATCCCAAGTCTGACTTTTTGAAACATAAGGCTAAGTCTGTAGTGCCTCTCAAATACCTGAGAATCCACTTCACTGCTTCCTAATGTTATTTACCCTAATTACTCATATATCTGCTCACAACTCCCACTACATGAGCTAGTCTTCATTTGCTACTAGTCCAAGCACTATTCTAATTGTAGTCAATTTCACTATTGGAGAGAAAATCTCAATGTAGTCAATGCTTTTTTTTTAAAGCCCATTACAACTAATCTTGCCTTGTACCGCCTGTTGCCATCATGTTCATCTTTTATTTGGTAAACCCATTTATTCTGCATGACCTTCTTCCCATTTGGTAACTCGGTCAATTGCGATGTCTAATTGGATACCAGTGAATCTATCTCATCCCGCATGGCAACCTCCCACTTGTTTGATTCATCAACTTACATGACTTCCTCTTACCTTTCTGGTTCACCTTTATCACTCATCATAATATAATTCTCTATAGGGGAGTACCTCTATGTTGGTCAGCTAGTTCTTACAGATCTCATGAGTTCAGTTACAGGAATGTTCTGATTTACTTCTAGGGGTATGTTTTCCTGGTCTTCCTGAGCAATATTCTCCATCCCAATAACTGGAAGATCTCTCAACATAATCAATTCAGACTTCCTGGCTGCTTTACTTGTGCTCTCAGACTCGGTTCTCAACCTATCTTTATAAAGGGCACCTTCATTGAAGATCACATCCTTGCTCCTGATAACCTTACGACTTTGGCTATCCTAGAAGCGATAACCAAAGTCGGTACCACCATAGCCAATAAAGAAACATATTTTAGATTTAACATCATGTTTACTTCTAATTGCAGAATCAATGTGAATATAAAAAACACAACCAAAAAATTTCAAGAAAGAAAGGTTTACGTCTTTGCCGCTCCAAACCTCTTCTGGTATTTTGCAATCCAATGGTGTTGAAGGACCTCTGTTGATCAAATAGGTAGTGGTTCTAATAGCCTTAGACCAGAACATCTTTGGCAATCCCACATGAAATCTCATGCTCCTAGCTTGCTCATTCAAAGTCTTATTCATCCTTTTAGCCACACCATTTTGTTGAGGTTTTCCATGAATGGCCTTCTTCATCTTGATTCCATTATTAGCACAATACCTCTTTAAATCATCATCTATGTATTCTCCCCCATGATCTGACTTCAGACACTTCACCTTTAAACCTGTCTCATTCTCTCCCATTGCACTCCATGTCTTGAATGTATAAAAAATATCAGATTTCTTTTTTTTGGAAATAAACTTATACCTTTCTACTTTCATCATCAATAAATGTCACATAGTAATTTGAACCACCAAGGGAGGTAACAGTTGAAGGCCCCCACTCATCTGTGTGAATCAACTCGTATTTTATTATCTTTTGCTTCTTTCCACCCTTTGAAAAGCAAACCCTTTTTTGCTTTCCGAAAATACAACCTTCACGCAAACTGTTGTTTACAGTTTTCAACTATGGTAGGTTCCCTTTGGACTGAAGCATATTCATTCCCTTCACACTCATGTGACAGAGCCTATAGTGTCACAAACCAAAATGAGTAACAACATCAACAACTGTGAACGTGTCTTCGCAACTGGAAGTGATGTAAAGAATTCCAGTTTTAACTCCTCGTGCAACAACCATGGCTCCCTTAATGACTTTCTGGGCAGTACTACTAAAAGTCACATTATGACATTCATCGTCAGGCGGCCCTTCAGTGATTAGATTACGCATAAATTTTAGTACATGTCTCACCTTGTAAATTTTCCACACTGACCCGTTTGACATCCTCAAATTGACATTACCAATATCGACAATATCCAAAGGTTCTCCATCAGCAAGATACACCTTCCCATAATCTCCAACAACATAATTCTCCATGATCTTACGGTGTGCAATGGTATGAAAAGAAGCTCTTGAATCTAACACCCAAGAGATAATAGGGCTATCACCCGACAGAAGTAAAACAAGTTGTACTTCTTTTGTCACCACATATGCGGCATCATTTTTATTTTCATCCTTCTTCGGTGATCTGCAGTTCTTCTTTATATGACTAGACTTGCCACAATTTCAGAATTCCACATCCCTTCTGAATTCGGACTTGTTTTTTCCATTCTTTGATTTTTCTCTACCGTTGCCCTTGTTGGAATTCCTCTCTAAGTTTATGCCCCTAGTATCGACAATTAAAGAAGAATATGATGTCAATGATTCTCCAGAGTCCTATCTACAAACTTCTTCGACAAGAATGGTATCCCGAACATCATTAAAGATCAACATCTTGTTGCCTATAGAATTGCTGAAGTGGTGACAACAACTTTTTACTATGCAAATAATCTTCGATCTACATCTTCTAGAATGCAAAATCCATACCGTCGAACTTGTTGATTCCTAGTGTCGATCCTTCTCCGCCAGCCATTGCTTTGAATCACAAACCAAAGCTCTAATAGCACATGTTAAGAATTTTATGCCCTAATTCCAAACTAACGAGAGAAATAATAATAATCGCGAAAGAAGGAAAAACAAGCACCAAAATACAATAAGATTTATACAGGTTCGCCTCAAGGTAAGACTACGTCCTGTCTTCCACCGTTGTAGTAATCCACTATGAAGATTAAATAATTTACAAGAGAAATCACAATTTTTTCTCATGAAGTAGGTATGATTCATAAGGTTGGGGAAGGAAAAAATCAAAATAATAATTAGGGTCATATTCCTGTTTTTCATCGAATAATAAAAAAAAGAAAAAGATAATCATTTCACAAAATTGAATAATTACTCTCTACAACCTTCAAAATATAGAATCATAAGTAGAAAGATAATAAATAGAAAATATGAAAATTGAAATTTTCACAAAATGGAACCCTTGAGGTTGAATTTCCCTCAAAATCAAAAGAAAAAAGTGGAAGACTTACCTTTTGTTACATTGTGGCACCCACCATGGTGCTCGAGCTGGTGGGACCCACCATGAGGACATGGGACATCAGGAAGAGTCCACACCCAAGCAAGCATGAGTTAAGGAATTAAGAATCACATGCTAAAATGAGTTAGAAGATTTGAAGATCAAGTGGGACCCACATATAACTAACAAGTTGTCAACCTTACCAAGATGAGATGGAAGATCATGAGGGAGCCACAAAGATAAGGCCACGAGCTGGCCTCCTCCCTTATATTCACATGAATGAAGAAAGAGTTCTAGTTCAATTCATATTAGTCTTCTAGTAGATTGGTTTGAATAGACTTATCTTAGAGAGTCAGAGTTGGAATATAATTAGGATTGAAAAGCTAATTTTATAAGGACTCTACCTCATCCTCTACTATAAATAGAGGTGTTTTAATTCAGAATTCATCATGTTACACATCTCATTCTCGAGTTACTCTCTCTCTCTCTCTCTCTCTTTGCTTGGCGCCACCTTTTTTTCTCTTTTATTTTTCCTTCTCTCTACCTGAGAGCTCTTCTTCCATTTTCTTCTTTTTTTTATTTTTTTTCTTTCTCTTGCTCAAAATTATGGAAAAGGGATCCTAAATTCAACATAGTATCAGAGCATTATATTTAGGATCCCTCGTCAAAGGAATGCTCTAAAGAAGTGATGATCGACACCACTCAAAGAAGGCTCTTTTATGAAGGAAGAACACAAGCCGAGAGATAAGTGCTCAATTTTTTTTTCTTTTCATGTTATTGGTTTCCAAATTTAGAAGGGGATTTAAGGATGAGTATGTGAATGATTTCATCTTATTATATTATGGATATGCATGCTTCTCTATCTAGAAGGAGCTGTCAAAACAATTTTGTCTGTTTGGAAAATTTGTTTACAGAGACCAATCCATGATCAGATTGTTGGTATTTTTTTTCGTGGGATAAGAGTTCCCAGATATAGAAAATTATTATTGAGTCTCTTATGAGTGGTATTAGAGGAAAAATCAGAATAATAATTTAACATTAATGCTAAAATTCCCCATACATCGAGTTGTTTGTAGAGTACTATTTGGTGTTATTATTAGATTTTTTTTATTTTTTTTAAGAAGGGCTTATCATGGTTGAAGAGAATATGAATATCAAAGGTGATATACTGAGAATCACCACCATACCTTTACATGGGGTATCAAATTTTATTAGTTGGACCACATCGGTTCGGAGGTTCCTTATAACAAAAGACCTACTTGGTCACCTCACCACCCGGGGACCACCTATTGATGAAGATGATATTTTTTATAATAAATGGTTAAAAATTGATACTTTGATGATTAGCTAGGTAATCAATAGCATAGAAGAACATATCTCCAACAATGTTATTCATCTTGACACTGCTAAACAAATTTGGGAGACATGTTCTAAACTGTACTCTTGCCCGGATACTCTACATAGACCATATGATATTCTCCAAAGAATGTTGAATACTATAAAAGGAGAAAATATCCATGAGTACTTGGCCCGCTTTAGAGGTTTTCTTCAAGAGTGGAACTTAGCTCAGCCTTCAACCACATATATTTCTATCCAAGACAAACAGAAGGAAGCTTAAATTACTGCTATTTGTCTTGCAAATGTTAAACCCCGTCTTGAGATTGCCAAGAGTCAGCTTTTGAGTGCTTCTGTTGTCCCCAAGTTTGATGATATGTGCGCAACACTACTTCGTATTCCAGACACTTCTTCCTCCACTACTGAAGTATCATCCGTTATGTATTCCGATCATAGAGGATCATGACCTGACCGTGGCTGAGGCCGAGGTAGAAGTTATAGAGGAGGCAGAGGAAGAGGTGGAGGGACTGGTGGTGACAGAGTAGATGGAAGAGAATGTACTCATTGTAAAAAAATTGGTCACACTATAGATCATTGCTATTACAGGGCATGCACTTACATTATAAGTGATACAAAAGAAGAAAATCCCACAAAATCAGCAACACAAAATTTTTTTACTGATGAAGAGTATGAGCTATTTTAGAAAATGAAGACAATGTTGGGTTCTTCTCTTAGTTCCTCTGCAACTACTGCTACCACTACCGCTTCAGGTATGTTATCTGCCTCATCTTCATCCTGGATAATTGACTTAGGAGTCGTTGAGCATCTTACAAGTAACAAAAAATTATTACATTCTCTATCTCCGAGTTTTTCACACAAGTTTGTTACCATAGCTGACGGTTCTCAAACCAAAGTCCAAGGGAAATGTTCCACTTCTGTCACACCATTACTTCCGCTCACTGATATTCTTTTTGTTCCTACTTTCCCTTTGAATCTATTATCTGTTAGTCTACTGACATAAGCTCAAACCCACACGAGTAAGGAAGATCCACATATCTAAGATTATTATAAGATGGGTCACACGACCAAGGAAGGCCCACAATGAGCTGGCATCCTTATCACATCAATTGGAAGATCAAGAAGGACTCACAAAAGTATCTAATCTTATGGTCACGTCAAAGAAGAGTTTTATTTTGAGTTTTGTTTGTCTTTTATCTATATTGAGTTATTTAATTATGTTAGGACTTATATTTAAGCGTTAGAGTTTGGGTGTAATTGGGATAAGGGTAGTTTTATTGTAATTGGACTCTACTACCTTCCTCTATTATAAATAGAGGTTCATATACTATGATTATAACAAGTGATTGATGTCAATGAATTATTTCACTTTTCCATAAATTCAACATGGTATCAGAGCAGGTTCTGTGAGTTGACTTGGTCAACTCACGGAGGTAATGTGATCCTTTTCTCTAATCCCTAAACCCTAAGTCTAGGTTCGTAGTTATTTTTTTAGTCCCTACGCCCATAGTTTTCTTTGTGTGTTTTGACCTCTATACATAGTTTTTTATATTGAAATTACATATTGACAGAAAGATATTTGAGTCTACTTTCCAAAGAAAACCTATTTGTTTAAGTCGGAGTTAGGTACAGAGAGATATCGATATTCGAATCAACGTAGGTCAGATTGCAAAAAGGTTCGAGCAACAACAACAATCTTCCGATTCCGAGGTACTTTTTGCTATCAAGAACTAGACTTTATATAGAGAAATATATATATCAAAAAAAATATGTGTAAGTCTATTCTTTTACCTATTCAACCAATTTTTTATCTGATTTATCTACAAAGAGAAATCGATATTTGAAGCAACAAAAGTCAGATTGAAAAAGAGGTTCAAGCGGCAGCAGAAAGCTTCAAATTCCGAGGTATTTTATGCTATCAAGAAAGAGACTTTATATGGAGAATTATATATCAAAATAAAGATACATAAGTATATTTTCTTACATATTAAATCAATCCTCAATAATATCTTTTTATAAGGATATATTATTCTTGGAAGAGTTGATGGTCATTCTGGAAAAAAAGGAGAAACAGTACTTAGTTCGGCCAGATGACAGAGGCCAGAATCTATCAGATTATTCATCTTTTGATAATTATATTTTTTGAATATATATTATAATTGAATGAAAGGTATTTAAGTCTACTTTCATAATGATAAAATTTCATGTTAATCTGATCTATTTTTAAAGAAATATTCGCATTGGAAGAATCAAATGTCATGCTGGTATTCTGTTACATTGAAAATCCGAATTTAAGCCGATTATTTTGTGTCACTTTTTGAGAGTATATATCAGGAAAATATCTAACTTCTCCCTGGTTTGAGGGCTTATTTATACATCTCTGTTATTTGGGCCTATTGCTACATCTATGATATTTGGTTCAAGCTGGGATCACTGCCATTACTTCCCAGCTTGAGGGGGAGAAGTACAAGCAATACAAGAAAGAGGTATTTATTCCTTATGTTGTGGATAAGTTTATGTGACCAAAATATTAGAGAAAGGGGGAACACATAAGATGAAGCTTGTGCATCTAAGAAAAAATATTTATATCGAATTATGATTATTTCATGGGTCCTTCTACAAGGTTTATTATTTTGGTTCATGTTATATGTGTTGGAAGATGGTCGTGTTATATTCAGCTGCAGCTATTATGTCTCTTTGGGGACATTATTATTGAAGAAGAGGTGGCCTCATATCATCATTTATTTTACCCCGTCAAAAAATATTACAGTTGGCAAACCATGATGGGCCCTGTCAAAAAAAATAATATCACGGTTAGGAAACCATGACGGAGGATACCCTCTCAAAAAATATCACAGTTGGGAAACCATGATAGGCCTTGTAAAAAACTTTCACGGTTGGGAAACCATGACGGAGGAACTTATTATTACATCTACGTTAACCCCCCCCCCCCCCCCCCCCCCCCCCCCCCCCCCCCTGTAATGACTTTTATGACTTCTTCCACTTGAGAGTCATTGTCCTGTGGAGGGACACGGTGGTGGACACTTCAGAGCAATGCCGATAGACACACTTCTGATAGAAGACGGAGTGTGCCCTACATCCAGCATTAGGACTGGAGTATGAAGCAATGGCTTACCGGCTAGGAGTGATTTTTACTCTAACTTATATTATGCCAGCAGGGCCTCATGGAAGGACGCAACAAAGTAAGGGGGAATGTTGGAAGATGAAGGCATATTGGAAGATGCACCATTTTATACAAAAATATTCTATATATCATATGCAGCAAGTTAGGAGTTCATGTTGTTCTCTCACCTCCAGATTGAGGAGGAGTGTTGGAAGATAAGCTCAAGCCCACACGACCAAGGAAGGCCCACATGTCTAAGATTATTATAAGATGGGCCACATGACCAAGGAAGGCCCACAAGATGGGCCCATGCCCATAAGAAGTAGGACCCACAATAATTACAATGAGCTGACATCCTTATCACATCAGTTGGAAGATCAAGAAAGACTCACAAAGTATCTTATCTTATGGTCACGTCAAAGAAGAGTTTTAGTTTGAGTTATGTTTGTCTTTTATCTATATTAAGTTATTTAATTATGTTAGGACTTATCTTTAAGTGTTAAAGTTTGGGTGTAATTGGGACAAGGGTAGTTTTATTGTAATTGGATTCTTCTACCTTTCCTTCCTCTATTATAAATAGAGGTTCATGTACTATGATTACTACAAGTGATTGATGTCAATGAATTATTTCACTTTTCCATAAATTCAACACACATCTCATTCTCGAGTTACTCTCTCTCTTTGCTTGACACCACCTCTTTTTCTCTTTTATTTTTCCTTCTCTCTACCTGAGAGCTCTTCTTCCCTTTTCTTTTTTTTCTTTCTTCTTTCTGTTGCTCGGAATTATGGAAAATGGATCCTAAATTCAACACCTTTTACATCAAATTTCTTCCGTCATCAATGCCAAAAGTCGGCTACAACCGATTGAAAGATGAAGACACTGAGGAATAGGGATGGATGACATTTGGCGAGGAAGAAAATCAACATCGCAGTCTTAAAATAGGGTGTAGAGAGTCAAATTTGAATTTTCTGAATAAATTGCTCAAATTAGTTATGACAAACTAGAGAAAGAAGGAAGGATTAGAGAAGATGGGAAGAGAGGGAGGTTGTGTCGCGATTTTCCCATCTAGACTTTGAAGTTTCGAAAGAGTGTGAAACGAAGCTCCTGAAGTCAAAGGAAAAAGAAAATCATAAATGGGCCGCAAAATTTGGAAAGGGGGTTTTAGACTTTTGGTGTTAAGTAGTCGAGCCGATTTGCGAGCTCATGAACTGATTCACAACTCAGTTTAGTTTGACTCGATTACTTAAACGAGCACGAATTGCCCCTCGAATTCGATTTGGGTTGATTTCTAATCGATCCGAACCAAGCTAGGATTGAGCTGAGCTCAAACTATTGATGAACAAGCTCTGTTTGATGCCACCCCTACACACTATTGATCAATCATAGCTTTCCGTGATCGATCAATGTGTCTGTTAGCTTTTTGGTAATGGGTAAAAAATAGTTAGTTTTGCTAGAAAACTTACAATAAGGTCCCAAATGAGTTAGGGACTAACCATTGAGCTTATATTAGCATACCAAACCTTTGGAAATTATTTTATATTTTATATTACCATTTTACTCTTTTGAGAGAAAATTGATGCATTTTCTCAAATCCCTCATCTTCTCTCAAATTTTCTTGCATACATTGTTCCATCAAGCTCCAAACAATTTGTCTCATGTGCTTAAAGATTTGGAATCTTGGATCTCACATAGAGAAGGGCTATGCCTCCAAAAGAAAGTTGTAAGTTTGATTTTTCCATCGTATTTTCAAACTTTCTTTGATAGGGGTTATTTAATACCTTAAAGCTAGAAGAATTGGCATTTTAGAACATGTAACCTTGAAAAGAAGTACTTACTAGAGCTGAAATCTAATTATGTAATTGAAACTCTTGGGGAGAGATCAATTGTGCATTGGGGATTACACATGGCTTACAGAGTGTTTGAATAAATTTGTATTTTCCAGTTAAGTAATTAGTAGAATTTTCCCAACAAGGACTCTTAGATGGTATCTATCATTAGAGGAACATTGGGAATAAATAATCATTGTCTCCCATGATATATGCTTATTTTATTATTTGTTCCTTTATTTTAACACTCCATGCGCGTTAAACGATTAACTTAAAACCTCAATTCACCCACCTCTTGAGAAGCCAACTAAGCCAACAATAGGTATCAAAGCAAGCCAAAGCTTGAAATCAAAATCCTAATTGATTTCCTTGATTGATTTCAATGGTATATCAAGTGGATATTATGTTCCAAGAGGTCATGATCCTTATTCTACACCCATGCTTGTTAGTTCACAATACCAATGGTGGGAAATTATAATGGAATTTTTCTTGCAATACATTAGATTCGAATTATGTGAAGCATTAATTAGTAGACCCTTCATCCCATCCAAAACTATAAAAGGAAGATCTATTCCAAAACAGGTATGTGATTGAGATGACCTAGACATTGCAAAAGTTGATGACAATGCTAAGGCTATGGAACATATTCTCAGTTCCTTAAATGATGAATTGCTATATTATTTTTCATCTTATAAATCCGCCAATGATTTATGGGATAAACTAGATATTAATTTTTCTAGGAACATGGAATGTGGCTCTTCCCACTTCAAGTACACTACACTTAGTGACATTATAGGCATTGAAGATAATATGCACTCATGCTTGGTAGGAAATATCATCTTAGATCAAGATTAAACTTCAGAAAAGTGATAGTTGGGGAAAACTAGACAAGGAAGAACTTGTTGGCCCAAGTGGTTTCTCAATAGGGGGTGAATTGAGAATTTGCCTTTAAAAATTTAGTGCTTGTAAATAAAATTAAATCCAAGTAAAGAATTAACAAGCACATACCAGAATAGGAGAAATTTGTTTTGTTATCAATGTTTCACTATTGGTAGTCACCGTCCAAGAACCCTTTCTTGGGGAAATTTCACTAATAACTATTAGAAAAAATTACACAAAAGATATTTTGACTCTCCTTTAGCTACATATATGCTCAAATACATGATTACAAGTCTGTCCTTGAGATTGATTAGTTAAATTCTAGCTATAGCTAGCTCTCTTATCTAGATTAACTAGCTCTAGATCAGTCGTGTGAAGAAAATAATGAAAATACAAAATAAAGGAAAACTTACTCCCTTGAAGTTTGGAGAGACAACTTTCTCCTTGAGATTTCCAAGTCTCTAACCTTTGATGCACAAGAGGAAATATTTTTGGATCTTGAATTGCTATGATGCACATAGAATATGAGAGAGATCGGGAGTTTTTGCAAGTTGGTAGCTCTTTTCTCTCAAAAATGAGTTTGGAAAGAAATTTCAAGTAAGATCAATGGGCGAATGTATTGAATTGCCAATAAATGCTCTTTGTGACTATTCACAAGACATTTGGAGGTGTATTTATAAGTTTATCAATCAAATTAGTCATTTTTTCCTGTTTTCAAAAAAAAAAAAAAGTGTTGATCAATTACTAGAAAAGTATAACAATTAGTCATGGATGATTATATTTTTGTGTTCCCTAGGGTTGTTGATCAATCAGACCATCAATTAGTGAAATTCTCAACTTGTTAAAATTCGATTGATCGATCAATCAAATTAGGTTAACAAATCATGTTTTATGAAACTGGCTATGTAGAGTTTTGGATGATGGATCATTGTATAAGATATGATCAATCTTGCTTTATAACTCAATATGGCAGGCTTCTGGAGGATCGGTTATGCTTTATACATTTCTTTCGTTCAACATATGTCATCCTATTTTACTAAGTAGGTTTTAGAAGACCATTGTGGCATCAACATATATCATCATTTTACTCTTATTTTACCATAAATATAGTTCTTTGTTTTGGCTTAGACGTAAAAGCTGAATTTTGGTTGATAACATGTGGGATGAGATATGGATTATAGATAAGTAGCAACTCTTACCTCTTGGAATAGATGTCTTATATATTTATCATCTGTTGGATTAGATGGTACTTGTACATATGAAGTGTGTTCTTCTAAGATTTCATCATATGCAACAATGGTGAATGAGCCTTTAGGTTTGGGTTAAGAATTTGATATGGGACTTCATGGAAGGGTCTTATACAGGGTAACCGAAAGAAGTTTATGTGAACCTTGTCAAATTTTAGACAAGATGATGTCAACCCTATTTGGGGCGCCAAGTAGGATGTATTTGGACCTCCTTCAGGATGTCGAGGGAGGGATAAGAAATACTGATAAGGGTTACATGAGTGGCATGACGAGTTTGAACTCAAGTATAAGGGCCTCAACTGTAGTGAGGAATAACTACCTCATTGAATGACCAATGTGTTCAATCTAAGGATGTATTGCATTTGTATGGAAAATGTGGTGCAAGTGTATGAAGTTCGACCGTATGTTTTGTCTGAAAATGCGAAATATCCTACTATTAATCTATATTAGATATATTGTTTAATAATATATAAGTTTTCTACCCTAGTTGATATGATTAGTCCTTAGCCTTCGTTTTAAATAAGATCATGTTATTGGAAAATTAGAGATGGTCCTATTGTATAACTTTTTAGATGTACAATGTGAAATATGTTGATAGGGAAATAGGATGATCTAAAGTGAAAGGTCTTATATTGCAAGTGTTACTTGTTGTTTAATATGGATAGGTGTTTCTTTAGATCGATTTTTTTATTGGATTTATGGATAGGACTGATTGGTGATAGCAAAGGACCTCGAGCTTTGTATCAAATCTGAAGGAAAGTTATGAATTCTGAGATTTTGTTTTTATCTATTTTTATAATATCAAATCTGAAGGAAAGTTATGAATTCTGAGATTTTGTTTTTATCTATTTTTATAATAATTTAATATATATATATATAAATACTATTTTGGTGTGTTAGTAAATACATTATATACTTGTTTAAGCGCCAATAACTGATCCAATACGAAAAACTATTTGGTACAAAACATGAGAAATGATATCTCAGTTATTTGATCATGATTAATGACTATCCCAATCGTCCGATCAATGGCTATCACAGCCATCCAATCATGATCGGACGGTTAAGATAGCCATTTTCGCATGATTTGCACCAAATGATTTTTCGTATGATAATTTGATATTTTTATTTTATTATTTTAATTATTCGCTTAAGAGTTTATTTACTGTTTTTCTTTTCCACTCGTGCATTTGAGAGGTCGCCTACCCCATTTGTCTGTCTTTCGATGCTCCTGTTCTTCCGGCTCCTCTGGGAAAATGCAGAGGTTCCTCTCTTTTACTCTCAAATCAGTCTCGAAATCCTCCTATGATTTTCCTGCTTCATTTCACATATGCAACACTTCTAGAAACCTGAATTGTCTCGGGAAGAAAGGCACAAATAAGCTCCTGACTTCTCCTCTTTCTCAGTCTAATTCAACTTTTTGCATCTGCCCCCATTCTTTTCATACATTGGGACGTCAAATCTATAAAAGCCTCACCAACTTGAAACTCATTGAGGTTGTCTGTAATCCCATTAACTTGAAGAAGTTAACCACGAGTACTCGTTTGGCGGTTCTCAGTAGAAGAGGTTTCTCAAGGTGGAGGTACCACGGAGGTTCGTCATGGTATAATTTTTCCGGTTATTTTGTTTTATTTTCTTTCAATTTCATTTTACGGGATTTCGGTTATGCTATCATTTTGGACAGGGTTTTGATGATTTGAGTACTCGTCTTTACGCTGTATTTGAAAACTTTCAGTTAAAAAAATGCGAAGTCTACGTGCCACTTGGTTTGAACACCGGTCTTTTTGCGGGTGGGAAGCTATACATCATCTACTTTCCCTATGCAAGCAGATGTTGGTAGTGTTGAAATAACCAATTAAAGAGCTACTGAGAAGTTCACCCTATACTATCATACATTTTGAGGAAAATTCAGTTTAAATTTCTGTGGTCAAAATTTAAACAGCCAAAGGCAGAAAGAAAACCTTGAGACTTTTGGGACTTCAAAGCATTGTGTTTTATATCCTTGGATATTTTAATAGTTGTCAAAATACCGTTATGTATGGAAGAAATTAATAAATGTTAAAATATCTCCTTCTTGGTTCAGAGTAAATTGTCTCGTTAGCTTTGTTCAGTGTAAGAAAGCTGGTTGGTAGTTGATGAGGTATTCAGATCTTTTCAAAGACCACAAAATCTTCTGAAGCCTCAAAGATAAATCAACCTTTATCAGGTATCGTTGGCTATATTAATGCCAAGACTTGGGTCATATGCATAAAAAATGCCATGGCATATGGTCAAGTGAATGCCAACTGGTTTTTGATTGTGTATCCTAAAGATAAGCCAGAATCCTGAAATATACTATTTTAGCCAGAAAGTATACCCGAGGACTTCATGGGACAAATCTTAAGTGTTTCCTTTGTGATCTTACATGTTGCAAACATAAACACATCTTACCTAGAAAGATTTTGTTCTGTATCTTTCATGGTCTTATGCTCTCTGACGACCATTTTCAGGAGATCATTTCTGCCAAATGCAGATGAAGTTGTCTGGGGTTTGATTGGCATCAATGTTGCCGTTCTACTCATGTGGAGGAGTGGAGATTGGTTGTTTATGCTAAGACACTTTACTGTGAGTATTTCAAACAATAAATTTTCATTTGGGGTGGAGGGTTGTGCAACATTTAAACTCAATAACAGGTTGGGATCTGAATTAATTTTGTGGAGGTTGGAATCACCCCTATGGTTATTGATGAAACAAGTTCTTGAAGTTGACATTGGGCTTGTAATTAATTAAAAGCATTCCAATTGTACTACCTTGAAAAAGTCAGCGGGGCAATGACTTACTTCCTTGGAATGACATCTAGGTTGCAGAATGGTCCACTCTCCTTCCTCTGTTCTCTTAGTTTAGCCTGAAACATGAGAATACTTGGTTGTTTCCTTGAGCAGGTGTCAATGGAGAACTTTAAAAGTGGCCGGATACACACATTGCTGACATCAGCATTCAGTCACAAGGATTTTGGACATCTCTTACAGAATTGTTTTGGCCTTTACTTTTTTGGTACTCATGTACGTCTTCTACACTTATGTTCTTTTCTCAAGAAACTTTGGTGCCAAAGTAGGTCTGCCTGGTAATCATCATTATGTCCTTATGCAGTCTACATTAAAGTTGGGTACATGATACCTCCTCTTCCATTCGGTCCTTAGCTGTGTTCACTAAGTTGTCATTTTTGTCTTTCCTCTGTTTGTTGTTAATTGCTCAAGTGACAATACATAACTCTCTTCATTGATAAAATTTTGGCCCTGTGCTTGACACACCTGAACCATTTTATACAAAACTCACTTATCTTCTCACATTGTCTTATGATCACTTTATTTTGTCCTTCCTAGTGCTGCCACAAATTCATCTAAATATTCTCATCATGATCATCTTCATTTTTTTAATTGTTGCATCTTCATTGCTTAACTTTCTGCTCCATAGAGCAGATGGGCTAGCACTGATCTTGTTTGATTTGGCTGATATCCCTTTCAACACTTGCCCATCCCATTGCACTCGATATCCCACACTTAAACCATCATACATAAGTGCATCCTCTTTAATCTTCCACATCTTCTAAAATGGAGCCCAGCTAGTGAAAAGTGTCTGTTTGGGTAAAGCTTGACCCTGTATACTGGTAATAATAGAAATGAAAAAGAGTGTGAAAGTGAAGATAGAGGAGGACATTGAAAGCTTTGGTTAGTTGTAGTGGTTTGTTGACTTTTTCCTTTAGTTTGTAAGTAAGTTGATAAACTGAAGTCACTTTTATGTTCAGTAGAGTCTAATCTTCTTCCTTTCTGTTCAAGTTCATTATTAGCCATTGTTAGGTGGAACAATCCAGACTAAAAGATAGAATGTGAGAGACAGGCGGTCAGCTTAATTTCAGTTGTCTTATCATTATTCACTTTTATAAACATAGGTCAAAACCAAACTTCCTAGTTAAGTAAAAATCAAACAAGGAGTTTAACTTGACAAAGAGTTACATGTTTAAGATATTATGTTATACTTGAATACAAAAACCGTCTTTCTCTAGTACTTGGACACTCCCCTTCAAGTGGCCAAATACAGATCATTGAGGCCCTGCTTTGCACATTTGGATTGCTGGCTTGCTAGAGATAGATGACAATGAAGATGATGCTAAAGCTTTTCTATATACCCATCTATAAGCTGATTTGTCATGAAACATGCTCGATAGATACAGTTTTGTCCTACACCTTATCTCATCGAAAAAGAAAAAAATGAAAAAAATTCTTGGCTTTGTATATCTGCCTGCTTCTTTACAAGCTTTGGAACTGTTGAATAAGTTCTTGGACCGAAATTCATTAGTACACACTGTAATTTTCTTTCAAGTTAGAAGTACATAACATGGAGGAAACTTCAAATTGTTGTTTTTTTTTTTAACGACAAATTGTTGTTCAATATTTAGTTTACTCATCTTTATTCTCTCATTGAGTAACACTTCTATCTCAAGAAATCCAATTAGACAAGGCAAAACCTATGGAAGATTGAAGGACCAACTAGGCTTTATATGTATATGTGTGTATAATATATATGTATATATATGTGTGTGTGTGTGTGTATATATATATATATACACACACATCCGTATAAAGCTTAGGTGCACCTCATTTATATTTTTACCATCAAAATTGAATTGAATGACTTAAATTGATTTATTGTATTCTATATTTATTCATTATCCAATGCATTAATGTTGGTGTTATTTTTATCAATTTTTATGGTAAGTATGGAGATAATGGCATTGTTATAAATACAATAAAGTGAATAACATAAGGTTACTTTGGCGTGGCACTTCCTTGGATTTTAAGTATCATCTTGTAGGTTAGAAGGATGTGTGCATATCCAAATCTCGGGGAGGTTTGGGTATCCGGCTCACCAAGGATATGAATATGGCCCTTCTCCTCAAGTGGATTTGGAAGTTCAACACTGCTGGTAGTAATCTTTGGAAATCGATGGTATCTTCTAAGCTGAGCTGGCAAGATCACTGGTGAACCTCGGGAGGTAGGAGATCTGTGCTCTCTCCAATCTGGAGAGCTTTCTTCCTTCTCCCCCCTCTATTCAGATCGGGTATTTGTTTAAATAAGAAAAGTTGGGTGCAACCCGACCCTGATTATTGAGTGGTTGGAGTCCCGGTTGGCCACTTGGAGAGGTCGGTTCTGTTAGGAATTAGACGCCTTAATTCCAAACTAACGAGAGCAATAATAATAATTGCAAAAGAAAGGAAAAGCAAGCACGAGAACAAACAAGATTTAAACAAGTTTGCCTCAAGGTGAGACTATGTCCTGTCTTCCGCCGTTGTAGTAATCCACTATGAAGATGAAATAGTTTACAAGAGAGATCGCACACGCTTACAGGTGTTGTTTTTCTCTAACCTTTCTTGGCCGCAATTGATGCTCCTCAGATGACGATAAAACCCTAATAGCAGCGCCCCAAATATAAAGAAGAAATTAGGGCAACCTACAGGAATAAAATTCGTAAATTACCCTTAATGAAACAACAATTAATATATTGTGGATCGACTATTAGTAGTTAACTTAAGGTCGATACGCGTACCGACTCAACGTAGGGCGTTGATTAGGCCCCACAACTTAATAGGTTCCTCTCGAAAGCTGGAAGACTTGTCCTTTTTTAATCCTGTTTGGCTGGTATCTCCAATTAGTTCCTCTCCTTCCTACATTGTTTGGCCACGGTTTGTATGCAAATTGATAGATTGATGAAAAGGTTCCTTTGGCGTGGCACTTCGTCAGATTTTAAGTATCATCTTGTAGGTTGGAAGGATGTGTGCATCTCCAAATCTAGGGGAGGTTTGGGTATCCGACTCACCAAGGATATGAATATGGCCCTTCTCCTCGAGTAGATTTGGAAGTTCAACACTACTGGTAGTAATCTTTGGAAACCGATGGTATCTTCTAAGCTGAGCTGGCAGGATCATTGGTGGACCTCTGGAGGTTGGAGATTTTTCCTCTCTCCAATCTGGCAAGCTTTCTTCCTTCTCCTCCCTCTATTCATATCAAATATTCGTTTCCATGTTGGAAATGGGTGTGCGGTTCGTTTCTGGGAGGATTGGTGGGTCAACTCCGGGCCCTTGAGGACCTCCTTCAGCAGTATTTGATGAGCTTCTACTCAACATTGACTCTCTATCGAATATGCCTGGAGATCTGGCTCCTGGGATCATCACCTCCGGTGTGGGCTGGATGACTCGGATTCCTTACTAGCCTCTCGCCTTTTGGAGATTATCTCATCCTCTAGACCCAAGGATGCCTCCATTGTTCATTACTTATGGGTTGCTGCAATTTAGAGTGGCTGGCTATTAATGCTATTGGTTTATCAGGGGGAATTCTCCTCCTTTGGTATTCATCTGTTGTTGAAGTCTTAGACTACGTCATTGGTTCCTTTTCTATTGGAATTAAGTTACGTGACAGATGCACCGGTTTTATTTGGGTGCTCGCTGGAATCTATGGGCCCACTCGTTATTGGGAATGCTGCTCTTTTGGGAAGAACTCTCTGATCTTCTCCCCTCGCAACCAGAATTACTTACACTGTGTGTCACTTTGCCGACTTCATTGGAAATTTTGAATTGGAGGATATCTGCCTTTCCGGCAAAACCTTTAGCTAGTCTAATGCGTAGAGGCCGCCCATCCTATCCAAGCTAGATCGTTTCTTCGCCACTGGTGATTGGTTTAGATTCCATGAGAATGTCTGTGGCTCAATTTTAAACCGCCCATCCAAAATGACACCAAATTTGACAAATGCGGCCAGTCCCCCTTTCTGTTTGACAATGCTTGGCTGATAAATAAGCAATTTGCTGATTGTATTAACTCGTGGTGGGCGGTTATTGGGGGCTCTAATTATGATGGTTGGATTTTCCCTCTCAAGCTGAAGCAGCTCAAAGATAAGCTCAAGTCTTAGTCCTCAAAATGTTGCCTCTTTGCCCTACCGATAGGTTCTTGCTCCAGTCTTAGATTGCTGGTCTTGACCTGATTGGGGAGCAAATGTGCCTTTATCATGCTGAATTCTCTCATTGCATCTCTCACCAAAATAAATTTCAATCTATTCTTTACACTGAATGGGTGCAATGGAGGTAACAGGCCCGTTTTAAGTGAGTGGCCAAGGGTGATGCCAGCACAAAGTTCTTTTATGCTATTGTCTCGGCCCGTCGGGGGACTAACCAAGTCACTTTTGTCTATTGACAATGAAGTTCCATCGGATAGGGCCTCCATTACTGATGCCCTTCTCAGTTTTTTCACAAATCTATACAGGGAAGATTGCCACCGCCCCCAGCTGCCTCGCCTTCACTTCACCTCGATCTCTCCTGCCTTGGCAGTCTTCATTGAGCTCCCTGTCTCGCACCTTGAGGTTGAGAATACTGTTATGGGCCTTCCTTGTGATAGGGCCCTGGGCCTTGGCGGATATAATAGTGAATTCTATAGACTTTGTTGGCCTACCATGAGAATGTACGTTCATTCTCTCCATGGTTCACAACTTCTACAATCGAGGCATTTCTTTTAAAAGTGTCGGCGTTTCCCTTATTGCACTTTTGCCTAAGAAAACCAACGTTGAGCATCCGCATGATTTTAGTCCGTTTAGTCTTTTGTTTTTGTTTTTTTGAAAAAAGATGTATTTATATTAACAAGAGAAAAATTACAAAGGGAGAGGGAGAAAATCCCTAACAACAAGAGATTGTAGGGGTGCTCTTTGCTTGGTTAGCACATCTACTGTCGAATTTGTAGATCTCGGGATGTGAGTCCAAATACAAGAGAATAGTGAGGTAATTTCTAAAATCTCCCGAAAAATGTCCAAATGGCACCACAAGGGAGGGGAAGCATACTCGCACCCGCCAATGACCACCTTTGAGTCCCCTTCAATGTGAAGGGGGCCACTGCATTTGACTCTGAAAACGCGAAGCTCATTGAGGAGGCCATGGAGCTCAGCCGACGTTTAATCGGAAATGCCTAATGGGCCGGCATAAGAAAAACATTTATTGCCGGATAAATTCGAAATAACTCCCCCAAAACCAGCGATCCTAGGATTGTCGAGAGAAGAGCCATCAAAATTCAACTTTAGGTAACTAGCTTCCGGGGGAGTCCACTCCCGCATGACTTGGACCTTGGTCCCAATGTGCATCTTTGCCAAATTGCTCCAATTTTCACGGATAGAGGTACACTCGGAAGAGGAAAAAGACTTCTTAGTCAGAAGCCAAGAGAAGATTTGGACCGATAACCTGTCCGCTACTCTTACCGCTGATTCACTTCTAGTATCGAAACGCCTTCGGTTGCGTTCATTCCAAAGCCCCTACGGAACGAAACTGGCACAAGCGGAGATCTTCACTTTTCCGAGACCAGGAAGGAGATAGCCAATGAGCGACTTGCTGAATTGCAGCCCTAACTTGCAAAGAACGGAGGTTCACACATTCCATGAGAAGGAGCACTGTAGCAGAATTTGATTGGTGGTTTCAACCAATGTGTTGCAAAAAGGATAGAGGGGGTCGATAGATGGGTGACCCCTTCTTCTAAGCATGTCTGCCGTGAGAATCTTACTTTGGCAAGCGCTCCACATGAAGAATTTTATCTTTGGCGGTGCACAAAGATGCCATACAAAGTATATATCTCATGCTTCCTTTGAGTTGAATCCTAGCCAGTAATGTATCTGTATGCAGATGAAACTGAGAAGGGCCGTTTTTTTCAGGCCACCAAATGAGTTTGTCTGCATCGGAAGGTCTAATTCTGACAGAATTTAAAAAATCCATCAAGCGGCTTGCTTCCAAAGCCTCCATGTTGGAGAGACCCCTTCGGGGATGTAGGCTCAAACCACCCCCCTCAAAAGCATCAACTACTGATATCTCCTTTTGTGTAGAGAGGAGGAATAGATTCCTGAAAGAGATCCGTAAAGGTTCCTGCCCTGTCCACCAATCATCCTAAAATTTAAGGGATTTACTTGTGCCAACAAAGAATCTACTGGTTGAGGAAATGTGTTGAAGAAATGAGTATAGTGATCTCCAGATTGAGGATATGCCTCTCCGATTGCCACCTGACATACACCATGGAGAATTCCAACCAAGCTTGACAAGAACCATTTCCTTCCAAAAGTTAGAAGAAATTGTGTTGAACTTCCATATCCATTTGAGGAGCAGAGCTTGGTTCATTTCCTTTGATTTTCGAATCCCCAACCCTCCCAATCTCTTTGGCAGACAAACATCATCCCATCTGACTAGGTGATATTTAAATGCATCGCTCGATCCCCTCCAGATAAACCTTTTTTTTAGCTTATCCATGATCTTACATGCGGAAGAAGGGCAAGGCATAAACGATAAAACATAATTCGGGATGCCTGCTATACAAGACCTAAGGATGATGAGCCTCCCAACTTTCTGAGTAGACGCTCCTTCCAGGTTGCTAATCGGGACTCAATCTTTTCAACCACCGGATTCCATAGACTTTGGGATATGCAGCCATTAAATAGGGGGAGACCAAGGTAAGTTGTTGGAAAACTAGTTGTTGTACAACCAAATATATTTGCCATCTCTGCAAGAAACTTAGGGCCAAAGTTGAATCCCATGAGAGATGTTTTCCCCCAATTAACTTTCTGCATAGAGGCTAATTCAAAAAGGCCCAATACTGCTTTGATCCCTCTAGTTCCTTCTATATTTTTTATTCCAAATATAATGGTATCATCTGCATACTGAAGTATGGGGATATTAAAAGCCTGTTGGGGACTAGTGGGGGGGATCCATCCAAGATTATCAGCCAAATAAAACATAAAGGAGAGGAATTCTGCTACCATGTTGAATAAGAGCAGAGAGAGCGGGTCACCCTGTCTGATCCCCCTGGTACCTTCGAAATACCCATAGATTGAGCCATTGAGGATGAGAGAGTAGGAGGCTGAGCCCACACAACTTCTGATCCAAAATAGCCACTTTTCCACCGAAACCCATTTTTTCCATTATCTCATCAAGCAAGATCCAATTAACTCTGTCAAAAGCTTTAGGGCGATTCTCGGGTCCTGGTTACGGGGAAGTGATCAATAAGCTCATTTGCTGCCATTGTGGAATCTAAGATTTCTCTCCCCATAAGGAAAACTCCTTGCCCTCTGTGGATGAGTTCAATTAGTCTTGTCTCTAGCCCATACAAGATCATTGCTCACATCCTGGCTTGTCATCTAAAGGTTGTTCTTCCCACCATCATCACTGCGATCAAAATGCTTTTATTTGCAGCTGAGACATTTTTTTGTTTGTTTGATGAAATATGATTTTATTAAGAGAACAAAAAGAGGAGCTAACTCTTAACAACAAGAGGTTGCAAGGAGGCTCCTTGCTTGGCTAAAACATCATCCACAAAATTTGCTGATCTCGGAATGAGAGACCAAAAACAGTCAAATAAATTGACAATATCCATAATTTCAAAAAAAGCGTCCCAATGGCGCCACAGAGGTGCAGAGGAATTCTCACACCAACCAATCACCACCTTGGAGTCTCCCTCAATCAAGATGGGCCTGAAGCAATGATTGCAGAAAACACGGTGTCCATTAAGTAGGCTTTGAAGCTCGGCCGTCGTGGAGTCCGCAATACCGAGAGGGCCGGAGAAGGAGACGATCTACTTCCCAAGAGAGTCACGAATCACGCCGCCAAAACCCGCTAAGCCAGGGTTACCGAAAGAAGATCCGCCAAAATTCAATTTAAGGATACCAACAGGCGACGGGGCCCACTCAAAAATAACTGGGGGCTTCGAAGAAATGTGGAGCTGGGCAAGACATCTCCAATTATTTCTGATGGAAGATCCTGAGAAGGGGGTGAAGGCTTTTCGAGAGTGGAGCTATGTAGCAATATTGCCTGAGATGGTTTCAATGACTCTATCTTGAGTGCTGAACTTGGCATTGAATCTCCTTTGATTGCGTTCTTGCCAAAGGCCCCAGGGGATGAATGCGGAGAGGGCAAAGATCATCAATTTTCCAAGACCGGGGATAGGGGTCCCTGCAAGCTTTCGGCAGGTGGCGGGTAAGTCCTTTGGGAAGCAGAGATGGAGCCCAATTCGGCTAATAATCGACGTCCAAATCTCCCAAGAGAAAGGGCACATGAGAAGCAGATGACTAACAATTTCTTCATTGGCATTGCAGAAAGGGCAAATGGGGTCAACCCCGAGCTGGCCACGAATTCTGAGATTATCAGCAGAGAGGATTTTGTTGCGGCATGCACTCCACATGAAAATTTTTACTTTAGGGTGGGCGTTGAGATGCCATGTGAACTCCACTTCATGCTTGGGATCACGAGTAATCTCTCCTCGAATAACAAGGTAAGCGTAGGAGACTGAGAAGGAGCCACTTTTATTCAGACTCCAGATTAATTTATCTGATTTGTTAGGTTGAATTCTGGCTGGCTATAAAGTGTCCAAAAGGCGATTGGCTTCAAGACCTTCAAGTTCCGATAGACCACAATGAGGTTGAATGTTCCATCCCCCATTATTGGTGACTTCAACAATGGTAATATTCCTTAATCTTGAAATTCTGAAGAGGCTAGGGAAAGAATTCTGAAGAGGCATATCACCCAACCACCAGTCTTCCCAAAATCTAATATGATGGCCATCACCCACAAGAGGCTCTCATGCTGCAAAAGGAGATGCCATTCTTAAAAAATCCCTCAACCATCTTATAAATATCTCCCTTGATAATCGGCCAAGCACGGTGGTAGAATTCACCGTTGAATCCATCTGGGCCCAGTGCCTGGTCACAAGCCATGCCCTGGACTGCCTTTTCAATTTCCTTATGGGAGAAAGGAGCTTCGAGAAGAGATGCAACAAAGTGA
Organism: Aristolochia californica; assembly: GCF_029961685.1. Classification (NCBI taxonomy): domain Eukaryota; kingdom Viridiplantae; phylum Streptophyta; class Magnoliopsida; order Piperales; family Aristolochiaceae; genus Aristolochia; species Aristolochia californica. The sequence goes on from NW_027181793.1 coordinate 2,009,180, forward strand.
GAAAGGTGGCCAAAATGAAGCTGCTGGACTTTGGGTCGATTAAGATAAATCATTAGTTTATAAATCTATGAAAAAACTGAACAACTCGTTAGTAATTTGGATCCTATCCGACGTTACCTCGTTATTGATGCATAAAGAGGTAATTCGGTTGGATCTCTTCCTCGTCGATGTGAGGGAGTGGAAAATTTTTGTGTTGGCATCTCCATCAGTTAGCCATTAAAAATGGGCTCTTTGCTTCCAGCTGATTCTTTTCTGAACTAGGAGAATTTGCAACTCTGTTTGAAGCGAAAGGCGAGTGGAAAATTCAGATTGAGTTAGATACCTTTGCTCTTCTGATGAATCCAGCTTGGCGATGCGGTTGAAGAGAGGATTTTTTTGCTCTAGCTGTTTGACGATGCCGGAAGGACCAGTCCTTAAGATTCTTTTTAAAGAGTTTGAGCTTTATCGGTAGAGACCACTCTGGTCGACCCCAAGCCAGCAAGCTAGACCACCAGTTTTTTCAATAGTACATCAAAATCAGCATCCGAGAGCCAGATGTTTTCGAATTTGAATGGGGGGAGGGACCCCATCTTCCACACGAGGTGGATAATAGGATGGGTTAGTGATCGGATCCTACTCGATTCAGGACTCTTCTGGATATATCATCATAAAGATGAAGCCAATTTGAATCAGCAAGAAAACGATCCTACTTCGAGAGGATAGGATGTTGCTGCCCATTTGACCAAGTGAATGCCTTTCCGGAGAGGGTGATTTCTTCCAACTCTCTACTATCGATGAAGTCAGCAAAACCCCTCATAGAAGATGAGATGTGAGTAGCTGGAGGTAGTCTTTTATCGCAAAAACGAATTGTATTGAAATCTCCCGCAAAGCTCCATGGCAGAGGCCATTGGAATTGGAGGTCAGAGAGCTACTCCCAGAAATTTCTTTTCTCGTGATAGCGGTTAGGACCGTAAACTCTGGCGAGACACCACTGAGAACCTGAACAACGATCATGGAAATGAATCCCCACCGAGTAAGTTCCGTGATTGGTGTTGATTGCATCGACAAGGGAGCCATCCCATAGCACCATGATTCCACCAAAGTGGCCGATCGAATTTATGGCCGACCATTGCAGTGAGGGGCAGTTCCAAAGGTCATAGGCAAGGCAGTCGTTTGGACTTTGGCATTTTGTTTCTCGGAGCACCACAATAGAAGGCTTGAATTGTGATAGGAGGTGACAAATTATTGCTCGCTTCCATGAAGAACCTACTCCCCGAACATTCCTAAAGATCAAGATCATTTAGAACTGATTTGTTGAACTCCCACATCATCTTTCCTTCTTGAATTCTGTCCATGGAAAACCACTCCCAAGAGACGAGCCAGATTCATCATGTTTTGCCATGTTTCCTTGTCATATCGACTTTGTTCAGATTGTAACTTTGTTGCCATCCTCTCAGTTGGAGGGAGGGGAGGGTTGAAATGGTCAGGGGGGGATATTCTGTTGGCCGAAGCAGCCCCTGATTGGTAACGGGCGGGGCCACTCTTTTTCCTTCTTTGATAGGTAGCCAAAACTGGAGGAGTTGGAAGATCCAGGTTGAGCGTGGTGTTAGGATTGGGCTCAGTTTCTGATGTGGCCTTTGGATCTTGAAAAGTGAGTGGGGGCGGCATTTCAGGTGGCTTTTGCATCCTGGGGATGAAGATGGGCGCTGTTTTTTCCATGGTGTTTTGAGAGGCTGGTGTAACCGTGGCCAATTCTTTGGGGGGGGGGGGGGTTTCGCCGTGGTTCGAAGTAAATCGTGTCTGGGCAAGGGTTGAAACCATCAGAATTGTTGTCCTCATGGTAGCTGAAAGGGGGGGTTTTGGAAGGGAGGGGTGAAGAAGTTTGTTTGATGATTATCTGGTGGTGGTGAGAGATCGGAGTTTTTCTGGTGGGTGGGGGTCCCGAGATCATTTTTTGGGTTTGAGATGCTCGAGGGCTGGATGTTGCAGGCAGAGCTACCGAGACACAGTTCAACAGGCACACACGCAGATTGGTGGTGAAGCATGAGGGGGAGGGGGATGATTTTCGAGGTTTGGTTGCGAATGGCATTAGCCGAGGTGGAGATATTATGGGGTTGGCTGTTAATGCTGAAGCCAGTGCTGCAGTCGAGGTCTGAGGGGGGAGGGTTGTATTTCGAAGGGGATAAGTTGGTGATTCGAGGTAAAGGTTTGAGGTGGCGCGTGGGGGAAGGGGAAGGTTGGCTGTCGAGGTAGCATGTGGGGGGAGGGAAAGCGCTGCGTTTGAGGTTGCAGGGAGGAGGGGGATATTTCGAAAGGGGTGATTTGGATTTTCGAGGCAAAGATTAGAGGTGGCATGTGGAAGGAGGGAAGGGGGGGGGGGGGGGGGTTTGATTGCTTGAAAGGGTGGTGGCATTGGGAAGGGCAATTTGGCTTTTCGAGGTGATAGAAAAAGCTGGTCGTGTTTGTGGAAGGTTTTAAATTTGAATTTGAAATTTGGTTTGGATTTGGAATCGAATTTGAAAAAGAATTCGGATTTGGATTTGAAATCAAATTCAACAAAGTCTAGGTTGGGTCGGGTGAATCTGGGTTTATGGGATGGTGTGATACCGAGCGATGACTAGGTCGGGGAGGGGAGGGGGAGCAGAATGGCCTACCTCTGTGGAGTTCCGACGAGTCCACCGTGGAAAATTCTTCGATCACCACCTTAATCCAAAAGAAAACTTCTCCGATTGCTAGCTTTATGAAAAAATTTTCTGTCCAAGGCGTCGAAGGGGCTACGAACACTTTTGCGATGTCAAGTCTGGTGTGATTGGCAATTTCCTTCGCCCATTTGATCTGCTCTCCAAATTTTCTGGCAAGGTGGTTTAGGTTTAGAGTTGTTTCCGACCAAAGCTCCACCGGAATTCCGAGAAAGGAAATCCATTGGCCGTATTGACTTCTAGGAGTGGTCGAGACATTCTTGACTCCACCATGACTGCTCACGAGATTATTGATCACCTCATCAAGCTGTCTCCCCCGTTTTGTCCTCAAGCTCGACCTTGCAAAAGATTTTGACCACGTGAGTTGGTCCCTCCTTGATGATATCTTACAACGCATGGGTTTTGGTGACCGATGGAGGTTTTCGATTCGTAGGTGCATTTTGTCAGCCTCCTACTCTTTGCTTCTCAATGGCACTATTTGTGGCTTCTTCCATGGCTCTCGTGGCATCTGATAAGGGGACCCCTCTCCTCGTTGCTCTTTAATATTATCGCCAAGTACCTCTCCTCCATGTTTTACTCTACTCGTAACCTCGAGTGGCTTGATGCGGTCTTGGATCAGAGCTATTTTGATATTCCGCTGTTGCAATTTGTTGACGATTTGCTTTGGTACTGGCACGCTTGATTAAATCCACAAAACATGGCTCTTTTTGGCCTCTTTGAGATCACTTTTGGTCAGAAGATTAACAGGAGGAAGACGACTCTTATGGGCATCCATATTGATCCCACTCTTCTCTAGCTTAAGGCAGACACCTTGGGTTGGTCGATCATGATTCTCCCTTCCTCCTACCTCGACCTCCCTCTTATTGACTGCAACCAAGGATGGGGCGTTGGACCTTGGTGATTGAGAGGCTCGAGCGACGGTTGTCTACTTGGAAGGGTAGGCTCCTCTCCAAAGCAGGCAGATTGACTCTCCTCAACTCTTGTTTGGCTGGTATACCCAACTACTTCCTCTCGTTTATGCCTTGCCCTGCTTCTGTTTGTTGGCGCATTGACATGATCAAGAGACAATTCCTAGCGTGGTACCAATAATGAGTCCACTATCACCTTGTCAGCTGGGAAGATGTTTTTATGCCGAAGTCCTTGGGTGGTCCGGGGATTAGACGCACTCAGGATATGGGATATGCTCCTTTTGAAGTGGTTCTGGAAGCTCAACTCCAACTCGGCGACCTCTTGGAAGCTGATGGTGTCCTCCAAGCTCCTACGTCTCGAGGCTAGATGGATCATTGATGGTAGCAAGCGTTCTCTCTCCCCTATTTGGAAAGTGATGTTCCACTTATTCCCGGTCTTCCTCTCGGCTATCCTTTACTTTGTTGGCGATGGCTCCAACCTTAACTTTTGGACCGACTGGTGGTCAGGTGATGGCCCTCTTGTTTCCTCCTTCCCCCCGCTTCTCTAGCTCACCACTTGCCGTGATATCTCTGTCGTCGATGCGTGAGGGAATGACTCCTGGGATCTTCGTTTGAGGCGTAGCCTCACTGATGAGGAGGCCATTACTATCTGTGACTTGATTGATGGTTTGGGTGAAATCAAGCTTCACGCTCATGTGGCTAATCGGATGATATGGCTCCCCGACGATCGTGTTCGTTTCTCTGTTTCCTTGGCCTATAGGCTCCTCATGGAGTTGGACTAGGCCCATCGTCGTCCACTCGGCCACCACTGCTTGGCGTCTCATGGCCCCCCCTCAACAATACTTCTCTGGACCTCCTTTGCTCCTTTTGTGGATTAGGGGAAGAAATAACTTGTCATATCCTTTTGCATTGCTCCTTTACCTGACAGATTTGGACATCTCTCCTCAACAATATGGGGCTCCAGTTTTGCATCCCTCATGATTTGAGCACTATGTGTCGCCACCCCTCTGAGGCCCGCCTACCTAGTCTGGGTAAGCTCCTCTTATCAGCCTGTGTGGGTCACATCCTTTGGTGCCTTTGGAAGGAGAGGAACTCTCGACGTTTTGATTGTGCCTCCTACACGGCGGTTGAAGTCATTTGCACTGCAACAAGCCTCATCTCTGCCTGGATCCGCACCAAAAAGGAATTCGAGTGTCTCTCGTCTGCCCCACTCCACACTAATTGGAAGGCGAATACTCAAATGTCCACTCCCTCTCCACCTCCCGGGTGACAATTTGAGCTCCCCTTCTGCCGGTCATTTCAAACTCAACTTTGATGGCAGCGCACTTGGGAATCTTGGGATGGCCAGTTTTGGTGGGGTCATATTTGACCCCGACGGCACTGCTCTTATCTCCTACTCCGGGCCCTCGGCATTGCTGACTCGACCATGGTGGAGCTCTCGGGTCTTCTCTATGGCTTTCGTATTTTCCTGAATCATTTTAGTGGCCCGCTCATTGTGGAAGGTGACTCCCGAGTGGTCATTGGATAGTGCTTCTCCTCATTCCCTCCATTGCGTCATTAGTAGCTATTTCTTGATATTATGGATCTCCTCTCCTCTATCCCTTGTTCCTGGTCTCATGTACTTAGATCTGGGCTGCAGACTCTTGTGCTAAATTGGGTCCCTCCCTTCAATCTCTTGTTGTAAAGGGAGACCTCCTTGATGAAATCTTTCACTTCTTCTTGGGAAAAAATCATCACCATTTAAAAAAAGAAAGAAAGACCCATATGCCATGGTTGATTCGATGATTTGGTGGCTTGAGGCTAGTGGCACCTTTTGAGTCTCCTCTACCTACTCCCTCATCATGGGAGGTCTCCGTTGTCATCTGATCATGAGGTGGCTCTTATATGGCGCTTATGCGCCTCCTCTGAAGGTCAAGTTCTTCTTGTGGAGTGCCGGGCTCAACAAGATCCTTACTGCTGACAATCTTAGGTGCCGTAGTAGTCATAACGTTTGGTCCTCCTGCTTTCTTTGCAGCCTTGAGGACGAGACTATTAGCCACCTTCTCATTTCAAGCCCCTTCTCTTGGTCGGTTTGGATAAGCACCCTCAGTCGGAGTGACCTTCAGTTATGCTTACCTAAGGATCTTCTTACGGTCTGCCGCATGCTTCTTGGGATCTCCCTTCCCAAGTTGGACAAGATGCTCATTTCTGCTTGTGTTGTGTTACAATGTGGGACCCACCATGGTGCACGAGCTGGTGGGACCCACCATGAGGACGTGGGATGCCAAGAAGAGTCCTCACCCAAGCTAGCACGAGTTAAGAAGACAAGAATCACAAGCTGAAATGAGTTAGAAGACTTGAAGATCATGTGGGACCCACAAAGATACCACGAGCTGGAATCTTATCAATATGAGCTGGAAGATCATGTGGGACCTACAAGGATAAGGCCATGAATTGGCCTCCTCCCTTGTCTCCACGTTCTTGAAGAAGAGTTATATTAGAACTCTATTAGATTGCGTTATCCTTTCATGATAGACTTATCTTAGAGAGTTAGAGTTAGAATGTAATTAGGAGATTTAAAGGTTAATTGCATAAGTCTTTATCACTTCCTCTACTATAAATAAAGGTGTTGTAATTTGGAATTAATCAAGTTCTACAATTCTCTCTTGAGTAAATCTCTCTCTTTGCTTGGCGCACACCTTGTTCCTCTTCTCTTCTTCTCTCTACCCGAGAGCCTTCTTCCCCTTTTCTCTTTTTTCTTTCTCTCTTCCCTTGCTCGCAATATTGGAAAAAATGATCCTAAATTCAACATGGTATCAGAGCATTAAATTTAGGACCCCTATATCAAAAGGAATGCTTTAAGAAGATATGATTAACACCACTCATAGAAGGCTCCTTGTGAAGGAAGATAAAAAAGCATGAGATAAGTTCCTTCGCTATTTTTTTTATTACGTCATGTTACTGGTTTCCAGATTTAGAAGATGATTTACAAATGAGTATGTGAATGTTTTTCATCTTATGATATTGTGGATATGAATGCCTCACGATCTAGATGAAGCTATCAAAGCAGTTTTGTCAGTTTGGAAATTCTGTTAACAGAGACCAGTCCTTGATTAGATTGTTGGAATTTTTTTTTTTGTAGGAATAAGATTCCTCTGATATAGAAGATTGATATTGAGTATATTATGAGTGGTTATTTACTAAAAAAAAATCATAATAATGATTGTTTAGCGTCAATGCTAAATTTCTCCATGCACTAAGTTGTTTGAAGAATACTACTTGGATATTTTGATTAGAATTTTTTTGGAGAATTATTTTCGTTGAAGTGCCTATTATGGCTAAGAAAATGTGAGTAACAAAGGGGGTATACTCAGAATTACCACTATACCCTTACGAAGGGTATCAAATTTTATGAGTTGGTCCACATCGGTTCGGAGATTTCTTATAACAAAAGATCTACTTGGTCATCTCACCAACCGTGGACCACCTATTGATCAAGAAGACATTTTTTATAACAAATGGTTAAAAAATGATATTACTGTGATTAGTTGGCTAATCAAAAGCATGGAAAAATTGTGAAAATAATACACTCATTGTGGGAGATATGGCCACACTATCGATACATGCTATTACAAGGAAAGGAGTTACTGTGGAAACAATGGACACTATGGGGAAATATGTTATAATGCCAATGACAACTCAGACTTGACAAAGGCTAATCAAGCCTTGGTAGGTGATAAAAAGGAGGATCGGCCCACAAAATCAACTGAAAAGAAATTTTTTACTGATGAAGAATATGAGTTGTTTCAGAAAATGATGGGTTCTTCTCCAAGTTCCTCATTAAATACCGCTGCCACCACTGCTTCAGGTATGCTATTTGCCTCATCTTCATCCTGGATAATTGACTCAAGAGCCTCCGAGCATCTTATAGGTAATAAACATTTTTTACATTCCGTATCTCCATATCTTTCACATAAGTTTATTACCATAGCTGATGGTTCTCGAACCAAGGTTCAAGGGAAAAGATCCACTTCCGTTACACCATCACTTCCGCTCACTGATATTCTATTTGTTCCTACCTTCCCTTGGAATCTGTTATCTGTTAGTCAGCTGACAAAGTATTTTAATTGTTCTATCACCTTCTCACCCACTTTGTGTGTGTTTCAGGATCTTATAACGAAGTAGGTGATTGATGGAGGCCGTGAACAAGGGAGCCTATACTACCTGGATGTGCCAAAAATAAACACTGTTTCCACCAGTGAAAATGAGACAAGGCTATGGCACAACCGGTTGGGACATCCATCTTCACAATCTCTTCATTATATGTTTCCTTCTCTTAAAGTCAGGTCCGAGTTTAATTGTGAAGTTTGTCAACTGAGTAAACATCAAAGGAGTACATAGTCACCTCGTCCAGAAGTCAAAAGTATTACTCCATTTTCATTAATTCATACCGATGTATGGGGACCCTTGAGTGTCTCAAATATTTCTCAAGTCAAGTATTTTATTACATTTATTGATGACTTCACTCGTACCACTTGGTTGTTTCTATTTAAGGAGCGTTCTGAGATACAATTGATTTTTAAGTCTTTTCATGCTATGATACTCACTCAGTTTGGTCAGAACATAAAAATACTTCGGTCTGATAATGCCAAAGAATACATTTCCAAAGAACTTGACTATTTTTGTGAAGAAAATGGTATTATCCATCAAACATTATGTGCCTACACTCTTTTTTGAAAAGGATGTGTATATATATAAACAAGAGAAATACAAAATTACAAAGAGGAGAGCATGTCCTTGACAACCATGGATTGTAGGGTAGCTCCGTTTTTAGCAAGCGCATCGGCTGCCGAATTTGCGGATCTCGCAATGTGAGACCAAATACAAGATAATAAAGAACAACTTTCAATAATCTCCCAAAAAATGTCCCAATGACGCCACGGGGGAGGGGATGCACGCTCGCACCAACCAATAACCACCTTCAAATCCCCTTCGATATTGAGAGGGCTGGAGCACTTATCTCGAAAAACTCGAAGCCCATTGAGGAGGCCTTGAAGCTCTGCCGAGGTAGAGTTTGAGATACCTAGAGGGCCGGCATATGAATAAAGCTGGTTACCTAGGTGATCCGAGATAACCCCGCCAAATCCTGAGTGTCCAGGGTTACCACAAGAAGAACCATCAAAGTTCAACTTAAGGTAACCAGGATCAGGAGGGGTCCATTCCTGCATAATCCGGGCATTTGTCTTCAAGTGCAGCCTACCCAAATTAAACCAGTTATCACGGACAGGAGTTCCCACAAATGAGGAGAAAGACTTCTTTGCCAGGAGCCAAGAGGAAATATGCCCAACCACTCGATCCGCCACCTGATCTGCATATTCGATTTTTCCTTCAAACCTTCTGCGATTGTGCTCATTCCATAAACCCACGGTATAAAGCTAGCACAAGCCGATAACATCACCTTGCCGAGACCAGGGAGGGACATACCAAGTAGAGATTTATTGAATGACATCAAATCGGCCGCCATACCGAATTGAATCTCCATCTTGCTGAGAATGGATGTCCACACCTTCCAAGAGAAGATGCATAGAAGCAAAATGTGATTAGTGGACTCAAGCTTCGGTATTGCAGAGAGGGCATAAGGGATCTACTGAGGGGTGACCTCTTCTTCTAAGCACGTCAGCCGAGAGAATCTTGTCGAGGCAAGCACTCCACATAAAGAATCTAATCTTTGGAGGAGCACAAAGACGCCAAACAAAGGAGACCGCGTGGTTGTGTTGAGAGGTATTCCAACCATTGATGAAATTGAAGGCAGATGATACTGAGAAGATGCCTTTTTTCTCTGGCCACCAAACGAGTTTATCTGCCACCAAAGGACGAATTTTTATAGTAGATACTGAATCCATCAATCGGCTGGCTTCTAAAGCCTCAGAATCCGAGAGTCCTCTTCTAGGATGGAGGTTCATACCACCCTCCTCGAAAGCATCAACAACTGATATATTCCTATGAGTGGATATGAGAAACAAACTTCTGAAGGCAATCTGTAGCGGTTCCTGCCCCAACCATAAATCATCCCAAAATTTGAGAGACCTACCATTTCCAACATAGAATCTGCAGGCAGTTGAAAATTTTGGCACAAGTAGGTATAGCTTTCTCCAAATTGGAGATAGACCTCTCCGATTTCCCCCTGATATCCACCAATGAGTCATATCTCTAAGCTTGGCGATAACCATTTCTTTCCAGAGGTTTGAGGATTGAGTATTGATTTTCCATAGCCATTTAAAGAGCAGAGCTTGGTTCATTTATTTGGTTTTCCGAATCCCCAGGCCGCCCAAATTTTTTGGCAGACAAACTTCATCCCATTTGACCAAGTGATATTTAAAAGTAGCACTCGATCCTCGCTATAAGAACCTTCTTTTCAGATTATCTATTGTCTTTCATATGGATGCAGGACTGGGCATAAATGATAGAGAATAATTCGGGATACCTGCAATGAAAGATTTGAGAAGTGTGAGCCTCCCTGCCTTACTAAGCAACCTCCCTTTCCAAGTTGCCAACCTGGATTCAATCCTTTCAACCACCGGAGTCCAAAGCCTTTTCCCAATGCGGCCGTTGAATAATGGCATACCAAGATATGTGGATGGTAGATTGCTTGTTGAACAACCGAACAAACTAGCAATTTCTGCAAGAAGCTCAGGACTAACGTTAAACCCCATTAGAGAGGTCTTTTCCCAATTGACTTTCTGGCCAGATGCTATCTCGAAAAGACCCAAAATCGCTTTAATCTTCCTTGCTCCCTCAATGTTGCCAATCCCAAATATGATAGTATCATCTGCATACTGGAGGATAAGAATATTAAATGCTTGTTGAGGGCTGATTGAAGGAAGCCATCCAAGGCTAACTGCAGAATAAAACATAGAAGAGAGGAATTCCCCGATCATGTTGAAAAGGAGGGGGGAGAGCGGGTTGCCTTGTCTAATACCTCTGGACCCTTTGAAAAATCCACAGATTGTGCCATTTAAAAGAAGAGAATATGTGGCCGATCCGACATAACTCTTGATCCAAAATCTCCATCTGTCACCAAAACCCATCCGACCCATGATCTCGTCAAGGAGAATCCAATTAACTCTATCAAATGCCTTCTCTAAATCAAGTTTCAACAGAATTCTGGGCTCCTCATTCCTCTGGAAGTGGTCAATAAGCTCATGTGCAGCCATAGTGGAGTCTAGAATCTCTTTTCCTTTAAGGAAAGCACCTTGCCCTCTGTGTATGACGGTTGGAAGGCAAACTTTTAGGCGATAAGCCAGAATTCTAGCAATGACTTTGTAGGCGCTAGAGACGAGATTGATTATGTGCCTACACTCAACAAAATGGTGTAGCCGAACGGAAAAATCGTCATATTCTTGAGGTAGCTCGAGGTTTATATATGCCATGAAAGTTCCATACTTTTATTGGCTTCATGCAGTCCTTAGCACATGCTTTCTTATAAATCGTCTACCATCTTCCGTTCTTGGTAATAAATCTCCTTACTCTATATTGTTACCAAATGATGATCCGTTTTCACTGCCCTTGAAAATCTTTGGGTATCAATGTTTTGTCCATATTTCCTCCCCAAAACACAGTAAACTTGATCCTAAATCTATCAAGTGTATCTTTCTAGGATACTCTCATACACAAAAGGGTTATGTTTGTTATAATCCCACTCTTCAACGTTTACTCGTGTCCAGAGATGTCACATTTTTTGAAGACTCTCCATACTATTCTGACAATGCTCCTCCAGGTTTATCTTCAGTACCAGGTTCTCCTTGACCGGTTGTGCCCCGTGCTACAAAAACTTCTCAACCTCCAGAAGCACCGATTGACACCACACCTGCTGAGTTTACGGATCCCATCGAGGTAACTCCATATTCTCCAGTTGTTTTTGGCCCACAATATGATACTCGTCCTATCGCACAAAGAAAAAAACCCAGATCATGCACCATACCCTCTATAATTCATCCCATATCAAATTTTGTGTCTCATCATCGTCTGTCCCCTGCATGTTGTCAATTTCTCTATGCTATTTCTTCCATATTTGTACCACAGTCCTATCAGGACGCTCTCAAACATCCAAGGTGAAAGGCAGCAATGGATGAAGAAATGTAGGCACTTTATGAAAATCAGACATGGGCTCTAGTCCCACTTGCATAAGATAAGAAAACCGTCGGTTGCAAATGGGTGTTTACTATGAAACACAATCCGGATGGGTCTGTGGCTTGGATGAAGGCTCACTTCGTGGCTAAGGGCTATACACAATGTTATGGTATTGATTATGACAAAACCTTCTCTCCAGTGACAAAAATGAACTCGGTACGTGTGTTATTATCTCTGGCTGCTAACTCTTCCTGGCAGGTATATCAACTTGATGTGAAAAATACCTTTCTGAATGGGGACATCAAAGAAGAAATTTATATGCAACAACCACCTGGGTATGTGGTTGAGGGGGAGTCAGTATGTCGACTAAAAAAATCTCTGTATGGTCTAAAACAGTCCCCTCGTGCATGGTTTGAGAAATTTAGTCAAACCCTCATACGGGTAGGATTTTATAGATGCTCTGGAGATCACTCAGTTTTTATTAAAAACACACCTAGAGGGAAGGTAATTCTGGCAGTGTATGTTGATGATATCATTTTAATTGGTAGTGATTCCGAGGTCATCCAAGAAACAAAAGAAAAAAATATGTGCTGAATTCAAGACAATGGATCTTGGACTACCAAAATATTTTCTGGGTGTTGAAGTATTACAATCCAGACATGGGATTGTGCTATCCCAAAGGAAGTATGCCCTTGATCTACTGGAGGAGACAAGAATGATGGGATGCAAACCAGCAGACACTCCTATGGACTCAAATACAAAATTATGTGCAGGTACTGGAGAAGATGTAGATGTCGGGAAATATCAGAGACTAGTGGGAAGACTTATTTACCTGTATGTAACAAGGCCAAATATATCTTATGTAGTAAGTGTGGCGAGTCAATACATGCACAAACCTCAACTTAGTCATTGGCAAACACTTGATAGGATATTACGATATCTGAAAGGAGCTCCAGGAAGAGGGCTTCTCTATAAAAATCATGGTCACTTCAACATCGAAGGATTCTCAGATGCGAATTGGGTTGGATCCCCGGATGACAGGAAATCTACTTCGGGATTTTGTACCATGGTTGAAGGGAATTTGATTACATGGAGAAGCAAGAAGCAAAATGTAGTAGCACTGTCTAGTGCAGAAGTAGAATACAGAGTCATGACACACACTGTTAGTGAACTCCTATGGATAAGATCTCTTCTCATTGAATTGGGATTCTACAAAGAAGCTCCGATGGATCTATATTGTGATAATCAAGCAGCAATACACATTACATCAAATCAAGTCTTCCATGAAAGAACAAAGCACATTGAAGTGGACTGCCATTTTATACGAGAAAAGTTCCAAGCGGGTCTTTTATCTCTAAAACATATATCATCACAAAGTTAAGTTGCAAATATTCTCACCAAGCCTGTCACTCACAAGATTATGTCCACCATCTGCAGCAAGATGGGCATTTACGATGTTTTCTCACCCCCAGCTTGAGGAGGAGTGTTACAATGTGGGACCCACCATGGTGCACCAGCTGGTGGGACCCACCATGAGGATGTGGGATGCCAAGAAAAGTTCTCACCCAAGCTAGCACGAGTTAAGAAGATAAGAAGTACAAACTGAAATGAGTTGGAAGACTTGAAGATCATGTGGGACCCACAAATATACCACGAGCTGAAATCTTATCAATATGAGCTGGAAGATCATGTGGGACCCACAAGGATAAGGCCATAAGCTGGCCTCCTTCCTTATCTCCACCTTCTTGAAGAACAATTATAGTTCAACTTATATTAGAACTCTATTAGATTGTGTTATCCTTTCATGATAGACTTATCTTAGAGAGTTAGAGTTGGAATGTAATTAGGAGATTTAAAGTTTAATTATATAAGGACTCTATCACTTCCTCTACTATAAATAGAGATGTTGTAATTCGGAATTAATCAAGTTCTACAATTCTCTCTTGAGTAAATCTCTCTCTCTTTGTTTGGTGCACACCTTGTTCCTCTTCTCTTCTTCTCTCTACCCGAGAGCCTTCTTCCCCTTTTCTCCTTTTTGTTTCTCTCTTCCCTTGCTCGGAATATTGGAAAAGGGATCCTAAATTCAACATGTTGCTATCATTCCTTGGGGCGTCTGGAAGGAGCGTAACAATAGGCGATTTAATGCCAAGTTTCTCTCTCAGGAAAGGGTTACCTCCACTATCATTGGCTTCATTCCATGAAAGAGTTTTCTTCTCTAGTGGGCTGCCCTCTCAGAGATAATTGGTGTGCCCTTGCTCAAATAGGGTCCCTCTCAGAGACAATTGGTGTGCTATCTCTGGCTAGACCTCCCGCTATGTAGGCGTGGCAACCTCCCCAGCTGGGCTTCATCAAGTTGAACTTTGACGGCAGTTCTCTAGGCAATCTTGGCATGGTGGGATTTTGTGGTGTGTTTCGTGACTCTTGTGGTAATCAGCTCATGTCATACTCTGGCCCTATGGGCATCTCTGACTCCATTTCTGCCGAGCTTCAGGCCCTCCTCAACGACCTCTCCATCTTCCTGGATCATCTTTCCTGTCCATTCCACATTGATGGAGTGTCTACTGTGATTATTTGATGGCTCTCCTCTCCTTCCATTCCGTAGTGGTGGCATTGGGATGCTTTCTTCTCTATTATGGACATTCTCCCCCACATTACCTGTATTTGGTTTCCCAGATCTGCCAATTGTGTAGCTGATGCTTTTGCTAAGCAAGGAGCCTCCCTCCAATCCCTTGTTGTAAGGGGTGTGCTTCCCTCTTTAGTTGTTCGTTTTCTTGTTTTAATAAATTATCACTTCTTCAAAAGAAAAAGTTGGGTGTAGCCAACCTTGGCTGGACTTATGTCCAACCTCCTTTCCCTGATATATATATATATATAAGTTTGAGACTGGAATGAAAGAGAAAAGTGATAAAGAAAGATGAGAGAAAAGAAGAGAAAAGCAACATGAGAAAAGCTGCTCACATTAGGGGTTAAACTCGACTCCTAACAGCCTTTACGTATTTTAAGTGAAAAAAGGGGACTAAATGATAGAAATGCCCCTTAGTACATATGTCCATAATACACTAAATATAAAACTATAAAATCAACAAAACAAAGAAGCTAGACTTATAGGCTAACTTCCTATACTATTGTTTGACCACTAGGGGTAAGAAACATAAAGATGAAATTGCCAAAATACCCCAATCACATTTTCTAATATTTCTTCTCAAGTTGAAGCATAAATAGCTAATAATTCCAGCTTGTTACAAAGTATCATATGCTTATGTTTCCCAAGGGGCTTAGTAAATATGTCTCCTAGTTGCTTAGACGATTTTACAAAAGGTTTAACTGTCTTCCCTTGCATGATGGTGTCTTGGATAAAATGATAATGAACTTCAATATGCTTTGTCCTCTCATGGAATACTAGATTATTAGCAATAAATATAATCGCCTGAATGTCACATGTCATGACTTGAGACTCGTTGACTTGAATCCCCATCTCAACCAAACTGATTTTACCACAAAAGTTCACTTACTATATGTGTCGTGGCTCTATACTCGACCTCTGCACTCGATCTAGCTACCCCACTCTATTTCTTACTCTTTTAATTAAGTTACCTCCCACATAACAACAATATACAGTTGTAAATCTTCTATCTGATTTTGAACCAGCATAGTCAGAACCAGAAAATCCCATAACATCAACTTTGTCATGAGAGGTGTATTATAACCCTTTTCAAGAAGCTCCTTTTAGATACTTCAAAACTCTATAGACAACCTCTATGTGGATTTTTGCTTGGCGATTCCATGAACTGACTAACAACTTCTACTGCAAAGGAAATGTCTGGCCTCATTATCTTAATATAAAATAAATTCCTAACCAGAAGTCTATACGTGTTGTGTTCTCAAGTTCAGGGCTCCTAGCATCATGGAGACCATGATTAACTTCTTAGGTATAGAACGAGCACCCAATAATCCAAACTCCTTTAACATGTCCAAGACTTACTTCCTCTAAGATAGGGTAATCTCTTTCCAACTATGGACTACTTCAATTCCAAGAGTACATTTCAATTGCCTTAAATAGTTTGTTTGAAAGTCTCTTGCTAGATATTCTTTGACCTCCTGAATCCCCATACTTTTTTTGAGAAGAGTTGTAAATGTATTCAAAAAAGAAAAATACAAACCTAAAGACTAAAAAGACATTTCCTCCACAACAAGATGTTGGAGGGTAACGCCTTTTTTAGCTTGAACATCGGCTAAATGATTAGCAGATCTTGGAAAATGTTTCCAAGTACATAATAAAACAGAAGTTAAATTACAAATTTCATCATAAATCTTCCAATGACCCCAAGGAGGTTTTGATGGCTTGGAGCACCAGTTTATAATAACTTGAGAATCCCCTTCAATCAACAGAGCACCGTCCTTTTTTTGTTTGAAGAGCTTCAGCCCGTTGAGCAAGCCATGTAATTCCGCACAAGTAGAGTCTGATACTCCAATTGGACCCGCATAAGTGAAGAGAAGATTCGCTTGATCATCGTGAATTACTCCACCAAATCCAGCTGGGCCCGGACAACCGAAAGCACTTCCATCAAAATTTAATTTAAAGTGTCCAGGAGGAAGTCTAGTCCATTCTATCATAATAGGAACCTTCGAACTAAGAGACATTTTCGCAACATTTCTCCAATTTTCCCTCATATTTGTTGCTCTTAGATCACAGAATTCTTTGCGAAGGAGCACCCAAGAGCTAACTCGACCGACTATCTGATCACAAAGAATATTCCGAGGAATAGCTTTCTAATTGAATTTGCGATTGTTTCTTTCTTTCCATAAATTCCACACAATGTGTCCAACACAACAAGATATTAAGATTTTCCCTAACTTCGGAAGACGAGAGCTAACCAAAGTTAAAATAGTGTTTAGCAAATCTTGCGAAGGGCAATATAATAAACCGATCTTGTCCATTAATTCGGTCCAAATCTTATGAGCATATTCGCAATGTAGAAGCGTGTGATCTGCTGTTTCAGGAGATGTGTTGCAAAATGGGCATTCTGGATTGGAAATATTAATGCCTCGTCTTTGCAAAGCGTCAGAAGTTAAGATTTTCTTACGACATACCGTCCAGATGAAAAATTTGATGCGAGGAGGAATCGGGAGCGACCATGCAAAAGCAGCAGGATGTTCTGCGTGAAGAGGAGGGTATGAAATCATATGATGGTACGTTGAGGCTGTAGAGAACATACCTTGTTTGTTGGGCGTCCAAATGAGTATATCGGCAGAATTTTTTAAGGCCACACCAGAAAGTAAATTGATCAGGCCAGTTGCTTCAACAACTTCAGAGTCATTTAATGCCCGCCTGAGATGAAGATTCCAACCACCCGAAGACTGCCAATGGTCAGAAATCATTGAACTACGAGATCTTGACAGTTGGAATAAAAGAGGATAACTTTTCTCTAAACAACTAGCCCCGATCCACCAATCCGACCAGAAAAGAGTATTTGTACCACTCCCAATATAGCATTTGACGACAGATTTGAAGGTAGGTAAGAGTTTGGCAATTTTCTTCCAAACAGGGGATAACTTGTAAAATCTTCCCCCATCCGTCCACCAGCCTTTCTATTTTCCGGATTTAATTGCAACCATTCGGCGCCATACTACCACTCCCATTGTACAATGTCATCCACATATACAACTAGACCCACAACACTTGACTGTCTTTGTAACACAAACATAGAATGATCAAAGTGTCTCCTAAAAAATCCAAATTTCGTAATCACTTTGCTAAATTTCTCGAACCACGACCTCCGTTTGCTCCAAAAATGATGCCATCCGTCGACGATTTCTGTGGAGGGGTTTAGAAGATACCCTCAGATACCATCTGGTCAGTTGGAAGGATATTTGCATGCCTCATAATAGGGGAGGATTGGGCATCCGGCCTACAAGATAAATGAGCAAAGCTCTTATGCTCAAATGGATTTGGAATTTCAACAACAAGCATAACAATTTATGGAAGAATATGGTGAAATTCTACCTTCAGTTTTCGGGTGCATGGTGGAGAGAGGGTGGCGCTGCTTGCCTCCTATCCCCGATATGGAAATCATTTTTCAAACTCCTTCCAGTATTCAGAGATGCTACCGCATTTCACACGGGCAATGGAAGGACCCTTCTCTTCTGGTCGGACGAATGGTGTGGCCCCCGATCTCTCTCAGAGGACTTCTCGGGGCTGCATAGGGTGGCAAGCGACCTCTCTTGCTCTGTGGCTGATTCATGGAGTGATCACTCGTGGAGTCTTCCATTTCGTCGGGGATTAAATGATGAGGAATCGTTGGCTTTTTGCTCTCTCCTTACTAAACTCAGCAGTACTATTATTCGCGAGCACTTAGTTGATAAGCTGATTTGAAGCCTAGTAATAATGGCCGATTTACTGTCACTTCGGCTTACTCTCATATCAGAAAGCAAGACTATAGTCCTCATGACCACAAGGCAAATCTGGCTTGGAAACTCTCAACGCCAAACAAAATCAAATTCTTCGTGTGGTCAGCCATCAGAGAACAGATTCTTACTTCAGATAACCTTCATAGAAGAGGCTTCACTGCCCCCGATCTTTCTTGTCCCCTTTGCAGTGAGTGTGAAGAGACAGTTTAGCATGTCCTCTTACACTGTGGATTTTCGTGGCAAGTTTGAATGAAGATCTTTCAGGAAATCGGGCTCCAACTTGGGCTACATCAGGACCTCTTTGGCATCTTTGAGATGGTTCAAGGGATTCTCCTTCCTCGGCTGGGCAAGTTAATTCTTTCGGCCTGTCTTGCGCATGTTCCATGGTGCATTTGGCTCGAGCGAAACAATCGGAGATTCAACTCCAAAGCTAGCACCCCAGACAACACGCTTCTCATGCCGTTGGCCTCATCTCGAGTTGGATTAATACAAAGAAGGATTTTGCCACTCTATCAGGGGTTTCCTTTCGGGAAAATTGGAATATGATCACTCACATGTCAGGCCTTAGCAGAGCTCCTAGAATGGCTATCTGGGATCTCCATTGCGACTGCATAAAATTGAATTTTGATGGTAGTGCTATTGGATGTCCTGGTCCAGCAGGAGTAGGTGGTATATTCAGAGGTCACAATGGTGACCCCATTCTTTCTTATGCTGGTCCGGTGGGCATTGCCGATTCTAATACTGTTGAAGTTAGTGCTCTGCTGTTCGGCCTCCAAATCTTCAGGGATCGTCTCCATGGCAAGTTAATTATTGAAGGCGACTCGAAGACGGTTATTAGTTGGTGTTCCAAAGACAACCTCCTCCCTTGGCGCCATTGGCCCACCACTGATAGTATTGCTGACATTGTATCTTCTTCGCATTGTAATCGGAATCTCATTCCTAGATCAGCCAACTCTTTAGCTGATAAATTGGCAAAATTCGGAACTTCCCAGCAATCTCTCATTATATGGGAAGGATTCCCTCCTTTGTAATATTCTATTTTGAGTTTTTGTCTTAATATAAATCAGTATCATTTAAAAAAAAAAAAAAAAATTTCTCGAACCACACTTTAGGATTTTGCTTAAGGCCATAAATAACTTTCTTCAATTGAGACACCTTTCCAATCTCCACTCGAGCTACATACCTAGGAGGTTGCTCCATATAAACCTCTTCCTTTAAATCACCATAAGGAAATGCATTTTTGTACACCCAATGACAAACCCACAATACTCTTCCTTGAGGATGATCGCAGAGACTCTATGTCCCCCAAAAAATCAAAGCGTCCATCTCCTTATCTATAGCTTCTTCTTCTCCACCACCTTCATTGTTTCTTCAAAAAAAAAAAAAAAAAAAAAGAAATTTATTTCTTCTCTACAAATATTTGACTTTTCCCTAGTGTCTGTTTTTTTTTTTTCCAAAAATAAATTGAGCCATTTACCTTCTTTCTCTACCTAACGTATTTCCTGGCATGTGCCTATTGCTTGTTACTTGCTTCTGATTCCAAACCCCATAAAGCAGGATGGTGGCATAGATTACAACAAGGTTAAAACATTAGTTAATCATAACACACTATGTTGACCAAGTCCACTGCAGGTTTAAAATGATTACGACTGATTAGGTGATGGACAATGTAGACTTTCAATAGTTGTTATATTATTCTGCTGTTTTTTACGATAATTGCATGGGTAGTTTATCATTGCTTGTGTATAAATCTATTCCAATATATATATAAACATTTTTCATTTTTCAAATGGCAAAGTTCAGGATTTTTATTTTTATTTTTTATGGTTATTATTTGAATTCTGAAAAGTTCTATATTTTGATCTTATTTTGCTAAATCAGATGGGTACGATATTTGGACCTCTATTTTTACTGAAGTTGTATGTAGCTGGAGGGGTTGTTGGCTCAATATTCTTCCTAGTGCATGATGCCTCTCAACGCTCATCTTGGAAGGTATTTGCTTCTCAGTTTGAGCATGTAAATCTAATTGTTATTTTTTATCTGTCTTCTTACCTATTTCTTCATTTATGTTTTTCCAATTATGGCATTGGTGCATGCTGAAAATCAAATTTTAATATAATCAAACCAATTAATGGGCACATGTTTTTTTTAAAATGTTGTTGAATTTTATTAAGAGAGAGCTCAAACGAGTAGATTACAAGGTGGGAAACCTTCCCAAATAATGAGAGATTGCTGGGAGGTTCTGAATTTTGCTAATTTATCAGCCAAAGAATTGGGTGATCTAGGAATGAGGTTCCAATTACAATGAATGGATGACACAATGTCAGCAATACAATCAGTGGTTAGCCAGTGGCGCCAAGGGGGGAGCTATCTTTTGAACACCAGCTAATGACAGTCTTTGAGTCTCCTTCAATAAGCAGTTTGCCATGGAGACGTTCTTTGAAGATTTGGAGGCCGAATAGAAAAACACTCACTTCAACAGTATTTAAGTCAGCAATACCCACTGGCCCAACATAGGATAGAATAGGGTCTCCACTGCTGTCTCTGAAAACACCACAAACTCCAGCCGGCCCAGGACAACCTAAAGCTGCCATCAAAATTGAGTTTGATGCAGTCGCAAGGGGGAGGATCCCAGGTGGCCATAATTGGATTCCTGCAGGGGCCCGCCATATCCGCGATCAAACCCCAATTTTTCCAAAGGGAAACACTCGATAGAGAGGCAAACTCCTTCCTAGTATGTAACCAACTCGAGATAAGGCCCATTGCCTGAGAAGCTGTCTTATCCGGGGTGCTAGCCTTCGAGTTGAATCTCCGGTTATTTCACTTGAGCCATAGGCACCATGAGACATGCGCAAGGCATGCCAAGAGAATTATCTTGCCCAGCCTAGGAAGGCGAATCCCCATAACCATCTCATAGGTGCCAAAAAGGTCTTGATGAAGCCCCATTTGGAGTCCAATCTTCTGAAATATCTTCATCCAGACTTGCCAAAAAAAATCACAATGTAAGAGAACATGTTGGACTATCTCGTTGCACACACCACAAAGGGGACAAGTATGATCGGGGGTTGTGTAGCCTCTTTTATGGAGGTTGTCTGAGGTGAGGATTTGTTCCTTGATGTCCGTCCACATGAAGAATTTGATTTTACTAGGTGCTGAGAGCTTCCATGCCAAGTGATGAGGACATCGAGGCTGCACGGAATACTCACGAACCAATTCAAGTCCCAGTTGGTCCAGTGACGAGGGCGCGAGCTAAAAGATTCAAAGAAATGCTGGATAACTTAGTCCGGAGAGTTCTATAACAGAAAGAGAGTGTGGTCACTACGGAGGGTGGACAAAGGTTGTTTTTACTCATCAAAGTTGATCCGGAAGAGAGCCCAGCAGCCATATACGTGCATTGAGCAAGGGCATGTGGTTAGAAGATTTCGTGGGATCCACAAGGATAGCCACGAGTTGGCTACTTATCCTAGAAGGGCATGCGGTTAGAAGATTTCGTGGGACCCACAAGGGTAGCCACGAGTTGGCAACTTATCCTAGAAGGGCATGCGGTTAGAAGATTTCGTGGGACCCACAAGGGTAGCCACGAGTTGGCAACTTATCCTAGAAGGGCATGTGGTTAGAAGATTTCGTGGGACCCACAAGGATAGCCACGAGTTGGCAACTTATCCTAAAGGTCACGTTGGAATTATAGTAGACTTCTATTTACGCCAAGTTACCTTAAGCTTACCTTTAATTGAATGTAATTAGAGAAGGAATTTAATTCTACATGGATTCTACCACGTCCTCCTCTATAAACAAAGGACCTGGTACACGGATTAGGGGTCTTTGATTTTATTCATATTGAGAGTTATTCTTCTTAAGTTCTTGAAGAAACTTTTCGAACTTATCAGGGTTTTTCCTTGTGGCGTTCAAATGACTTATCAAACGGATTTTCCATCCCCGTTTGTGGTGTCTTCACCATACCAAGGTTCTTGCTTTGCTAAGCAACGGGTTGCGGTTTCCATCAAACTTGAAAGGTGTTGGGGATGATTTCCAGCTTTGATATCGGGTTTCATCATGGGTTGACGTGGTTCGTATCACCAGGTTTGCCTTATGCTCATGCATGCTGTAATCTTGCTTTTTAATATGAGAGTAGGCGGATGCAACTGTGAATCGGCCATTAATGCTGGGCTTCCATGTCAGTTTATCAACTGCATGCTCAAGAATAGTAATGTTGCTGAGTCTGGAGAGGAGAGCAAAAAGCCGAAGTTTCCTCCATCATTGAATCCTCGGAAAAACGTGAGACTCCATGAGCGATCTCTCCAAGAATCGGCCACTGAGCAAGAGGGGTCCCTTGCCACCCTAGAGAGCTCCTGGAAATCCTCAGAGAGGGGGGCGGGGGCCGCAATATTCATCCGACCAAAAGAGGAGGGTCCTTCCATTACCTGTGTGAAAGGAAGTTACATCTCTGAAAACTGGGAGGATCTTTTGAATTGATTTCCAGATCGGGCATAGTAGGCGAGTAGTGCTATCTTCCCTCCACCAGGCACCCTCAGGTTGAAGATAAAACCTGACCATATCTCCCCATAGGCTGTTGTGTTTGATGTTGAAGTTCCAGATCCATTTGAGCATAAGGGCATTGTTCATTTCCTTCGTAGGCCGGATGCCTAAGCCACCTTGATTGCGGGGTATGCAAATATCCTTCCAACTCACCAAATGATATCTAAAGGTGTCCTTTGATCTTCTCCAGAGAAAATGCCGACAGATGGCGTCAGTCCTGTAGCAAACAGAGGCCGGATAGTGCATGAAGGATAATAAATAATTTGGCAGTCCTGCCAAACAAGACTTGAGGAGAGTGAGTCGCCCTATAGTAGATAAAAGCTTTGGCCCTCCAAGTAGCTTGTCTCTTTTTAAATTTTTCAATAAGGGGGGACCAAATCGTCGTCGAAGGCTGTGAGTCAAAGAGTGGGAGTCTAAGATATGTAACTGGCAAATTTTCCACTGAGAACCCCAAATAGTCAGCCATACCTTGAAGCACAGATGAGTCGATATGATAGCCTAGGAGGGTACATGTATTGTTAGAAAACAGTATTAGGGGCAGTTTAGTCTTTTTACATGGTCTGTATTTTCTAGTGAGGATACTTTCTTGCTCAGCACATTTTGATGTGTCTATGGTATAATTTTCATGTAATTTGGAGGTGTATATTAGGAGTTATAAGTAGTTAAGTGTATGGAGCGTATGTGTGTCATTATACTCAATTTTACTTAAATTAATAAGATGGGCTAGGAGTCGAGCTCTATCTCTAACGAGAGCTTGTCCTATGCTCTCTTTTCAGCAGCTTCTTCCTTTTTTCTTTTTCTTCTTTCTTTTCTCAATTCTCTTTATTTCATCATTTCACATGGTATCAGGGCAATAGATCCTGATTACTTGCCCGTGAAACTCCTCTCTCTCCATTGAACACAGCAAGTCATAAAAAGGGGATTTCAAGCTTTGATCTTGATTAGTTGTCAAAATGTAATTTTTTTCTTTCTCTGCCATAACACTAGAGTTGATATCTTCTACTACTTTTTGAGCAGTTTGATGCTTGATTGGAGTCCTAAGGGGGACTTTTGACTTGGGATTATCCCACATCTATCTGGTGCATAGACTAGTACTAGGTTGAGTTGCTTACGTCATCATTCAATAGGCTGATATCAGCTTATTTTATGGGTTTTTTGGCAGTATGAAAGTGGAATTGGATGATTTTTTGTGAGTGTTCGATATTATTGGGTGCATAAACATGTGATTGCTCAAACTCTAATTTTTTGAGAAGTGGGGCCCACATAGTCTGTGCAGGCACTGTCTATGTGAAGCTGTAGTTGCTTGGTTTGGCTGTTACTTGTACTTATGGCCGACTCTGGTGACATAATCACCCTGTCAAGGGAATTTGGAGGTTTTAAGGGCAAATATGCGATTTTGATTACAATAGAGTGGTTAAATGGACAAAATTACCTCAGCTGATCTAAATCAATTTGTATGTATCTCAAGGGCAAACAGAAGTCAAAATTTATTAGGGATGATCTGCCAGTACTCCTTACTGATGATTAGGAAGCGTAAGATAGCCAAGTTATAACCTGGTTACTCAACAACATTGATTCCAAGTTAAGGATTAAAATTATGAACTGTTGGACTGCAAAAAAAAATGGGGATGTCTCTAGAAGCACTGTATGTGCAGGAGAGTAATATGTCTCAAGTTTATGAACTATATGCTGAAGTTATTCAATCATAAGCAAGGTGAAACATCTGTTATAGATTACTCTAGTGAGCTGCTAAATTTTTGGATGGTTTGGGACCAGAATTTGATGGTCAGGGCACATTTACTTGCCTCAGATGATGTCCCATCACTATCTACTGCATTTAACAGAGTCATGAATGTAGAGACTGCCATTACATCTAGGGGGAGAAAAGGCTAAAAATGTTGACGCATCTGCCCTTAACACTCGAGTTATTCAGAATCGTTCAGAGGTCGTGGTGGAAATATTAAGGGTAGATGCAGAGATGGGCCTGGTAGAGGACGAGGCCCAGGTGATGATAAAAATGAAAGAAAATGTATTCATTGTGGCCGGACAAACCACTTATATGATTAGTGTTGGAGTAATTTTGGTAAGCCCGCTTGGGCGAATTTCCTGGCTCATGAAAACACTGAGGCATCTACTGGATCCGTAGTAGGTATTGTACCAGGTGCACGTCCATCAGCTTGCTCATCGTATTGCACCGTTGACCGCTACACCCTCCTGAGAAATTGTAGGTGTGGGAGAGATGATAAATCCTAAGTACGGTTGTTGTACATGGCTTGCATCTCTTCATCCATGACAACTTTCCACTTTGGATCATTGAAGGCCACTTCATGGGTAATCAGAGTACAGGAGGATGATATGGTTGCTAAAGAAGATGCACTACTGGAGTGCGCATATATGATTTGCAATTGGATGAGAAGTAGAGGGTGGTTTTATGGTACTAGAATGAGGTTTCTTTCGTATAGCAATAGGCCTAATATCATAAGGTGAACCAAACACAACAAGTAAGATGATGGAGAGCTTACCTCAGGATCATCAGGAGACTCCATAGGTGAGTGATCAGCAGTGGGAGAGAAGGGGGGCTCAGTAGATGGCTGCTGCTCATGTGAATGGTGATTATCCAGTAGAATAATTGGTTTTGGCATCCCTGTAATAGATTGATAACCAGGAGGACTAGTGGAAAAACATGGCTGCTCTTCAAAGAATGTAACATTAGCAGAAATAAATGTTTTTCTCTGAGTAGGGGAATAACAAATATACCCTTTTTGATTTATTGAATAACCTAGGAAGACACATTTAATAGCCCTAGGATTGAACTTATTTTGCAGTGATGAAGGTTGACGATCTCCCTCCCATTGTTGCTAAGGGGGGAGCCAATGGAAGTGAATTCCTTTCTGGTGGATAACCAAGAGGTACCACTGCTGATAACGCTGCTGGAAACCATGTAAGCATTGCTGGTTTTGAAATTGAAGTGTTTCTGGTTATGCTCCTTCCGAAGGGCCCAAGGAATGTGGCCAGCATAAGAGGAAAGGATGATTTTGCTGAGGCTAGGCAAGGATGAATTCATGATGGATTTGCAGGTGCCGAGGAGAGTGCTGGGCAGACAAATTTGAAGTTCAAGATGGTGAAGGACGCTGGTCCAAATTGACCATGTGGAGTGGCAGTGTAACAGAAGATGGCAAGTTGTTTCCTCGTAGAGGATGTTGGGTGAAGTGTTGCCACGCTTGAGAAGATTGACCGCAGTAAGAATTTTATCATAGGCTGCACACTAGAAAAAAAAGGAAACTTGAGTGCGGTTGCCAACTTCCAGAGGAGAGAGATCATGGGGAGGAGAGGTCGAGGACCATCCCCTGATGAGCTTGTATGCTTATGAAACAGAGAAGATACCATTGTCTTCTAGTTGCCAGATGATCTTGTCCTTAAGGTGAGGTCTTATTTGAGTTTGCTGGAGGTTGGCATATAGAGAGGAGATCAAGGCTACCTCCACATCATTGAGGCCTCTACGAAAATGAAAGTTCCAGCCATCGGGAGGGGATGAGAGATCAGCAACTGAGGTGAGAGGCAGAGAGCACACAACGTTGAGAGTCGGAGAAGCGGAGCCGAATTGTTCACAGCCAGATCACCAGTCTGACCAAAATTTCAGGGTGGTTCCATTGCCAATAGAGAATTAGACTCTTTTCCCGAAAGTTGTGAGGAAGAAAGAAGGCACGCCACAGTGGGGAGCGGTTGTGACAACGCTCATCAGAGGTCCACCAAGGGAAGCACCAGTGAAGGTTAGCAGCGAGCATGGGGCACCAAATGGATTTTGGTTCAGCATTAAACTTCCAAAACCATATGAGGGCGAAGGATTGATTCATGTCTTTGGTTAGACGGATGCTGAGACCACCCCAGGACTTTGGCTTGCAGTGATCACTCTTATTAATTAGATGATATTTGAAATTATCAGAGCTACTCTCCAAAGAAAGCGGCGTTTAAGGGTGTTGATCTTCTTACAAATTGCCATTGGGTAGTGAAGGAAGGAGAGGAAATAATTTGGTATACCTTCTTACCGGCGAGGCAGGAATTGAGGAGGATTAGGCATCCATCTTTGGAAAGTAAGGTATCCTTTTCAGGTGGCAAACCTTCTTTCAAGTCTTTTGATCACAGGAGTCCACATGTTCTTGTGAGGCCAACTATCAAAGAGAGGAAGACCCAAGTAGGAGGCTAGCAAGGTGGTGATTTCACAGCCCAAAGAGTCTGCCATGGATTGGAGGGTGTCCGGGGCAATGTGATATCCAATGAGAGCAGATTTGCACCAGTTAACGTTTTGACCGGTGGCAATTTCAAAGAGGCCAATGAGAGCTTTGAGGTTACTGATTTCCTCCAACGTCCCAACACAAAAAAAAGATAGTGTCATCAACGAATTGTAGGAGAGGAATGTTGAACGCTTGCTGATGAGACATGGGTCAAAGCGATCCAGATTGCCGCCCATAGTGGACCATAACTGAGAGGAATTCCACCATAATATTCAAGAGAAGGGGGGAGAGAGGGTCCTCTTGTTGTAGGCCACAAACACTTTTGAAGTACCCACTGGTCGTGCCATTTAGAATTAGGGAGAAGGAGGGGGAGGTGATGCAACTTCTGATCTGGAAACGCCATTTTTCACCTAAGCCCATTTGGTGAAGGAGATTGTCAAGTTCTCCAAATCGATTTGTAGCCATTGCACATTGACCCGGGTCAGTGACCGAAGGGAGAGCAGCTTTAAGGTGGTGGGAGACAATGCGGGCTATAATCTTGTAGCTACTGGAAATTAGGCTGATGGGGCGATAGTCTCAGAGATGTTTGGTAGTGGCCTTCTTGGGAATGATTGTGATAAAGGTGGCGCCCAAGTTTGGAAGGTGATCCCTTGATGATAAAAGAATTTGACCATGTTGGTGATGTCGTTGTTGATGATGGGCCAGCAGCGTTTAAAGAAGTCACCATTAAATCCATTTGGTTTCGGAGCATGATCAATAGGCAAACCAAGAGTGACTCTGTCAATTTCCATCGCAGAGAAAGGAAGCTCAAGGAGAGCAGCAATTACATTGGAGATGACGAGGAGTTGGACGTTTTGAAGTTTTGGTTGGTGGGTGCACTCTTCGCTGTATAAATCTGTGAAGTAGTTAAGGAAGGTGTTAGTAATAACTGAAAGATCAGAGATCACCTCATTGTTGAGACATATGGAAGTGATACAGTTGATTCTCCTTTATGTTGATGCCATGACGTGGAAAAACTTGGTGTTGCCAACCCCTTCCGAGAGCCATTTGTATCTAGCTCGTTGTTTCTAATGGATCTGTTCACGTTGAGATACAGAGAGGGAGTGAACTTGAAGGGAGAGACTCAAATTCAGACAGAGAGAGAGAGAGAGAGAGAGAGCCGACAGCTGTCGTCTTCAATTTTGTCAAGTTCCGCAATTTTGGGGAGTAATTCGGTTTTTTCAGTAGTAGTGGCAACACGTTTGTTCGAGGCCCATTTTCTAAGATGAGGTTTCAATTGCTTGAGTATATGAGGGAGACACCGGCTGCTGTTACCAATTGAAGGAAGAGAATTCCATTAATGGGTATGCAGGAGTCAAAGTCATCTTCCAGCAGTCAAGCATTTTCGAAGCGAAACGAGTTAGGTCCCCATTGGCCGATCTTGGTGTCAAGAAGGATGGCCAATGGTCAGAGCATATGCGATTAAGAACTTTACCCGTAGATTTCTGGTAGAGCTGAAGCCCATCTCCATATGCAGGAGTCAGTCATCTTCCAGCAGTCAAGCATTTTCGAAGCGAAACGAGTTAGGTCCCCATTGGCCGATCTTGGTGTCAAGAAGGATCGGTCAATGGTCAGAACATATGCGATTAAGAACTTTACCCGTAGAGTTCTGGTAGAGCTGAAGCCCATCTCCATTAGCCAAAATCGATCAAGTTTGGAAAGTATAGGTCTGCGTTGTTGGCAATTGGACCATGTAAAAGTTCTTTCTAGAAAGAGGGATTTCCTCAAGCTCACAAGCACCATTGAAGCCAGCGAATTTACTCATAGATGAGGTGACTAGGAGGCATCTTCTCATTGCAAACTCTGATTGTGTTGAAGTCCCCAGTAAATAGCCAAGCAGTTTGCCACATTGAAGGGAGAGAGGAGAGTTCCTCCCAAAATTGTGAACGTTCACGGTAATGGGTTGGACCGTATATTCCAGCAAGGCCCCAAGTATTACCAGAGGCATGATCAAACACTTTTAGGCAGATGATGTATGAGCCAATGAAGCTATCTTGGACGTTGACTAGATTGGAATTCCACATGGCCAAAATGCCACCGGATTGTCCTGTGGCATTCAAAGCCATCTAGGCAATATCAGGGCTGGTCCAGATGTCACGAACAGTGCTGTCATTCAAGGACTGAAGCTTTGACTCTAAGATGAAGATAATAGAAGCTTTGGAGGAAGCAAGAGTGTCACAAACAACAACCTTCTTGCGAGGGTTACCAATCCCACAGATGTTCCATGAAAGAATGGTCATGACTGTCTTTTGGTGGTGGGGACTCCTGAATTGGGATTAGTGGAGGTTTGTGATCGTGAGCGATGGCACCCATAATTTCGGCAAGTCTCATCATTTGTGCGTAAGTGTCCTCATCATACTTGTGTCGCTCAGACTATAAATCAGCAACCAATTTCCTAGAATTTTCATTTGGAGGGGGGAAGATGTCTCTGTAGGTGTTCGGGTCAATTGGATATTGAGATTTGCAGCTAGGTTCTCTATAGAAAAATCGACTTACTGGGGCCTTGCCTCTCCTTCAGTAAGTGGTTAGGAAGGGGAACAAGGATTAAGGATAGTAGGAGCTCAGTGGGTTGAAGAATTGCTTGTTCTCTGATAATTGTGGGAGTGTTGTATTCAGTGTCTGATGGAGGGTTTTGTGGGTATGATTGATGGTCTTGACAGTGTTAGGATTCGACCCCTGGCGACTGACCGACTGATTTGGCTCCCTGATGACAGCGGACCCTTCTCTGTCTCCTTGGCCTATCGTCACCTTATGGGTTGGACATAGCCTCCCGCCTCACCAGGCTGCTTTTACTTGGAGGCTCTTGGCTCCTCCAAAGGTGAAAATTTTCCTTTGGAGTGCCTACTGCAACAGGATTCTCACTACTGACAATCTTATCAGACGTGGAAACACTGCTCTTCATCCTCTATGTTCCCTTTGTGGGTGGAAGTCGAGACCATTAGTCACCTTCTCCTCCATTGTGCTTTTGCCTGGAAGGTTTGGAACTCTATGATTGACAGTATGGGCCTTAGTTTCTGCATCCCCTCTGACTTGAGCACCATGTGCCGCTTCTCATTTGGCACTCATCTCCCTAGCCTTGGTAAGCTTCTGTTAGTTGCTTACATTCCATGGTGCCTTTGGACTGAAAGGAATTCCAGACAGTTTAATCGTCCCTCACGCTCTGCCACTGAAGTGATCTGCATTGCTACTGGCCTTATCTCTATCTGGATTCGCACTCGAAAAGAATTTGGCTGTCTATCATGTACCCCTTCCCGCACCAACTGGAAGATCATTGCTCAAATGTCTATTCCCTTAGTGCCCGCCAAGTTGATATTTGGAAGCCTCCCTTACTGTATATTACAAGCTCAACTTTGACGGCAGCGCTTTTGGGAACTTGGGCTTGGTTGGCTTTGGGGGGTGATTTTTGGTCTTGGAGGAATTGCTATTATGTCATACTCTGGTCCTCTCAGCGTTGCGGACTCGACCACTGCTGAACTCTCTGGCCTCCTCCACGGGCTTCACATCTACCAGGATCGCTTCAGAGGTCCACTGATCGTGGAGGGTGACTCCAAAGTCGTCATTGAATGGTGCTCCACCGCCTCCTTTCCCCCGTGGCGTCAATGACAACTTTTTCTTGATATTATGGATATTGTTTCCACTACCTCTTGTACTTGGTCCCATGTTCTTAGATCAGCCCATTCGGT
Source organism: Aristolochia californica (assembly GCF_029961685.1). Lineage (NCBI taxonomy): Eukaryota > Viridiplantae > Streptophyta > Magnoliopsida > Piperales > Aristolochiaceae > Aristolochia > Aristolochia californica. Next base: position 2,039,773 of record NW_027181793.1, read on the forward strand.
TGCTGATTTATGTGCCAAATTGGGTCCCTCCCTGCAATCTCTTGTTGTTAGGGGAGGCCTCCCTTGATGTACTCTTTTGCTTTCCTTAGTAATAAAATCATCATTATTTAAAAAAAAAAAACACATACAACATCAAAAGGTCTTAACTGAAGAAAGTACTTGAGATTTTGCAACATCTTGATATGGTTTTAAATTGGCAAGACAGATGGCAAAGACGAGGGCATCTCTTTGTTTTTCTTGAGTTGCTAATATCAGTTGAATATCACCGAGCAACTTTCCATTGCTGTAGAAGACCTCTGAATCTTGCAAAGTATTCATGGAGACTATCACCTTGCTTTGTCATATAGATCTCCTGAAAAATATTATAAATCTTTTGTAGATTGTTAGGAATTGAATACAGTTTAAAACAGGTCTCTGAATAACCTTGGCTGTATCCAAGTGCACAAAGGTATTTGTAATTGGCTCTTCCATACTGCTTATCGATAAACTCATAAACGAAGTATCTTCCTTCAACCACTTGTGATAGAAAGAGTTATCTTCAGTAATAGGTGGCTGAGTTAAGTCCCTTGTAATCAGGAAGTGTTTAACTGATTGTGATCAAGATGAATAATTGCTCAGACCTCTAAGTGAAATAGTTACATAAACACTAAATAGAACTTTTAATAGACTATCTAAACATAAAAGACTGTAACTAAAGACAAGCAAGTGTCTTAAGCAGAAAGGAACTATGAGAACTGAAATACCTAATCTATCCATAAGGTAAAGGTACAATAATACCCCTTGAGACATAATTCAGCACCCTGTAGACCAGCTAGTTTTTGGGTTCTTTAACCTTTGATGAAACTTTTCAGCAACACCTTGTTGTTGGAGATTCCTTCCCTGTCTTGGGGTAGTTGTTTATCCCATGAGTTTTCTATTTTATGTTCTTCTCTTGTGTTTTCTTTTCCCACCATCCCTTTTATCTCGCTCTGTGGCTTCTCTTTTATTCATTTTTCCTAGTGGAATTATTCTTCTTGCTTTTCCTAAAATAAAAAAAATTGTCTGGCAAAGTGACATAGGGCATGGCATGTTGACCAATAAGCAATTTGTATTCAATCTGTATCAGCTGCATTAGCCGATACAGACTATGATGGTATACACGTGCAGTATCAGATTTTTTCAGGTCATGAAGACCATGCCATCCTTTTCCTGGACTGATTGCTATATGTATTTTAGCTTATTTTTTGTTTGCATTATGGTTACTAGTGAGCTGGTAAGGTGATTAACCCCTGTTATATTCCAGTGAATTTCATCTGCTGTTCATCGTGTGCTTCTCCAATTTATAATGTTTTCTGGGTGATGATGGAAACATCTCAATTAAAGGATGGGTGTCATGGATTTGACTATGCTTTCCTTTTTTTTTTTTGTCTTCAGGATACATTCAGACTGAAAGCCTATGCATTGGTATGTTTTTTAAGCTTTTCTTTATGTATCGAGCATGAATTATAAAACTAACAGAAAATTGACGCACTCAATGTTCATATTCATATTTACATGGACTGCAACCACTAATTTATGCATATTTGCTTTCTCTGCACAGCTTCCTTTTAATATTATCACTGTTAAGTATGGTTTACCAAATATGTAATTTTGCTCTATGTCCCCATGGAGGGGGAGGGTGTTCTTAAGAAGTCTTGCACTCATAATACAAATTTGAAATGTCTGAGCCTGCGCCTGTGCACGAGCCCATGAGAGTGACTGAGCGAGACAGGGTGGCCCTGCCGGCGTCTCCACAATAGCCATATCTGCCTTCGTCCAACAGTTCCTGCACTGTACGAAAGACAGATTGAAGAGGACTCGTGAGCTCTGGTCTGGAAACTCGGTTTTCCTTTTCTCAATGACCACTTTCCGTGGTTGCCGAGATTGCAAAATAACCCAGCGCTGAGAGAGCTCGATCCTTGCTCGCCTCTTCATCCCAAAGAGCACCAACTCCAGCTTTGGCTGGAATGAGCTGGCTGAAGCTCTCCGGCGACCACAAACCTTGCATTTCCACCTCTCCTTCCCGGGCCTCGTCAAAACTGTGTCCCCCCACCCCCCACGACCTTTTTCTTCCCTCATCTCCCCTCCCCCAAAGCACCCCGATCCAATCCCCTTGAAAATGCCCACAACCGCAAGTCTCTCTGAATCAGCACCCTCTTCTCCCCCCACCGAGCTCCAGAAAATCAGCCGCCTACCCCCAAACCTCTTCGGTGACGGGCGGCTTGCGTTGGCACGGTCAATTACCATCCATTCCACCCTCGAAACTGACAAATCCAGCATCCTCCAGTGGCTGATTGATGGTCTAAACCTCGTATACTCCCTCCCCCCCCCCCCCCCCCCCCCCCACCACCACCACCACCACCTTCCAAACCTGGTTCATGCACTTCTGTACCCAACCGGAGACAATGGCGACCCTTGCCCTCGTTCCTCATCCCCCTTCAGGCATGATGGGGATATCAGAATGGCTTCCTTTGATGCCATTCAGTCAATTTGAGCAATGGGCGACCATAACAGTCTTGCAAGTGGAGCTATGGCAGCCTTTGGTCTTCACCGGCATAATGGAGGAGTTTGGGTCCATCATTGCTTTGGATCCACTTACTAAGCATTGACATTGACTTGATGAGGCCCAGGTTCTCACTGCGATGGAGTACACTTCAGATGTGTCTTGGTCGATAATACTCGATTCTGGGTCCGTATTGACATTGGAGCTATGTCTGATTTCCGACACGTGGAGCACCCCACTATCGAGAAGCTAGTTGGAGATATTACCCCATAGTTTGGCAGCGCGTTGAGAGCAGCGCATACTGGCTTCACTCCTCCCCAGGAAGTGTGATCCTCCCCTTGCAGCCCTGTCACGAGCCGTGCTGCTATCCCTCCGGGTCCCCAGACTCGCTTGTCCCCTTGCCCGCCATGTTCACTCCTCCTATCTCCCACCCCCAAGCAGGATAAAAGCCTTCACCACATCCAACCTCCACCAGAAATTAACCTTTCAGACCAACTCCTTGCCAGTCCCCTGATACAGCCTACCGACACTCACCTCGACTTTACTCCAGAAAAAGCCATGCCCCCACTATCCCCGCATTTGGAGGACACCACGTGTCAATTGAATACCCCTTTCGTTCCTTTAAATCCAGCATCTCCTAATGCTTTCACCCCAGAAATCACTCTCCCGAGCATGGACTCACCCCCACACCGCCCCCTTAAATCTGTCATTCGGACGTTGAGTCTGGGACTAGCGAGCATGCTCCTCAGGTTGCCGTCAAAGTCCCCCCCAACCCCCCATAGCAACATACCAGAGGAGGAATAGAGGGCGGTCATGGCAATTGCTTCATGGGGAACCTAGTGCTCAAGCTCGTTTTCCTTGAGATCCAGAGACGAGCCTTTTTGTTTTCCCGGAATCGGGGGAACAATCTTAGTAGTTCGTAGAGGGCGCTTCAATCCTAGCAGCACAAGTACGACCCGAAAACCTGGGCGCAAATCGTGAAGCTAGCAAAAGTGATGGGAATTGTCTTCACAAGGCCTCTTCCTGGGGACAATCACCCTTCGGAAAAGTCGAAGAAAAAGTGAAATGATCAATGATTTTGCTCTCGTGAAACGTACGTGGAATTGGCTCGTCGCGGCGCCGTGCGTCTATTCGTAACCTTCTCGCCTCTACTAAATCTAGCATCGTGCTTCAAGAGACTAATGTGGCGTCTCTTCCGCTCGGCTTTGTTCATGATATTTGGCCTCTGAGGGACCTCGGCTGGATCATTGTGGATGTTGTTGGCTCGACTGGTGGCATTCTTCTCATCTGGGACACCGATACCATTGAGGTGATGGATAGCTTTCGGGGAAGCTATGCATTGGGAGTCAAGTTGTGAGATAAGTGCTCAGGAAACATTTGGTGTCTCGTGGGCTATGGGCCTACTAGGCATAGCAAGAGACACCTCTTCTGGGACGATCTCCTGTCGGTTTGCCAGAGATGGTCTGTCCCTCTGTTACTCGCTGGCGACTTCAATGTGACCCGATTCTGCCATGAGAAGTCCCCGCCATCGAGGAGGATCACTACCTCCATGAAGCTCTTTGCTGATTTCATTGGATGCTAGGAGCTCGATGAAATTGCTTTGTCCGGGAAGACCTTCACTTGGTCCAACGGTAGGCAACCCCTGTGCTTTAAAAGCTTGACAGGTTTCTCGCCAGTGTGGATTGGTTGCGGCTCTATAACAATGTTACTGGCAAAGTGCTTAGCCGGGCAGTTTCTCATCATTGGCTGATCATGGTGGACCACTTACTTCTGCAGTAGCCCCCCCCCCCCCCCCCCCCCCCCCCCCCCCTCCACCATTCAGATTCAACAATGCATGGATCAGTGACCCTCATTTGATTCTTCGGTCCAGTCCTTTTGGAAGAGGACTGTTGCTATCGGGCCAAGCGGGTGGTCCTTCCTGGTAAAACTCAAAAGTCTCAAGCCCCTTTTGCGCTTCTGTGCCCTTGAGCATTAGTCCTTCCGTTCGGCAGAGAAAGCTTTCGCATTTGCTCAGGTGGCTATCATTGACATTGATGAGGAGTCTAGAAGCTTAACCTTTGCTGAATCGGCTCAGCGCTTTGCTCTCAAGGGAAAGCTGCAAGCCTTCGATCATTGTGATCAAGTGCATTGGAAGCAGCAAGCTCAATTCAAATGGCTTTTAGAGGGAGATGCCAATACAAATTTTTTTCATGTCGTGGCCATTGGATGGAGAAGAGCTAATCGTATCTCATCGCTTTGTGTCAATGGTGAGATTACCTCAGACAGAGCCCTTATTTCTAACAATCTAGTGAGTTTTTTTGTAGATCTCTACATTTAAGGTCAGACAGTTCGATCCTTCTTTCAATCGGTTAATCCTATGGCCATCCCTGCTGTAGCCGCCAGTCTTATTGAGCTCCCCTTTTCTAGTAGAGAAATTGAGAAAGTAACTATGGGGCTCCCTCTGGATCCTGCTTCGGGCCCAGATGGTTTCAATGGCGAATTCTACCGACACTGTTGGCCCCTCATCGGTGAAGACATAGCTCACATGGTTCACTCGTTCTACCACCGGGGCATTGCTTTCAAGAGTATAGGGGCTTCATTCATCGGCCTTATTCCCATAAAAGACGGGGCAAAGCTTCCTTTAGAATTTTGGCCTATCAACCTCACCACCAACACCTATAAAATTATTGTGTGTCCTCTTGCCAATCGTCTCCAAGCGGTTCTTCCGATTGCCATCCACCAAGGGTAGAGTGCCTTCATCAAAGGGATGAACATTCTGGATTCTGCCATGGCTTGTCATGAGCTTCTGCATAATTTCAAGACCTTGAAGTTTCTCAGATTTGTTCTCAAGCTAGATTTTGAGAAGGCATTTGACAGAGTCGATTGGAAGCTTCTTGATATTCTTTTGGAAAAAATGGGATTTGGTGCTAAGTGGAGGTTCTGGATTCAAACCTGTATCTCCTCGGCTAGTTATTCGGTGCTTCTGAATGGTACAATGTGTGGTTATTTTAAGGGCACTCGAGGCATCCGTTAGGGGGACCCCTTATCCCCTCTGCTTTTCAATGTGGTGGCGGAATATCTCTCATCTCTGATTTATTCAGCCAAGGGATTTGGGTGGCTTCTTCCCACAGCAGATTCAACGGCTTTTGATATTCCAATTATTCAGTTTGCGGATGACACTATTTGCTTCGGTGTGGGCACCATGGTTCAGATCAAGAAGTTGAGCCGTTCTTGGTCTATTCAAGTTGGCTTTGGGTCATAATATAAATTGAACGAAAACCACTCTCCTGGGATATTATATTGATGGAGCTGAGCTTAGTGATATGGCCGATTTCCTGGTATGCTCTCTGGAGAGTAGGCCAACTACATATTTGGGTCTCCCCCTTTTTGATTCTCGTCCCACAACTAGGCTTTGGTCCCCTCTTATCGAGAAATTTGAGAAGCGACTTGCAAATTGGTGGGGTAAGCTCCTATCCATAGCGGATCGACTCACTTTGTTAAAGTCTTACTTGGCTGGCCTGCCTGCCAAATTATCTCATGTCTTTTATGAAGTGTCCAGTCTTTGTGTGGTCAAAGATTGATGCTATTCGCCATCACTTCCTATGGAGATGTTTAGAAGACACGTTCAAATATCATTTGGTCAGTTGGAAGGAGATTTGTTTGCCCTGGATAGAGGTGGGCTGGGCATAAGACTTACAAAGGATATGAATAATGCCCTCTTGCTTAGTGGATTTGGAACCTAATGCCAATCATAGAAATTTGTAGAGGAATATGGTGTGCTACTATCTTCAGATTCCAGGGCATTCGTGGATAGAGGGAGGTGCTCCCCGACGTCTATCCCCGATTTGGAAATCCGTTTATAAGCTGCTTCCAACCTTCAAGGCCGTGACCTCTTTCTACCCGGGAAATTGGAGGACTCTTTCGTTCTAGGCCGATGAGTGGTGCAGTTTTTGTCCCCTCTTTGAGGAATACCCGTGGTTGTCTAGGATTGCTATGGACCTATCATGCTTGGTAGCAGAATCTTGGAGTAATCATTCTTGAACTCTTCTCTTCCGTCGGAGCTTGAATGATGATGAAGCTATAGCCTTCTGCTCGCTTCTTTCTAGTCTCAGTAGTACCATCTTACGGGAGCGAGTGCTAGATAAGCTGATTTGGAAGCCTATTATCAGTGGTATATTCACAGTCGCTTCAGCCTATTCCCACATCAAGGAAGTTGTCTCTAGTCTGCCAGAGCACTAGGCAAATCTCGCCTAGAGACTCTCAGTGTCTAACAAAGTAAAATTTTTTAGTTGGACAGCCATCCGAGAGCAAATCCTCGTTGTAGGCAATCTTCACAAGAGAGGCTTCACTGCCCCGGATAGTACCTGCTCCCTCTGTGGCATATGTGAGGAGTTAGTACAATATGTTCTTTTGCACTGAAGTTTTTCGTGGAGAGTTTGGATGGCTGTGTTCCAGAAAATTGGCGTTTAAGTGGGCCTCCATCAAGATCTATTTGGCACTTTTCAGATGGTGTTGGTGACTCGCCTTCCTAAAATTGGCAAACTTCTGCTCTCTGCTTGCTTTGCTCACATCCCTTGGTGTCTATGGCTCGAGAGAAATAATCGGAGATTCAATTCCAAGTTCAGCAATCTAGATAGTACGGTCTCTTACTCTGTGGGTATGTTTCCAGCTGGTTCCACACCAGAAAGGAATTTGCTCCTTAGGCCGATGTCTCCCTTCAATGGTATTGGTGTCTTCTGGCTCACATGGTGGCTCCCCAGAAGATTCCGATCATGGTAGAGTGGGAGCCTCCCCCCAGTGACTGCATTAAGCTGAATTTCGAAGGTATCGCTTTGGATTGACACAAGATTGGTGCATAATTCTAGGACGTGAAGGACATTCTTAAATGTAAGGCAATCACTCAAAAAGACATTCCCCTAACCAGCCACAATTGTCACTGATCCATCAGCCATGTTTATTTTTCTGTTGCTGGGACAAGGGGTTTAGGAAACAAATTTTTGAGATGAATGGGTCATGTGATCTGTAGCTCCTGACTCAATGACCCAGGAGTTGGTGGAGACGTTATCCAAGATATTAAAAACATGAGTAGAGGAAACATGAGAAGAGGGAGGAGAAATACCTGAGAACACCAAAGAACAAGTACCTTTTGTAGGTGACTTCTCTAATGTCCCCAACAAAGTCCTCAATTTTTCAATCTCATCTCTGTTGAATTCGGTAGTTGGGAAGTTTTCTTTATTCCTTGGCTGTGTGTTTGCCATATACACTTGTCCCTATCCTCTTGTTTGTCCACTCCACTCTTCTTGAAACATTTTTTGTCCCATTGTTTGACGCTTGCCATGGAGTTTCCAGTACTTCTCCTTGGTATGGCGTGATTTTTTGCAATATATACACCACAAAGAGTCCTTGTTGGATGGTCTTGACAGATCTGTTTGCCCATTGCCTTTATCAGTATGCTGCTCAGAGCCATAGTTCTTCGTAGTAGAATTTTTGGACACTAACACGAAACTCTCTATTATGGGAGTTTCAATCATAACACCTCTTCTACCTTCGTTGGCAAGAACAATTGCTATTGCCTCATTCAAAGATGGCAAATCCTCTTTTCCAAGTATTTGCACTCTTACGACTACAAACTCAATGTTTAATCCAGCAAGAAACTCATAAATTCTATCTTTTTCAACATACCTCTTAAGGATAGATGCATCTTCATTGCATTTCATCTAGAGCATTGATAATGATCCATCTCTTGTTGTTTGGGAAGGCTTTCCCTCTTGTAATCTGCTCGTTTGAGCTCTCTTAATTAAATTCAGTATTATTTAAAAAAAAAAAATGATCCATCTCTTGCCATAGGTTTTTTCAAAAAAATTATCAAATTTAGGATCACCTTGTTTGGGACCGGTGCCAAGCAGGTGACTCAGTTTTCTTCTTCCCTTCAAGAACGTGGGAACCAATTGAGACCACTTTAGATAATTTTTCCTGTTCAACTTATATGCTGCCTGAATATTCTGCAATTTTCCTGTTGTGGCAGATTTGTTGTTATCAGTCAAAGAAACTTCTGAAGTGTTGCTGGTTTCGGTGAATGAAGGCATGGTTTAGAGAAACAAAAGATAATAGAATTCACGATTTGATAATGACTTCACCAGAAAACGAACTTAAACCTTTGATACCATGACAAAATATGCCGAACTTGCTAATTGTATTGAAAACTGAATGTCAAACAAATTACAATGATTTATATATACAATAGAGTCTCACTATATAAGGTAACTACCTAATCCTGGAAGTACAAATCAGAATAAAATCAAAATCTAATCTAATCCCTACAAATCAGGAATTACAATCAATAGAGAAAGTCAAATACTCTCAACTGTACACGAAATGTATTTTCCCACATGCTGTACATGCTGTATTCACGGACAGTATTTTCCCACATTAAATAGAGAGAGAGACCTCAGATTTTTTGGTTAAACCCATCTAAGCTAAAGGAAAACAAACTAAGAGTTCCCTTTTCCAAGAACCGAAGAGGAAAGGTTTTAAATTGGAAGGAAAAACCTAGAGAATAAGAAGGGAAAGCGACATCGGTTAGGACAACTAATGTAAAAAGACAAAATTACCCTTCAGCTGATTTTCTAATACTACCCCTCCACTCCAATGACCAAAATACCCCTAGACAGTATTCTTAACAATTTATGCTTTGTGGTTAGCCTCATGAATCCTATGCCTCTTTTCTGTATGTCCTGAACTCCATTATCAAGGTTTCCTTTGCCAGGTCTTTCTTTGTGGTTAGCCTCATGAATCCTATGCCTCTTTTCTGTATGTCCTGAACTCCATTATCAAGGTTTCCTTTGCCAGGTCTTTCTTCACCAGCTCAACCATGTTCATCTAATGTTCTGATTTTCTATTCAGGGAGCAAGTGGTGCTGTAAACGCGATTATTCTTTTAAATGTTTTCCTCTTTCCTAAGGCTATACACTACTTGAATTTCTTCATACCAGTTCCAGCAGCTCTATCTGTAAGTTTTTTTTTAATTAGCCATTAATGCAATAGTGAATTAGTATTGAAATATGCACTGTTAGAAATTCATCTGTGCTGTATCGTTTTTCAGGGAGCCATTTTGATAGGAACTGATGTGTGGAGGACTATGCAGGTATGTATCTAGGAGTGGTGGGCTTTGTGGCATGATTTACACCTTTCTCCTGTGTTAGATGCAAAAAGACTGACAAGGATTGTTGGGGTTTGCTTGCTCGTTTTTCAGTTTGCAGAAAATACATAGAGGCTTGCCAGGACCTCTCTTTTTCTTTTTTAATAGAAATAAGACATGGCTTGCCAGAACATGTTTACATAAGTTGAAGATTACGGTGAAAACTTGTGAACAGATGTATAGATTGGATATGAACCAAAAAAAAAATCATTTTTATTTGACTGCAGGTGCTAATAAAAAGTTGGTGAAGGAGAAAAACATGCATGCTTGGAATGTTCCAAATGGTTCTTTGTCATGATATTGTTCTTTGTGGATATGCTTAGCAGCTGAAGATTGACTCCCTTAAACCTAGATTTTGTTCAGTGAATATGCTTGCGAACCACTGTGAAAGCTCAGATCTTATGAATGAGCTATTGCTCATGATGGTTGTTAGATCCCTTCAATACATTTGCCTCATCTACATAGAAGACTGTTAGCTATATCAATGAGGGTAGTCAGGCCAGCTGTTTATTACCATGTCGTCCACAAGATAACTTCATCAATGTCCTAAAAACGAATGAGCATTGCTATTCAAAAATTCCTGAACTTTGGCTTTTATTGATTTCTCATCTCATCCTTGCAGCCAAACAGTGAGATATCTGGAGCAGCTCACCTGGGAGGTGCAGTGGTTGCTGTGCTTGTGTGGGCAAGAATTAAAAAGCGTTGGATATAAATTGGTAATTGATCTTGGTGTTCTTTTTTAACCTAATTTTGCATGTTTTGGATTTTTTATGCAAATTTTTATTTGTTGAAAAACAAGACCAGGGGCATTTTGGTTATTTTACCTTGTTATTATTTATATTTTTTTATGTAATCTTATTCTACGGACCAAATTTCATGTAAAAGGAGACACGTAGAATAGGAGTATAGAGAATTAAGGTTTTCACTTAATGTAGGGGCAATGTTGTAAATTGTCCTCACCTACTCAGCCCTAAATCTATAAATAGAAGCTGGAGGAAGTCCAGCCACGAATTTTCAGTTTTCTTTTCTCAATTTTTTCTCTCCAAGTTCTCTCCTTCTCATTCTCTCTCTTCTACCTTTCTTCTTCTTACTTTTTACAGTATTTTTGATTTCATCTGTATGTTGAAACTTATTCACTAGGAAGCTATTTTTAGTTAAGGTTGTGAAAATTACAATATTATTGCTGTTGTAAGAGAGATGCGTATCTTATTGCTTGTCCCTCTTGCCATCTGTTGTGAAATAAAACTATCACATCGGGGGATTGTTTTCCTATGACTTGTCCTAGGGGGGCTCTATTGTGAGTCCCAAGACAATGCTTCTTTGCCCTCCTGCAGGTTATGGTGCAACTTATCCTCGTTAGAAAATGTTAAATTGGGTCCAAGGTCCTATCCCAAAATGACTAGTCAACTTAGGAAACCTCTTTCCCAACTAATAAACTCAAGATTTTTGTACTCACTAATCCATGTGGGACTATTCCTTAACACTCCCCCTCACGTGTAGACCATCTTTTGTGGCTCTACAAGTGGATAATTTAGGAGTAGGCAGTTTAGGTGTAGGCCCTCTGTTGTGACTCTACAAGTGGACAATTTTAGGTGTAAGCCCTCTTTTGTGGCTCTATAAGTAGATAGTTTTTAGGTGCAGGCCCACATATGAATACCTGCTCTGATACTATGTTAAATTGGGTTCAAGGCCCTATCCCAAAATGACTAGTCAACTTAGGAAACCTCTTTCCCAACTAATAAACTCAAAATCTTTGTACTCACCAATCCATGTGGGACTATTCCTTAACAGAAAATATCTTTTTTTTTCATGTATATAGAAATTGAATGGTATCTTCTTATCTAGGGTATTTCAAATTGAAGATTTCAATATTAAGTCCAAAGTGAAATGCTGTTATTGAAGTCACTTGTAATCTCATCTGTCTGTTAAGAGTAGTGCCTACTCTGGTTGCATGTCTCAGACAAGGGTCCTGTCTTAGGACCACTAAAATCTGACTCAACTTGGTCAAGAGCGAGGCTTGTCTTGAAGCCTAAACAAGGCAGGGTCTGACCAAGTTACATTTAATTGCCCGAGGCAGACCCAAGTCAGAAGTCATTCACATTTTTATGTGCAAGATTGGGGCTCTGGCTCAAAAGTGATTCACCACATTGAATTCTGAGTTTGCTAGGCAACTAGGCAAGATGCACTCAAATGGTGACTATGCAAGACTAATGTGGATTTGTTTTGCAAAATTGCCTTTGTTATTCTGTTATGCAACTTTTTTTTTACTTGTTTCTTAATTATGAGAAAATTTTAGTAAAAGAGAAGGGGCGAAAGATCAAAGAGAATAAGAAATTAGGAAAAAAGTAAAAGCAAATTAAGGTAGGGGCTAAGTTCACAACAAGATGTTGACGAGAGGCTCCCTTTTTAGCAAGCAAATCAACCACGGAATTTTCCGAATAGAGCACATGCTCCCATGAAGTCTGAGAGGAACCTGTGAGATCAGCCTTTTGAAGGACTTAATGATCAAACCTTCATGAGGGGTCACTTTGACCTGCACACCAAGAGATGGCAATGACAGAACCTCCCTCAATGATTCAGGTACCGGAGGAATGCTCATAGAACAGCATAATCTCTTGAAGGATATATCTCAAGGGCTTGATGAAGGCTACTGAAGGATTCTTCACTGTGCTCCACTGCCTACCCACCCAAAGAGCAAGATCATCTAGGTTCTAGTCGCCTTGTTTTGCCTCCCCAACAAGATGGTGCGACATTTCTGAAATTTTTGTATTCACTAACTTCAGTTTAACTATAATCACTTGGTTGCCATCCTTTTTGACTATTTAAAATCCCAGCTTCAGAGAGAGGTTCGCCTTAACGTTGACATGAGAGAGAAGATGTTGACCTAAGGATCCCCATGGAGTTAATTTAAATGATAACAAATACTTGGGAACTAATTGTGAAATTTAAATCAGAAACTTGGGTAGAAATTCTTGAAACAAAAATTGGCAATACATCTGTCTGCCCGAGCCATGCACAACAAAAATGGTGCAAGTGAAAACCCTGAGTTGTCATCAAAAGAGATAATGAAGGCAGATCACCTGGCGATTGCTCGACTGAACAACAGGAGAGAGAAAATGTTCTGCTTGTAATCGTTTGCCTAGACGACCAGGTGAACAAAACGCGTGAAGACATGAAGAAAAGGAGGCATCGCAAAAAGATAACTGACTTGACTTGCCCTGATTGGATGACTTGCGCAAAATAGGCCAAAAAGAAAGAATGAATGACAAAGAAGTTTGATCGACTGGATAGGCCTCGGCCAGATGAGATAGGAGAGAAAAAGCTTTGGCGAGCTTTGTAAGTACTCATTCAACCTATTGATCGCATGCCTTGAAGAAATGAGAAATAAGCAGAATATAAAGGTTGACTAACCAAATCCTAGTTGTTCGAACTATTCATTCGAAGATAAGATTGCAGAAATGCTTCTCAGATTTGGCTTCACTAACATAGATGACCATAAATTGTATGTGATTTGGCTTAGTAGCTCAAAATCATGAATTTACATTAATTGTCTGAAGATGTTGGAATCAATTTGGTTGAGTTTTACAAATGACGAAGTGTCGTTTTTTTGGGAGAAATAGCTCTTCAAACGACTAGTTTTTTGGACTATTTGATCACGTCTATTTAGGTGATTTTGTGCCCTACACTATTCACAGACATCCAACAATAAAACTAAACCTACCGCTACATCCTTAGTGCTCTGTGAATTTCCAATTAATTCAGTAGTACCAAAACAAGAAAGTATTTTGAAAGTGATAAGTACTCAAGCCTATTATTTTAAAATTTAGTGTGTAGTTGGTGTTTTTCATACTGAACTTAATTGAGTTTATTTTGAAGTCAAGTAATCTGACTCTAGTATTATTTTGGTTGTGAGACTCCTATATTAGACTTTACATCTAGGTCATCCGTAGTTTTTGAAACTCTTTTTTCTTTTTAGTTTTAGAAATCTCATTCAGTGTTTACTTTGAACTCCTTCAATTAAGATTAAATTGAGTTGTTAATTGTTGTGGTAGTATCACATAGGATTGGGTGTACTTTTCTTGTGCTTTGTTATTGTAATATTTGTCTAAATTAGAGGTTTTGAGCTAAATTGTAAAACAAGTAATCTTTGATGTCCTATAAACTGATTCATACTTAGATAAGCTAATTGGTAGTTACTACTGCAAATTTTTTGAAGGGTGTAGATGCTTGTACACATTTGCTGCTAACCATTAGTCCCAACTGTTGAGCTAATCCTGTAGATGTCATTTGGCTTTTACCTACTGAATTTAATTTCAAGATGAAAAACCCTGAGAAATGGACATAGTAATCCAAGATAGGGTTGTCAACCACTAAAAAAATGGTGTTATATTGCTGATTGATTGAATTGCTTGTTTTGTTTACTAATTGAATTCCTTTTGAAGTAAGTTAAAAATTGAATTAGACTTTAAATTTTGATAAACCAATTTACACCCCCCTCCCCCCCATTCCAAACTAGTGAAAATAGAAATAAGTAAGAAGACTGAAAGTCAATTATCTTTACAAGATTAGAGAGAATTATGAGTGGACACATGTAAAATATTACAAGATTAGGTAAAATAAAAGAAATGAAATTTTTTTAACTGTTAAACAGAATATGGATTTAATTCTTGATCTCTAGGGCAACAATTAGGGAAGAAAACGAAAAGAGAGGGAAACGAGGAGAAGAAGAGGAATAGAAAACTGAAATCTAAGATGCTGTTCTTCCTGTAGCCCTCTGGTTTCTTTTATTTTCCTTTTTTATTGAAAAACAAAATCATGGGTCAGCTAATACTCTGAACCATATTAAGAATTAAAATTTCAAATGAAATGGAGAGGAGAAAGTGAGGAGAAGAAAAGAGGACAAGAATTCCAAGACAAAGAAAAGAGATATATCAAGTTGGTTCTACGGATCTATTGTCCTCTGTGTGACTAGTGTAATTTGAGTTGCAATACAACTGCGAAGTAAATGGAATTCTACATGCTGCTACCGTTAACTTACCTTTCCTAATCTCACTATAATGTACACATAACTCTGGTCTCTATTGACATACCGCTGCTATTTTTTCTTACTTTATTTCTTAAAATGTTCATCAATCAACAGATTCTTATTTGAAACTTGACTTTAAATCTAGCATTTATCTTCAATAAACAGGTACGTCTGATGCAGCAAAGATAGCACCGCAAGAAAAGAAATTTGAAACAAGAAGAGGAGAATGGATGTGGTAAACAAGGAGAGGATAAAAGTTATGCTCCAAAAAGTTCTTTCTAGATTAGCAATCACTAAGGTCCACTCTGATAGAGTTTGGAAATCTCTAAAATTTAAGAGGCTTACTTGTGCTGTGAAATTTGCATGAAAAACATTGCAAGAGTGTGACCCATTTATAAATGTGTTGAATTAGTTGGGGTTGCAGAGGTAGCAACGTAAAGAAGTGGATAGTACCTACTTGGTCCAGTTTTTTTATCTGTTTTTCCATACATTTTTCTGTAGTGTCATTGATATTGTTTCTTTGTTGTTTTTTCTTCTCGAAATCAATTATGATATTGTGAAAGTCTAGTTTTGCCAGCCGAAATACCATAAATGGTGGAATCATAGCTCTAAAACTTGATTTGAGTCATTTGTAGACTCTTGTGTCGAACTGTTATGGTAGGAAAAACCGGTAACTTTTGTTGAATGTGATCATTAGATGGATTTTTTTTACTCGATTTGCCGGATTTGGGAAGATGAGAGCTAGAGGGGCAGGACTCCATTTAGAGAGAGAGAGAGAGAGTCCCAACATTAAGGTTGAATTTATCATTCCATTTAATTTTAGATTTGCTTAACAAGTTTTTTTTTGTATAGAGTAGGTATCCATTTCAATGTTTAGTTATAATAGATTATTTTTAGCTTTTTATTTTTTCAGATGTGAAGCTCATTTATCTTATCAAGTTAGTTTTGGGATCTAAGAAGAGGGAGAGAGAAGAGGAGAATGAGATAAATCTAGACGAGAGAAGTACCCCTAACTCCTTTTATTAGTTAATATCAAAAGACTAAAGTAGCCCTCTTGTTTAAACACCTCTTAACTCGAAAAATACATATCAGATTTTTCTCAAAACTAGACTATCTTTAATAGAAAACATAAAAAAATTCTTGACCTAAGAGGGTTAAAAATATATTGTAAAATTATAATAATACCATTGATATATATTTCAACTCTTCTTCAAGTACATATATCAAGAAGCCCCAAGTTATTATAAAGTTACCAAATTCACACTTTCCAAGGGTTTTGGTGAAGACATCTCAAAGTTAGTCTAACTTTATGTACGAGTGTTACTCATCACAGTATTTTGAACTAAAATGGCAATTCATTTTAATATGTTTACTCATCTCTTGGAATACTAGAATGTTTCTAATTAAGATAACAACTCAATCAACAAAATTCTTCACCATAGGACTTAGTTTGAAACCCAATCTTGACCATTTAGTCATATGGCTTATACAATTAGCCTTAGATATCTCAAGATCTTTTGAGTTACATCTAGATCAAGTTTTTTATGATTTTCAATATATTGGCTAACCACGTTCACAACAAATGTAATATCTAGTCTAGTTACTGTTGCATAGATAAGCTCTCCTGTTAGCCTAATATACATAGTTTTATCTTGAATCGTTGAGTTACCATCATCATGAAGATTTGAGTTCACTTCCATGGGTATTTCAAGTTATTTTGCCGCGCAAAATATTATATTTTTGTAGCATATTTGTGATATATTTTGTTTGTGGTAAAACAACTCTTTTACTCCCAACCACCTTGATCCCAAGAAAATATCTTAGATTCTAAATCTTTTTTTTGAAAGTGGCCCTAGAGATACTCTTTCACTTCTTCAATTTCTTCTTTTTATCGCTTCTTGGCAATCTAATGTCATCCATCCTTACTGTCAAGATTACTTGTTGGACTGAAGATTCCTATGAAATAAATTTTAAGATAATAAACACTCAAGTTATTAATAAAGTGCATTTAAGATTAATTTGTAGTTAAAAAAAACCTCAAAAGAAATTTTTGGAAACAAATTCATTCGATCAACATATGACCGATTGAATGATTCTCACAAAGAAAAAAGCAAATAGTTCATGCTAGAAAACACATTGTCAAGTGACTTAACGACACCATTTGCTAAAACAAGAGAGCTCAAGCATAGCAAGAAAGCAAGCATAAAAAATAATTGATAAAGAAAAACAAATTAGAAAAAAGGGAGAAAAGGAAGAGAAGAATGAGAAATGGTGAAAAGAAAAAAGTTCAAATAAGCAAAAAAAAAAAAAGAAAAAGTTGAAGGAGGAAGAAGTTTGGTCATCCAAGTCAATCGAATGGTCGTTGCATGTAAAAGTAGGAGAAGAAGATAATGAAGTTCAACTATAAGTCATCTAAATGAATTGTATAGAGAAAAAGGTTTCGTTAAAAGTCATATGCCAAGACAACCAGACACATAAGGTGCACGAAGACGTTAAAAGAAGGTACATTGAAGAAAGCAATTGAATGATTCAAAGTTGACCTGACAAGTTGAGATAGAAAAATATCTATTGATGTTGTTCGTGGACACAGCCAAACAATAAGGAGAGTCCAAAGAAGATTTACCAATCTAGTAAGAATCAATCAAATAGTGCGTTATGGAAAAGCTACAAAATGATATTGGCCAAGATAGGTCTCTGAAGTCTATAAATAACTTATCCATGTGATTAACATCTCAAAATAAAGATTTAAGTATTTTCTTGAGATCTTTAATTGAGATTAGTCAAGATTTAAAAAAAGATGTCCCATTTTTAGATCAATAGTTGAATTTTTGACTATTGAAAACTCAAGTAGTAAAAGATTTAGCCCTAAATTTATCCCTCTCGTGATTGCTTGAAGAAAAATGACAACTCCAAAAGGCTCTCGTACATTAAAATCGAAATTTTGGAGATTGAGTTCATGATTTGAAAAGCCACCAGACAAACAACTAAGTACATCTTGTAATTGTATTTTAAAATCTTATTTGTTGTGCTTGATCCTTGTGAGTTTTGTCGTGCCATTATTTTGAAATCATATCATTTGTTCAACAAAAGTATTTATTGTGGCAGTTAAAAGATTTGAAGGCGTTTGAGGCATTTAAAAAGGGCAACTACATATAATTGATTGATTTGGGGGCTTTCTCAAAAGTTAAAGATTCATGGTATTCATACTTTGGTATCATTTGAGTGAAATTGGTCTAGCAAACCTAAACTTAAAGATTCAAATCCCCAACTAGTGTACTTGTAATGTGAAATTATAATTGAGTCAAGCTGCTTTGATTAAGAATGCCAATTTATAAAACTAATCCATTTTATTGTGATTGAATTATGAAATCTAGTCAATTAATTTGTGCTTGAATTACAAAATCTGCCTATTAGTAGGCATTTTGATCGGGCTGAAGTAAAAGCAAGTAAACTTTGCTTATTGGTCAAGACACGGCAAGGCTAGACCATGCCTCCGCCTCAAGTGAATTGAGAGAAGTTGCTAAAGCTTTGAGAAGAGGGTGGTAAGCCTTGTTTGTTGTTATTGTGTGTGCTAAGTCCTATTGAAATAAGACATTATTGAAAATATCTTGATTAGGTCTAAGCTGGATTACCTAGTGAATTGTGGTTGAAAATTTCATTGTTGAGTCTAGGGTAGATTGCGTAATGTACTAAAAATCCTATTGTTAGGTCCAGGTTGGAAGCCTAGTGAACTGCATTAGACTTATTGATTTCTAGGGACAAGACATAAACACAAAAGATCTCAAGCGAAGGAGAAGAAAGAGGAATTCTAGCTCTTGGAAGAGAGGTGAGAAGAAAGAGAAAAAGAGAGAGAGATGTTTGGACAAATTTGAGCCAAGAGGAAGAAACTCGAATGCTCTACCCATGCCTTGAGGTTATATTTATAGTTGTGTAAAAGTGTTTACAATTACAATGTCGTTAGGTCTACATGCTTCTAAAGGAAAATGACATAAGAAAACTATTGATTTTCAGGACTCCATGGATTTAGCTCATCGAGAAAAAGGGAGATGACATATTTGGAGAAAACAAGATGAAGAAAGAGGTTATAGACTTATGTCCTAACCCTTCCCTTGAGGCTCAATTTATAGATGAATAAGGTTACAATATTATAATAATACCTCTAAAATTTAAACTAATTATATCATTGCCTTCTTTATGAGATGACTCTTTATTTACCATCATGTCACCATTGTGTGGGCATGTGGGCCTTCTCCTAGGTCTGTAGACCTTGAGCCCATCTTCCACATCTCTTGGATGTGTAGGACTTGGTCTTATGGGCTTGAGCCCATCTTCTAACACACTTGGGTGTGTGGGCTTTCCTTGGTCGTGTAGGCTTGGGCCCATCTTCCAATACTCCTCCTCAAGTTGGGGTGAGAGAACATCATGAACGCCCAGCTTGCTACAAATAGTGTATAGGATATTCTCATATAAAATGGCAGTCCACCATATCTTCCAACACCCCCTCAAGTTGGTGGTCTTGTTGTTCTTTTCGAAGAAACCCAACTGGCATAATATAAGAGAGAGTAAAATCCCTCTTAGTTGTAAGACATCGCTCTACACTCCAGTCAAATGGTCATAGTCACCAAAATAACCAAAACTAACAAATTGAGAAGTCCTTCAATAATAATGTCTCAATCAGAAAGACACAATAGCAGTAGTTGAAATGGGCCTGCGTCAAATAACACGTACCAAATAATGAATCCTTAATAGACTGACCGAGTGATAACAATCTGATTCGATAAATAAGTCACACCGAGGCAGGAGACCAGGATGAGAAGGCCGAGGTAAACTGACCCTGACCGAGTTGACCCGGTCAGTTGGTGTGGCTCGGTCCAAGTTGACTCGCAGATCGCTCAGTCTGAGTCGACTAGGCAAAATAGGCGCTGGATTAAAATCAACTCTTCCTAACTTAGGTAGTTTTGTAATCTAGAAATATCACATTCTTATTCCGCACTCGCTTCCGAACAGAGAGGGATACCAGCGAGAGCAGAGAGTTTCCGAAAAAATGGAGCTCCTGTTTCTAATGGAATGAATCACATAGCAGATACAAGCTACTGGTGTAGTAGCTGTCAAAGTTCCTAGTAAGGTAAGGAATGATCAAAATAGCACAGGGATAACCTGAAATCAACAACTTTATGTAGGAATTCTTCATATCATGAACTTCTAAATAACATAAATGAAATTCATGAATTCAAAATTGTACCTCTTGACATGGTGTCAATTTCTAGCGAACAAAGTGTCTCATCTATTGTAGAGGCTTGTCGATGGCAATGCCCATGCATGCTTTTGCTAGACCAGACCCTTTCTTATACTCCTCCTTTCCATCAAAGGAGACCACCAAACGATGGGAAGGTGAGAGGTAGTAACTGTTGCTGGCGACCACCCTTTAAGGGAAACACCAAGCGACGGGTCACCTAGGTGATGATTAGAGAACTGTCTAACGTTCTCCCACTTGACCCATGCGCATACTTAATATGTATAATTGATTATTGATACATCTTCAAGAATGTTTCCCATAGATATAATATACTTGTACTCAAACAAAGAAGATTAAATTAAATGAATCGTGACAGTAAGTCCTTTAGAGCAAATATTACCTTCCACGTATTACAATGCAACTGTCTCATTTGAATGAGAACCTTTTTATGAATGAACATTCATAATGCTCATTCAAGATCATCTTATATTATCATTCTCTAAACTTTATGTATACAACCAAATAAGAGAAAACAAAAATGAACTTAATGGAGTTTTTCAATTGACAAATTGCGATACAAACATAAAAGGAATTTCAATTACATAAATTACTTAATAGAACTGAGTCCCAAATGTTCAACATGTCCCTTATAAGAAACGGGTGGTAGACACACTTTGTTTGCTTTGACATGTTCCCAAATAACTAAAAACTTTATGTTAATATGCGTACTACGACTTCCGTTCTTATTGTTCTTGGCCAAAAACACTGATGTGGAATTGTCGCAATAAATCCTTAATGGCTTAGAAATTGTGTTAACAATTTTAAGCCCTGAAATAAAACTCCTCAACAATATGACATGTGATGACGCTTCAAAACATGCTACAAATGCTACTTCTGTGGTAGAAGTAGCAATCAAAGATTGTTTTGCACTTCTCCAAGAAATGGTTCCTCCATCTAATAAGAAGACGTATCCAGATGTCGACTTTCTTGAATCAAGGAAGCGAACAAAATCAGAGTCTTAATATCCAATAACTTCCAAATTATCAGATCGACTATACGTAAGCTTGTAGTCTTTAATCCCCTGAAAGTATCGCATGAGTTTCTTTGCAGCTTTCCAACAGTCCAAACCCGGATTACCTAAATATCTGCCCAACATTCCCACTGCATATGCTATGTTAGGTCTTGTGCAAACCTGAGCATACATTAAACTTCCAACTCCGGATTACTTCGATATCTACCCAACATTCCCATTGCATATACTATGTCAGGTCTTGTGCAAACCTGAGCATACATTAAACTCCCAACTGCAGAAGCATATGGAATGTTTTTCATTTGTTCCCTCTCTAAATTATTTCATGGACCTTGTTCCAAACTCAATTTGACACCTTTTCAAAATAGATGCAACACCAGATGAACAAATATTCATACGATATCTCTCTAAAATTTTGTTGATATAGGTTTCTTGAGACAATCTTAATGTCCCTTGGGATTTGTTTCTCTCAATCTTTATGCCTATGACATAAGAAGCTTCGCCCATATCTTTCATATCAAATTTCATCGAGAGAAATCCTTTGGCTTCATGAAGTAATCCTAAATCACTTGAAGCAAGTAGAATATCATCTACATATAAGACTAAGAAAATTATTTTTCTCCCACTGACCTTATGGTATATACATTGATCCATGATATTCTTCGTAAAACCAAATGAAGAAATAACTTCATAAAATTTTTAATACCATTGACGAGAGGTTTGTTTTAGTCCATATATAGATTTCTTAAGTCTACAAACCAAATGATCATTCCCCTCTGAAATGAAACCTTCAGGTTGTTTCATGAAAACTTCTTCTTCTAGGTCTCCCTTGAGGAAAACCGTTTTCACATCCATTTGATGTAACTCCATATCATAATGACCTACTATTGCCATGATTATCCAAAATGAATCCTTTTTGAAACAGGAGAGAAAGTATCGTGATAATCAACTCCTTCTTGTTGAGTAAATCATTTGGCTACAAGTCTTGCCTTATATCTTTCAATATTGCCTAAAGAGTTTTTTTAGGTTTTAAAAACCTATTTACAGCCAATGGCCTCCCCCCCTTTAGGGAATTCAACAAGATCCCAGACTTGGTTTTTATCCATTGAATCCAACTCTTCCTTCATGGCATCATTCCATAATGTGGATTTATGTCCAACCATGGCTTGTGAAAACGTAATAGGATCATCTTCAACACAAATGTCCATGTCAGACTCTTGAAAGTACACTTCATATTCTGAAGAGATTGCAGGTTTCCTAACTCTTGAAGATCTTCTTAATGGTACGTCAACATTTTCAGGTTGAGAATGTTGAGTAACCGGATCTATAAGAGTATCCTCATGATGAGATGGTTCTTCAACTATTGGTTGTACTTGAATAATCGAATCCTGATGATTATCATGAACAACAACCAATCTATGTGAAGTTGTAGGAGCAGGTTGAAGACTTGTATGCTCCTCAAAAACTAAGCTTTGTGGTTGGTTACTCCCATTAATCTCATCATTCTCAAAGAACCTTGCATTCTTAGATTCTACAATTCTTGTCGAACGAGATGGACAATAAAATCTGTATCCCTTAGACTTTTCTATAGAGCAAATGAAATGTTTACCGACTATTCTAAAGTCTAACTTTGTCTCATGTGGATTGTAAATCCGAACTTCAACTGGACAACCCCAAACATGTACATGCCTTAAACTAGGTTTCCAACCTTTCCATAACTCGATTGGTGTTTTATGAACCGCCTTAGTTGGAACCCTATTGACTACATAGACTGCAGTTTTGAGAGCTTCACTCCACAAAGACAATGGGAGATCAGAGTTACTAATCATACTCCTCACAATGTCCATCAATGTTCGGTATCTCCTTTCAGCCACACCATTTTTCGACGGTGAGCTAGGCATTGTGTATTGTGGTACAACACCTTGTTCCTTAAGAAACCTTACAAAAGGACCAGGCAATTGTCCTCTTTCAGTATACCTTCCATAATATTCACCACCTCTATCTGACCTCACAATTTTGATTTGTTTGCCTAATTGTTTCTCTACTTTTGCTTTATAGACCTTAAAAGCATATGTATCTAGTGCTTCATTTCTATCATAAAGCAGATAGAGATATAGGTTCCTGAAATATCAGTGTGCATGATTTCTAAGACATCAAAAGTCCTCCTGGCACCTTTCTTGTACTTGTTGGTTTACTTTCCTTTTAATGAAATCCACACATGCACTAAAATTAGTAAAATCAAGAGCCTCAAGGACTCCATCATTAACTAATCTTTTAATTCTATCAATAGAGATATGACCTAATCTCTTACAACATGGAAGATTTCTCATATATAACACTTTGCTCAATGCCAACTTTAATACCATGCATAGTAGTAAGTAGGGGTGGCTTCGATCCGAGCCGGCTCGCGAGCGGCTCGAGTTCGGCTCGGTGCCGGCTCGGTTCGATTCATTATCTATCGATCTGAAGCTCTGAAATCGGCATGTTTACCTTAACGAGCCGAGCTCGATCGAAGCCAGGTTCAGTTCGTCAGCTCGCGAGCCAGCTCGAGGTGAGTCGGGATCGGTATCGGGTCAGGAGCGGGAGCGTGAGCGAGAGCGAGGGGGGGAAAAATTTTCCTCCCCTTGTCACCGCCGAGCCCCTCCCGTCCGCTGTTGTCGCCACCTCTACCGCCGTCAACAGCTGCTCGCTGGCCGCCTCTGTGGCCGTCCGTTCGATTTCTTCCAACTTAAGATAAAGATGTCTTTGTGAGTCCTTGATCTTCCAACTTATGTGATAAGGATGCCAGCTTGTGGTAATTATGGTGGGTCCTACTTCTTATGTGCTTGGGCCCATCTTGTGGGCCTTCTTGGTCGTGTGGGCTTGGGCCTATCTTCCAACAATAGAAAATTTGTCTTTTGGTCAATTGACTTGCCAACATAAGACTCAACAGAAATTGAGGGACAAACAAGAGATTAGAAAGTGAAAACAATGGTGAAATGGTGGATGTACTGATAACCTGAATCCTAGTTTGTGATCCATTTTCAATAGAAACAAAGTGATCTAAAGTGCATGGTGTCACGGAGGACAAGATTTCAATTTTACCTATGAGATGCTCAGAAGCTCCAGAATCAATGATCCAAGGTTAATTGCTAGAGCCAAGGAAGACATACCAATAGTGGCAACTGTAGCGATTGTGTTTCTTTGGGGAGTAGTCATCATACTTTTAAACTTCTTAAACAATTCATGATCCTCTTCTGATAAATTCAATCTTCCTCTAGAGGACTCTGACGGTAATGCACTGTTGGTAGATATAGTAGAGGTTGATGCTTGATTAACCTTGAACTAAGGTGGTTTGCCATGTGGGTTCCAAAAATTTTCAACTAGATGGATGTTGAGCCTACAAAAGGTACACTTCCTTTGTTGACCACCAGTGTTAGAGGTAAGAGTATTTCCACATCTTCCTCTGCCAGGTGTCTTTCTACCTCTTCCTTTACATCTACCAGAACCATTGTTCCCTCTCCCTTGGGAGAATATAGCAAAGTTTTCTACTTGTTCTACTTGACTGTTGGACTCCTTAACCGAAATCCATAACATGGTTGCACATACATCATTAAAAGAAGGTTTTACAGCAAAGTTAAAGTACTTGTTATATGAAAACATCCAAGTAGGGAGGTAGATTAGCAAGACATATAGCTGAGACCAGGTCTTCCCTTTGCTTTTCCTGTGAGGTAACATCAAGTGCATATGGTTGTGTAACCTAACACTCTTGTACCGGCCCTTTGAATCTGGCAAAGTACTCATGAAGATTGTCTTTGCACTTTGTGTTTCACATCTTATAAAATATGTCATAAATCTTTTATAGACTATCAGGGTAGAATATAATTCAAAACATGTGTCCCATATTACTTTGGTTGTCCATAGGTGCATCCCATTGTTTGCCACATGTTCCTCCATACTATTTAATCAACCAGTTAATAACTAGTGTGTCTTCCCTCAACCACTTATGGTAAGCTGGCTGATCCACATGCATAGGTGGCTGAGTTATATGCTCAACAAGGTCTCTAGTAATCAGAAAATGTTTTACACATTGGGACCAAGACTAGTAATTACTCAAGCCTTTAAGTGGAATTGTAGTAATCCTTAATGGATTACTTTTGTTGAAATTTGCATATGTAGAGGAAGAAGAAGTATTTGGCAATTCAAACATTATGACTTAAAAAAAAAATTCCCAGAAAACCAGCACCTTTTGTTTAACTAAGGAGGAAAAAGAACAAGAATTTATCAAAACGAAAAAATATTTGAAGTTATGGAATGCAAAACTATGTAATGTCAAGTGATCAAATTCAATAAGTAACAAGTAAGGAGACCAGCCAATAGATCACACAAGCATGACCCCTTTTTTCAAATTTTTTTGTTTTTTGAGATTCTAAACCAGAATTTTAATCACTCAATAACCAATGGTGATTAAAAAAGGAAAAAATGAACTAGGTGCTGGTTAGAAAGAAATAAAAAAATGAACTACAACTAGTGATTACTTTCTAAAACTATTCTTCAAACCCTAACTTAGGGTTTTAAAAACTTAATTGAGCGGCCACTCCTTCAACAAACCAGAACTTAAAGAGAGTTTCAAGATGACTTTTAGAATTCCAAAGGAGGACTTCTTGGCATAAAAATTAAATCAAACAAACAAGGAATGAAGGAAACTCATGCCCATGACAAAAAGGTTGATTTCAGCCATTCAATATGAATGAGAAAACGAATTTTGAGTGGGATAATTAGGCTTGAGTAAAAAAACTTTGTGAATGTCAAAAACTTGAATTGAATCCCTCATAATGTGAAGCATAAGGTGAAACTTATCTTATTAAGGAGAGAACTTTCTGAATTGACTTCCACCTTTTGCTCCTCTTCAAAAGTAGTTGAACTTGTTGTTGCTTGAAGGTTGAATTTAGTTTCCTTTTCACTAAACTATGTTGGAAGATGGGCTCAAGCCCACACGACCAAGGAAGCAAGTATGTTGGAAGATGGGCCAAACCCATAAAACCAATGAAGGCCCACATATCCAAGTGTGTTGGAAGATGGGTCCAAGCCCATAGATATGGGACCCACCATGATCACGTGAGGTGGCATAAGAAGTCTAACAGAGCCACAATGATTATGGAAGCAGGTCTCACAGAAGAGTTTTGGTTTAAAGGTGTTTTAGTCATGTTAGTCTTCTATTTATATAGGTTATTTAATTATGCTAGGACTTATCTTTGAGTGTTGGAGTTTAGCTGTAATTGGGACAACGGTAGTTTAATTGTAGTTGGACTCTATTACTTTCCTCTATAATAAATAGAGGTTTATGTACTCTGATTATAAGAAGTCAATGAAGCATTTCTCTTTTCCATAAATTCAACATTTCATAACTTGATCAACTTTACTTTAAACCCTAGAATTCCAACTCTTATACTATGTTGAATTCTAGGGTTTAATCCATGGATAACTTGGTTTGAGAAGAAGAAAGAAAGAAGACTATAAGAGAAGATGACAAGGAGAAGGCAAGAGCAAGAGTTGAGGAGAGAAACTTTAGGGACTAAGAGAGAGTGAATGAGCTCCTTCCCCTCTCTTTATTATTTATATAGGTGGGGCATGGATGCCCTAATACTTAAGAATAAAAAAGAACACTTAAACTAACCACTAATTATAGATTATGCCACTCACTCTCATAATTACATGGAATACCACTCAAACAACTTCAAAAAGAATCATACCTTTTATAGATTTTTTGTAAATATGGAGTGATCACTTTCCCATTGTTTGAACCCAAAACAAATAATCACAATAGTAAAGTTTTCAAACCAAGCATGAGGGGATTGTTTCAACCCATAAATAGCCTTATTTAGGCGACACACCTTTTCTCCCTCAACCACATAACCAGGTGGTTGACACATCTAGATCTCTTTGGATAGGTCAGCATGGAGAAAAACATTTTTAGCATCCAACTTATATATGACCAATTAAAAATTGGCCACTAAAAAACAAGAACTAGGACAATTTATCTTGGCTACCAAAGAAAAGGTCTCAACACAATCAACTATAAGACTGAGTGTAGCATTTTGCAACAAGTTTAGCTTTATACCAGACCATTGTGTCATTAGGGTTATAGCTAAGGGTAAACAACTATTTATAGCCCACAACCCTTTGAATTGATGGAAGGGAAGTCATATCCTAATTATGGTCGTTACCTAGCTATCCTCATCCTTGCTAGCCTGCCATCTTAGATCAAGTAATGCCACATCATACGTCCGCAACCAAGAATGAGAGCAACCTTTTTTATTTTTTGAGTATCTTGAGAAAATACACTTGATAGCCCTAGGGTTAAACTTGTTTTGGTGAGGACCCAAATTATGAATAAATGAAATACACCCAAATACTCGAGGAGGTAATTGGAAAGTAAAAGAATCATAAAATAACTTGTAGAATGGTGTACTCTCATGTAATTCACTAGAAAGTATGTGGTTTATTAAAAAACAAGCAGTAAGAACTACATATGCCTATAGAATGAAGCGACATTCATGGACAGCATATGTGCATATGCAACTTCAACAAGATGCTTATTCTTCATTTCTGAGACATCATTCTATTGTGGTGTATACACACAAGAAGATTGATGAGTAATGCCTTTTTGTTTGAATAAATTCTGAAATTGAGAGGAAAAATATTTCTTTGCATTATCAAACCTAAATATCTGAATTTTCCTTTGAAATTGTGTCTCAACCATAGCACAAAAAAAAAAAAAAAAAAAGATAGTAAACAATTCGAATCTATCATGCAACAAATATAACTAACCCTTGTATGAGCATCCACAAAATACTTAGATTGTGAAATATTCGGGACATTAAGTGGCCTCCACACATCTGAATGAATCAAAGAGAAAGGAGTAGATGATATATTATTTTGTCTGAGCTTAAACATGGCATGGTGATGCTTCGCAAGCGCAAAAATATAACTAGATAACAGAGATACAAATTTTAATGAGGAAACTGATAATTTCAAAGTTGACAAGGAAGGATAGCTCAACTTGTTGTGCCATTGTATTACTTCTTTATCAGTTCTTGCTACGGCTATCAAAATTGTTGGATCCATAAAGTAGAGATCTCCTCTTTCATGGCCGCTACAAATCATTTGTTTCGTCTTGATGTCCTAAAAAACACAATGAGAAGGAAAAAAGTTAACAAAGAAATTAAGCCTTTTAGTTAACTGGCTAGCAAAAATAGGACTAAGCACGAATTGAGATACAAATAAAACTTTAGAAAGTGAAAGAGAGGGAGATAACGTGGATGTACGAATACCCTAATACATATCAATCAGTAGTACTCAGGGTCAAGGAAGATATTTTATCTATTTTACCGCCAAGATATTCAGAGGCACCAAAGTCAATGATCTAAGATGAAAGATTGGAACATGAAAAATAGGAGAACATACTAGTAGTAGCAACCGTAGTTGAAGTGGCACTTGGAGCTGTAAATTCTTAAAATTTTGAAATAAGTTAGAATATTCATCTCTAAGAACCATCTTCCCTTTGGGATCATCAGAGGTAACACTTTGTGGGACTGTGGTGTTATTAGTTGAGGCCTGATTAACCTTGAAAAACTTTGATTTACCTTGTACATTTCAGCACTTGTCAACCAGATGATTGTTTAAACCATAGAAAGTACATTTTTTTTCTCTAAATAAAGTTTGGGGAGTTGGAAGTGGGTTCACCCATAGTTCTTCCTCTCCCTCTTCCTCTTTCATAGTTGTTGCTCCCCATCCCATAGGAGAACATTGCTGAATTTTTTAGTTGTACTTGTTGAGTTGAGGATGCCTTAACTAGAGTCTTAAGCATGCTAGCACACACATCATTAAAATAAGGTCTAGTTATAGAACTAAGTACTTGTGACTTTGCAACATCAAAGTAAAGTTGTAGATTTGCAAGGCATATGGCTGAGACCATATCTTCTCTTTGCTTTTCTTGAGTTGCAATATATGTTGAGTAAGGTTGAGCAATCTTCCATTCCTATAATGGAACCTTGAATCTAGCAAAGTATTCATGAAGGTTGTTTTTATGCTTTTTTTTTTTTGCACATCTCCTGAATTATATCATAATCTTTTAAAGATGTTCACAAGTGAAATATAATTCAAGACAAGTGTTCCAATTCTCCTTGTTGTTTCTAAGTGAGTAACATTATTTGCAATTTGTTCTTCAATGCCATTTCTTAGCCAATTGATAAATAAGGTATTTTTCCTCAACCACTTGTGATAGGTAGGTTCATTAACATGCATAGGTAGTTGGTTTATATGTCTAACAAGGTCTCTTGTAATCAGAAAATATTTGATAGATTGAGACCATGACAAGTAGTTACTCGAACCCATAAAAAGAATTGTAGTGATTCTTAATGGATCATGCTTATTGGAACCTTGGAAAATCTAGCATCTTGCTTTCTTATACTTATCTATTTTAGAACCTTGGTGGAATTTGAAAATTCTAGCACCTTGCTTCCTTCAATGGCTGAAAAAAAAACTCCTTTGCAAAATTTTAACACTTTGGGAGCAACTTTACTTGAAACCATAGAATCTCTACTCTGATACCATGTTAGATTCTATGGTTTGATGCTTAGAACAACTAGGTTTTAGGGAAAGAAGGATAAACAAGGAAAAAAGGAGAGGAGAGTTTAGGAGAGAAGGCAAGGCACGTGAGGCTAGAAATGACATGGAGAAAGTGATGAATTAGAGCAAGAATTTTAGTGCCCTCCCCTTAACTTGATACTTAAAATTTTATGGTAGAAATTCTAGTACATAAGTAAAAAGAAAAAGAATGTAAATTTATCATAACTACCACCCATGCCACTCACTCAATTACAATTCATATCACTCGTACTACTTCAACAAATTACTGAGATTATTAAAAGTTCCGATGACACTTTTTAGAAGAAAAACTCTCCTTTATGACATCGTCATCTACTAAAAAAAAAAAACTCGCCCCATAGCAATAATCAAGAGAAAATACCTCATTAAAAATAGATTATTTTAGTGTTCCTTAAAAAGTCATATGTTTCTTACTAATAAAAATATCATTGGAGTCATTTAAAATTGACTTTTTTGAATTGACCTCAATTGAGATTTAAAACATGATGAAAATGAAGTGGAATGATGATTGGTTTAAATTTATTAAATATTTTATTTATCAAAAATATCTTGAGCTTCTAGGTAATTTGACTTAAAACAAGATCAAAAAACTAAATTAACAATAATCTTGTTAGGAATAGTCAAATCCAAACTTTTTACTCTATTCATTTTGCTTTAGATTCTTTATAACATCCATTTTTACATTGGTCCCTCCCCCCTACAAAAATATTTTGCTTCCACCCTTGCATTGGGATAAAGTAATAGTCACTCATACCAAACATAACCAACAATATGAAGCATAAAAACCAATCCAATTGAGGAGTTCAAATTTACCTTGACTTTGTTCTAGCAATGGGTTTGGTCCCCTTAGATTACATGAGGAGGGCTGATGAGATCGAAAATAGATTAAAAAATGACTTACGATAAGATGTCATCGAACATAGATTAAAAAAGACTTTGTTCTAGATTACATGGAGAGGGTTGATGGGATCCATTTACATGTAAAATATGATCATCATTTATCTTCTCTAAATGAGCATCGAAAATAGATTACAAAAAGACTTACGATCAGAGGTCATGGCCAGCTTGTTATAAAAGAATATTTCACACACATTTAATAGGATAAAGAAAAGTATCAATGGAATTACCGGATAAGATGCCCCTCGGCGTCCCTGTCTACCTGCACAGTCTATATTTTAATCGGAGCTGTAACATGAATTCCATTGATGGGTTGACGAATAAGCAAGCAAGAAGACATGAACACAGTCATGGGTAATGGGGATTCAAACAACTAAAAGAATCAAACGTTCAATATAATAATAAACTTAGCCGGCTTGACCCTTTAAAATTCACACTTCTTACCAAGTCAAAGCTCGAAACCAGAAGAAGGAAGGTCTCTGCATTCTGCTATCGCAAAAACCATTAATGGAAATCTCAAGCATCTCTTCCACACAGACACCTGATTGGGTGGTTATCGACACTGACAGGCTGCAAAGGTTGAAGGCACCCAAGGGCAGATGCTCCATATACGGAGTCCCATCCTACATCACTGCACGCAATGATGCGGCTTACCGGCCGCAGCTCGTTAGCGTCGGCCCGTACCATCACGGCGAACTGCGTTTGAAACCAATGGAGGAACACAAGCACAGAGCTCTATACCGGGTCCTTGAGAGGTCAGGGGAAAGTGTAAAGAAGTTTCAGGCATCACTGGGCGAAGTGGTGGACCAATTAATGGAATGCTACGAGCAGTTAGGCCAGAAATGGAGGGATGATCACAACAAGTTTGTTGAGCTGATGCTGCTTGATGGATGCTTCTTGCTCGAGATACTGCGTGTTTGGAACGGAGAAGATGACCTGGGTTACACTCCAGGTGACCCTATTTTCTCTACTAATTCAACCTTCAAGAGCGTGCTGTTTAGAGATTTACTGAAGCTGGAAAACCAGCAGCCGCTCTTGGCACTCGAAAGATTGGTAGCTGTGGAAAAGAGGATAGCAATTGCACCGGTAAGACTCCCATCCTAAACCAACTTACACCAAATAGGTACTTGGTTTCTATGTTTTAACTTGAAACCTAATGATTTAACCTTTCATAGACGGTCTGATCTGGATAGACCCAGGGTCTCTTTGGAACCCCATGGCAAAGAAAAGAAAATAAGAATTTGATCATTAATATTCCGAAAAATAGTTAGTGAAAAGGAGAATTTGATCATTATCCCATTTTCACTAACTATTTTTAAGAATAATAATGGATAAATTCTCATTTTCTTTTCTAGGGATTCCAAACAAAACCCATAAGGACCGTCCACAATGTCACACCTAATAAGGACTATTGTGACGCATTATAAGAAAATAAAATGATTGAAAATCATTATCTCTTAGAGGGATTGTTTTCTTGTGCTTGTGCCTTTTCGGATTAATTTTTTCATTCCTATTCTAGCAATAAGAAAATCATTTTCCTCTATGTTCTCTAACTTTTAGTAGGATAAGAAAAATTAGGGTAAAAACTTTTTTTTATCCCCTAAAATGGGAACAAACTCCACTAAATATTCAATTTAAAATTTTTAATTTCCTATAGTTTCATGTTGGTAGAAATAGACCCTTCAGGGGCAAAGTGATATGATGGTTCAACAAATCCTACCCCAAGATTTTGCTACACATACAGAATTAATTTGTATACTTTTTTCTTAAGATCCCTCATAAAATCTATCTTAAATCTCTAATTACTTAGTCTAACTAACTAGAAATATATTTTAACTAGCTAGTAGTATCATATTTGTGGAATCATGTGGTTGAAATTTTTTAATAAAATAAAAAATATTTTCATAAATAAATTATGAGCTATTATACAATGTATAAAATAAACTTTCAAACGATGACTCAACAATGGAAATTTATCAATAGATTTAAACAAAAATGGAAATTTATCAACAAATTTAAATAACTCCTCAATTATTTCTTGAAATAAAGCAATATATAATTATTTTACAGAAATACAATCCTTCATACCTTAGAAAACTGTATTGAAATATTTTGACTCCATATGAGCATAGGAAACTTAGATTCATTGATAGATAAAGAGCATTAAGGCCTTATTATTACCCTTTCTAGAAATGTTGGAAATCTATTTCTAGAAAGAAATCAATTTCTAGGGACCATTAGTGCCTCTTTTTTTCCCTGGAAAAGTGTATCTCCCTAGTAGTTAAGATCATTTTCCAAGGAGAAGTTTCTAGTTGCTGATCTAAATCTCATTCCTGGATTTTGATGATAACAAAGTTCAAGCTATGTAAGCAAAAAAAAAATCAAAATTTATAGCATTTCAAATGCAATTTCCTTCAAGTGACTCATTTACAAGGTTATGAGAAAGACCATGCAAATCCAATGCAAAACCTCATGCTAAAATAAAGACTCAACCACATTAAAGAAACACCTTGAAGAGGAATGAAAATTTGAAGACCTATAGTTTAAGAAATTTTGAAAAATCTCGAAAACTCTAGCAATGAAAAGAGATTAACTATCAAGTTTCCGACCTTAGGTATGAATTTACTTTTGGAGCATAGGACATGCAAACTATTTCCAAAACCACATTTTCAAGGCTTACATTATTTTGGAACTTTTCATTCAATTATAATTGGCCTAAATCATGCTTTGTACTTAATTCTATACACTACAAAAAATCATGATCAATCAACCTGTATATGGCTTGATCAATCATACATAGGCAACAAACCTTTAGTATATAGGCATGATCGATCAACCCCTATAGACATGAACGATCAACTAGAATCTTGATAGATTAGTTTATAAAGCTTGATCCATCAACCTTTCTAAGCATGATTGATCAACCAAAATGTTATATATAAGAGTTATACAACATGATTGATCAACCTTTTTGAGGTATGATTGATCAATCGAAGAACTACCAAGCCAATGTGTAATGGATTGATGGGTCACCCTTGGATACATGATCAATCAAACCTTTGTGAGGTATGATTCATCAATCGAAGAACTACCAAGCCAGTGTGTAATGGAATGATTGGTCATCAACCCTGGATACATGATGAATCAACCCTCCACAAAAGCTTAAAAACCCACTTTGATCAATGCTTTACTTGATCATAAGGCTATTGGGACTCCAAATTATAGTCGTTGGAGGTCAATTGATCGATCAATGAAAATGTATGATTCATCAACCTCCTGTGTAGCTTTTTGGATAATAGTCCAAAAATGGCTAGTTTCACCAATAAACTTATAAATAGGCACCCCAACTTGTCTCTTAGTAGTTAATGAGAATTTATTGGAAAACATGCTAACTCAAAGACAAAAATTTCTGATCTCACCCATTTGCAAGACAAAAATCAGATTTCAACTAAATTCTCTTAAACTCTTGCTTTCTCTTGGTATTTTT
Organism: Aristolochia californica; assembly: GCF_029961685.1. Lineage (NCBI taxonomy): Eukaryota > Viridiplantae > Streptophyta > Magnoliopsida > Piperales > Aristolochiaceae > Aristolochia > Aristolochia californica. Next base: position 2,073,795 of record NW_027181793.1, read on the forward strand.
AGTTCCTTGAACCTCTAAAATCATCTCTCATTTCTGCGTAACATGTTGGAAACTTGGAAACACTCTAGGAGTGATTATCTCTCCAAATAAGGTGTATATTTTTATATTTCACTTTTGTATTTTCACTTTCTTCAGAGGGGTTTCCTAAAGCCTTTAAGTTTATAAAGGAAATTGCCCACTAGAGCTAGAATCTAGTTGCATTGAATCTCAATGGGAGATTTTTGGGATAGTACAATTGGGTATTACATTTGTTTTGAAGAGAGTCGGAATATCTTTTGTACTTTCTGCAAATAGAATTTATTAGTTAATTTTTTTCGAAAAAGAGTCCTTAGGCAGTGACTATCACTATGAGAGCACTGAAAAATTCTTTGCCACCTTAAGGTGTGTGTGTATTTGTTTGTCCTTCATTCTTATTTTTGAAGAGTAGGTAAGAAAAAGTTTTACATGACTCTCACAACAACAAGTATCTCAGAACCAAAATTAATATGGTGGAGTCGAACAGGAGTCTCATAGGAGGAGGTATCATATAAAAGTCTTAGTTAAAGGTGTTTTAGTTATGTTAGTCTTCTAGTTATGTTAGTCTTCTATTTATGTTCAACTGTTAAACTATTCTAGGACTTATCTTTTAGTGTTTAACTTTGGGTGTAAGGAGGACAAGGGTAATTTAATTGTAATTAGATTCTACTTCTTTCCTCTATTATAAATAGAGGCTCATTGTACTCAAATTACAACAAGTTAGAAAAGTTTTTTCTCTTTCCAAAAAATTCAACATGGTATCAAAACTAATTTTTTGAATTGACTCAGTCAACCCAATAGATAACATGATCCTTTTCTGATCAATCATCTCTAGTACTTTAGGTTCGTATTATCTTTTTTCTTTCTTTTTGTTCCAGTACCCGTTGTTTTCTTGGGGTTCGTACCTCCATACTAAACTTTTCATATTAAAAATTATATATTAACGAAAAGATCTTCAAGTCTACTTTCCAACACAAAATAATTTTGGCAATCAAAGGTTTCTACAAAGATAAATAAAATTTGAAACAGCAAAGGTCAGACTGCAAAAGAAGTTCGAGCTACAGGAGAAAGCTTCAATTTTAGAGGAATTTTATACCATTAAGAACTAGACTGTATATAGAGAATCATATTTCAAAAGAAATGCCTATAAGTCTATTTTCTTACCTATCAAACCAAATCTCAATCTGAGATTTCTAGAAGGAGATATTGATCTCGAAAGAGTCAATGATAATGTTGGCCAAAGAAGAAAGAGTACCCAACTCGGCTAAATTACAGAGTCCGAAATCTATCAGATTATTTTTCCCAAAATAAGTTTATATTATGAAGAAAAGTTACACTTGGATGAAATTCATTAAAGTCTAGTTTCAAAAGGAGAAAATTTTATGTCAAACTGATCTATGTTTAAGTAGATATTCACAATGGAGTAAGGGTCAAGCTATAAAACAAAGAAAATCAAGAGGTCGTAAGAGATTCAAGATCGAATCTTTTTATGTCAAATTAGGTATCAAATTAAATCTTCTTGAGTCTAATTTCTTTATCAAGAAATTGATTGTGATTCATAATGATATCAGAAGTACCGGAGGTCAGTTCTACCAAAAATCTCTTTTTTCCTATTTTCTGTCCTATTATCTCTCCATGCATTGACGTGAATTGAGTTACCTTTTATACTAAAATTCGAGGTTTTTGGGCCAAATTTCTCTTCTAATTAAAGATTTTTGGTCAGACTTAATCACTCCATGTTGTGCTCATTCAAGGTATGCAATATCTTCATTTGATGTTGTTTTTAAGTTTTGCATTTTTGTCACTTGGTTGTATCTTCTGTATAGTTAACTAAAACATTGTGATCATGTAAAAACAAATTATACTTGGTCAAATTTATTAAGTTCTACAGTTATATTCTCCCCAAGTTTTTTTTTTTTTAAAAAAAAAAACAGCCACTTTGGAAGTATGAGTTTTGCATAGTCGCCTCCTTCATATGAAAGTTGTTTTTCTTCTAGTATTTCTTCAGTTTATCATCTTGTTTTTTTATCACTTCAAAGTAATGCCTAGACCCACTACCTAAAAAGTATAGGAGTGTGCCTAACATCTAACTTAAGTCAAGTTTTTTGTTCTTTAGCAAAGAGGTAATTTTTGTTTGAGCTACCCTTAAAAAGTGAGAAGTCTCTTAGTTGTGCCCTAAAGTTGGGCTATTTTTCTACCTCTATAATTGAGCAAAGTGTGTTTCAAACTATGACCATTTTGACCGGTGTATGGAGCTTTTTCATACGATTAGAAATAATTTTCTTCTCCCATATTGTATTTTGTCGGAGTTGGGTCTCTATATCCTTTTTATCTCCGGCTTGAGGGGGAAAAGTACAAGAAGTACAAGAGAGGTATTTTGTTCCACATGTTGTTGTAATTTTTATGTGACAAAAAAATTCAAGAAAGGGGGAGTACAAAAAAATGACGTTTTTTGCATTTAGGAAGAATTTTTTTTCAACAAAAGAAAATTGAAGACTGAAAATCCTTTTTATTGCAAGTTGAAGAGCAGGTATGGAAGAGTCTTACATGACTCTCACAACAAGAAGTCTCATAGAGCCAAAATTAATATGGTGGAGTCTAAGAGGAGTATCAAAGGAGGAGGTCTCATATAAAAGTCTAAGTCAAAGGTGTTTTAGTTATGTTAGTCTTCTATTTATGTTCAGTTATTAAATTGTTCTAGAACTTATCTTTTAGTGTTTAAATTTGGGTGTAATTGGGACAATGGTAGTTTAATCGTAATTGGATTCTACTTATTTCCTCTTATTATAAATAGAGGCTCATTGATCTCAAATTACATCAAGGTAATGAAGTCTTTCTATTTCTCATAATTTCAACACTTATTTACGCATCAGCACTTAAATTTTTAATTCCTATTCTCAAATCATCCCTCTTTTGAGAAGCTACCAAGGCAAATACCAGCCAGGAGAGGTGAAAAAACACTCTCCTAGAACTACATATGGAAGATGGTTTCTTGTTCTTTTTTCCCAAGCTCATGTTCTCTACTTCCCCCTCCCTCACCAATCTCCGCCCTCCCCAACCCTCGACCCCCCTCCAATTAGGTAGGATTAAGCAGTGTTATATGACCCAAGCTAGACTAGTTGAACTAAGTTAATTCATTCAAACAAACCCAATCCATTGTCTTGGATAAACATAGCAGAAAGCTAGGGAAGGGTGAAAATCGGCCAACCTGATTGGTTTTCATGGTTTAACCGATGAATTCTAAAAATACTCTTTGTGACGTTGGACCGGTCTCCCCTCTCCCCATTTGGAAAAACAAACGAGGGAAGGGGGAGGACAAAAGGGGAAGGAGAAACGGGAGGCAGAGGTGGAGGCAGTGGTGGAGGGATCTATTGCTCCTTCCCTGCAATATTATAGACCCCTCCAACCCTCTCCGCCTATCTTTGAAAATTTTGTCTCCCTCTCTCCCCACCTTTGGTTAGTGGGGGAAGGGTCGGTCGACATGTAGAAGCTTCACATAATGAAGGAGAAGGTGGGGAGAGAGGCAGGGCTCCATCCAGACCCCCCCTTTCCCTCCCTCCTCTCTTATGTAAGTTCTGGATCATGGAAATTCTTCTCCTAATTATTTTAATTTTTAAATTATTGACTCATTATGAAATCATCACTATTCAACTGATGATTAAACCCAGTTGAACCAAGTTGGACCAAACCTGGTCACCTCACTAGGTTGGTGTCTAGGTCAAACTTAATAATAGTGATTTTAAGTACTTTCTAGAAAAAGTTTACAGTTTAATCGAATTCACTTTTTAAATAAAATAGTTAATTTTATTAGCACAACTAATTAAAATTTTTTCTTTTGATGTTTCAATTATAGTATTAAAGTTTATATTTGATTAAAACCTTGGATGTTACTGAAATGTAAAAAACATGAGGTGTTAAATAGTACTAATACTACCATCTTTAGTTTTCTTAATGTTGGTTTTAGGACTCCTTTACTAACAGGTCTTCAAAGTTGAGAGAACAAAAACAAGAGGGAAGAAGGAGAAGAGGAGAGGAGGAGAAGAGAGAAGGATGGAGAGAGAAGGACTGAGAGAGAGAGGTGATAAGAGGTCACGTTGAGGAGAGGAGAGAGGGGGGAGAATTAGGGTTATGGAACTTATGCAAACCCTCCCCCTTAAGCTTTATTTATAGATGTTAAAGGTACCAATATTACTAGTCTACCCTTCACCCTAGTAACAATGAGGAAGAGAAAAAAATTATAATATAATTACAACAATGACATCCAAACATGCCTATATCTTCTAGCACTCCCCCTCAAGCTGGTGGTGAAAAGACATCTTATATCCCTAGCTCGGTACATGTAGTGGAGAGAACCCTAGATTTAATTGACTTTGTGAATACATCAACAAGTTGTCTACGAGTTGATACATATTTAAGATTTGTAATTCCTACTTGCAACTTTTCTCTCAAAAAAATGACAGTGCACCTCGATATGATTAGTTCTCTCATGGAAGACTGGGTTGGAGGCAATGTGGATCACAGTTTGATTGTCACAATGAAGTTCCATTGGTCCTTTTTTGTGGAATCCCAACTCTGCTAGAAGAGATTTAATCCATAAAAGCTAGCTCACTACATGTGACATGCCTCTGTATTCTGCTTTTGCACTGAACCTTGCAACCACATTTTATTTTTTACTCCATGTAACAAAATTGCCTTCAACTAGAGTACAATATCTAGAAGTAGAATTTTTATCATCTGGTGATCTAACCCAATCCGCATCGTCAAAACTTTCAACCTTGAAATGACCATGACACTTATATAGAAGCCCTTGTTCTGGTACCTTGTTCAAGTACTTGAGAATCCTCACCAATGCTTGCCAATAAGACATTTGAGGTTTATGCATATACTGACTGACTACACTGAGTACAATAGAAATATTTGATATAGTCACAGTGAGATAAATATTTTTTCCAACTAGACTCTAGTACTTTCCCACATCAACTTCTTCTCCCGAGCCAACACATAATTTTGTATTTGTCTCCATAGGGGTATCAGCAAGGCAACATCCCATCATTCATGTTTCTTTAAGCAAGTCAAAAATGTATTTTCTCTGTGATAAGTTAATACCATGCCTGAACTGAAGAACATCAATACCAAAGAAATACTTAAGGAGTCCCAAGTCTTTTGTCTTTAATTCATTCCATATCTTAAGTTTGACATGATTGATGCTATCGGTATCACTTTCTGTCAAGATAATATCATCCACGTAGACAACAAGTAGTACCACACCTTTCTCAATATGCTTGACAAATACATAATGATCCACAGAGCACCTTGTAAACCCAAATCGAAGCATTACTTTACTAAAGTTGTAAAACTAGGCCGAGGAGATTGCATCATACCATATTATGATTTTTTCAGGCAGCATACCAACTCGCCCTCAACCCCATATCCAAATGGTTATTTCATATAAATTTTCTCCTTAATATCGGCATTAACGAAGGCATTTTTCATATCTAGTTGAAAAACAGGTCAGTGAGTGTTAGCAGCAAGAGGTAATAAAAGACATACCAAGTTGAGCTTGACGACTGGAGAAAAAATTTCCTCATAATCAATCCCTTAACACTGAGTATAACCTTTAGCGACTAGTCGAGCTTCAAGGCGGGCCATGGAGCCATCTGAATTCTGTTTTACAGTGAATATCCATTTACAGCCCATTGGCTTTTTTACAAATGGTAGGGGAACAAGTCACCGTGTCTAATTCTCATAAAGAGTTGCCATATCTTTATACGTTGTTGTTTTCCATCCTAGATATTGTAGGGCCTCCTGATAAGAGTGAGGAACAACAACAGAAGAAATAGAGGCAAGATACAGATAGCAAGATGGGGATAACCGATGGGTAGATAAAAACACTAGCAATGGGTAAGAGGTTTATGGTCGTGTGCATTGCCCTAGGCTCTTTTTGAAGAGCAATTGGTCGGGTATCAAATGGAGGGCCAAAAATTGGAGATGGAGATGGAGAACTTAGCTTAGAGGGGTCTAAAGACACCATATGAGTAGTATTGTCCAATGTTTCAAGGGGCGGAGAAGGTACATCATCATGGCCATGAACTGCTTAGTCATCAATTGGCACAATAGCTTAGGAAACTCATTGCAAGCAGAAAAACCAGGTGGTGCACCAGTGGATGAATAAAAGGATTGCTCTTCATAGAATGTAACATCACTAGAAACAAACATCTTGTTGAGAGAAGGATTTTAACAAGCATATCCTTTTTTAGTATGAGAGTAGCCCAAAGAATATATTTACCCTGGGATCCTATTTAGTAGTATGGAGGGTGGTTACATGAACGAAACAAGTACACCCAAAAAATCTCAAAGGAAGAGAATATGGCTCATCCCCAGGAAAGTGATGAGAGCATGGCATCTTATTGCCAGACATCGAAGAAGGTAACCTGCTAATAAGATAACAGGTCGTAAATATGGAATGTGGCCTGTAAAAATGAAGAACATGCATATGATGTAATAGAGCACGGACAACATCAAGAAGGTATCTATTTTTTCTTTCAACCACACCACTTTGTTGTGGTGTGTAGACCGATGCCTTTATTACTACAAAAGGATTGGAAGTCTACTGACAAATATTCTTTAGCATTATATGAGCGAAGGATATTCAAGGTAGTGTTATACTAGGTAGACACCATGTTACAAAAAGACTTAAAGAGAAGTAAGATCTCCTATCTTTCTTTTAATAAGAACAACCATGTAACCCAAGAGAAATCATCAACAAATATAACGAAGTACTTTGATCGAAAAACATCAAAGATGTTGAACTAAGGAAAATGGAGCAACACCTTTTCTTTCACCTCAAGGAGAATAAGTATTGCACTGGTGTTTACTTACTTGATAATCTTCATAGTTCAGACTGGAAATGGAATACAATGAAGGAATCATCTATTTTAGAGACTACAGGTTAGTATGTTGAGCACTAGATGTAGCTGTGAGTGCTAGTGAATTTAGATAATAACCACACCCCCCCCCCCCCCCCCCCCCCCCCCCCCCCCCCCCCCCCTCATTCACAGCCTCCCCTAGTAACTTGTTTTGTCTTCAAATCCTTAAGAACACAAGTAGTGGAAAATTAATGGAATGGTTAAATTTCTTTATTAGTTGACTACCGAAAAAAAAAAGGGAAAATCAAGAACAAAAAGGACATCTTTCAAATGAAGGGTAGGTGTAGCAAATGAGGACCCCAAGCACCTTGGTTTGGGATTCGTCTGTTATAGAAACAAACTTGTCAGTCAAACAAGGACACATAGAACTTGTTCTTCTTGCCTTTGGTGTTCTTAGGAGCCATCATAGAGCTGAATTCTTGAATAAACCGAACCCCTATAAATCAAGCTGTCAATAATTAGTAAGTAATGAACCCAGGGTAATCAACCAAGGATTTCCTTCTTTAACACTAATGTCTCAATCGCAGAGACACAATAGCAGCTACGGTAATGAGCTAATACCCAAGTAGCACATATCATACTTGTTGTTTTATAGTAGCGGATAACAAGTAAAAAATAAAAGTCCTTTAGTGTAACAAGGACACATGAAATAATTTGTAGTAAGTCCAATCATGAATAAGGAGGTTGCACATCAAGTGATAAGTTGGATCCAAGTAATAACCTACCAATTATAAGTTGAACCGAGTGTTGTCAATCTTCTAAAAAAAAATATTGAACTCAATGCTACTGGGTCCGAGAGTTGTTGCAAGAACTTCCCAAACCAGAGAAGGAGACAAGGTGACTAGCTGCTATAATCAAGCACTCGAGTCAAGTTACAAGATCTTCTGGCACTCAATGGCTGCTATAATTATTTCTCAAAAGGAACCGGAGAGGAAAGTAAGCTCTGAAACTGAGCCACTCATTAGATTTAATATGTAATGAATCCCATTTAAATCAAGAAAGGTTGTTGAAAATAAAAAAGGTGAGAACCAGCATACAAAAGAAGGCAAGGCAATCACAAGTTTAGAATTCTCCTTCAATCTTGTCTAAACATGGAAACTTTCCTTCAAAGTTTAGTTATCCTTCTCAACATGGGAAACACCTTTTAATATGGGCAGTATGCAAAAATAAAGTTGCTGAAAATAAAAAAAAATGAGAAGCAAGGCAACTTTCTATCTTGAGAATTCTAATTGAGGCAAGATAACTTTCAATCTTGGGAACTTGCCTATTTCAAAACAGCAATTATGGAAGATCAAACCAACAATACCGAAATGTTTCCTGAATTATTACAAACTAGAAATCCACGTCTAGGTAAGGTTCTGGATTCAAAACTCAAAAACTGATGCACACAAAGGCAAGCAAGGGAGATCATTCTGCAGCTACACTTTCTCCTCTTGTTTTTTATGCAAATTTCAGAGAGCAAATCAGTGTTTTCTTTATTGTTTGACGGCAACAAACTGGAGTAAATATATTATCAACACTCCAGTACTCCATGCACATCAATTTATCATATGAAGAGCACTTATCTATTAACAATCATGGCAGATATCAAGCTTGAACCTCTTGGGCTGTTGCAGAGTCATCATGGAGTCCTAAAATCGTAGCTTTGATGCCATTTTGTTTTTAGGAGTCCATTACTAACAGGTCTTCAAGGTTGAGAGAACAAAGAGGAGAAGGAACAAGGAGAAGAGAAGAGGAGGAGGAGAAAATTTATTATAAGTTTTTAGTTTTTTCTTAACTGGCTTTTTTTTTATTAAAAAGGTACTTCAAAACAATCAGTTTTTGAGCCTCAAGGAGTTTTTCTACTTCTGCAGATTACGTACATATGCAACCTTATGTGCTACTCCCTGAGCCGTACCCGCAGTAGCCAGGGATCATCATCAGTCTCATCCCTCCATATGCTGGACCAGGTTCGGAACAATACAATCGGGGGGCCATGGCAGAAACAGCCCAACTACGAGAAGGCAAAAGTTATCTACAGGAAAGCAACCGATTACAGCAAGTTAGGAATCATCTTCAAGAAGAAGGAAACGAACTTGCTCTCAGACATCAACCTTCGTGATGACACTCTTCATCTCCCATGTTTCAAGATCAATAATCTCACGGAGCCTGCCTGGCTTAATGCCGTGGCATTCGAGCGTCTTCACGCGGGGCTCTCGCAGGAAATCACAGCCTATATCGAGTTCATGGGTGGGATCATTCGTTCGGTTGAGGACGTTGAGCTGCTCAAGAATCTGCACCTGATAGATACGAGCTTACCGACCGACGAGAAGGTTTTGGAGTTCGTTCAGATGCTTGACGACAGGATAGACTTTTACCCGGTCAGTAGCCTGAATCATGTGGTGGTGGCGCTGAACGATCGAGTGAAAACAGGGAAATTCAAGCGGGTGATTCACTTTCTGGGTTTCGATTTCAAAAGGACTTATTTCAAGAGTCCCTGGACTCTCATCGGCCTCGTTGCAGCTACTTTTCTTCTGATTCTCACTGTTTGTCAAACTGTTTATACGATTCTCTCCTTTTACAGTTCGACGTAAATGGACTGGATTCAAGAAAAACAAATCACTTTTTGCAGGGTGGACTGACAAAAAGATGTCATAGTTGCTTTTATAACTCTATATATAAATGTAATATCGAAAAGAAAGCCTTGTTTGTGATTGTAATTTAATAGAAATTGAGGCTGGTAGAAATTAAAAATTTTGGATCATGTAGTTTTATCTATTTTTTAGGAAAATAATTTCTAGTAAAATTTAGATACCAAGGGTTCATGGGTTCCAAAGACATAGATGTAACTTTAAAGACTTTGACGTTTTTTCTGTTGAAATTTTTTACATGGTATCAGAAATGGCAACAATCCTTACATGGAAAGAAAAATATGATGGAGAAGAAGAAAGGGAATTTAAGTCTTTAAACACATTTTATAACAAGAAAAAAAAGGCCCTAAACTTCAATTACATGCAAACACACTATCAATTAATCAATCCGCAATTAACACAATGGTTTTTATAGTGGTTCGCTAATCATACTCAAGTTGCTAATCCACTCCCAAGGTATCTATGCATGAACTTTGACTTAAATCCACAATGTAAAGCCCAATGACACGTCGAATTAAATTACTTTAAAATGGACTGCTAATCCACTCCCAATGACTATTCAACTTGGAGTTTAAAATTCACTAAGCATCAGTTACAAAATGACAGTTATAACAATATGCCTCTAAGGCCAAATCACAATACTACCCATCAAAGACTTATGCACTCAATTTACCACAACAACCAACTTAGAATAACTCACCCTCACTGAAGAATATCATGGAACAATAGGTGCCCAGTCTAGACAGACAAATGGATTTTTGGCCAATAACTGTTCAATCTTGCCTAGACCCACACAAGGATTTGTAGTAGCACCTCACTATGCACTTCAGGCCTAGACCCAAGAATGGAATTTTATGCACCTCCTACACACACAAGGACTTATAGCTCAGCAACAACAACAAGTTTTTTTTAACTTTTTTCCTCAACCACTTGTGGCTTCTCTCGCTCAAATTGAGTTGAAGATGGTATTGTCATCCCAAAGGTCTGACCAATTGAGCAAGGGTTGCTTTTACTTGAATCCAATATAAATAGCCTCTGCATAGGTAGATTTTATAATTCAAGTACAACAAGATAGGAACGCCAATCGTAAGTGCTTATTCATGTAAATAGCAATCCAACTAAGTCTTAATTTGTCCAGATTTCAAAATGTAAACTCGATATGAATTCAGATTGGTTTTTGAGATAGGGGCAGCACTTAAGGCAACTTAAAACTGATATCACAATATAGGCTCACTAGTCAAGTATCTAAATAGAATAATGTTTAAATTATGAAAAAGAAAACATACTTCACTAACTTGATGTAATTTGAGTACATGAAACTCTATTTATAATAGAGGAAACAAGTAGAATTCAACTACAATTAAAATTAATTTAATTTCTCTTTTAACATTCCCTCTCAAGTTGTAGTGGGGGTAAGAGGAAATACAAATTGTTGTCTTGTAGGATTGAACCTCCATCTTGTGAAGGAGACTTTCTTTGTGTTTAGGATCATTGATGGTGCGTTGAAGTGTCATTTGAGATGGAGAAAATCTAGATGAGATGGTAATGACTATGGAGGAGATCATCCAACTACCATGTCCTAAATATCATGTAAAATATATATAAATATATATATAAGTAAAAAATGTGATAAAAATAAGATAAATAGTGGTAGATGGTGTATGGAAAAAATATATTAATATGATATTTGAAAGTGGTTTGGGATATGAGATTGTATCCATCACACAACTCCTATTCCTAATACCAAAAAGAAAGAAATATCTCCCTATTGATTCAAAAAATAAATCCCTTCTCAATTCTTTCCTTTTTTTAAAAAAAAATAATAGAGTATTTTTTAGAAAAATAAAAGTAAAATTTTCATAAAACTTGAATGAAAATTGAGGGAAATATGAAAGTTTTTTTGTTTGAACAAAAAATTGGTCCGTTTCGGGTTAAAAATGAGAAATTCAAACGCAAAACATGAAAACGGATATCAAAATGGGTTGGATCTTCTATTTGGTTCAAGTGTTAGATCCGAATCCGAGAATCGGAATGTGATGTGGATACTGAAGCAAATGCATTGTGTTTAGGCGGATTCTCTGTCGGTTTTCCTACATGGATTTGGAATTGGCCATAGGATTGTGAGGCAGATCCTTGAGTCAGAATTAAAGCCGCATGTCGAATAGACACACAATTAAGCGCTATGGACCCGGTACCATCGTATTAGGTCTTCACGAGGTTCTAGTGTCAGAGCCGGTTTTTGAAACAGGATGTGTGAACCAAAGTGCCAATTTGGACGAGCAACGTTGGCTCATCATTTTTCTCTCGACTTAAAATAAACGAGGGATTTGAAATCTCAATTGCACCATCCTTTCTTTGTGGATTTTGACCAAACAAGAGGAGACATACTTGGATTTGAGTCCTCTTTCAAAATAATGTTTGAATTTAAATAAAAAGGCACTATATTGCAACAAAAAAAAGTTGTTCAAAAACACGATGCCCACAGGTGAAAAACATGAAATTTTAAAATATTTTAAATAGGTTTTGATTAAACAAGAGACAAAATGCTAGCAGTAAGTTGATCTATCAAACGGACAAATAAATTTGAATGAAAAATAATGTAATAAATAATGCACAAAAATTATGCAAAAATTAACTACAAAACAAAAATAGTCAAAATCTAACCTTCAGCTCTTAGACCATGAAATTTTTTTATGTGAAAATAAAATTAAAGATGAAAGAAACAAAATATATAAACCAATTTTATGTGGTTCAACCTTAGGAGCCTAATCTACAGACGGAATGAGAGAGGGAGAAATTCTATTGAATCAAAATAAATTTTACAATTAATACAAGCCTATTTATAAGCCAATGAAGGATTATTTGATTGCTTAATTCAAGATTCGAATTTTCTTAATTTAAGAAATAAAAAATCAATAAGACTTTCACTTGATTTAGGAAATTGTGATAAATCAATCTTTTGATTGATTTGTCATTATTTTCCTAAATTATTCATAATTTAATTTTAATTTTAATTTTAATTTCTTTTTAAACATGAGCTACCTTTTCCCTTTTTCTAAGTGTCATCCAATTGGACCTTAATTGATCTATTGGACATGTTAAACTTTGACTATGAATTTTGATCAACTAAATAGTCAAGACAAGAAATGAATCGACCAACCAAAATTAACACCAAGATTATAGTAGTTGACAATCACTATTTCAAATTGTTAATCCACTCCCAAGGATCTCTTCTTTGGAATTAAAGCATCTACTATTAGCAGCCAAATGGCATCTATAGTAGCAGGCTATAAGGTTCCAATACAACACCTACCCAATTGAAACTTACGGCTAGAAGCAACTAGGTACAAGTAGTTGTTGACGTAGGTCGACTTGTATTCAAGATTTTGAGGATAGAAAAATAAGATAATTAAGTTGATAATTTGCAATTCATAGTATTACGGGTACATTTCCTTCAAGTGACTAAATTACAAAGTCTATAAGGAAGAACCAGTAAATCCAACACAAGACTTCAAGCCAAAATGAAGAATAAAGTCACATTGAAGAAATACTTTAGAGAAGAAAGAAAAATTGAAGACCTAGAGTTCAAGTGTCAAATTGAAAATCTCAAGAAGTATAGCAATGTAAAGAGGATAGTCATCTAGAACTATGTTTTCAAAGTTCATTATAATGTTTTTGAACCCTTTATTCATGTAGTTTTGACCTTAGTCATACTTAAAACTTAATGGTATACATTGTAAAACAACATGATCGATCATACATAAAGTAGTAAAAGTTTAGCATAAAGCATGATGATCAACTTCTATAAGCATGAACGATCATACAATATGCTAACAAGCAACTTTAGAATGCATGATCGATCAACCTCCTTTGACATGGCTGATCATACAGAATGTTGCATATATAAATAAAGTATGATTAATCAACCAAAATCCTACCAAGCTAGTATATAAAGTATAATTGATCAATTCATAGCAACATGATTGATTATTCTAATATAAAAAGTTTAAAAAACACTTTGATTAATGATATGATCGATCACAAGGCCATAGGAACTCCAAAATATAGTCGTTAGTAGGCCCAATTGATTGATAAACAAAATGGTATGCTCGATCAACCCTTTCATGCAGTTATTTGTACAATGGTCTAAAATAGCTAGTTTTGCCAAGAAACTTAGAAATAGATATCCAAACTTGTCCTTGTTTATTGAGCATTTATTGACAAATCTAAGCTCTCAAGAAATATTTTCAAGTGAAAATTTCTAATTCTACCCTTTTGCAAGAGAAAATCCTGATTTTTGCCAAATCCTTTCGAATCCTCTTGCATTTCTTGGCATTCTTAGTTCCTTCAAGATTCCAAATACATTTATATTTGTGCGTAAAGTTTTGGAAGTTTGGAAACATTCTAGGAGTAGCTATTTCTCCAAAGAAAGTGTAAGTGTTCTATTTCTCTTTTTTAATTTTTATGTTTCACTTTGTGTAGAAGGTTTTCTAGAACTTAAGTCTAGAAGGGAATTGCTCATTAGAGATAGAATCTAGTTATACGAGAATCTCTTTGGGAGAGATTGGAAAGTGTAATTGGATACTAGAGTTGGCTTAAAGAGAACAAGAATCTCTTTTGTAATGTTGAATTTCTGGAAAAGAGAAAAATGTCACTGACTTGATGTAATCTGAGTACATTGTTGAATTTATGGAAAATAGAAATACTATTGACTTGATCGTAATCAGAGTACATGGACCTCTATTTATAATAGAGGAAGGTAGTAGAGTTCCATTACAATAAAACTACCCTTGTCCCAATTACACCCAAACTCTAACACTTAGATAAGTCTTAGCATAATTAAATAACCCAATATAAACAGAAGACTAACATGACAAAAACTCCTTTAAACTGAAACTCCTCTGTGAAACCTGCTTCCATAATAATTATGGCTCTGTAAGACTTCTTATTGTGTAAGACTTCTTATGCCACCTCACATGATCATTGTGGGTCCCACCAATTGGTGGATCCATATCTTATGGGCTTGGGCCCATCTTCTAACTCTCCCCCTCAAGTTGGGGGTGAGAGAACATCATGAACTCCCAACTTGCTGCAAATGATGTGTAGAATCTTCTCGAATAAAATGGCAATCCTCCATATCTTCCAACACTCTCCCTCACTCTAGTGGTCTCTTCCATGAGGCCCAGTTGGCATAAGATAAGTGAGAGTAAAATCACTCCAAGTCGTATGACATTGTCTATATGCAATGCTCAGAAGTGTAATAAAACTCCTCCATCAGCGTGTCCCTCCACAAGACAACGACTCTCAAGTGGTAGGAGTAATAAATGCCAATTAAGGGGGTAATATATATGTAGTAATAAGCTTCTCCATCACGGTGTCCCAACCCTGGCACTGACTCTCACAGGTAGAAATGGGTGATAAATGCATGTCATTCATAAGACGACGACATGATACATGATCAACGACTGTCATTCACAAGACGATGATAAAAGACGTGATAAGTGGGTAATACTTGTCATTCACAAGACGGTGATAAAAGACCCACGGATACATAAAAAAGTCTCAATGGACTTAAAACACCCAAGCATGATGGACTTAAACTCCCAACCGAAGCAACACAAAAGAGGTTGGCCCAAAGAGGTATGTGAGAGTCAAATAAAGGATGTTGGGAGAAAGGTTACTAAATAACCAATGGGTAATGGGTAAAGAGGAAGATAGGATGTTGAGACCACCACTTCTTCAATAATAATGTCTCATCCAAAGAGACACAATAGTTGCAACTGAAATTGGCTTGGGGCCCATATAACATGAACCAAAATAATAAAAATCCTTGTAAAAGGACCCATGAAATAATCCGATATGAGTATCTGCACCAAATAGTATGTTGACCATTGAATATGCTGCCAATACTTTAAAATAATAATCCAGGCAAAGATAACGAAAAACCGAGTCGTGTCGAGTTATGTATCACCAATATAGTCGAGTCGTGGAAGAAATATGTATAAAACTTGGTATTTAGATAGGTATACCAAGGCAAAAAAATAAGCAGGCCAAGTTGGGTTGACCCTGCCCGAGTTGACCCGAGTTAACTCAATAGAGCAGAACAAAGCTCTCGGCCCGGTCCGGGTTGCTCAGCAGGCACTTGACCGAGATTTAATAAGTTTCTTAACTTAGGAAACATTAAATAAGGCAACAATGTCTTCTTCTTCCTCAATGTAGAAGGACTCGGTGGAAACAGTCCAGAAACGGCAACTCAGTGTTGGTGATTGTCGAGCAAAGCGGAGAACCATGCAAAGTTCGTTGTCTCCGAAAATGGCAAAGGATAATCCAACAAGTAGAAACAAGATAAATATTTTCGAATAGAGTCATGATCTTTCCGAATAGAGGAAGATAATTTTTTTTGGAAACTTATGGGATTCGTTTCTTGGTATGGAAATACCAGGGGTAGAGACAGCTCAAACGATAGAGGCTGCAAATAATCTGCAACTAAAAATAATCTTCCAGCAAGTTTCGGGAAGATGCAATTAGGATTCTACCATAGAGTACAGTAATGATCCAATAGAGGCAGAAATAAGGCAGTCGTCGTCCCCGCTTCCGAACAAGGTGGACAACCAAAGACAACAATGATGGCCCTGAACAGAACACATGATCTTTTCAAAAATAATTCAATCCTGTGGAGACATTCCAAAAAAATAAAAATTCTAGCGGAGAGCTTTTCTAAAATAAGAACTAGTACTGGAATAACAAAGCGAGAATAAAATCCAAAAATATGATCTTCCAGCTTGAAGGCAATTTACTGGACAAGATTGAAGGTTGCTGGAAATATGATATTTCTTCCAGAAATAATGTTGGAGATAGCGATGCCAACTGAGAACCAACGATGAACCAGCGAGAATCAGAAATAGTCGGGCTTCATCCTGACAGTAGTAATAGTGGAGATGGCAGTAATAATTTGGCTGATAAAGCCACAACGACAGCGTGATGAAGCCTGAATAATATAAAATATATATCTTCTCACAAACGTCGAACGAAGCAGGAGAGCAGCTTCAGAGACAGAGAGGGATCGACGTGTTCAGCGATCATGAACTAGAAACTCCCATAAATAGAATAGTAGTATAAAGGTGAAAACATAAAGAAAACAATGGGTATAGCGATAGAAAAAAGATAAATACCAACCTAAACTGCTATAGATAATAGATCAGAAAAAGGATCATATTATCTCTAAGGGTTGACCGAGTTAACTCACAGAATCTGCTCTGATACCATGTTGAATTTATGGAAAAAAGAAATACTTTATTGACTTGATCGTAATCAGAGTACATGAACCTCTATTTATAATAGAGAAAAGTAGTAGAGTCCCATTACAATAAAACTACCCTTGTCCCAATTACACCCAAACTCTAACACTTAAAGATAAGTCCTAGCATAATTAAATAACCCAATATAAATAGAAGACTAACATGACTAAAACTCTTCTATGAGACCTACTTTCATAATAATTTTGGCTCTGTAAGACTTCTTATGCCACTTCACATGATCATGGTGGGTCCCACCAACTCGTGTGAACATGGTGGATCCATATCTTATGGGTTTGGGCCCATCTTCCAACACACTTGGATATGTGAGTCTTCCTTGGTCGTGTGGGTTTTGGCCCATCTTCCAACAATCATGAACCCCTATTTATAATAGAGGAAAGTAGAGTCCAATTACAATTAAACTACCCTTATCCCTATTAAACCCAAAGTCTAACACTCAAAGATAACTCCTAGCATAATTAAACAATTAAACATAAATAGAAGACTAGTATAATGAAAACTCCCTTTAATTGAAACTCTTCTGTGACACCTCCTTTCATAATTTTGGCTCTGTAAGACTTCTTATTGTAAGAGTCATATAAGACTCTTCCATATCAACTCTTCAACACTCCCTCTCAAGTTGAAGTTTATAACTTTAACTTACAATAAAAAGGATTATTGGTCTTCAATTTTATTTTGCTGAAAAAAATTCTTCACAGATACAATTCTTCATAGATGCAAAATTTTTCATCTTTTGTGCTCCCCCTTTCTTGAATATTTTGGTCACATAAAATTACCACAACATGTAGAATACATTACTCTTTTTTTGTACTTCTCCCCTCAAACTAGAAGGTATCAATGTAATCCTATCTTGAAACAAAAACACAATTGTATTTATCATCTCCTCCTTCAAGGTGTCGCAAGGATAAGAACTCAATCAGACACAGACTCTCAACAAATAACATGGGTGATGTGTTACGTTGTGGAGCCTAATCAATGCCTTATATTGAGTCAGTACGCAGATCGACCTTCACGGTAAGGTTTTCGTGGGGGTTGGAAGGGGGTGGGGATCCCCCCGAAAGGTCCATGATATATTGATTGTTGTTTAAGGGTAGTTTGGGGATTTCACACTTGTAATTCTGTTGCCCTAATTTTTTTTATATTTGGGGCGTCATTGTTAGGGTTTTATCACCCAGAGTAAAAACATAATCGTGGAGAATCATCTATTGCGGCACAAGAGAGGTTAGAAAAAAATACTTGTAAGTGTGTGCAATTTCTATTGTAAACTATTTCATCTTCATAGTGAATTAATGCAGCGGCAAAAGATAGGACGTAGTCGTACCTTGAGGTGAACCTGTATGAATCTTGTCTTTTTTTCATGCTTGCTTTTTTTATTCCTCTACGATTATTATTATTGCTCTCATTATTTTAGAATTAGGGTGTTTAATTCCTAACATGACGTATGTATGAAAAAGGTCGAAACCAACCTCATAGGTTTTCAAACAAATGTAGTGATAATAATCACTAAAAAGGATAACACCTGTCACTCAAAGGACGAAGATGAAAACCCACCTAAGGGTACTCATAAAAAAAGTCTCAATGGACTTAAAACACCCATATGTGTATAAAAGAGAAACCAACCGAAGCAATACACAAGAGGTTGGCCCAAAGGGTATGTGGGGAATGTACCGAAGGAAAAATAACCACCTTGATAATAAGAAGGAGACTGTAAAGATAGAAAAATAACTTAAAAATTTTGAAGATAATTTCATGAGGGTGAGCAAAATATTTCGAAGTTGACGATGCATAAGATATACAACCAACTAACAAAAACACAAAACTTGACAACAACATTGACTATGAAAACTTTGATAATTTCATGACTTAACTTACAAGTTTATGTTTCCAAATTGATCAATCCATATGAGAAAAGTTTCTAATCAAGTACTCAATGAATTCCTATCTGGAATACTTTCCAAATTCTTAATAATCAAAACAGAAACTTTCCAATGATAGACTTTCCTTGAATTATGAGCACTTTCCTAAATTAGACTTTTCAAAGATAAGAGGTTTTTGGGATCAAATAAGTTTCAAAAAAGAAGAGAGAGTTGAAGTCTGACCAAAAATCTCTTATTAGAAGACTAGTTTGCCTAAAACCTTGGGTTTTAGGAGAAAAGGAAACTCAATTCACGTCAATGGATGGAGAGATAATAGGAGAGAAAATAAGAAAAAAAAAATTTTTTAGCAAAATTGACAATTGGTACTTCTAATATCAATATCTCCAAAAATATAACTCAGAATAACAAATGATTAGTTTCTCAAGAAACTAGAGTAGAAAATCTTTAATTGGATACTCTTTCTTCTTTGGCCAGCAAGACCATTGACCCTTGAGAAATTGATATCTCCCTCTAGAAAACTCAGATTAAGAATTGGTTTGATAAGATAGAAAATAGACTTATAGATATTTCTTTTGAAACATATTTTCCATATAAAGTCTCATTCTATATGGCATAAACCAGCTCAAAATTTGAAGCTTTCTACTACCACTTGAACTTCTCTTTCAGTCTGACCTTTGTTGCTTCAAATATCAATTTCTCTTTGTAACAAACTCTGATTGCCAAAATTCTTTTTGAGTTGGAAATTAGACTTGATGATATTTCCATAAATATATAATTCTCAATATGAAAATCTCATTATGAAGGTGTGAACACCAAGCAAATAATGAGTATTGGGCTGAAAAGAAAAAAAATACGTACCTAAACTACTAGAGATGATAAATTAGAAAATGATCACATTATCTTTGTAGGTTGGCTAATTCAACTCACAAAACCTGTTCGAATACAATGTTCAATTTCTAGAAAAGAGAAAAACTTCACTGAGTTTATGTAATTTGAGTACATGAGCAAAGGAAAGTATTAGGGTCCAATTACAATTAAACTACCCTTGTCCCAATTACACCCAAGGTCTAACAATTAAAGATTGACTTAGTATAATTAAACAACTAAACATAAATAGAAGACTAATATAACTAAAACACTTTTTAATTGAAACTCTTCTGTGAAACCTCCTTCCATAATAATTTTGGCTCTTTGAGACTTCTTATTGTGAAAATCATGTAAGACTCTTCCATATCTTCTCTTCAACATGTAATTTTGGCCAATAGTGCATATCGGTAAAAAATTTCCCAACAATGGTTCTTGATCAGTAATTACCATTAAGGGTACATTGAAAACAAAAAATTTGGCCTCCTGGTGGTGTGTCCATTTTTTACTTAGCTTATTAAATATTTTTTCATGTTAAGAACTTAAAATTATAAATTTTTTTTCTCAATTCACCGCCCTCTTGAAACACCACTTGGGCCAATAGTAGCTAGGCCTAATCAAGGGATTTTCATTCACTACCAATCGACTTATATAAGTCTTGATTGGTTTACAACTTAGCAAGGAAATTTTGATTTTTAATTAAGCTCAAAACCTTTGAATTTGATAGATTTACAATATCAAAAATTGATTAAAAATACACCTAATTCTATATGATACATCCAATCCTACATAACGTTACCACAACTAATAGCAGCTCAATTAAAATCTCAATCAATGAATTTCAAAATACAAGCTCAATGAGATTTATAAAAACTATGGTGTAATCTAGGGGGGTTAGTCAACTTGAAATCTGAGATGAAGATCAACCGCATGACGCCCTTCATCAGTTGAAGTCGTTAGTGGAGCGCATATGACATTTCATCTGGATGCTGGGGATGAAGCGGTCCTTCATCTCCACGTTTTAAAATCCTTCATCTCGTTGAAGACCATTTTTTTATCTTCTTCGAAATGAAGGACGTGCGCGGCTTGGTTTTTTTTCCCTCTCTCTCCTTGTACCCCCCTCTCTCACACGTCCTCGTTTCCCTTTTTCCTCCCTCTCTCCTGCACCTCCTCTCTCGTCTCCCTGTGCTCCCAACGTCGCTGCTCCCTCTCTTTGCCACTGGAGAAGCAGGAGATTTCGTCGATGCCATAGGCAAAATTGTAGCAAGGGGTCTCTGTTTCGGGGGGCTAAGAAACGGTGATTCACACATTTCCAAGAGCCCTCTGTCTCAAAAACTCTCCAGGCGGCGAAGCTCCAACGGGCAGTGATTCGCCACCAGAAAAGCAGGTGACTCCGTCGGTGCCTTGAGAGAGGTAGGAGATGACTGTCGCCCGCCTTCGTCGGTGCCGTGAGGAAAGGATCCGCTTTCGCAACCGACGACCGCAATGTTCGGGAGTTGCAGAAGGAAGAAGACGGGTTCCGATTAAATTTTCCTAAGTTAGGAAAATTTAATCAGCGTTAGCGCAATAAGCTGAGTCTCGCGTCGGAGCAGGTAGACCAAACCGAGTCAACCCAGGCCAATAAACTTCATATTTAATTACTTCATATTAAACTTCATATTTAATTACTTCATATTAAACTTCATATTTAAGTCTCTGGTAAATAAAATATAATTAAAGTATGCATTTGATTAATTAATTAATTAATTTTAATTTTGTGAAAATATATTATTAATTAATACCATGTAAAAAATCTATATTATGTTATTAATATAATACTTTTTTATTCATTAATCATATTTATTTTTTATTTACTCTATTGTATTAGTGATTTAATAGTGGTAATTAAAATATTGTTAACTCAAACACTTGGTTTAATTAACTCATTTTTATAATTAATAAAATCAATAGTTTTAAATTTTGAAGATGAAGATGAAGATGAACTTGTCCACACTAACATCCTATTTCGAAGATGAAGATCATGTAGATGCATGAGATGAAGATGAAGATGAAGATCAAAATTCTAGTTTGTTGACTAACCCCCCCCAAAAGAAACTCAATTCAATTGATTTCAGAGTAAGTAAATCAAGTTCAAAAAGAATAAAACTAAGTATCCAAAGAACTTAAAGATCAAGAGATCAAATACTTAGCTTTCTTGAAATACTTCCTCGATAGCAACCCAAATTTGATTTGAAAGTAGTAAGTTATGAGTATGTAATGCAAGTTTTAAAATCACTATAGCAAGCTTAGTCAAATGGCAAGGCATGAAATAGCTTAAATAATATCAATAAAAATGGTAATACAACTAGTTGTTTAAGTGCCATTTAACCCAAAAAGTGTCATTTCAATATTTTGCAAAAGTCAACAAAATATATTTCAAAACCTTGAAAATAATGTAAATTCATGAGTTGGTTTGCTAAAAGCATTGGTAGATCAGTTACAAATATTATGATTTTTGTTGGCTAAATTGAACCACTAAAATATTCTCAAATGTAAAATATCAAGCATGTCATCTAGTCAAGTTGGCTTCCTCAGGGTGGTCCTTGTATATGCTCTTTATTGCTTTCTTAAGCTATCTAGTTGATGCATTGGATGAGTTTCAATAGCAGCTTTTCTGTTAAATGTTGTCCGATCAAGTTGTATTTGTCCTTTTTATCCATGTAAATGCTTTTGCTCTCCTGGCTAGTTGATGTATTGAATGATGAGTATCAATAGAGACTTCTTTGTTACATGTCGTCCAGTTCATAAGCTTCTTTTGGTTGACTTTCTATAGTGCTCATTTTTCTTCTAATCATCATGTATCTTGCTTGTTTGCTCGTTTAGGAGAACGACTTCAAACAAAGAGTTCTTGTGACTTTTGCATCTTGCTTTGGATGATCGATGTTCATTACTACTCTTGTGAGTTTTGCATGCATTAAAGATCGATTTGATAATTGAACAAGTGCATATCTAACTTTATTTTCAAGTTATTTTTTTAAAAAGACACCCTCATGTGTGGAGGTATCGTGACTAGTAAATTAGGAGAACTTCTATAGATATAGCATAAAATTATATGATTGAATTCTTAAATTTGATTGGATTCTTCTTAGGTATGCGCTTGACTCTTTTGATATGGAGTTGACTCATTTTTACAATTTTATCTCGAAATGAATCTGTTCACACTCAATAACAAAGTAATCAAAATTGCTATATTTTTATCATAAAAATCTGGGGACTTAGAGGAATCTTTGGGCTTCTTCTTCCTCAACAATTAGAATTTTTAAATATTAAAAATATTATTAATCAAAATAAGTAATTATTGTTATGGTGGGTATATTTATATTTTAAAATAAAAATATTAGCAATTAAACTTAATAACAAGTTAATATTTTTAAATTTTAAATTTTAATAATAAATCATATTAACCATTTATCTAAAATGGTTGTGTAAATTAAATAGATGATAATTAAAATAATATAATTATTATTTTATATAAATTTAATTAGTTCAATAATTTTAAATAACATGACATAAAATTTTAATTAGTTATATTTTTATTTAAATAGTTTAATTTAGTAATTTGAATAACTTAAATGCATATATCATAAACTTAAAATATTAAATATTTTAAAAATAACAATACCTTTTGTATTATTATAAATTAATAATAATAATAGTTACAATAGTAATTTTTTTCACATTAAAAAATATTTTAAAATAATAAAGAATGTATTATTATTTAAAATTATTCAAAATATAATTATATAAATAATTTAAATTCAATTCAAATAATTTAAATATAATTTTAAATACTGAGTATTTTTATTTTCGTTATTTTACTTCCCTTTTTGGTATTCTTTTCAGGTTTTTTTGGAAAATTGATATAGTATTCTACAATTACTTTAAATATTCTTCTAGAGTAATCCTGAAATTATAATTAATTTAAAATAATTTTAAAAGTCGAGGAATCGTACATCTGATAGATACTCCAATATTCCCGATTTCTCTTCCAAAGCACCTGTGTGGCGTGATCCATTCACAATTTCGTCCTTTAGATTTCACGTAACTCGTGTCAATATTTAACAGGTTCAGAAGGACGCCACGTGGATTAACCACATTCTTGCATAAGCTCTCCTCCCTCACCCTCAGCACCTGCTTCACCTCCCGATCTCCCTAGCCACATTCCCTCTCCGCCTCTCCCACTCGCTCTCTCGTCTCTGGTCTCTCTACATGGCTGTCTCTCTCTTTTCTATCTTCGTCTGTCGGACACCCGCCTCTGCTTAAAATGCACACTCTAAACGTACATCTCTTGTCTTCTCTCTCCCCTCTCCTCCGGCCCACTTTCTCCTCCTCTCTCTCCCCTCATTCATTCCTCTTCAACTTCAGAACCAACAAGCGTTTCCATGTCTTCATGCCATGTTCTTCTCTTAAACAGACCAAGAATCAGACCCTTCAAAAAGTCTCCTCGTCTAATATCTTTAAGAATCTCAGAGTTGATAATTCGAAGAACGATGACGAAGAAGATGGAGTAGAGGGGGACACTGCAGTCAAAGGAACCCTTTTGGCGGGCCTCTTGCTGGTGGGTGTTGTTGGAGGTTTCGGGTCTGTTGGCTACATCTATAAAGACCAGATTAACGCTTTCTTAACGCAATTTTCGGGTTTTATCGAAGGTAGTGCCGATATACCCGTTCTTATTTATTTTGAAATTTTCTCTGTTTCAGATATATTTTTATGCTTAGGAAACATTTTCACTTTCGTCTTTCTAGGAAATTGCAATGATGATGTCGTCGATTAGGTCATCGGTTTGAAGGAAGATATCTTCTTGATTATTTACTGCCTGTTAAGATTACCTCTTTGCATTTATCTGCACAGTTTGAATCATTTGTCATTCTGTTTCTGCGTTTATCTTTCGTTACTACACAGTTAGGATCATTTGCCTGTTACAATCATTTTGCTGCTTGTTCTACTTCGAATTATTGCTTTTATGAACTCTAGGAGCCCAGTTTTCTTTCTTTCGGTAATTTATCTACATTAGCCGCAATGTAATTTATGCACTTATGCGAGTTCCTATGGTAAACAGGCTATGGTCCTGCTGGATATGCTTTATTTGTTGCTGCTTATGCAGGATTGGAGGTAAAACTTACAACCTCAACTATCCTATTCCATGATAATTAAAATATAAGAAATTCACGTCACCTGGCACTGTTAAAAGTCCTACCATACTAACTAAGAACTGTTTGGAACATTCATCTGTTAATGTTCTGCATTCTTGCCCTCACTTTGTGTTTTCTATGTAATGTTAGATTCTTGCAATTCCAGCTATCCCATTGACCATGTCGGCAGGGCTTCTTTTTGGCAGTGTCACTGGCACTGTCATAGTTTCAATTGGTGGAACGGTAAGATCTTCTAAAGATTAGCAATTTTGAACAAGAGAAAATGATAATGTTCTAAAAGTTATTTTCTGCTTGAGTATCATAATCCCTCAGGTGAAATGGTTTATATGTCTACCAAACACTTTGTAGGGTCATTTGAGTTCACTTTTGTGAAATTGATTAAAGAATACTAGTTTATTAAGTCATCTTCATTGAATTCATTTCAGGTAGCAGCAACTGTTGCGTTTCTTATCGCAAGATATTTTGCCCGTGAAAGGATTCTTAAACTGGTTGAGGGAAACAAAAAGTTCTTGGCCATTGACAAAGCAATTGGAGAAAATGGTTTCAAAGTTGTAACCCTTCTTCGCTTGAGTCCTTTACTTCCATTTTCACTGGGGAACTACCTCTATGGTTTGACTTCAGTAAAGTTTGTTCCATATGTCTTGGGCAGGTTTGTGTTCACACTCTGTTGTGGTTGCTTTTTTATGTTCTCTTAAAAGAATTACATTGTTGGCGAAGAAGCACTCTAAGGAGAAACAGATAGGATTGCACAAACAAAAGATAGAGAAACGAAAACTCCTTCTTTTGTGATCATTCCTGCACCCTTGTGGACTCTCTAAGAGTATCATCAGGCATGATTTAGGCTTGATGGGGTTTTATTTGGAAATACGATACCAAAAGAGGAAAGGGTTCTCGGTGAATTATATCACTAACTCGTATTATTAAGGAAAGAAAGAAGAAGAATAAAGCTCATTATTTTGATGCAATGTCCTCTTTTGCTTCTTCTTTTTTTCCACAGATTTGGGGAAAAAAGTTCTGTAAACATTTGCTCACAAGAATTGGACATTTCATACAAAAGAAAGTTATTTTCATGATAATGATTCTGTTTTTTCTGCAAGAAAACTTTTGAAGTCCTTTTCATTGAACATTTCAAAAGAAAGAGCACATGTTTCATGATAATTTTATGAAACTTGGTTTATGTACTGGTAGGATAATTTTCAATTCCTTTTCCGTTCTTTTCTTCATTCATCTCACATATTATGCATGAATATATATATATATATATATACCCCTAAATAATCCTGGCTCATCATGGTGTGCACTGATGACTGACCTCCATGATTGCAATTATCAGTTATCTGATTACCTTTTGTGAGATTATCCATTGCATTGCATGTTTCACTCATTTGATATGTTGATAACATGAGGGTACCTACCTCCTGGTTAATTTTATAATTATGGTAAATATAATAAATGTATTATGGTAGACATATGAGGGTTTTAAATAACCAGATGGTGCATTTTTATTAATAGTACCACATGTAAACCATGTAAAAGTCGATACATGGGCATACACTGTAGTTTCTTCTGTAGAGGCAACAAAACTCAGGCTGTCCAAGCCCGTTCTTTTGGTGATAACGTTGAGTTCTTGTGGTCCAAATGAACTTCAATGTACTAATTTCCAAGGACTCAGAGATCTTGAAGTTGCCTTCAATGTTCCAAAATAGTCTTTTTAATCTGAAGTCATGTGTTTACTGTGTCTAATGTTAAACATGACTTTTTTGGATACAGTTGGTTGGGGATGCTTCCAGGAACATGGGCATATGTTAGTGCTGGTGCATTTGGGCGAGCCATCATTGTAAGCATGTTCTCTTTTGGATTACTTTTTATTTTCATTGCAAAATGAAAGGATCATCTGCATGCAAGTGGTGCTTGGCCTTGTTTGCTTGACGTCTTCTTGATCTTTTGTTTTGCTTTATGTGAGAAACCCCAGCTAAAAGAAATACATGTAACTTGAATTGGATGGCCAGACCTGACTAGGCCCTGGTCTAATGAATTAAAAGTGGGGACTGCAAAATGGAGGTCATACATTCAGAAAACCCAACTGAAATAACTGCATGTTATTTGTGGTGCATGAATAGGGCCATATAAGCCATACATCATTGTGTTGATTGGAAGAACATAATTGTTTCGAACTACAGGAGTTATAAAACTTCATAAAACAATGGGCAAGTTAATGGGAATTTCATTTAAACCATGGTTTCATGACTTAGTGAGTTCGTGCCGAAACCCGGCTGTGGCCTATCAGATTTGGCTGGAATGAGATGAGTCAGGAGAGGGTGATGCGACACCCCTCCCCATTTTCTTTTTGAGAAGGAAGAGGAAGTGTGGCCCTGCCCCTCTTGTTTTCTGGTGGGGAAGGAGTCCCCCACCCACTCCTCCTTGGGAGGTGAAAAACTTTTTTTTTTTTTTTTCAAAAAAAAAGGTAGGGATCTAATGAATGGCCCCAATAATGAATGCCATATCCCTAACATTCAACAAAAAAAAAAAAAAAAAAAAAAAATCAAATATTATCTAATCTTCAACAATGATAAAAGAATCGATCTTTTAAGTAATCAAAGCCTGAAGATCATTTAGTTACAATTTCAATGAATCAGTGAAATATTTATGCTAAAGGAAGAAAATGGTTAGATTACAGGTTTTAGTGCTTCTTCTTTGGACACTTATGCATTTTATATGCATTTTAATTGTTTATGTTTTTAAAATTCACATTTGTTTTACATGATTTTACAGATGATTCAGATTTGATATTAGAAACCCATTCTTATCAAAAACATGTAAGACATCAAAGATTTTTTGTGTACCTGATATGGGACTCAAGGCCAAGACATGAAACGCAGTTCCATTATTAAACTATTTAAGACAATAGGCATTTCTTGTTTAGTCATAACAGGAGTTCAAATTCTTGATAGTGATTGTGATAATCAAATTATTATCTGGTATGGTATTGTTTTACATATTCTAGTTGACTAATGAAAAACAAAGGCCCTCCAGCCCATGGCCACATCCAGGGTTTTCATGTTGAAGCTAAAAGTTCTAACTAGGTCTACATTCTAAATGCCCCACTACTTTTTGGCGTCAGGAGTGTAATATTTTCTACTTATTGAAGAATGTAACAGATTCTTGTTTGGAACTTGATTGAAGAACATAGATTCATTCTCATTGTATTTAATTTTTTTAAGTATAATAATATTTATTATTAGATTTTAACTGGGATTGTTTCTTTTGCCATTATTTTCAGCAAGAGGAATCAGAAATAGGTTTACCCGGAGGGAATGGTCAATTATTGACTCTTGGCATTGGCCTCTTAGCTACTGCCATAGCAGCAACTTATGTCACTCGACTTGCTAAGGTAGTGCCTCGACCCATCAAATGACTCATCTCTTTATGAACTAAAAGGTTTCACATAACCAGAGGCTCTCTATGGGTGCTGCCATGACCTGTGATTCTTGCCCTTGTAAATTCCATTATGTGGATTGCTTGAACTGGTTATTGTTGCAGTTTGTACTTTAGTTCATGTATGATTAAAACCAATTCAGCTGGACTATCAAGTTCTCTAAAACCTCTATGATACTCAACATATTTCTTGACTCCTCTAACCTAATTACTACTATCCATGGTGCAGGATGCTGTTAAAGATATTGAGTAAATACATTTGTGGAACTTTCCCTCATTACAGAGAAAGTCCTAGTGATAGAAGATGTATATTAAAATCTTGAGCTGTTGCAAATTACAAAATTTTCACTGTTTCTCATAGATACTGATCAAAAGTGTAATATATTTTGTATGCCTTGGTGGAAGTTGAATCAGATATACCTGATTTTCTTAGCTTAGTTTCATGTGAGGGCAATGTCATTTGTGGAGGTTCAAGTGCTTTTTCATTCCTTGAAATCGGTTATGAGTGGCACTGCACTAGAAATCTCTTTGAGTTCTTCTGGATGATGGACAATAGACATGAACTCTACTCCCTACTGTTGTGTTTCCTTTGATGGGATCGTTTGGAGAGATAAAAAGCCCTGGGTTCATATGTTCATGAAGAAATTAAACCATTTTCTAGGGATAGATTTCTTGTTACGGGAGCTTGGAAAACACTCCCTCCCACCCTTTTTCTTCTCCATTCTCTTCTTTCCCCTTATTGCAGAAGCAAATTGCTCTCATTTTGTTTTTCTTCCTCAGGTGGGGTGAAGACCCCTATAGAAGGAAGGGGAGAGGAGCTCGATGGTTCCCCACCCACCCATTGTCAACACGATTGGGGAGGGGGGTGAGGGGTGAGGGGTGAGGAAGGGACTTCAATCTTTTTTGTTTTTAAGATAAAAAAAATAAAAATATGATAATAAAATAAGAAAAATAAGAAGTTATTAAAAATTAATTTATATAAAATTTAACTATTATATAATATAAATAAAATCTCCTACCCTCTTTTTTATTAAAATCTAATAATTATAATTTAGTATAAATGATTTGTTAGTAAAAAAATTAAATTATTTTTGTAATAATAGTATAAATATTTTAAATTAAAATATCAATAAAAAATTTATTTGTTTAACATTTTTTTTACATTTTTCTTGGTCTAGGTGGCATCTTGAGAGGGGGGAGGGGGTTAATTGATTGTAAAATTAAAATTTAGATGTTTAATGTGAATTTAAAGAGCAGAGAAAACTAAAAGTAAATGTTCACAATCACAAAGAAGGCCAAAGTTTTGTTCTCGATGTTTTCTTAGTCATCACCCAAGAATTCTTGCTCGAGAAAATTGACTATCTCGTTCATACGAGAAAACAAAGATTTTAGCTCTGTTTAAGTTAAGTGTAATATCCTCCTCAAGACATTTTCTACAATTATATTTTGACTTTAGTCGACACTCCCATTGCTAAATTTTAGGTTATAGAAAACCCTTTTTAGATAAAGTGAAAATGCAAAAGTTCAAATGAAAAACTTACATGTTTCTATGGAGAGGTAGCTGACTCTTAGAGAAAATCAAGCTTCCAAAGCTTTAAGCAAGAGTTGTCAAGTGTGTGGAGTTTGAGAAAACAAGGAATATCAAGATAGAATGTTGAGATTTTGGACAATATAGAGAATTTGAGCTTATTCTCATGAAGGGGAAAATTGGAAATTGTGATACAAATATATTTGTAGAATGCTTAAGTTTTGCAATAATATCTCATTAAATGCCTTAGAATGTGCTTACATTCTCAATATATGTTTGGTAACAAAAATAGCCATATTAGACCATTAGATAAAAAACCTCAGTGAGTTGATGATCAATCATACATTTCCAATGATTGATCATTGTGCTCCTAGGACTATATTTTTTTGAATCCCCATGGCCTAATGATTGATTAGCCACAAATCATGTATTTTACAAAGTTTGGCAAATCTCAAAGATTGATCATGTTTTATAGACAAAAATTGATCAAGCTTTACATACCTATTTTGCAATATTTTCAATGATCAATCTTTCAATGTAGATGACTAATCATCCATTACAATCATGCCTTGTAGTATTTTGGATGGTTGATCATGTACTATGTTGGAAGGTTTGTTGCTTTCTACATTATCAGTAATACGTTTAAAACAAATCGACTCAATCCCGACTCATTATTTAAATGAATTTGAACTTATGTTTCATTTTTTCGCTCTTTTATTTTTTTATTTTTTCACGAGATGGAGGTCGTCTTCAACCTCCAGCCACACGTAGAGGGGCGATCGATGGCAGCGACTGTCACCCCCCCCCTTCAGATGTCAACAACCGTCATCTGCGTCACTTGCGCACCACGCTCCGACCAGCGGCACTCGTTCGCCACAGAGCCCCGAGAACATGACGGATGAAGGGAGTCGTCCGTCGACGCATCCAACGCCACTCGGCGCATGTTGCGAGGTTGTGAAAAGCTGGCCGACGTGCGCAGAGAGCACAGAGCTTGGCTCTCTTTTCTCAACGAAAATGAAGCCATGATCAGAGAGGAAAGCTTTGATACCAAAAATGTTAGACTTCAACTCAAGAACTTTTTAACATAGATGAAATTCATAAAAACTGAAATGAAAAACGCACCTCCCGTCACGGCGATCAATTTTTGGAGATTGAAGAAGTCTCGTCTATCACAGAGGCTCATCGATGGCAATGTTCAGGCATCCCTCAGCTAGACCAAATCCAAATTTAAACTCCTCATTTCCATTAAAGAGAGGAGAGGTTGTAATTGCTACTAGTTACAACCGATGACCACCATCTACCTAGGAAGCCACCCAGTGAATGGGTCATATATGGAAACTGACTTACAATTGAAAGTCATTATTTTTTGTTATTAATAAAATAATTTATTTATTATATTCATTTTTTACTGTATTAAATTATTGATTTAAGAGTGGTAATTAAAAAATTGTTAAAGTAACCATTTGATCAATTATTTTGTTTAATTATTCCATTTTTATGTTAAAATAATTCTTATGTTATTAATAAAATAATTTATTTATTTATTATATTCATTTTTTTCTTTTTTATCTATTTTTTATAATTAATTAGTACACAATTATTTGTCACACGTAATTATTGTATTAATTTACAATAAAATACAATAATTTATTAATGAAATATCTTATTTGATTAATTAGTATATAAATATATTTTAATACTACATTAAATTACTTATTAGTATAGTAACCATGTTTGTTTTGGTTAATTATTTGTTTAGGTATATTATAAAAAGTTACTCATTCTCTTCTTTATATTATAATTTTCATTTTAGGCACTAACACTACAAACTTTTTTTCCAGTGCATTTGAACTCGTCCACACTAACACCAAATTTTACATGAATTTGAACTAGCTCATTCACTTTTACTTTCACTTTCACTTGAACTTGAACCAAAAGTGCACTAACCCCCCGTTACTTACCCAAAATTGTTAGTGATCACACATGAGGGAAAATGCAAGTGAATGAACTATATAATTCATTTTCAGTCGCTCCAATGTAAAACGAGTGAAAGATAATTCTGATGGTTCACCTTGTTCATTCACTTTCACTAGCTCACTCGAAAGCTCCTCTACCTAGAGTACCTCGATATCGACACCTCCGAGGCCCTCGAGAAAAACCCTAATTTCAGCTCCACCTCCCTCGAGTGCGTCATATCCGTCGAAAAATGTCTTCTACACTTCGGTATTGAACATTATGATATGGGACAAATCTCGAGCTGCTTCGATAGCTCCTGACTACTAAGCCCACCTCTGACCTCCTCCTTGTTTTTGAATTTCTCCTAACCCATGTTCAAATTCCGTTTGCAGATATTCAGATGTCCATCACTCGATGCACGAGGCTACTCATCTCCAACGTGCCTGATCAGCTTTGAACAACCCTTTTCTTCTTGCGAACATTGGGTTTCGAGGGACCTCACAAGATCACTTGTCAGAATTCTTTTCTCCTAGTGTCTAGCGTGAAGTCAACCTTGACTCCCAAGCTTGAGTATTTGCAGAGTTTAGTGTAGACTGTGAAAATGGTCTTGAGGTCGTCTGGCTTGTTGACGTTTAGTGTAGAGAAAAATTTCAGACTGAAAGTCCATTATTTCTTGAATTAAATGAATGGAGAATTAGAGGAATTGAATAAGTTTCCGCAATATTTCTCTTTTAGCATGGATCGGAGAATAAAGCCTGGTGTTCAATTGTGAATATCAAAATAAACAAGGATGATGAAAAAATTCATGTTATTCAAATATTAATTTATTTGAGAGCCTAGCTGAAGGGATGAAAGTTTACTCAATCTTGAGTTTGAATTGAAGTCTTCACCCTACTTCATTAAAATTACTTGGATTAGTCTCTTGGTTGTTGGCTTATGCTTGGCTTAGACTAGTTTCCTTGAAATGAATTTGTTAGATAATGCTGGAACAACAATATTGTAGTATTGGGAAGAGACTTAGGAATTGCATGTTGGTGAGCTGATATTGACATTGAGATTAAACTACAATCTATTTTGGTTTATTAATAAAATACCCTATTTAATTATTTATTATGTTAATATTTTTAATACTAATTATAAAAGTAACCATGTTTGTTTATGTTTATTATTTGTTTAGGTATATTATTTTTTTAGGTATAATATAAAAGTAACTCATTCTCTTTTTTCCACTACATTTTTCATTTTGTGCACTAACACAAGGAAAGTACTTTCTAGTGCATTTTCCGCCGAGCACACTAACATTAAAAAATGTTCCACTTTCCTAATTCTTTCACTTTCCATTTCCCTTCTCCCATATAAGTGCACTAACCACCCCAAAGGTAAATTCAGATCGAACTATCAAACCTAAGAGCTAAATTTGCTTGACTAGTACACTACCTCAAACTGGGATGGATTACCTCAAGTCGAAGCAACTTGGGAAGATGTTCTTACTTTATCTTAAAAGTAAGAGGCAAATGATCAAGAACCACTTTAGTGTTTCTTGGTTTATTTTTCCTATTGTTTCTTATTTGAGCAAGTGGAAACTTATTTTCTAATCCTTTTTAACATTTCTTAAAGATGAGAGGAATCAAGTAGAATCACAAGGAAATTTTCCAGTCCCCAAAAATGGTGCAAATGCGAGAAAATTTTAGTCAACAGGAAATTTTCTTTCTATATTTTCATATTGGCACACACACACCCTAAGAGAAATACCACATCATAGATCTAATAGAAAGGCAAAGGAAATAACAAGCATGGAGGAAAGCGAGGAATCAAACATTCGTTTCCTTTCTTTAAATTCTAGAGGTAGTTCAACTTCGAATTGAGCAATAGTAATCCCTATGATAATTTGATTATTCTTCTTCTTATGAATATATCATGCTAAAGTTGTAGAACAATATACTAGTGGATTTCAAGGCTTGTCTTTTCCCTAGTTAATTTAATAATCCTTGATCCAAAAAAGCAGTATTGAAAGTAAATGAAGTTTGTAACTCATGCAAACAGAATCACTAGTTGGGCAACAAAAGATTAAACATTGGGTTTTTGAACATTCATTTTTATAATTATTCTAAAATCATTAATTTTTGAAGTAAATAAAATTTATTTTACTGCATAACATTAGATTATCTCCCCAAAGGAAAATTTTGGCTCCACCATGACCCCCCAGAAGAAAGTATCTGCCACCCCACCTTTGTTGACCCATTACAACTCCCACAAACAAGATCCAATATGAATATAATTTTATCTTATTACAACTCTAAATTTAATGAAATTCACTTTAAGCATTAAGAGTATATCTAGGATTATAAAACCCTGTGCACCAGCCATTACAACATTTTCGACTATTTCTAAATAAGAAGAAAAGGAAAAATATGTTTCTAAAGTTCAATGAATTGTTGATACAAGGTTGCAAGGCCAGAGTGTCATCCTACAAGAGGAGAAGATTTATTGCTTTCAAGTTGCATCTCATCCGAAGATTCAAGAGATATCCAGTCCGTTTTGTCTAATGGATATGGAAACTTGCCCAATGCAAAACTGATTAGGTTTTGGTCTGGGTGAAATGACTTTAGAAAAATGTAGTGAAAGATGGAAAAAATAAAGCAACCAAAACGACAATGACAAATAGTGGTGAAAATTTGAAAGCTCCTACTGTGCTGTTGCCTCCTGTTTCAGCTTCTTTTGCTTCTTGGCTTTCATCTTGTGCTGCCTCCTCTTTCTGAGACTCCCCTGGTACTCTAGCAGAGTTGCGCCCTTAAGGACATAGCTGCAGCTTCCTTTCTCCTTGAACAATTGTGTGAAATGGGCCTTGCAGTAAAGAACACCATCTAGTGCAGCATAGGATGAAGGAGTGAGGACACAGCCTCTAAGGGCACACTTGAAACAGGACTTATGATATGATTTCACTTCCAGAGTTACCTGTTACAGCTTCCACAAAATTTATTCAAAACATTTCTCAAAACATGAGCAACTAGTATGAGTTAGATTTTAAGAGATAATTTTAGCAGACAGGGAACTAATTTCAACTGGATGAAAGGACAATCCAAGCCTCCATGGAGGTTCAGAGTCATCTTTGAGGAAATTCATGACTCATGCAGGCCCACTGATGTTTCGTAGCAGCATTTACTCAGAGAAGTCAATTCCCTAGCTGATTCTCTTGCCAAAGATGGTCTCTCTCATTCGTCCTTTGTTTCTGGGTCTCCTTCCTTATTGCTTGAATGGTCCTCTCTGTTTGGGATTGTTTTTACCCGCTTAACAATTTCACCATTTCATAAAAAATAAAAAAAGGAATTGGTGAACAAACTAGGTATTGTGACGGTTAATCTAGTTAATTTTCATATCTCTGGTCATCATGATTTCTTTTTAGGTATGTGCTAGACATCTCACAGAAGAATCTTGACAAAAAAGAAAATTACCCCAAAGTCATTGAATGTTTCATTTATTTTGTTCCAATGTACAAACAAATTCCTAAAAATGCAGTAGTTATATGAATCTCTTATTAGCGCATATATATGAAAACCAAACTCATTTGGATCAATACAAGAGAACAAAAAAAGTGACAGACCTTTTCAAGTGGGTATGCTGTTTTCTGGCAAGTGGCGCATTTGTCTTGGGTCCCAGAGAAGAAGGAAGACAATTTGCTGGGCTGCCTACTCTGTGAGGTAAATGATCCAACACGTCTGAGCATTCTGGACAAGTAAAGTGAAGAAAAACTCCATTGCAGAAGATAATGATACAACCTACCAGATCATTAGACTTTTCAGAAGGTTTTCTATCTGGAAAGTCATAAAACTGCACACATGAAAAAAATACCCACAAAAGAAAGAGAGAAAGAGAGAGAGAAAGAGAGAGAGAGAGAGAGAGAGAGAGAGAGAGAATCGGTTTCAAGTATGAGAAAACCCATGTAGGGAAAGAGCATAAATCCTCATGCTGGGAGAAACTTCATGTCTCCTTGAAGAGCTGTTCAAAATGAGGCTTGCAGTAGAGGACTCCATCCATGGAAGAGTAGTTACTCATCTAAAGATATACATCATCAGCATAATTAATGGAAAATAAAAACAGATAAGCTTATTTCAAATGGGTCATACTGATTTCAACAATACAACACTTCTACCCAGAACAACAAGAAAAAAAAGAAGCTTATCTGTGATCCTAATGCAAAAATACTAACCACAAGGGGCTCTCCACAATGGCTGCATTTGAAGCTGGTCTTGTGATAGGCCACACCATCAGCAGATAACATATCAACAATGTAAACAGTCCTATCACATGCCTTGCACTTCTCAAGAGTCCCAGTGAAAGCCACCTTGAAAAATCAAAACTCGAAGGAACAAACAAACAAACAGATGATAGTATGTAAACAATAAAGCCTCTGCAAAGAGGAAGGCCAGGTTCTTGGGTACCAACCCCTCCACCCCAACAGTTTTTATCTCAACGTCACCTTCGGTTTCCTCCCTATCCTCACCGTGGCCCATTCTGAGACTCCAAAACCGCCACCGTCACCTCCACCCTCTCCACCGTCTTCAATAAATGGGAAATGGACCCCAGCCGAAGAATCGAAGGCAGGGAAGACGACAACGAAGATGAAGAACAGAAGAAAGGTCTCTGTGAATGGGACTTCCACCTCTCCACCCTCGTCTCCACCAATGCCATTCACTCCGTCGGCGTCTTGGAGATCGATCCTTCTGGCCAGATCCTCGCCACTGCTGGAATCGCTTGGAAAATTCGGATTCAGGTCGTTGGTAGGAGAGCATGTGATGAATTTCATCGAAGTTGGATTACAACTATGCAAGCGAGTCTTTATTCTTTAAGGCTAATCGTGCGAATTCCCTACTTACCAAGTTTATGCCCTTTATCCATTCTTTCCTATCCTAAAAAAGGAAACGCGGTTTCTTTCAATTCAAATCCCATTCCAATTGGAATTCTATCTGCAACCTCGGCCTATATATAACACTCACTCTACTTCACTCTCAACCTTCTCTCAAATTCTCCATCACTCGACCACTTAGCACGCAAATGCCGAAACGCACCGCCATGTCCAAAGATGAGGATCGTCATGGTACCAAGAAGCGCCTAAAGTTGGTTACAAAGATATTGCCAACTACTTCAGAAGTCCATTGTGGATCGCAACTGCTGCAAGGGATTAATGTTGTGCCTACTCTTTCTTCGGAACTACCGACCGGAATGCTTTCTCCTATCATCGAACATATTGATCGCCCGGAGCTTTTTTCTGCCAATTGCTGCAACGATCACGAACTCCGGTTGAAGAACCGTTTTGCTGACACCATAAAAAGGGCTCAAGAAAAACTTCGTGAGGTAGCTGAAACGAGGAAGAACGTTCGGCCCAGAGGAGTTTGTTTGCTTGCTCAATAGACCTTCTATGAAGATCGCGTTTATGGTTTCTTGATGATAACCTCCTTTGTGAACAGACACTTGTATTTAATTTTGTGTTTCATTGTGTGCGAGTAGAGGGAGCTGCCTGTTACTCTTCCTCTCCTTGCACGATCCGTTTTCCTTTTTTCTTGGTGTTGGAACTCGGGAGGAGAGAAAAGAGTTGATCCCTCTTCTTTTACGTAGTGATTCTATTATAATTAAATTTGAAGGTTTTTTATCCAATACTCTTTTTTTACTTAGCCCTCGAAGCATAAAGGATCTTGGCCACTGTTTGCAAACATAAGCGACGGCTCCCTATCTCTCGTAGATTTGTAAAAACTATGCCTACCCGCAGAAAAATGGGCTTCACCCAAGTAGAAGAATTATGATAAATGTGGAATCACCTCGACTAGTTCAATTTTGGAGGACTGAGAAAACAGCAGAACTATCAAGGGGATGGAATCCAGTCCTCAGTTGGATTCGAGATGGAGGTCCCTGGTTCAAACAATGAGTCATCCCTGCCTGTTGCACTTTCCCTCCCTTTCCATTCTCGATTTTTTTTATTCCACTTGAACTTTAGGATTTCAAGATGGCCAAAGAATCAAGATCCCAAGTTCTGAGAGTTCCTCAATCAGTGTATCCCAGCTGGTTTCCTTCGTTGATGGTGCGTTATGTGAAACATCCATGAGTTCATCTCTCTAATCTTCGTCTGTTCTTTGAATTCTCTAATTTGTTGGAG
The DNA here is from genome assembly GCF_029961685.1 of Aristolochia californica. Lineage (NCBI taxonomy): Eukaryota > Viridiplantae > Streptophyta > Magnoliopsida > Piperales > Aristolochiaceae > Aristolochia > Aristolochia californica. Next base: position 2,111,682 of record NW_027181793.1, read on the forward strand.
GGATCGTCAATTAGAGGATTTATAAGTGTATCCCAGCTAGAACAAAATATGCTTACTGACTTGGGTCTAACCTCCATATAAGCAGTGGTATGAAACAATTTTGTAGGGGACAACAAGCTTAGTTTAGACTAATATATGTATAAAGAATATAAAATTATTAACCATGATATAATTCAGATTAAAATTTTAGATAAAAAAAAGTATGTTGAAGAAGTTAAATCATATAGTTATAAGAAGACATTAAAAATCTACCAAGTACCAGATAAAAAAAAAATCTATGAAAGCATACTTAGAAGGAGATCAATCAAATGCATCATATGATTTTTCCAATTTCATTCTGTCAAGTTCTTGTGGTGGCTAAAACCATGCCAAGAGCCACTTTTAGAAAAAGTTGTCAAAGCATGTTAGTTCTAGTACCTTCTTTACCAGAGAATAAGAAACTTGTAACTGAGACAAGGATGGTCTCCATTTGTCCAAGAACGAGGAACAGAGTAGTGAATCTGCTGATATAAAGTGTTAGGCAATTTTTTTATGGAGACCTTTGTTCCTTTTTTTGGGCATGAATAAATTAAATAAATAGATAAAACAAAAGATTTTTATAAAGTTATAAAACTCAAAATATATTCATACAAAAAAGTAATATAAATTAATGAAAAGCATAGTTAATATATATCAATATAGGAAGAAATAGACTAGGCTATTTTACCTCTACTTGCATAACAATATTTTTATTAGAAACACGTCAACTAAATTATCTTTATAGTTATTAAATATATCTTTTCCATTTAATAAATAGTAATGGGTAAAGGGTAAAATTACTTGAATATTTAATTGTTTTTCCCAAACAAACAAATACAAATAAATAATCAGATAAATGTACAAAATTAGGAGGGTCCTTAAAGAAATAAACGAGATCCGATTCCTTATTATAGCCAACGAAATTGATTGTCAATTGAGTGGGTGCCACTTTGATATTTCAATTGTTTTTTTCATGATAGTTTCCTCTCTAAACGTGGATTTTCTCTCAACCTCTGCCAAAGAGTCGAATCCAGCAAATGAATACATACAATGTTGTGATGAATTTGGCCATGAAAGGATATTTAAATGTGTATTTTGATCATTTGGGTCATCCATTGCTAGATTCCAATACTATAGACCCTTTATTAGTGTTGATGGAACATAATTATATATGAAATATCATACTGTGTTGGCTGTTACTACTCTTGATGGGGACAATGGTATTTTTCCTCTAGCTTTTGATGTTGTTCAATCAGAAAATCAAAAAGGTTGGGATTGGTTTTTAGCTTGTCTAAACGTTTTGTGAATCAAGGAAGAAGACCATTTACTTTAATTTTAAATCGTCAAAAGATTTTGATAAGGGTAGTCCAAAGACATTTTCCAGCTCCAAGATGTTTTCATCGCTTTTGTATTTGTCATATAGTTGTCAATTTCAAGAAGATGTTCAAAAATGAAACTTTGACTGCTCTCATATGGTTTATAGCAATTAAGGCAAATATTTAGATTTTGATCAGACAATGGAGTTGATTGTGCAACAAAGTGAGCGAACAAAAGAATTATTGACAGAAGGAGAATTGAGTCTTGAGTTTTGGTCATTAGAGCATGATGGCAATGTTCTCTTTGGTGTGATTATCATCAATATATCTTAGAGCTTTAATAATATTTTGATTCAAGAAGACGTTCAAAAACGAAACTTTGATTGTATCATATGATTTGTAGCAATGAAGACAAATATTATAGATTTTGATCAGACAATAGAGTTGATTGTGTACCAAAGTGAGCGATCAAAAGAATTATTGACATAAGGAGAATTGAGTCTTGAGTTTTGGTCATTGGCGCATGATGGCAATGTTCGCTTAGGTGTGATGACCACCAATATGTCTTAGAGCATGATGGCAATGTTCGCTTTGGTGTGATGACAACCAATATGTCTTAGAGCTTTAATAATGTTTTGAAATGTGCTAGAAGTCTTCCAACTGAAGCATTGGTGGCATGAACATTTTATAGATTAAATAAACTTTTTTTGAAAAGACATGAAATTGTGGGAAAGATGACATCGTTTTGTACTCCCTCTGCTGATGCTTATCTAAAAAATAAGGTGGATATAGCAAGAGCATGTAATGTACTTCAGTATCAAGATAATGTGTATGAAACCCGTGTGGATCAGGAAAGGTTGTATCAGGTTGATTTGGAGAATATGACATATACATGCACTCACTTCCAAATGGAAAAAATTCCTTGTGCCCATTCAATTGCAATATGTGGAAAAATCAATTATGATTTCAATCAATTGTGTGGTCTTTGGTATACAATAGAGGCATACAGACAAGCATATATAATTGGATTCTATCCTCCTAAAGATAAACTCTATTGGCCTAATATGGGTGTACGAGTTGTTCCACCTATAAAAAGGAACAACCCGATCGACCACGTTCAGTTCGAATACGTACAAAAATGGATAAAGGAGAAAGTGGTACCTATGTCTATTGTAGATGTAAACAATCAGGGCATAATGCTAAAAATGTCTAAACCAACCAATTAACGCCCCAACAAGCACTTCAGGAAGTAGCAATCCAAGGTGAACATTTTCACTAGTAAAATTTAAGTATTAGTATTGATAATTGTCTTTTATTTTTTGGTATTCCATATGTATTAACTAGTCATTTTAAATTTTTACATTGTTTAGCCGTTCTTAGTGGAAGTTGTGGTTAGTGCCCATGTAATAAAGCTAACTAGAGTTCAGGTATATATTTTGTCTATGTAGTTTTATTATTTTCTTATGAAAATTGTTTTCATTTGCTCTGAATCTTTTTGCACCAGCAACACCGGGGATAAGTGCTAGAACTCATCTTCCTTTCTTACTTGCAGCCACTGTGTTGGGATACATGGTTGGTTCCAAGTAAGCACTCCCATCCCATCATTTATATGCACCAGAGATATAAAATTCAGTTTTGATTTGAAGTGATAGCAGAATAATCCAGTTTATGATGGGATTGACATTTGCATGTGACTACCTCACCAAAGTGTCATCAAATCTAGGCATCGGTGATATCATTTCATTCGCCTTCGCAATGTTCAAGCAGAGAAAGATATCTTGAACTCAGGTGTGCTTAGCTATTGATGTTTTGTCTGGTATTTGAAAGTAGTGGTAATGATTATTTTCATTTGTTTCTTTCAATTCATCAAAAGGCATGCAACAAAGATATTCTCGCCAGTGATAATCTCCACAATTTTCTCTTTGTACTCAACTGCCATTGTTGGGCATTTAATTGCACTACTGAAACAACTTAGGTATCATGCAAGTGTTTGCATGGATTATGGTCTTACATTCGATAGTGGCTGGGAATTTATTCCAAATTCTCGCATACCTCTTGATTTATTTTGCATGTCAAAGACATACTTAGCAAGATGTTTGAGTAACGACTTTGACTTACTCAATACTATACTTAGAGCTTATTGTTTTCTTGTATAAGACAAGTCATGCTATTGATCCCTATATGTTGACCTAAATTGAATGAAATTTTTTTAAATTTACTATTTTTTACATCTTTGGGTACATGTAATTACTGCTTGTTTCATCATGTGACTAAGTCTCTGGTCAACTATACTTTTTTAATGGGTTCTTTGTTGCATTTTGCAGCGGAAGAAAAATTATATGAGGAGACTAAGAGGAAATGCCGAAAGATGAGGTAGAGATCGAAGTAGAAGTTTTGTTGGGAAGATAAGATGAATATTCTCTTTGTGCAATACTCATTGTGACAGGTAGAAGGGGATTTTGGCCGGAGCCGCACTATCTTATCATGGGTGACAATTTGTTTTGGGAGAGGTTGTCTTGTTGCCTTTTAGTGAAGTCATTCAGCTCTAGGCTTGTAAGCTATTACGATTGATAGACACTACTGATATATTCATGTTTAATGCTTCAATATAAACCCTTGTTGTCCAAACACTGTTTATGAGAATGCTATTGGTAATTGATTATCGATTATGTTATCTACATGTCTCGCCTCTGATGTTCAGGCATTGACATCAACACTGCATGATATCGTTTGGTTAGTGATTATCTTATTATCCAAAAGAGATCTAAGTATAGTACTCAGCTCTAAATTTTATTTCTAAATTCAACAATAGTTTTTTCAAATATTTTTTCAATCAAAAAATATTTTAAATCAATAATAAAAGGAGTAAAAAAGGTAAGAGCAAATTTTTTAATTAATTAATATACTAATTTCATATTTTACTATTTTAAATATAAGGAAATGAAATGTGTACCAATAAATTTTATTTTTAAAGTCTAAAATAAAAATGTTAAATATTTTTTTAATTTAATAAATATTTTAAATCGATAATAAAAGGTATTAATTTGGTAAGAATAAGGTTTTTAATTAATTAATATAAGGGTATTTTATATTATATTATTTAAAATATAAGGTAAAAAAATGTGTACCGATAAATTTTATTTTTAAACTCTAAAGTAAATTTTTGAATAATGTTTTCAATTAATAAATATTTTTAATCGATAATAAAATGTGTTAAATAGGTAAGAGTAAGATTTTTTAATTAATTAGAATACATATTTTATTTTTTATTATTTTAAATGAAAGGTAATAAAAAGTGTGCCGATAAATTTTATTTAAAATAAAACTTTCAATTTATTTTTTAGTTAATAAATATTTTAAATCAATAATAAAAGGCATTAAATAGTATGAGCAAGATTTTTTAATTCATTAGTATACTTTTTTAATAATTGATTATTTGAAATATAAGGTAATAAAAAGTGTACCAAAAAATTTTATTTTTAAACTCTAAACTAAAATTTTCAAATTTGTTTTAGTTAATAAATATTTTAAATCGATAATAAAAGGTGTTAAATAGGTAAGAGTTGTCAGAGTGGTTTTGTCTACTCTTGTAGGCGGTAGCTTTCCGCACATAACAGATCGGTCTGTTGGGTGTATTGGCTAGCCGTTGTTATAGTATCAGAGCTGAGCACGCCACGTCCTGCGTTCGAATCCCGTGAGAGGCGGTCAAGAATGGGCAGGGTAGGTGTTAGAGTGATTTCGTCAACTCTTGTAAGTAGTAGTTTTCCGCACCTAACAGATCGGTCTATTGGGTGTATTGGCTAGCCGATATCATGGTATCAAATCTGGGCACGCCACGTCCAGCGTTTGAATCCCGTGAGAGGCGGTCAAGAATGGGCGGGGTGGGTGTCAGAGTGGTTCTGTCCACTCTTGTAGGCGGTAACTTTTCGCACCTAACAGATCGGTCTATTGGGTGTATTGGCTAGCCGCTGTCAAGAGTAAGATTTTTTAATTAATTAATATACTTTTTAATAAATTATTATTTTAAAAACAATGAAATAAAAAATTTTATAATAAATTTGATTTTTAAACTCTAAAATTAATTTTTTGATTTTTTTAAAATTTTATAAATATTTTAAATCGATAATAAAAGGTGTTAAATCGGTAAGAGTAAGATTTTTTAATTAATTAGTATAAATTTTTTATATAAATTAATTAAAATTGCATCGATAAATTTTATTTTAAAACTCTAATATAAAATGTTCATATTTTTTAATTAATAAATATTTTTACTCGATAATAAATGGTTTTAAATAGGTAAGAGTAAGATTTTTTAATTAATAAATATATTTTTTAAATAATTTATTATTTTAAATATAAGGTAATAAAAATTGTGTCAATAAATTTGATTTTTAAAGTGTAAAATATTTTTTAAATTTATAAATATTTTAAATCAATGATTGTAGGTACTACGTGGATGATGACGTGGTTTGCATTGTATATTTTAAACTGAGGGTTTTTGTTTCATTTAATGATGTGGTATCCTACATGGGTGATGAGATGTCGTTCGACTCACCGAGTGCTGATTTGTCATGATGATGTGGTGATACGTAATCGGTCAAAGCTTACGTGTCACTTTTGACTTTACATGTGTTCAATTGACCGGTCAAAGTCGATTATTTTTCTAAATAAGTTCAAAACTTCATCATTTATCTAAATATGTTAAAAAAGTTGGGTAAAAATAGCAAAGAATGTAGAAAGGGAACAATGAACAGAGATTTGTTTGTCGTTTTGGTCTTCTGAAATGGGTAAATTACCTTGTGAACTTCTGTGCTTGGGGATCATTATCTGCCATGGCTAGGTCAAGAGCTTAACACCTTCATTGTTCACTATACTAGTCTTCACTCTATTGTGTGTAGCAAGAAAATACACAATTGAAATATCATGATTAATCACAGCTAGATGCAATAGAGAGTTTCCATCTTTGTTATCTACCATGTCATAAAATGACACAAAAAACCTTCACAGTCAGTTTAAATATTATGTGGATGCAAAATCTATTATTATCGATTTAAAATATTTATTAATTAAAATTTTATTATAAAGTTTAGAAATAAAATTTATCATTACACTTTTTATTGCCTTATATTTAAAATAATAAAATACAAATAAGTATATTAATTAATTAAAAACCTTACTCTTACCTATTTAAGACCTTTTATTATCAATTTAAAATATTTATTAATTGAAAAATGAGTTTAAAAATTAAATATATCGATACACATTTTATTACCTTATATTTACAAAAAAAAGTATATTAATTAATTAAAAAATCTTACTCTTACCTATTTAACACATTTTATTATTGATTTAAAATATTTATTAATTAAAAAATTCAAACATTATTATAGTGATTAGATATAAAATTTATTGATACACTTTTTATTATCGTATATCTATAATAATAAAATATAAAATAAATATATTAATTAATTATTTTTTACCTATTTTACTCCTTTTTATCATCAATTTAAGATATTTTCTAATTTAAAATTAATTAGTAATTTTTTTATAGTTTTAAAAAAAAATTGTCAGAACACATTCATTAAATATAAATAATATTTATATTTATATTTTTAATAAATTAGAGTTAATGAAAAGTGTTCTGAATTTTTTTTTTGAAAACTATAAAAAAATTACTAATTATTTTTTAAATTAGAAAATATTTTTTGGCTTCTATATTCAACTCTTAATTATTTAAGGAGGGTTAGTCAACACTAGTGTCAACATGAACTTCAACTTCAAATTCATTTGAATCATCTATATGAATTTCAACTTCAAATTTGGTGTTAGTATAGACGAGTTCATGTCCACTGGATAACAATTTCCAAAGTTAGTGCCCCAAAATGAGAAAATATAAAAAACAAAAGAATGAGTAACTTGTAATAATATACTTAAATAAAACATAATACCCAAACCTCAAATTAGGTGAAAAAACATGATTACTACACTAATAAGTAATTTAATGTATAATTAAAATTTATTAATATACTAATTAATTAACTTATATATTATATTATTTAATTATTACAGTTTATTGTAAATTAATACAATAATTATATAAGCCAATTAACTGTGCACATGATTAATTATAAAAAAATAAAGTTAAAAAATAACATAAGTAAATATAATAAACTAAGTTATTAATTTATTAATTACATATGTGCCTATTGATCCCACATTGAAATAAAATATATTTACTTCCATTAACATTGTTTTCTCTAGAGAGCAAATATGTCTAGCATTTGTGCATGAAGTATGTCAAACCTTCCTGGAAGAAAATTATTTTATTTGTTAATGTCAATCTCGACTACAAGTTTATACACCTAAACAGTATTAACCCCACATGCCCCATCTTGGCAAAACCTGGTTTCACTGTCCCTGCCAATCTATGGAAACATCCCCTCAATGCAGAATAATTTAAGAGAGTATATGTATGTTAGTTTTCAAAACTACAAAAGAGGAAATGGGTTATAAAATCTTTTTCCTCTTAAAAAAAGGTCTTCAAGTGCCATAGTTGCAAGCCCGCCTGTCAACAAGCAGATAAAGAACGAAAGACCGGTTAAAACAGTCATTCTAGTATTAGTGGTTCTGTTCAGATCCTTCATTTCCTCCTCCCTAAAAAGAGATCAAACAAACATAAATATGATAGTTAGTTTATCATATTATGACCAAGTTTGTTGATGCGACTTGAGAGACAAAAGATTTCATAAAGTGTACCACTCGCGAAGATAAAACATCTCTTCATGGATAGATTTAATAGTGTCTTCTAGCTTTCTGAGCTCCACTCCATTATCTAGAGGAGGATCAACATGAACAGATCATGAGTTAAAACAGGTTGGTAATAACAATGAGTACCACAAACAAGCACCACTGACATCCATAAAACTCAGGAAATTAATTTCAATGTTAGATATTTAACACAAAATAACAGGCAAGAAATATAAATCATTGATCTACTAAATATGAGGACAAGGCCAAAAAATTTAGTTCATATATCACCCAACATAAAACATAACACTGCCTCACACTCAATATATATCTCTTGGTTGCAGTAGATGTCGTAACTAGCAACTAGACTTTACAATGTTATTCTTATTTGTCTCAAGTTTTCCATTTTCCTCCTCTACATTTGGTAATCCAATTTCAGCAATCATATAATGTTTGTCATCGGAATCATCCATCTGAATGAGATTCATCAGCCCTGATGCTCCAATTCTTTTGCATATATGTTTAGCTTTCTACAACATTGGCATTGTGCATTTAGCTAAGAGAAACATTCATGAGATTCAATATGTGCCTTACATGTGTTTTGAGTAAATTGTATCATTTTAAGTCCACAACCATAGGGGTAACAACTTGGAAGGCCACCAAGGCCTATCAACATCTAAGCATGTCTATCAAAGAGAGTAAGCCACAACATAAGGAACAACAGCCAAGAAAACAAAAAAATCGGTTAGCATGTGACGAAAACTCTATGCAATTAGCAAAACACATAAACAATGTAGCTGGTACTAAGATTAGGAAATTCCCTGTAGAAGCTTCAATGATAATAATCATCAACTAATATACTAAATGCATGATTTGGTTCTTCAAATGCACCATAAAAAATGTACCATTTGTCAAATTCTCAGTTCCAAAAGCTCTCTAATCATTTCAACCACTACTCTTCAGTAGAAAATTATTAAAAGTGATCACTTGGAAAGTGACTGCAATAAAACCTATTTTCACTTTAAAAATCGAAAGCAGGAGGCATCTGAATATCAGAAAATTATTGGTTTTCATACTTCTGAGAAATTTCATCTCCAAATACTTAAAAGAAGAAGAGCCAAACCAACTTTAAACTTTAAAACAAAGTGTTTACACTAACCACTGAATGTCTCTTACCAATCACATATCGGAACAAGTTGCAGACCAAGGTTAAACTCTGAAAAGAATTGAAACAATTAACATTGATAATCAACAGACCGACCTAGATTAATTTAAGACTTGGAAGAAATCGTTCGACCCACCGATCTAGGCCAAAAACAAGAAATAGTGCAGAACTTTGAAGTCCAAAATGGCCACTCGACAGTTAGTAACTTGGTTCACTCTCAAATTTTAAGGAAAGGTTTCATCTGGATTATGTTTATAGAAAAAATGGGAAATTGAAAGAGAGCATATTCCGCGGTCTTCAGAAGGAGAGTTGTTTTAATCTTCTATAGAAAATATAAAAACCATTCCTAAGTAAATAAGACCCAAGGACGCTAAAACGAGAAAATAAGAGATTTTATAGAAAACAAGGGGAATCATGGAATACAAATAAGGAGGCATGAATATAGCAGAGACAGAAAGAAAAGAAAAATGAAAGAGATAGAAAATGGAAAAAGGGAGATGTTACGAGAAGAAAGGAAGATACCAGTTACAACGCCAGAAGAGGAGCTTGGCGTCAAGGTCGCTGCTGAGAGAGCGTAATCTGAGTGTTTAAAAGAGGTGGCTTCAGTTGCAGGTCTAGCTCTCCGGTGGAAGAGTTTCGCACACCTGGTAATTTCGTAATAAACAAAGCAATATAGTAATATTAAAATAGGTTATCTTAACCTAAAGAGGTCAAAAGCCCAAACCATTGCTCATTGCTCAAACTTATGTAATAAATTAGTAATCAAAATTATATATTAAATTAGTAAATGAATGATAAATCAATCAAGAAAAATAAAAATAAAATATCTTGATTGATTTGATTCCTTACATCAGCAGCCAATGAATTAAACTACACACTTTCATCATCCATGAAGAATCTATTATTATCGATTTAAAATATTTATTAATTAAAAAATAATTAAATATATTTTAGAGTTTAAAAATAAATTTTATCGGTATATTTTTTATATACTTTATATTTAAAATAATAAAATATAAAATAAGTATATTAATTAATTAAAAATTGTACTCTTACCTAATTAACACCTTTTATTATCGATTTAAAATATTTTAAAAATTATTATAGAGTTTAAAAATCAAATTTATTGGTACTCGTTTTATTAACTTATATTAAAAAATAAAAAAATAAAAAGTATATTAATTAATTAAAAATATTTCTCTTACCTATTTAACACCTTTTATTATCGATTCAAAATATTTATTAATTAAAAAAAATATTTATTATCAATTTCATTTCTATATATCAATGTTTGATTTTGGCCTGATGTGTAAATTGATTGTTTTTGCACAAGTTTTTTTTATCATGTATATTATGCTCTCCTTCGAGTCAAATTGAGTCATCTATTATATCGAATGGTTACTAATTTTAGGTTTTTCGTCGACAAAGAAAACATTTAAAAAAGTTTCTATTTTACGGTATCATATTTTTTATTTTAAATTGAAGTATGGATTTGAAAGAGAATTAGAAACCTAACATTTTCTCTTTCTTTTTCGTAAAAAAAAATGTAATAATTGTAATTTTTCTTATATATGATTTGTTTGAGTCCAAGGGTTGAACCATGCGAACATCCGATTTTAGAAACAGAGCCTATTGCAAGAACCACATGCAAACAAGATACGATGGTATAGGTTCCACAACACAACCGCGTGTCGAATTGATGAGTAGGTTCAAATCCGACACATGGATCTGCTACATAGTTTTGATGTCCATGTTGATAATTAGGCAATAAATTGGATTATCATCTTGCATTTGCTTCCAATATCCATGGTACATCCGCAAATCTATCCCATTCCGCCTATCCGATTAACTTTTGGTTTTTTTTTTTGTCATTTTTTACCCGAACCGGACCAAATTTGGTTAAAAAAAAAAACGATATGATTCATGCCATTTTTCCTTTCAATTGTTATTTAACTTTTTACTATTTTTTGAATCAAATCAGTAGAGAGATTATTCCTAATAGAGATTGTGCGACATATCCTATATGCATAATTTTATATATAATTTATTTTATATATATTTTTTTAAAATTTTTAAATATAGGCTTTTGATCAACGGCTTTTTTGTTTATTGAGCAGGCCACCAATCGGATTAAAATAAACAAAAAAGGTCAAAAGACTTCTACGAGACAACGTGTTCCACGTTGAGTTACATGGAACGGGTAAGGATAATTTGTGATGACTCACACATGAACACCACTTAGGAAACAAGCACACTAGCACGGGTAGTCAAGTGTTAATTGGACTACGAAGGGTTGCTCATGCCTAGTTCGCCTCTTAGTTTGGAGAATCTGTCAAAATTTAATGGCTTTGTGAAAATATTCATTAATTGATTTTTAGTAGGAATAAATTCAAATTTGATTACCTTGGTTTGAACGAACTCTTGTACGAAGTGATGTCTAGGGGTGGCTTCGAACCGAGTCGGCTCGGTTCAATTCGGTATCCTTGAATCTCGAGCCGAGTTCAAGATCCGGGATCGGCTCGTTTAAATTATCGAGCCAAGCTCGACTAAATCCAGGTTTGGCTCCACGCCTAGCGAGTCGGCTCGTTAACGGGCTGAGTCAGGACCAAGACCGAGAGAGCATGAGCAGGAGCGAGAGTGAGGGCGAGGGGGAAAAAATATAGGCGGGTTCGCGCTCAGCTCGATGCCATCCCAACTCTTGATTCTCTAACTCAAAAAAAAAAAAAAAACAGGTTGAAACCTATAGGTCGTCAAAAAATTTATGTTGCTCTCTTGATTGTAGAGAGAAAATTATTTATTGAACTTCATCTCATAAACTTTGAAAAGTATAGTTTGGTGTTGGATCATGTGTTGGTTAATATTGGTGTGTTTTAATCCATTATTGAAATTCAATCCTGAACCTCCCCTATCATTCTTTTTTTAAAATGTATGCATAATTATATATATAATTTATTTGACATATATTTTATATAGAGTATTAAATGTAGGTTAAGCTCGAACTCGGCTAGAGCTCGAGCTCGAACTCAGTAAAAATTATTAGGCTCGAGTTCGATTACAATTTTAAGTTCGAGGTTAGGGTTGGCAAAAAAATTATGTTGTTCTCTAGATTGTAGAGAGAAATTTTCACTTTGAAAAGTACAGTTTGGTGTTGGATCATGTGTTGGTTTATTTTTGAGACAACAAATAGCTTATTGATCCGGTTTATGTAGATGTCCAATTCGAGTGATCTAAGGCAGGTACTTCCAATGGTCAGCCATTTCTTGACGGTTGTCTCAAACAATACCAGTTGAATTTGCATTTGATCATGTAATGTAATCAGAGAAGTAACGCATCACTCATTGCTTTTACAGAAACTTCTGGTTCAAACATGGGTAAGAAGGGCGTCCTATTATGTCATTCTTGAAAAACCCAATTCAAGGAGGGAACAAAACTCATTGCTACTTGAAAACCCAATTCATGGGCCTCCTATTATGTCATTCTTGAAGAAGATGAATAAAATTCCTGAGGTTTGGATTTGGTTCTCTCAATGCATTTATAAAGTTTTCTAACTTGATGGTGGTGATATGAGGTTGAAATGGGTAAATACACTTCCATTTTGCAGAAGATGCAGCATACTAATGGTAACATCCTCGTTTTCTCTGCTCCTTTGAGCCAGAGTGACACTACAATGGCAAATTTGAGGGCTCTCCTCCTTGGCCTCGGGCTCTATGCCTGCCACTTCTCTTCACCTCTCATTGCTAAAGAGGACTCTACAGTTGTTATCAGCTAGGCCAATAAGAGCAAAAGCTCACCAGACAGATTTGCTTCACACGCCTTGATGTGCCAACAATATAGATGATGTTTTGGCTTAAGATGGGGTCACCCGGCAAAACATTGTTGTCTGGTCTTCCCTCCTTGGATTTTTTGTAGTTTTTTTCTTTTGTATTCCATGTTTGTACTTCTCCAGGGGTCCTCTTGTTAATGGATTCTCCTTTCTTGCTTGATTAAAAAAAAAAAGAAAAAGAAAAATTGAATGAACATAAGAAACTGCAGTTTTGTTCTTGCCAGTGGAAGAGGCATCAGAAATATAAAAACCAGGCCACCAAAGAGAGAGTCTAAAGCAGATTCAATTACTAGTGATAACATATACGGTGATTTGTAGAGCCCGAACCAGGAACCATTCTTGTGGAAGAAGACAACAGCACCATTTCTTGTGTTGAATCAGCCTTAGCATGACTTGCACCGTATAAACCATCTATTCACTGGGATATTGATCCTTCACACTCATTTTTCTACTGGACGATCAGTGATTATGCTCATGCCTATCGATCTGGACGGACAACCCCTTCAGTTGTAAGTATCCTGACATACAGGCTTTTATTACTACCCAGTAGTGGAACACTGTCCACATCTAGGTTGCAGAGCACGTTATCTCAGTAGTGGAGGACTCCAATAACAAGAAGCCTCTTATCCTTGAAGAGGCTGTTTGTGTTTCAAGATTGGGTAGTTGTGGTGTTATTTTTGTAGGCAGGGCAAATATGCATGAGTTGGGGCTTGGCTTATTATCTCTTTCTCTTTCCTTTCTCTCTCTCTCTCTCTCTCAGCAGTCGATTCTTTAGTTCTTTTGGCATGTTTTCTTTTGACTGGCTTATTTTATAACAGAACAACAAGGAGGCTCTGGATCAGACTTCTTCAAGAGAAGCATTCAACTGCTTCGCCCACTGGAACCAATATTTTCAAACAGTAGCAGCAAAAAATCAGTGTTCCAGATTCAACAACAGTCCATTCAAATTATGCTAAAATCTAAATAGAAAGAGAAAAAAAAAAACACTGATTTGATTACCGAAACGCCAGATTTCTCCTTATCATATACTGCTTGGTTAGGTAGAGACGAAAGAAAGAAAAAATACGAACAAACGTTGATCTTTTGAAGCCGAAGTCTGGGAAAACACACACTATAACCTACTTTGCACAAGGAAGAAATACGAAGCAATCGTAGATTCATACAAAAAAAAAAAAAGGCCTACTGACCACGCGAACCATGGGGGCGAGGACGTGCTTGTTCTCATACTCCATCTTCGTCTGCAGGCAGCTCGGGAACGAATCGAAGAAATCAACACAGACCACATTCCCTCGCCCTCTTTCTTTTCGTGCATTTGGGGCGGGGAAAATAAAGAGAGCAGCGACCCTTTCCCGCTGAAGGAAACTTCACAGCCGTTAATCTTGTGAACCGCCTTCATCTTCTACCGCCAGATTTAAACTAACTACGCGGTTTCTAATCACTTCGCCTATAAATTAAGGGTTCACTCCAGCCTCAGTCTCCAACCATCCTCTCCTCCTCGGTTTCTTTTTCTACTCCGGTGTTCTTTTCCTCTTCGTCCACTCCACTCGTTCCTTTTCTTCAGTGGCCTTCATGGCTGATTACCCCGCTGTTTCTCCTCTTCCTCCTCTTCCATGGCCTTCATGGCTGATTACCCCGCTGCTTCCCCTGTTCCTCGTCTTCCATTGATCGATACTCCCCTACTTCAGAAGAACCTCGTATCACTCTCAACCCTTCGTGCCAAGCCTCAGTCGACGAGACGTCTGTGGTTTGTTTCGAAGAGTTAGGAGGATCGACGAAGGCGGTGACGGAGGCTCTCATGTTTTCCACACTGACTTTCTCTTTCCTTGGTTGAGCAGAGCGACTACATCCTCGCCGCAGATCTCCCTCCGACTCCCATGATCCAAACTCTCCTTACTTGAGCAGAGCGACTACAAGTCCTCGCTGCAGATCTCCCTCCGACTCCCAGTATCCGAGCTCGAATAATACTGTAACAGATCTCCGTTTTGCATATCTGCAATAAATTGATTCGATAGGAAACAGAATCTACAGCTTTTAATTTCCTCATTTCGATTAATATGTGATACTTTTACTTGGTAGCTGGTTACGATCGTTTGCTGGGTAACTGATCTCATCAAACATATCCCTCTGTTTTGATGATTCGACAACTCCGTTTCCTAGCATTTAGATTATCAAATATTATTGAAGGGGAAACTAAAATAAAATGAAAATTGCACTTCATGGTGTAAGTGTGTAGCCTTCTTATGTGAAAATTAACAACAGCTGAACTTCAAGCTTCAGTTATCTCTTGGGGTTTTACGTCATCAACTCTGTTTTTGTGAAATTCAAGATAATATTGTTTTGTAATTGGTGTTTTGTTCCTAGATTATCAAATTCTGTTACTGATTCTCTAGCTAGAGAGGGGGTTACCCTTCAATCCCTCATTGTAAGGGCCCCTCTCTTTGATTTTTGTTTTTTGATTGCTGTATGCCTTGGGGTTTAATAAATGCACCCCCTTTTCCTCAAAAAACAATATGGTTTTATACATAAAAGTGTCATGAACATTTGGTATGTCTCCTACATCTTCTTGACTGTTTCTGCAATGCAGCCTATAAACTAATGTTGGATTGTGAAAATGTTGGATTGTGAAGGAAACTAGCAAAACAAAAACAAAGAGAAGCAGAGAAGAAGATGCTAAACTTGATTTCAAAGTGTTTTAAATAAAAATTAAATCTGATTCAAAGCTATAGCAACAGTCTCTAATCCTTTATTTATAACTTTCTAGAACTGAGTATCCTACTAAAACTCACACTAGAGACTTTTTAAAGTAATTACCGTTACAACAATATAAGTTATAGACTGAACCATCAGATTTGATGTAATACAATATGTGCTTTCACCGATTGAAGAACATCAGCCCTAACCCCATTAAGACTGACATAAGAAGAAGGGCAAGAGCAATTAAAATGATAAAATAGAGGTGCTTAGTTTCTGTACTTCGCTTTGAGTCCTTTCCTTTCTTCATCTGGGAACCATCAGGTTCTGATTTTGAATTACCACGAACAAAGATCCCAAAAGGATTTAGTACTCAAAGAGGTGGCCTCTGTTTCTGGTTCTAGAATCGCTTTCATATCAGACAAAGCATCAATAAAGAGTAACTCTTTCCAACTTGCAATTTCGGCAAGACCACCTGCATAACAAGCACTTATTAGTCACTTGATTCTGATTTTGATTTAGTACTCAAAGAGGTGGCCTCTGCTTCTGGTTCTATAATTGCTTTCATATCAGACAGAACTTGCTTCAATGAAGAGTAACTCTTTTCCATTGATCCTTCAGATCCTGAAGCAATGAATAATAGACTTGAGTAAAGTTTCAAGAGCATGCAATAGAGGCAGTAACAGAATTGTAAACTGGAAAAAGGAAACTAAAGCTCAGTAAGATTCACATCATCAACCTTGAAAGAAACTAATATGAAAAGTTTAAATTTACAATAAACAACTAACGAGAGAAATTGAGACACCAATGAGAAATATTATATAATTATTAGAAAAATCTTCAGCAAATTATGAATTGCATATAAAGAAACTTGCAGTATCTAATGAGAAATTTCTTAAGAAACTCGCAGTATCCAGTGACAAATTTCTTTTGATCCTCTTTTTTTAAGGATGACATCTTCTCCTCTTTATCAGGGTTCCACATCTCCTCTTTAGCGTCTGAAGTGAGATGTCTTGTATTTCAAAATACATTAAAAACTGATATTAGAGGTGTCAATTTCACCGAATAACAGGTCTACCACCTGTTCATTTGTATACAGAAGCAGAAGAAAAATCCTTTACAGAGTAAGGATGGATACTTTTACCTCTATACCACTTACCACTTATTAAACAGAATGGATACAAGTACTGAAGAGTTATTTCTGTAACCAGACATAACCAAAACAAAATGGGTAATAGAACACCTTACTTTATTTTGTACTTCACCTATTTACACCCTTGGACATCAGTTATCTCCATGGACCTTGGCTGTTTTGTAACAGACTTTCAGCTGTCCGGTGGGGTATAGGTTGTGGAACCATGCTCTTCATTTCACAATCTCTAGATTGAGAGACATTGGAATATTTATCATGAAATTTGTGATCTGCGAAGAAAGTCTGTAAAATGGTCTCATGTAAATATATCTGCAAATGATATTGCAGAATGTTTAGCCAAGGAAGGGAATCAACCAGCAATAACTGTCTTGGTCGATCTTCTTCTAGCTGTAATCTTACACTTTTGTTTGGGAAATCACCATTTTCAAAAATAATAATAATAATAAAGACAAGCAGGACCTCCCCTTCTCCCACATGGCAGTGGGTTTTTCATCCCAACACCTTGTGGGGAGAGAATGAGAGCCCTGCCCCTTCCCCTTACCATGAGAGGAGGGGTGCCACCCCAACCTTTCATTCCTGACAACATAGAGAAGGAGTAGAGAAGGTGGGCCCCCCTTCCACCACTTCAAAATTTATTTATAAGGGGTGAGAGCAACCTCCGACCTCAATGCTGGAACAAGGTTGTTTTAAAGTTTTGCTACATGCTCTAGGAAAGAAAATAGCTATTCTTATGTTAACAGAAAAAACATTCAATTGAAGATCCATTAACATCTGCACCAAATCTCCTTTTTTTAATTAGAGCACCACAATTTCATTGGTTGCTCATTGTTGACAATCTCTCAATTAAAAGGTCCATCAGTCCCACCGAGTGAAAACATGCTTCAACCTGAACAAGTGGTGTCGATTGCACCTCAAAATTGATGAAAACTCTGTATGCTGGGCGATTAGAACAATGTCAAGCTTACCTTAATTCATGCAAGGTGAGCTTGTGAGCAGGCTTCTTAGGAGAAGCAACACTTCCAAATTTTCCTTCATTGTCTACTTTCAACCTTGAATTCTCCTCATCAGATACATCACACAATATCTAACGTACTCAAGCTGTTGATTATATCAACCTGAGAGAGAGAGAGAGAGAGAGAGAGAGAGAGAGAGAGGTTTTGTAGAATAAGAATCTCCAGGAAAGGCGGAACACACGAAACCTAGAGAACAACAAAACAAATGTATAAAAATGAAGCAACTGAGATATGTAAATCAATTACCTTCATGTCTGATATAGCTTGAGAAATAGGTTCTTTCGGACATAAGTAAGTAGAAGAAAATATAGCTCTACTAACACAATGACACCCATAACTTCCTCAGTGCTGCGTGCTTTACAGAATTTCATAGAGTAAGGCAATGGTTGATTTGATGGCTTTCAAAACTATTTTGTTCATTTATTTATTTTGAATGTTGATTACACATTTACACACTTCCCTTAGTCCTTATCCCTAGTGAGATTTGAGACCAAGACCTCATACTAGAAAAGCCCCAATGTGACCATTGAAAACTATTTTATTAAATGTGACAAATTGGATAGCTGTTCTTATCAAGGATAAAACCTTAACACACCTTCTTTAGTTGGACCTTTGGTGAAGGGTTGAAGTAGCTCAACTTCATGTGCGGTGTCAGATGCGCTTGGCTGATCCCCTACCACCTAACAAAACCAAATCATAGAAGAAAAAAAATAACTTACATGAATATACTCAAGGTTTTCTATCCCTCCATCTTTTTTTAACATTAAGAGTGGCAAAAGTTCCTCTAACCTTTTTGGCCGAAACTCATAATAAAGAAAAAGAATCCTTTTGAGGAGAGGAGGGCTCTCAAGAGAGCAAGGAGCAGATAAAGAGGATGCTTACATATAACAGGAGAAAAAAATACAAAAAGTCAAAAAAGAATATAGTATTATAGTGCAAGGTGTTGCCAAAGAGTACACTGTTTGCACATCTAGGGTGTGATGCCACGTTACAGTCAATGATCAGCAAATGTCCTCAATTTTGTCCAAGTATGTCAAGAAGAACCCGAGGAGCTTTCTTCCCTGAGGCCCAAGTGATGACCACTGTGCAGTCTTCCTCAGCAATAACGGGAGAAGAAATCCATCTCCAAAGACTCCAACACCCTATAAGGGAGCTCCCAGCTCCACCAATGGCCTCATAATGACTGAAGAGAGCAGAGAAGACAAGGAGGCTACCTGGTCACTGATGCTTCCACTCCTACTTGACAGGCCAGGATTACCCTGAAACTGCTTTCAAAGTTGAGTTTTCACCAACCAAGCCATAAGATTCTAATTCTGGGTGACCAAGTTGAAAACGACTTTCCAACTTTTCTAATGAGAGAACATGGAGGACATGTAGCCTAGAAAAGGACACGGTGCATTGTTTTCCCCACAATTCCCCCTGGTTCATTTGCATGTTCTCAAATATTCTCTTATAATGCTAGTTCAACAGATTCCATGCGATGATGGCAATAGATAAAGACAAAAATATTTTACCAATTTTGTTCCCAAAGGATCTGTTCGGATAAGGAAAGAGGGGACTGATTGCAGGAAGCATAACTTCAGACCAAACTTAAAAGTTAAGGTGTTCCAAACCTGGCGGATGAAGGGACAGTGGCGAAAAAAGTGACCGCCTGTTTCAGGATGACTAGAAAAGATTTGTTGAAATAAATTTTGAAAGACAATGTTTGTTACAAATAGGATTGTCAGAAACAATGGCAAAAACAACGACAATCTAGCAAGTTTAGGAAAACAGAAAGAGGAAATATACTGATCTCACAGCTTTTTTGTCTCTTAGCTGAACAGAACAAAGAAAAGAAAATAAAAAACAATGCAATGACAAAAAGAGGACGTAAAAATAATAAATCAATAAACTGGAACGTGTTTACCAGATTGCCATCAACTAATGCTTTTACATCTCTCAAATCCTTGGCATATGAAGCAATTTCACTGCGAGGGAGCCTCCAAATGACCAAGCTTTTGAAGCATCAGCACAAAAAATGGGCAATATGAGCAAAAGAAATCACATATTAAGAAAAAAAATCACACTTGTAGAATATTAAAAGAAAACAGAACAAAACATGTACCTGTATCCCATAAATAAAATACACAAACACTAGAAAAAAAATCCATGCCGGCAGAAAAATATGAATGCAATAACATATCTTCAGATCAAGAAACATCTCCAAACTCTTAGCCTCTAACACCAGACAATTCATGTATGTCTATAACAAGAAGCCTCATAACATGACCATAGCTAAAAAAAGGAAAAAAACAACCAACTTTGGCAACATTCAAATAGAGAGAAACTCCAAGAAGAAATCTAGCAATACCTCATCTCAAATTTGTACATGCACTTAAAATTTTGAAGGGACGGTAACACTTTTCCCATTTTGAAGTCACAAGGTCTTAAGCTGCTTGATGAAAAAGTAGACCCCAACTTGCGATTTCGGCAAGACCACCTGCATAACAAGCACTTATTAGTCGCTTGCAAAAGGGATAAGGATCCTATAGCATAGTACTAAAGCAGAAAAAAAAAGGTCAATGCATTCTAATAGAATTTTCCTTCCAGGTATAAGATATAAAACACGTTCGGGTAAAAAAAAAAAAAATCTTCTTGGGACGAACGAAATATGAATTAGGAGCCTTTCATCCAAATCACTTTCATACCATTGTGCTGCATCCGCAACAACCTTAACCGTCTGTAATATAATGTCTAATCAGCAAAATTTGGCAAAATGTAACAAGGGTTTGAAAGCACTTTTGGACATGTTAGGTTGTTTAAGATATATCAAGTCTATTTAGTAAAGGGAAAAAATTAGTACCTGCCACAGTATAGTGGTTGATGTTTTGAATGAGCTCTCAGCAGCCCAAATATAGATCCCAATAACATTTACACCATCCAAGAGCAATCTTGCGACCTAAACCACATTATCCACGCCCAAAGACAACTTTACATCCATGTAATTCATTCTCAACTTACAAGCTCTGACAAACTAGCTAGCTCTACAGTGTCTTGAGGTGACTTAAGAAGTCGAATTTTACAAGTTACTGGAATGTCTAAGTTCCTTCTTAATGTAGTTAAAATCTGCATAAAATGAAACCACAGCATGACATCGGATAATAATAGCAATAATCAAGATCAAAATCCTGAAACTGCCATATCTCAATAAAGACACATCAATTACATCATGGATAAGCTCCGGCTTTGACAATAAAGCTGCACCCATGCCCCCACTGATAGAGAATGACTTGGGGCAGCCCATGTTGACGCCAATAGCCGCTACATCTTTGAACCTGAAAGTGGAAATAAACTCTAAAAATTCTCCAATTATGATGATCATGAAATGACTGAGATAAACATTACCAGAATGCAGAACTTGAGAAAAATATCAGTTATGTAATACCCTTTTCTTGTCAAAGTTATCTTGCATAATAACCGGAAAAGTTGAGAGTTATATAAATTCCATATGATTGACCGGTTAGACCAGTAATTACTAAGTGCAATGACTCAGTAATTGATCACCAATTAGATTTACTTGTTTACAACTTGATCTATATCTAAGATACAACAAGAATAAACGTACACCATCTGAGCAACAGTAAGAGCCCTCACAGCATCTGAAGTACCCAATTGAAATACTACTGGACTTCTCTCCTTGGCGCAGGCCCTGAAAACTAAAGTTGCCGTTCCTTTCTCCACAAAATCTGTAGTACCAAGAGACTAGAAGAAAACAGAATTTATTTAAGAGATTTTACCACAGCATGAACAAGAATTTGTGTAAAACCAGTATCCTTCTCAGTAAACAGAGGACATGATTTGGTACCAGTAAGATTTTTCAACCTTAGAACTATATTTCCTCTTTGCTATATACCTAAATAAACAAACAATATTTCCTAGTCAAGTTGTGGAAATTGAAAATTATCAAAGAACATAAAACAAGTTCTAAACTATAATTTTGATGTTTAAAACCAGCATACTGTACCATTTATCTTCCGCTCACACTTCAGCATCTTATGATCGATTATCTCTTCTCTATAAATGATGTCTGCACCATATCTGCAGCTAAAAGCCGAAATGGTAAAGTTCCCTACATGCACAAGAATGGGATAGCACTCTTTAGTGCAAATAAACAGCTTAAGAATGAAGGAATCAACTGTAGAAAAACTATTCATAGCAATCTATTTTTAACCTATCTAATATTTTCTATCTCGGAAGTTACTGGAGAAAAACTAAGGTTTGACATTTTCTACTTTTCAATAATGATAGGAAATTCTGGACAATTCCTCCGCGACATACTTCGCATGACTACTCCGGTAGATGGAGTTCAATATGGATGGAGGAGTCAGTTCTCACATAGACATAATTAAAACATTGATATTTAGAAGAGAAAGTCTGGGAAAACACACGCTATAACCTACTTTGCAGAAGGAAGTAATATGAAGCAATCGTAGATTCATAAAAAGTTTGAAAGAAGGAATGCTAACTTAAATGTGAAAAACACAAACACTATGGATCCGTTCACTTAGTTTCGAAATCAATAATCTACAAATTCTACTATTTGTCAAAAAAAAGAAAAAAAGTAATAATTCCAAAAGTAAGAAAGAAAAAAAAAAAGGCATGGTACTGCCAACTGACCACGCCAACCATGGGGGCGAGGACGTGCTTGTTCTCAGACTCCATCTTCGTCTGCAGGCAGCTCGGTAACGAATGGAAGAAGAAGAAATCAACACAGACCAGAGTCCCTCGCCCCCTTTCTTTTCGTGCCTTGGGGCGGGGAAAATCAAGAGCGCATCGACCCTTTCCCGCTGGCGCTGAGCTGCCCCCGCTGAAGGAAACTTAACAGCCGTTGATCTTGTGGACTGCCTTCATCTTCCACCGCCAGTTTTAAACTCGAAAAGACGCGGTTTCTAAACTAACTGCGCGTTTCTAAACTCACTTCGCATGTAAAATTAAGGGCTCACTCCTTCCATCACTACTCCTTCCACTCCAACTGCTCTTTCCTCTTCTTCGCAGCCGTTGATCTTCGGGACAGCCTTCATCTTCCAGCGCCAGATTAAATTTGGAAGGTTTCTAAACTCACTTCGCCTATAAATTTGAGCTTCAGGCTCACTCCACTCCACTGCTCCTTCCTCTTCTTCCACTCCATTGCTCGTTCCTCTTCTTCACTGGAATGGCTAATCACCCCGCTGCTTCTCCTGTTCCTCCTGTCTCTTTTGATATCACATTTAACCCTACGTGCCAAGCCCCACTCCACGCTCCCACGGCAGTCATCTCAGTCTGCCATCGACGCAAGTTCTTCTATATGCGTCCTATGCCGGAGGGAGCCCATGTTGAACAAGTTACTTTCCTTACACCGGCTATGAGCTTTCGCCTGCCGCTTCCCTTATTGTTCGATCGGAGTCGCTGGCAGAAAGTGGCCTCCAGAATACTGCACCACTTCTCCTTGAGCTCCGAGGCCTACACACAACTCCTTTCACATCTCTATATTCTTGGAGCTGATTGGGCGGAGATCACACGGAGGAATGGGTGTACGAGGTTGGATGTGATGATTGACGTGCGTGAGACGATTGAAATCGACTTTCCGCCACTGGTTCCCGCAGAGCCTGAGTCAATGCCGCCACTAGAAGTGGCTTCTGTCGGCCAGAACATGAAGTTGAAGGAGCTCAGCGAGATAGCTGTCGGAGAGACGTGCACTGTTTGTTTCGAAGAATTGGGAGGATTCACGAAGGCAGTGGTGGAGACTCCATGCTCTCATCTTTTCCACAATGACTGCCTCCTTCCATGGTTGAGCAGAGCGACTACATGTCCTCTCTGCAGATCCTCCCTCCGACTCGCATGATCAAGTTCAAAAAAGATTAGTTGAATAAACGAGTCAAAGTCCTATTTACTATTTTTTTTTTTTTGTAAAAAGTATTGGGTTTTGTATAGAAACTTCTTTCGTGCAGCCGCCACAATGCAAATAATGCTGTAACATGTCTCCACTTTGCAAATCTTCAATAAATTGATTAGATAGGAAACAGAATCTACGACTTTTAAATTTCCTCATTTAGATTATATTCCTCTGTTTTGATGATTCAACGACTCAGTTTCCAACTTCCACTAAATCCACGCCAGTTTTAAACTCGAAAATATTTAATATTGAGATTTTTACTGATTTTATATTATTTATTAATATTTTTTTTCAATATTAGGATGTTTTTGTGCCAAAAACAAATTAGGAAAAATGCCATTAAAATTTCTGCTGACCAATTTTTTTTAATATTTATATCATTTTTGGGATGGAAATTTTTTTCGCTTTATTCTTTCTTACCTTTAAAAAATATTAAAAAGTATAGGAGTTTCTTTTTTCTCCAATTACTGAGGCATTGCACTCATTAAGTACTGGCGTAACCGGTCAATCATATGGAATTTATATCATTTACATTTTCAAGTTATTATCCAAAATAACTTTGACAAGAAAAGGGTATTACCTAACTGATATTTTTCTCAAAGTTCTTCATTATGGTAATGTTTATCTCAGTCATTGCATGATAGTCATAATTGGAGAATTTTTAGTGTATTTCTCCTTTTAGGTTCAAAGATGTAGCGGTTATTGACATCAACATGGGCTGCTGCCCCAAGTCATTTTTCTATTAGTGGGGGCATGGATGATATTAGTACTCGGTTCCACAACCATATGAATTTTTATCTGTTGCATAGGACATTAAAAGTAATGAAATCCGCTTGGTAATATGTAATTCTAATATTGTTCCTCAATGATGTGTCTTATGTTTCATCTGTCTGGCCATTGAAATTATTGCATGATCTCCAATAATGATTCCCATTACCGAAAAATGTTGCTTTTGGTTTGAAAATGAGAGTGGCTATATAGTTCATTATTTTCACACATGGATAATATCACCTACCTTAACCCCATTGAAGAGTAAGAAAACAATTTAGGTTATGACACAACTACTTGTAAAATTCCAAATTTGGGTGAAGGAAGAGGAGAAAATAAAGAGAGAAATGAGAAAGGAGAAGAAGAGATTTTTGAAGTGCTGAAAGGTTTCGTTGGGAACTGTGCACGAAATCCCAGACTTCCTTAAATAGGTACTTTGAGTTACAAAGTACAAAAATACTCCTATATACTTAATAAACCTTCTCCCTTACTACACATCCTATGTACATGAAAAATTAACCACTGGTATAATTTAACATGCAGAACAAGATTAGATAAAGAAAATTAACCACTAAATAATAAAATGACCAAAATACCCCTAAAGGCTAAAATGACAAAAATACCCTTGAAGGGTATTTTCTATCACCTCCTCAAGCTAGATCATATATATATATATATATCAATGAGTCCCAACTTGTTGTAGATTAACATAAATTCTCGTTTGCTAAAGGCCTCAGTGAAGACATTTCCCAATTGATCTCCAAACAGAGTCACTACCACATTTTTCATCACCACATATCGAATGAAGTGGCAATCCATTTCAATATGTTAAGTTCTCTCATGGAAAAATGAGTTACTTGCAATAAAGATTGTAACATGATAATTGCAAAACATGTTCATCAACTCATCCTAGTTGAAACCCAACTCTTGTCCTTGATGTTCCTCGGTGTTTTTGTTACGAAACATAATTCATATGGAAGAGTCTAAGAGTCTAGGTATGAAAACATCATTTTAGTGAAAACAAAATACATTTCTAGGGGGTGTTAGTGTGTGCGTGAGTCAAATGAAAGTGTAAGTGATTACACTGTCACTTGACCCAAAGACGTTAGTGCGCAAATCGGAGGCGAGTTGAACTAGATGAACCTGTTCGTTCACTTGAACTCATTCCTGAGTAAAGTGGGTGAATTAGGATTCCCACCAAAATCCTAGTTCATCCACTTTCCCTCGCGTCGACGCTCCCTTTGCCCTCTCGCTCTCGGCCTCCCTCGCATCATTAATTTCTACTACGTAAAAATCTATCTTATGTTATTCATAAAAAATTATATTTATTTATTTATTATATTAATTATTTTTATTATTATATTAAATTAGTGATTTAAGAATGATAATTAAAATATTATTATAATAAACATTTGATCAAGTATTTTTGTTTAATTATTCTATTTTTATAATTAATTAAACCCATAAATTTTTACTTTTTGGTAGTATATTATTAAATTATACTATGTAAAAATCTATCTTATGTTATTAATAAAATTAAATGTTTATTTATTTATTATATTAAATATTTTTATTCCTATATTAAATTAGTGATAATTAAAATATTGTGAAAGTAAGCATTTGATCAAGTACTTTTTTTTAATTATTCTATTTTTTATAATTAATTAAACTAATGATTTTTTATTTTGTGGAAATATATTATTAATTTATACTATTTAAAAATCTGTTTTATGTTCTTATTAAAATACAATTTATTTATTATATTCATTACTATTAAATTTTTAATTTTTATTTATCTATTTTTAATTAATTAGTGTATCAGTTAATTTTCACACATAATTATTATATTAATTTAGACTAAACCGCAATCTATCTTAATTTGTTGATGAAATATCTTATTTAATTAATTAGTACATTAAATTACTTATTAGTGTAGTAATCATGTGTTATTTAGGTATATTATAAAAAAGTAACTCATTATCTTGTTTAAACTAAAGTTTCATTTTGGGCACAAATATAGGAAAGGATGAATTTTTCTTCTATTTTTAATTAATTATTTAATTTAATTTATGGAGGGTGGGAGGAGGAAAAAGGGC
Source organism: Aristolochia californica (assembly GCF_029961685.1). Lineage (NCBI taxonomy): Eukaryota > Viridiplantae > Streptophyta > Magnoliopsida > Piperales > Aristolochiaceae > Aristolochia > Aristolochia californica. Next base: position 2,138,386 of record NW_027181793.1, read on the forward strand.
AACGACGTGCTTCAGGTTTGTCATCATCCGACAACTGGCTTTGCACAAAACTGTAAAATCTCTCTAGTCTTTTCTATTTAGTTTTTAATTTGGATGCACTAAAAAAAAGATAAAAATTAAAAATTAATATATTTTAAAAAATTTATAAATCAAAATTAAGTCCATCGATTTAAAAAATAGAGAAGGAATAGAAATATTTTAAAATTTTTTATTTTTAATATTTCTATTAATATATCGTGAGTAATCACGATTCAAAATGTAATTGCTTTGACATTAATCTAAGAAAATATTATAATATTCACATAAAAATAGAATAAACTTTCTTTAGGGTTATTTATGCTTGTTAACATGTATATACTATTTTTCTATTTTGATTATAAAATAGTATATACTTGTAGAGTTTTCTAAAATAAGAATAATATAGTTTAAAATAAAAATAAAATAATTATTACTAGATAGTTTTCAAATATAAAACTATAAAATATGATATACTATAATATGTAAGATAAATATAGTAATTCATATCTTATATAATAATTATATTTATTTTATTAACATTTATTCTTTAAAATAAATAAATATTATTATTTAAAATAAAAATAAAATAATTATTACTAATATATAGTTTTCAAATATAAAACTATACAATATGATATACTATAATATGTAAGATAAACATAGTAATTCATATCTTATATAATAATTATATTTATTTTATTAACATTTATTATTTAAAATAAATAAATATTATTGTTATAGTAATAAGGGGCTTCTCTTAACTTGAGTAAGAAAGAGATAGGGTTAGTGCACCCACCTCTAGCTCTAAAAAAATAGTGTAATTAATAATAATTTAAAATATACTACAAATGATGTATATACTTGCTTTCAAATCTATGTTTATACTTTTAAATGGCAAGAAGAAATTATGGAAGATCATAATTTGTAGATTTGAAAATCTAGGTTAAAAGAAAATTCAATTTAAATGATAGATGAAACCAATTCAGCAATTCAGCATATTAGTACCAATGCCAATCTAAATGAAAACATGCTTGTAACAAACGCAAGATCCCGAAGAAACGGAAGAAAAAATACCATCATAATGGAACAGAAACTAGCATTTTATTTGCTTTAATCAACATTACTTTGAAGGAAGTTTCTGTACAATCAACAATACTTTTTACAAAAAACACTTTTGATTCGTTTAATCAAGCAATCAGGGAGGATCTGCAGAGAGGACATGTAGTCGCTCTGCTCAACCATGGAAGGAGGCACTCGTTGTGGAACACATGTGAGCATGGAGTCTCCGTCAACTCCTTCCTCGATCCTCCTAATGCTTCCATACAAACTACGCAGCTATCTCGCTGACCTCCTTCAACTTCATGTTCTGGCCGACAGAAGCCGGTGGCATTGACTCAGGCTCTGCGGGAAACAGTGGCTGAATGTGGATTTCGATCATCTCACTCACGTCAATAGCCACATCCAACCTCGTACGCCCATTCCTCCACGTGATCTCCGCCCAATCACCTCCAAGAATATAGAGATGTGCAAGGAATTGGGCGTACGCCTCGGAGCTGAAGGAGAAGTGGTCCAGTATTTCGGAGGCCGCATTCTGCCAGCGACTCCGATCCAACAATAAGGAAAGTGGCAGACGAAAGCACATAGCCGGTATAATGAGATTAACTTGTTCAATATGGGCTCCCTCCGGCATAGGACACTTACAGAAGATTTGATGGTAGATTGATATGACCATCGTGGGATCGTTGACTGGGGCTTGACACGAAGGGTTAAAACTCATTTCAATAGACACAGGTTTTTCAGGGGTAAGTAGGGGAGGAACAGGAGAAGCAGCGGGGTAATCAGCCATGAAGGCCACTAAAGAAGAGGAACGACTGGAGTGGAAGAAGAGGAAGGAGCACCGGAGATGAGTGGAATAAGAGTAAGGAGCAGACTGACTGAAGTGGAGTGGCGAATTAGTTTAGAAGCCGCTGGAAGAATACGAAACCTGGAGTGGAAGAAGAGGAAGGAGCACCGGACTGGAGTGGAAGAAGAGAAAGGAGCAGTTGAGTGGAAAAACGACTGAAGCTGGAGTGGAAGAAGAGGAAGGGAGCAGTTGAGTGGAAGAAGACTGAACTGAGTTAACCGCGGAGCAGGAATGGAAGAATACGGAAGCTGAAACCTTAATTTGTAGGCGAACAGGGTTTAAACCCCGCAGTTAGTTTAGAAACCACGTGAATAAATCTGGCGGTGGAAGATGAAGGCGCTCCAGAAGATCAACGGCTGCGAAGCCTCCTCCTTCAGCAGCACAAGCGGGAAAGGGTCACTGCCCTCTTGATTTCCCCCACCCCAAGGCACGAAAAGAAAGAGCGCGAGGGACTCTGGTTTGGGTTGATTGGATTCGTTACCGAGCTGCCTGCAGACGAAGATGGAGTATGAGAACAAGCTTGTCCTCGCCCCCATGGTTCGCGTGGTCAATTGGCAGTACCATGCCTCTTTTTTTTTTCTTTTCTTGCGGTTGATTCCTTCAATCTTTAGCTATTTATTTGCACTAAAGAGTGCTATCCCATTCTTGTGCATGTAGGGAACTTTACCATTTCAGCTTTTAGCTGCAGAATATGGTGCTGACATCACTTACGGAGAAGAGATAATCGATCATAAGATGCTGAAGTGTGAACGGAAGATAATTGGTACCGTATGCTGGTTTTAAACATCAAAATTATAGTTTAGAACTTGTTTTATGTTCTTTGATAATTTTCAATTTCCACAGCTTGACTAGGAAATATTGTTTGTTTATCTAGGTGTATAGCATAGAGGAAATATGGTTCTAAGGTTGCTAGATCTTACTGGTACCAAATCTTGTCCTCTGTTAACTGAGAGAAGGATAGTGGTTTTACACAAATTCTTGTTCATTCTGTGGTAAAATCTCTTAAATAAATCCTGTTTTCTTCTAGAGTCTCTTGGTACTATAAATTTTGTGGAGAAAGGAACGACAACTTTAGTTTTCAGGACTTGCGCCAAGGAGGCAGATTGGGTACTTCAGATTCTGTGAGGGCTCTTGCTGCTGCTCAGATGTTGTATGTTTATTCTTGTTGTATCTTAAATATAGATCAAGTTGTAAACAAGTAAATCTAATTGGAGATCAATTACTGAGGCATTGCACTTAGTAAGTACTGGTCTAACCGATCAATCATATGGAATTTATATAACTCTTACCTTTTCCAGTTATTATGCAAGATAACTTTGACAAGAAAAGGGTATTACCAAACTGTTATTTTTCTCAAGTTCTTCATTCTGGTAATGTTTATCTCAGTCATTGCATGATCATCATAATTGGAAAATTTTTGGAGTGTATTTCCACTTTCAGGTTCAAAGATGTAGCGGCTATTGACATCAACATGGGCTGCCCCAAGTCATTCTCTATCAGTGGGGGCATGGGTGTAGCTTTATTGTCAAAGTCGGAGCTTATCGATGATGTAATAGATGCGTCTTTATTGAGATATCGCAGTTTCAAGATTTTTATCCGGTGTCATACTGTAGTTTCATTTTATGCAGATTTTAACTACATTAAGAAGGAACTTAGACACTCCAGTAACTTGTAAAATTCGACTTCTTAGGCCACCTCAAGACACCATAGAGCTTGCTAGACGAATTGAGAAGACTGGTGTCTCTGCTCTTGTGGTTCATGGAAGGTAAACACTTCATGTATTCCTAGTCATTTTTCTGAATGTTTGTTACAATATAAAATATTATTTCTTGTTGTGGTATATTCTGTCTTGATGGTTTATTCTAGTTTTATTTGGTGTTTCTTTGTACTTTTGGTGTTTATATAGGAAATTGCTCACCGATTCTTCCATGTATTGTTTGCTAAGAATAGTAAGATGAGAAAATATTGAATGTTGTGTGCTATTTGAATGAAATGTTGAGGAGCAGATATTCAGGAATGGATGATTTCTGAGAAGATTAACTTGAATATGCTTTGAAAGTTTGACTAGAATTTTTTATATCCGATATGTATCCTGATTTGACCCTTTGGAGTATGGACTTATGTCGAAAATAAAATTAAATAAAAAATCTGGAAATATATGCTCTTCAGCAATCCTCCATTTTTTAACAAGGTTTCAGACTGGTATTAGATTCCAAATGAGTTTAGTGAACCCTTTTACAATACTATAGATAAGCTACAAAATTCAGGACCTATTCTGTCTGTTGTATCTTCTTTCGTGAAACTTGAATTGGTATTTCCTCTTGTTTGCTTCATGTAGAGGCATGAAATTAAATTAGATTTAAAGAGGAAGATAAGTACTTAAGCACCAGCGGAGGTTGACAACATGGTGACCTTACAGTGTATCTATTAGAAAGCAGTTGATGAATTTGTGGACATAACAAGCTGATAGAGTTAATCTCATCCTTTTAAAAAAGAAAAAGAAAAAGGCAGGTTGAGTTGATAACATGGAAATGACGGATGAAGAAGACACCATGATTTAGAGTTGTTTTTAGCTCAGGCTGTCAACACGGTTGTAATGCTTAAAAAAATTGGCTTAGTGTGTGCTGCCATCTCTATAGTGAACAATGCAATCTTCTACACTCAGGCATCATTATCTTAAAGGTCATTTTAAATGTATGTAACAAGTTTACATAAATAATGTTACTTATATAGTGAAGATTTACATAACTAAGTATAATATATTCAAGCATATTCACAACAGGTTCTAGTGATATTAGTACTCGGTTCCACAACCATCTGAATTTTTATCTGGTGCATAAGACATTAGATGTTTAGATATGCGATTACTTGTAAGGGTATGTACCCCTGAAATGTCCAGATTAACCTGCCTCAACCTGACCTCATCCACATGGCAATGTGTTTTTCTCTACAATCCTGCAATCTGGCTGATAAGAAATATATTCATGGGGTATACATTTGCTGACATGGGTATAGTTGGAAATAGTCCCTCTCAATGTCCAGACTTTATGACTTTTATTTCTGGTTGTAGTTTACTGTTTTTTTACTTAAAATAAGTGAACTTATGCCATTCAAAAAGTAGAAAAAGAGTTTATAAGTTGTATTGAGAAGAGTGTTTTTCTCCATGTACTAATCTCTTACTCAAATGAATTTATAAGAGGGGAAAAGTGATTGACTTTCAGCCTAACGTGTTCCTATCAAATACAAACCATATGATCATTGTAAGATTTGTTAGTGGGAATTATTCCATATTGGTTAATAATAAGAAGAGTCATGCGGTTCTTAGTTGGGAAAAGGCCTGATTTTGTATTTTAGTTTGTACGCTATATGTGTTATTTTTGTCTTAGACCCATTGTCCCTTTGAGTAGGTTTGTATGTGAAGGGGAGTGTTAGTGGAAATAATCCCATATTAGTAAATATCACAAAAAGTCATATAGATATTAGGTGGGAAAAGACCTCCTAAGTTCGGTTGAGATGGACCTAGATCCTAATGTGTTCTAGAGCCTCATAATGCAAGAAGGGAGGAAACTATCTATCTTGTCTCCAAATCTATTAGTTTATAACTGAAACTACATGAAGATTGACTTTCAATTAGGACTCTTTATTCCATAATATGATTTAAACTCTTAAGTTTCTTTACAAGGAAATGGTTTTTCATATACTCGAATAGTCCCTCTCAAGTTGGAGCATACAAGTTATAGATTTCCAACTTGTAATATTGTGAATGTAATTGTGCTGATGACAAGACCTGGGTGAATATATCGGCAAACCACTTTTATTGAGAAGAGATAGTGTGATTCTTCATCTTGTCTCATAAGAAACTACAATCAAGTTCAAAATGTTTGTCTACTCATGAAAGACTAGGTTATTTGCAATGTGAAGAACTGTTTGATTATCACAATAGAGTTTCATCTCAGGCTAAATTAGGCATCTCTCTCCAACACCTTGTTGTGGAGGGAGGCCTTGTTTAGCAAGGTATTGTAATCTTCATCTTTTTTTAATACAGCTTATACATCTTCTTTTTTTTAAAAAAAAAACAATAGAGTTTCATCAGTCCTTCAACTGTCAACTGCAATTCTTGGTGTAATAAACCAAATCCGCTCACAAATCACATGAGTCGTCGCCTTATACTCTGCTTTTGCACTTGATCTTGCTACCATATTTTGTTTTTTTATTCGCTATGTAAAGAAATTTATGAGAATTAGGGCGCAATACCCAGACTTACATTTCCTATCATCTGACAAACCCACCTAATTTTGTATATGTTAAACCTTTTATACATATATGTCAATAAGATTTATATAACAACCCTTTCCCTGGAGCATGTTTAAATAGCTCAATTTTTTTTTAAAGCTCTCTAGTGGGAATCACATAGGAAGTGCATGTATTGACTTATGGCACTAACTTGAATTGCAATATCTTGTTTTGTGATGGATAAATAAGTCAGCTTTCCCACTAGTCCTTGAAACCTATCTGGATCGTTAACAATTCATCTCCTTTTGCTTCAATTGTTATCTTGACATTGAGCTCCATAGGTGTGTCACTAAGTCTAAACCCCAACATCCCTATCTCCTTCAATAGATTAAGAACATATTTTTGCTGGGATAGGTTTATACTAAATCAAGATTGCATGATCTCAATACCAAAAAAATACTTAAAATATCAAGTTCCTTTGTTTGAAAGTTATTATGTAAATGATCCTTGATCCTCTTGATCTCATCGTTGTCAACTCATTTCATCTTCATAACAAAACTTGGTTTCTTTTTATTAGATCGCTGAGGCTTTATTCTGTTGGTGGGTGAAGTGCATCCTATTTTATGCAGGTGAGTCTTGTAATTGGAAAATTAAGATGAAACTTAGACTAAGGTTTCGTGTTTGATTTGATTTCAACGCCAACCAACGATACCAGCGAACCCGCTTGATGGCTTTCGAAGAGCGGGAAAGACGATAGGAAGAAAGGTTTGAAGACGAAAGCTCAGGTGGAGGCTTCGTTGCCTATGATCGATAGGGATTGGGTTGAAGAACATGCTAGACAGGTTCTTCTAAAGTTTTTTTTTGAAATGAGGTTATTTTAAAGTTAATTGTTGATAAATTTTTCTTTCTCAATACTTTAGTTGTTTTTTCGAACAGAGGTTGTTTACTTAGGTTGTCAAATGGGGATTTCTATTGTGAGACCTTAAGTTCAAGTCTCTGCGGGGGTAAAAGGGTGTGTGCTTATTTAGTTTACACTAAAAAAATAGACATTGATCTTAGGGTGATCACCTAGGGAAATATAAAGGAATCGTTCGTTCTACAAGATGACTGTCCTTTTCTGCATCAATGGGAGCACATAGAAAGAGTCAAGGGAAGTATTAATTCAAATATTATATTAAGATGAGATATGATATTGTACCACCTTAAGCTTTCTTTCGAGAATCTGAAATTTCTCATTTACACTGAAAATAGACAGTGAATTCTACTCCCACATACCTATTAACTAACTCGTTTTCTTCCAATTATCTAGAGTAAAACAACTCTCCACATACACTAACAAGCCCTGACAGGCACGTTTTGGTATTTTTGACTTATCTATTGCTACACTAGTAATATTCCATATGACTTCAGTCACGTACTTTATGAACTCAGGCAGGGTTTGTCCATGCCCCAAGCCAATTATCTATTTTTTTAAGCCTGGATGAGGCGTAGTGTTAGTGGGAGTAGTCCCACATAGATAATAGTAAAAAATATCCTATAATTTTTAGTTGGGAAACAACTAATTTTGGGTAGTCATTTTTTGGATGGACCTTGTGACCCGAATTTGTCAAAGCTTTTAAGTTGAGAATGAATAACATGGATGTTAAGTAGTCTTTGGGCGTGGATAATGTGCTTTAGGTCTCAAGATTGCTCTTGGGTGGTGTAAATGTTATAGGGATCTATATTTGGGCTGCTGAGAGCTCATTCAAAACATCAACCACTATACTGTGGCAGGTACTAATTTTTTACTTTTTAGTAAATAGACTTGATATATCTTAAACAACCTAACATGTCCAAAAGTGCTTTCAAACCCTTGTTACATTTCTGTAAATTTTACTGATTAGACATCATATTACAGACGGTTAAGGTTGTTGCAGATGCAGCACAATGTTATGAAAGTGATTTGGATGAAAGGCTACTAATTCATATTTCGTTCAGCCCAAGAAGGTTTTTTTTTTTTACCCAAATCTGTTTTATATCTTATACTTGGGTGGAAAGTTCTATTAGGATGCACTAGCTTTTTTTTTTCTTTCTACTTTAGTACTATCCTGGAGGATCCTTATCCCTTTTGCAAGCGACTACTAAGAGCTTTTTATGCAGGTGGTCTTGCTGAAATTGCAAGTTGGGGTCTACTTTTTCATAAAGCAGTTTAAGACCTTTTTGTTTTTATAATTTTTATTTCGAATGAAAGCAGCATAAGATCTTGTGACTTCAAAATGGGAAAAGTGTTACCATCCCTTCAAAAATTTAAGTGCATGTACAGCTTTGAGATGAGGTATTGCTAGATTTCTTCTTGGAGTTTCTCTATGTTTGAATGGTGCCAAAGTCGTTGTTTTTTTTCCTTTTTTTGGGCTATGGTCATGTTATGAGACTTCTTTTAATAGACATATATGAACTGTCTGGTGTTAGAGGCTAAGAGTTTGGAGATGTTTCTTGATCTAAAGATATGTTTTTTCATTCATATTTTTCTGCCAACACGGATTTTTTTCTTCTAGTGTTTGTGTATTTTATTTATGGGATACAGGTACATGTTTTGTTTTCTTTTCTTTTAATATTCTACAAGTGCAATTTTTTTTCTTAATATGTGGTTCCAACTGCACATTGATTGAAGGCTTTTAGTTTTTTTTAGAGATTTTTACATTATTAGGGCAGACACTTTCTTTTAGAAAATTTCAGAAAGGAAAGCCAAGTACCACCCTTTACTTCTTTCATACTTTTCCTTCAATTTATTTTTTTAATCATTTTCTATAGTACCCTCTGACTGTCTGATAACTTATTTTCAGGGCACTGTGTGATTGTGGAACTGTTGAGATTGTTGGACCAATTGCATTCACTCTTGAAGATGTTATGTTAGTGTACTGTGTTCCTGTGAATACATCTTTTATACTTATTCGATTCAATTTTTTATATGCTTTTTCCATATGCAGCTCCATGTTGTCCTTACCATTGCCTTTTTCCTTTTTCTAAATTTGAAAAATATATATGGGATGGCTGAGTACATTTTAAATGAATTCTACAGGTATGCAGCCATGTTGGGCTCCTCTTCAGTTGATAGAATAAGTTTGGAACCTGTAATTTCTCTTAAAACTGATACTTTTGTGATATGTACATAGTAACTGTTTTTTTTTTTTTTTTTTGTAACTGTTTTTTTTTTTTTTTGTGAGAATAGCTACTTTAATGTTCTTGTGTCTTAGTCGAATAAAAGATTTTCAACATCCAGAAAAAAAATGGGACTGCTAAAGGACAAGCAGTTACCCTGTGAGATATTTATTTATATAATGAATGATAATGTTGACCAGCTCCCCGTTTACCATGCTTAGCTTCATCGGAGAATTTGGAGATTCTGAGATCTCTGAGGCTAGGAAAGTATATTGAGGTACAAAAATCTCTAATTTCGTATACTATTTGATCAGCTAAATAGCAAATCTTTATCTTTTTTCATTCTTCTTCTGCAGTGGTTTAATGATGTATACTCTATTGAGATTTCAAGTAAGTGCGAAGACATTCTTGATAAGGTCACAGGAACTTATGGATCCCAAGTGAGACTTTCACTGATTGTTTCTGTGTATAATATGATTTAGTGTTTCCACTAGTTTTTTTTAGTGAAATCCTAATGTTCATGTTAGTATCTTGGTTCAAGGTGATTGAGATTGCACTCCCAGAGCTACAGGAAATGCAAAATGCTCATATTCTATCTATTGGTTCACTGATTGTAACTTGTTCAATATGGGCTCCCTCCGGCATAGGACACATACAGAAGACTTGATGGCAGATTGAGATGACCGTCGTGGGATCATCGACTGGGGCTTGACACAAAGGGTTAAAACTCATTTCAATAGACACAGGTTCTTCAGGAGTAAGTAGGGGAGGAACAGGAGAAGCAGTGGGGTAATCAGCCATGAAGGCCACTGAAGAAGAGGAATGACTGGAGTGGAAGAAGAGGAAGGAGCATCGGAGACGAGTGGAATAAGAGTAAGGAGCAGCCTGACTGAAGCGGAGTGGCGAATTAGTTTAGAAGCTGCTGGAAGAATACGGAACCTGAAGTGGAAGAAGAGGAAGGAGCACCGGACTGGAGTGGAAGAAGAGAAAGGAGCAGTTGAGTGGGAAAACGACTGAAGCTGGAGTGGAAGAAGAGGAAGGGGGCAGTTGAGTGGAAGAAGACTGAACTGAGTTAACCACGGAGCAAGAATGGAAGAATACGGAAGTTGGAACCTTAATTTATAGGCGAACAAAGTTTAAACCCCGCAGTTAGTTTAAAAACCGGCTGATTAAATCTGGCGGTGGAAGAAGAAGGCGCTCCAGAAGATCAACAGCTGCGAAGCCTCCTTCAGCAGCGCTAGCGGGAAAGGATCACTACCCTCTTGATTTCCCCTGCCCCAAGGCACGAAAAGAAAGAGGACGAGGGACTAGCTAGATGAATTGAGAAGACTGGTGTGTCTGCTCTTGCGGTTCATGGAAGGTAAACACTTCATATATTCATAGTCATTTTTCTGTATGTTTGTTACAATAGAAAAATATATTTTCTTGTTGTGGTATATTCTGTGTTGATGGTTTATTCTAGTTTTATTTGGTGTTTCATTGTACTTCTGGTGTTGATATTGGAAAATTCTCTCCGATTCTTCCAAGTATTGTTTGCTAAGAATAGTAAGATGAGAAAATATAGAATGTTGCGTGCTATTTGAATGAAATGTCTAGGAGCAGATATTGGGATGGATGGTTACAACATTTCTGAGAAGATTAACTTGAAGGTGCTTTGAAAGTTTGACTAGAATTTTGTATTTTCGATATGTATCCTGATTTAACTCTTTGGAGTACTGACTTATATAACAAAATATAAGTAAATAAAAAATCTGGAAATATATGCTCTTCACCAATCATCCATTTTTTAACAAAGTTTCAGACTGTCTCTCCATAATGGTAATAGATTCCAAATGGGTTTAGTGAACCATTTACAAATACTATAGATAAGCTACAAAATTCAGGACTTGTTCTGTCTGATGTATCTTCTCTCATGAAACTTGAATTTGTATTTCCTCTTGTTTGCTTCATGTATAGGCCTGAAATTAAATTAGATTTAAAGAGGAAGATAAGTATTTAGCACAAGCAGAGGTTGACAACATGGTGACCTTACAATGTATCTATTAGGAAGCAATTGATGAGTTTGTGGACATAACAAGCTGATAGAGTTAATCTTAACCTTTAAAAAAAAAGAAAAAGGTAGATTGAGTTGATCACAGGGAAATGACGGATGAAGAAGACACCATGATTTAGAGTTGTTTGTAGTTCAGGCTGTCAACATGGTTATGCGATCTCCTTCACTCAGACATCATTATCTTAAAAGTCATTTTAAATGTATGTAACAACTTTATATAAATAATGTTACTTATAGGGAAGATTTACATAACTAAGTATAATTGATTCAAGCTTATTCACAGCAGGTTCTGTCAATATTAATACTTTGTTCCACAACCATCTGAATATTTATCTAGTGCATAGGACATTAGATGTTTAGATATGCGATTACTTTTGAGTACTCCTAAGGGTATGTACCCCAGAAAAAGTCCAGATTAACCTGCCTCAACCTGACCTCCTCCACATGGAAATGTGTTTTTTCCCTACTATTCTGCAATCTGGCTGATAAGAAATATATTCAGGGGGTTCAGACATTTGCTGACATGGGTATAGTTGGAAATAGTCCCTCTCAATGTCCAGACTTCATGACTTTGGTTACTGGTTGTAGTTTACTATTTTTTTACTTAAAATAAGAGAATTTATGCCATTCTAAAACTAGAAAAAGAGTTTACAAGTTGTAGTAAGAAGAGTGTTTTTCTCCATGTACCGATCTCTTACTTAAATGAATTTATAAGAGGGGAAAAGTGATTGACTTGTTCCTATAAAATACAAACCATATAATCATTGTAAGATTTGTTAGTGGGAATTATTCCATATTGGTTAATAACAAGAAGAGTCATGTGGTTCTTAGTTGGGAAAAAGGCCTCCTAACTTCAGTTTGTCATATTGAGATGTACTTGGACTTAACTTTAACATGAAATGAAAGATAGACAAGCCTTGTTGGCTCGATTTTGCTATTTTATTTTGTTTTTATATGTGTTATTTATGTGTTAGACCCGTTGTCCCTATGAGTAGTTTTGTATGTGAAGGGGAGTGTTAGTGGAAATAATATCATATTTGTAAATATCAAGAAAATTCATTCGGATATTAAGTGGGAAAAGGCCTCCTAACTTCAGTTGGGATGGACCTGGATTTGGAGCCACATAATGCAAGAGGGGAGGAAACTATCTCTTCAAATCCATTAGTTTAAAACTTAAACTACATAAAGATTGACTTTCAATTAGCACTCTGCATTACATAATAGCTCTTAAATTTTTTTACTAGGAAATGGTTTTTCATATACTTGAATAGTCTCCCTCAAATTGGAGCACACAAGTTATAGATTTCTAGCTTGTAATATTGTGAATGTAATTATGCTGAACCCATAAATGGATTTATTTAGTATAGAAACTTCGTTTTCCCTTTCAACCACAATTCTACTTAGTTCTTCCATATCCGATCTTGTAGAGATCTCTGTTAAGGAAAACATTTATTTTTTATATCTATCTAATGAATAGGCCAATGATAGTTGGCAATAATGCAGAAAAAACACGAATGGAATTTAATTTGGCAATAGGAGAAAAAAAATTATGAGTAATTAATTTCTTAAGTTTAAGTAAACCCGTTTGGCCACCAATCTTTGTTTGACTCATTCCTTACTACCATTAGGGTTATATTTCACTGTTACACCCATCTTTTTTTTTTTAGTGGGTAATGATGTCAAGTCTGAAATGTGATTGTTTTAAATGAGCCCCATTCCTTCTTCTGTTGCCATTCACAAACTTGGGAGTGTTAGAGCATGTTGGTAGGATTGGGAAATAAAGATGGATGACAAGGTTGAGAGGAAAGAGGCACAATTGGGGGATAAGTACTGTGTGGACACAAAATGGGATATTGAGTGCGAAGTATTGGCCTTCACTTAGATAAAAGATCTGTCCCCTTTTCGTAGTCTATTATTCAAAAAGTGTCCAAAGATGACTAGATTCAAGAAATCACTTACCTACGAAACCTCATCAAACAAACCAAATGTCTATATTTCTCTATTTTTTGACGATGTGGATGACTAAAGTGGAGTGGTTTTTAGATGCTTTTTTTTGTTTTTGAAATGGTTTAGATGCCTTCTTTTGCACACCTTTAAAGTAAAAAATGGATCTACCTTGTGATGAATGGTCACTGCAGACTAGGGCAAGACATTAAGATCCAAAAGAGGATTCACCTCTACCATAAGAGGGTGGCTTCAAAGAAGGTAACATCAGTCGAGGTATAAAACTTCTTTGGATAGGGTCATAGCATATGTATCTTTTTTGAGTTGTAAGTATCCAATGAAATACACTTCGTGGTTCTCGCTTCTATCTTGTTTCCATTTACGACGAACAATGCACAAAATACACACGGAAAGACACGAGGAATCAATGAAAATGGACTCTTCCTGTTGTGAGGGAGCTGCTCCCTCTTCCTTTGTAAATTTTATTGTTTATATATAAATACTTCTTTATCAAAAAAAAAAAAATGGACTCTTCCTAAGAAAATAATACATAAAAGGGTGTCTCATTATTTACAACACATCAAGGCATTCTATGATTAGATAACAACCATCTACATAGCAAACGGCCAAAAAAATTGTGGAATATTCATACCATGTAACAAAGATTGGGCTACTTTAAGCAAATGCCTAGTTTTTCTTTTGGTTGCCCAATTTTGTTTTTGGGGTATACACAATTGATGTAAAATACATTTTCCTTACAAAAGGAAGAGAATGTGGAGGACCTGTCTTCTCTCACATTATTTGAACAAAAGATTTTAATCGAAGAACCATAGTGCAGAAATACCATTAAATAAAATAGATGAAAATAGGATAGATTTGATACATACGTGAGTCCCCAAAGTATGATTTGTATTATCGAATGATCTAAATGACCTCTAAGGGTCACAATTGATAGACCCAACTATCAGACTCCTATGACTTATTGGTGAACATCCTTCTTCCTCAGTCCTAAGACTCGTAAACTATTCCTCTAGACTATTGGTGTAACTCTTTTTCTACCTTCCTAGGTCCACACACAAAAGCAAACTTCTTTGACATACCCTAACTAGATCATCAATGTGACCTATTCCAATAGGGTTTGTAACATCCTATTTCGCATGAGATTTATACAACAACCTTTTTCCCGGAGTCCCTTTTAAGTATCTCAAAATCTTGTATGTTGCCTCAAGATGAACTCTTTGGAAGTTCTCCATAAATTGACTTAGAATCCCTACTATAAATGTTGTTAAGTGTTAAGTTGGGTCCAAGGCCCTATCCCAAAATGACTAGTCAACTTAGGAAACCTTTTTTCTAGCTAATAAATTCAATATCTTTGGCCTCCCTCCTATCTCAAATCGCGACCCTGGACCTGGTGGAAGAACAAAGGTACCTAACTTCTGTTGAGTTTTCTTCCCGAGTTTCTCTAAATTCTAATCTCAATACAATCCTGCATCAAAAGAAGATCCGTTGGAAGCAAAGAGCCAGATTTAAATGGTTGAAGAAGGGAGATGCAAACACAAAATTTTTCCACGCCGTTGCTTCGGCAAAGAGGAGATCCAATCGAATTACCTCATTATGCATTAATAATGAGGTAACATCATGTCGGACCTCAATTACTAATGAGTTGAATAAGTTTTCTATAGATCTATATTCGGAGGAGTGTCCTAATAGGCCGAAGTTTCAACATATTAGTTTTTCTCATCTCTCTCCAGCAGCCGCTTCATTGATAGAATCTCCTTTTTCTTTTGGAGAAATTGAGCGGGCCATCTTGGCCATGGAAAGCGATAAGGCCCCTGGCCCTGATGGTTTCAATTGAGATTTTTTAAAAAGATTTTGGTCCCGTCTCAAGGAAGATATTATTGCAATGATTCATGGCTTCTTTAGGATTGGCATCACCTTCCACAACATTGGTGCATCTTTTATCACTTTGGTTCCGAAGAAAGCAAGTGTTGAGAAACCAGAGGATTTTTGCCCAATCAGTCTTGTTACGAGTGCATACAAAATTATTACGAGAATCCTGACTCACCGTTTAAAGGTGTTGCTCCCTATCATCATCCACAATGGGCAAGGCGCTTTCCTTAAGGGGAGAAAATTTTTAGATTCCACAATGGCAACACACGAGCATATGGATCACTTCCTCTATAACTAAGACCCAAGAATCGCCCTTAAGCTTGATCTCGAAAAAGCTTTTGATAGAGTAAATTGGATCCTGGTTGATGAGATAATGGAAAAAATGGGTTTCAGAGAAAAATGGCGATTTTGGATCAGAAGTTGTGTGGACTCGGCATCCTATTCCCTCATCCTCAATGGTTCGGTTTGTGGGTATTTCAAAGGAACTAGGGGGATTAGACAAGGTGACCCTCTTTCTCCTCTCTTATTCAACATAGTAGCAGAATTCCTCTCCGTTATGTTTTATTCGGCTTTTAATCTTGGATGGCTCCCCCCCACTAGTCCCCAACAGGATTTTAATATTCATATACTTCAGTATGCGGATGATACAATATTATTTGGAATCGAAAATATTGATGGAACCAGAAGGATCAAAGCAGTTTTGTGCCTTTTTGAATTAGCGTGTAGGCAGAAAGTTAATTGGGGGAAAACCTCTCTCATAGTACTCAATGTTGGCCTTGAGCTTCTTGCAAAGATGGGGAATTTATTTGGTTGTTCAACTACTAGCCTCCCAGCAATATACCTTGGCCTCCCCCTCTTCAATGGGCGTATATCCCAAAGTTTGTGGAACCCGGTGGCCAAAAAAATTGAGTCCCAATTAACTACCTGGAAGGGGTGTCTCCTCAGCAAAGTTGGAAGGCTAATCCTCCTTAAGTCTTGTATTGTGGGCATCCCAAATTATGCTTTGTCCTTTATGCCTTGCCCTTCTTCCGTATGTAAGATGAAAAGAAGGTTTCTCTGGAGGGGATCATGTGATACATTTAAATATCACTTGGTCAGATGGGATGAAGTATGTCTACCAAAGAGATTGGGTGGGTTGGGGATTCGGAAATCAAAGGAAATAAACCAAGCTCTGCTCCTTGAATGGATATGGAAGTTCAACACTATTTCTTCTAACCTTTGGAAGGATATGGTTCGTGTCAAGCTGGGTTAGAATTCTCCATGGTGGATGTCTGGTGGAAATTAGAGAGGGCTATCCTCAATATGGAGGTCATTGTACTCACTTCTTCAGAAATTTTCGTCAGCCAGTAGATTCTTTTTTGGAAACGGTAGATCTCTTAAATTTTGGGATGATTGGTGGACAATGCAGGAACCTTTGCGGAACTCCTTCAGGAATCTATTCCTCCTTTCTACCCAAAGGGAGATATCAGTAGCCGATGCTTTTTAGGGGGGAGGTCTGAGCCTACATCCCTGAAGGGGTCTTTTCGGCTCGGAGGCCTTGAAAGCGAGCCGTTTATTGGATTCTTTGAATTCTGTTAAAATGAGACCTTCTGATGCGGACAAGCTCATTTGGTGGCCTAACAAAAGCGGCACATTCTCAGTTTCATCTACTTTGTATGGCATTTATGTGCACCTCCAAAGATAAAATTCTTCATGTGGAGTGTTTGCCAAAGTAAGATTCTCATGGCAGATGTGCTTGGAAGAAGGGGTCACCCATCTATTGACCCCCTCTGTCCTTTTTGCAATGTGAGGCTAAAACCACCAGTCATATTCTTCTACAATGCTTCTTCTTATGGAATGTGTGGACCTCTGTCCTCTGCAAGTTGGGGCTACAATTCTATATATCAGCTGATCTGGTCTCCTTCAGCAAGTCGATCATTGGTTATCTCCTTCTTGGTCTCAGTAAAGTGAGGATCTCCGCCTGTGCCAGTTTCGTACCGTGGGGGCTTTGGAATGAGTGTAACCGGAGGCGTTTCAATGCTAGAAGTGAATCAGAGGTAAGAGTAGCGGACAGGGTGTCGGGGCAAATCTCAACCTGGTTCCTAACTAAGGAGTTTTTTTCCTTCTTCAAGGGTACCTCTATCTGTGATAACTAGAGCAATTTGGCAAAGATGCACTTTGGGACCAAGATTCAAGTCATGCAGGAGTGGACTCCCTCGGAAGCTGGTTACCTAAAGTTGAATTTTGATGGCTCTTCTTTTGGCAATCCGGGGATCGCTGGTTTTGGGGGAGTTATTTCGGATCCATCTGGCAATCAATGTTTCTCTTTTGCTGGCCCATTAGACATTTCCAATTCAACATCAACTGAGCTCTATGGCCTCTTCAATGGGCTTCACATTTTTAGAGACAATTGCAGTGGTCCCATTCACATTCAAGGGGACTTGAAGGTGGTTATTGGATGATGCGAGTGTGCTTCCCCTCCTCCGTGGCGCCATTGGGACATCTTTCAGGAGATTTTAGATATTAACTCACTTCTCTCTTGTATTTGGTCTCACATTCTGAGATCTGCAAATTCGGCAGCAAATTTGCTAGCCAAGCAGGGAGCGTCCCTGCAATCTCTTGTTGTTAAGGATTTGTTGCCTCTTCCTTTGTAAATTTTCTCTTGTTAATATAAATACATCTTTATTAAAAAAAACTTTGGGAGAAACCAAAAAATGTCAAAACTTTGTTCGACTTATTCACGCTCTTGGGCTTTGTTTTATTTCCGAAATGTTGCTTGAACAACATACCCACCCAAGAGATTGCTCCACGTAATATTAGAAGGTGTTTTTGTTGTCTAACTGATACAGAGGCCTACCCATATTAACTGCAATTGATATTACAATGTGAATCGAGCTACTTCTAGCTATTGAGAAAATGCATCAAATACATCTACTCCACATGTCTCAATGTAACCTTTGGCTACCCAACGTTTTTTGTCCCTCTCAATAGTACCATTTCATGATATTTAATCATCATTTGTTCTTCCTTCCAATAGAACCATTGCATGATACTTAATCATCATTCGTCATTCCTTTCAATAGTACCATTAACATGATATTTAGTCATATATACCCATCTATTGGCAACTATAGCAGCCCCAGAAGGTGGATCACAAATGTCCAAGTCCCTCTTGTAACAAATGGTTCATTTCCTTGTCCATTGCCTATTTCCATTATGGGGAATTAAAAGCCTCCTGCACTGTTTTGGGAATGGAAGAACACGATAGGGACAAGGCAAAGGATTTAAATGTAGGAGACAAAAAATCAAAGGATAGAGACTGAGAAAGTAGATGTTATGTACATGACCAAATATCTTTCCAAAGAGCTATGGGCAAGTCCAACTCATTAAATTCATTGGCATTAGGATGAGAAGATGATGGGGAAGTGGAAGAAGAGGACTCACGTACTTGTGCTGATAGACCATACTTGTTTCTTGGGAAATGCAATAAATATGCATTTGGTTCATCCATCACAACAACTGGTAATGTAATGTCCAAAGAACTTTGCATTACAATACCTAACTTAGTTGATGAAGAGAAATAAGTTGTCTAACAAGGTGACTTTGGCCAAGAAGTACATCTTTTTTGGTCTTAGGGTAATAACACCTACACCTTCTTGGTGATGAAAATCAAGAAAAGCACATTTGATGTACCAATGGGACAATTTGTTCCTCTTAGACTCCAAAAGAATGAAATAAACAAATTGAAACAAAAACCCTTGAACACAACTAAAACAATTTGTAACGAGGCTTCAAGAACCTTATCAGGATAGCAACACCCCCCCCCCCCCCCCCCCCCCCCCCCCCCCCCCCCCCCCCCCCCTGCCAATATTGAAAAACACAAAGTCGAGATATCATGTCCCGAAAAAGATGTAAGGGCATGCATATGGAACAACAAGTCGATTTTTACTATCTAGAACTCCATTTTGTTGTGGTTAAAACATATTATGTAGGATTCCATGTGAGGCACAAAAGTTTTGATTTACAAACTTAAGTCCATTATCAGAACAAAAGATACAACTAGAAACACCAAATTAAGTTTATTTCCTGATGAAACTTCACAAATGCCCCTAGTACTTCAGTTTTTTTTCACTTAGGAGATACACCCATGCCACATGGCTGAAATCATCAATGAAAGACAAGAAATACTTACGAACAAAAGGATTAGATACCCTACATAGGGCTCTTACATTTGAATGAACTAACTCAAATGGATCCATACTCTTTTGATTACTACTTGACAAAAGAAATCTTTCTATGGTGCTTCCTGTGATGACATATTTCACAATCAAAGGAATTATCTGAAGACAATGTAACAAGAAATTGATGGAGTTTAGTTGATAATGGGTGCCCAAAACACGAGTCCCATTGGTAAGGAGTCATCTTTCCTTGAAGTGCCATGGTATGTCGTTTAGGTACTTCCTCAAGGTAGTTGAAACTTTCTATTTCACATCCTCTACCAATTGTCTTCCTTGTCTGTAGGTCCTAAAACACACAAGAGTTAAGAATGAAAGTGACTGTACAGTTTGAGGATTCAATTAGTTGTCTTATTAACAGTACATTTACTGGGAACTTTTGGAGCCTATAATACTAAGGACAGTGATATATTAGGCGTGGTGTGATCCGTATCCTCCCTACTAATACTTGATGTGGACCCATCAGCCTGAACAATATATTTATAAAAGTAGATGGAGAAAAAGGTGAAAATAGGAAAGACATCTTGACATGGGTGGAAGCCCTTGAGTCAATGACCCAATTGGTTCTAGGAGGTACATGGAAGGCAGACATACCTAAATTAGCTAGAGTAACAATGGCATTGGAGGAGAGGGGCCAACAGCTTAAGTAACTGAAGAGGATGCAGAAGTCAACTATCTCAGCTTCTGTAATTTCAGATTATCATCTTTTATTTCGGTGAAAGTCTCACTTCTACCACCAACTGCCACTTCGTTTCTTCTTTCACATTGGAGATGGCCATTCAGGCTTCCCATACTTGTCCTAATACTTTTTTGAATAGTGATTTGACCTTCCATGGTGGGCACAAGGGATCCTGCAAAATGGAATGAGATTGCTGATATTGTAGCAGCATTATCAATCCCTGTTATAGCAAATGGAGATGTCTTTGGGTATGATGATTTTCAACGTATAAAAAGCGCAACTGGTAATTGTCATATCAGTGTTTAGTCTGATATTCGTCTTTTTTTTCCTTTTTAGTGAAGGAAATGGTCTGATGATTTTTCTTATGATAAAGAATGTAGCTTCTCTCTCTAACGAGAAAACAATAAATGCTGATAACAGACCCTTTGGTTACAATTAAACCTTTTAGAAGCATGACTAATATCACCTTAATTTTATGGCATTTAATAAATCACAGTCTCTGTTACCGACAGAACAGCAAAACAAATAAAAATATTTTTATATGAGTTTCTTTTTTATGTGATTCTTGAAATATGCTATTTCTGTTAATGCCTCACTTTTCCTTGTGACAATATGTTTAGTGTTTCAGAAAGAAATGTTATAATTATCTATATAGGTTTTTAATCATTTATAATTCTTGTAAATATTAAAGTGCTCTAAATGAATTTGGCGAGTGTCAAGTGAAAATAGAAATTGTGAAGCAGTCAAAATTTTCTTTTCTCTTAAAGAACTGAGGTAAATTTTCTTGTAAATATAAGTTCCTTCGAGTGTATGCTTTCTTTGTGATGGTGTGGAAGTACAGTTTTGACACAAATAAGGTCCATAGTAGTTGCTGCTCTCATTTCAAATCTGTTTATACAAAAATACTCCATATTCTTAATAAGCTCTTTATTCCCAACCCACTCTTACTAAATAAGACAGGCTATGGATATCATTACTGGAGTTCTATTGGAATAGTGATGCGGGAGAGAGGAAGAGTGGTACTTGACTGACGCTTTTCCCCTTTAGCGCCAGCAACTGCTGCTCCCCAAGCTCAATGCCAAAATCCTGGTGACTTTTGCTACCTGCCTCCTCTTATGTGATGGAGGAAGCTGCTACTATGTATTGCTATGAAACTGCTGCTAAGACGATATGTGTTAACTTTAGCGCCAGCAACTGCTGCTCCCCTAGTTCATTGCCAAAATCCTGGTGACTTTTGCTACCTGCCTCCTCTTTTGTGATGGAGGAAGCTGCTACTATGTATTGCTATGAAACTGCTGCAAGCACCTGAGTACTGTTTGTTTGCCCATGTTCCACTCGAGAAGTTAAACGACTCTTACAGGAGCCTTGAAGAGAGTTTGAAAGAAATAGATGAGATGAAGATTCTTTGCACTAGGGATTTCAACTGTGGTTTATGGTGAATAGCCAAGAATGAAAACTCACCTAATGTATCTTGGAAAAATGCTAGAAGTGACTAGGTGGCTCCTTCTATATCCCCCAATGTACATTAGACAGGCTGGTTGGAACTGGTTCGCGACAAAAGTTAAAATCCATAGCACTTTCCCCTCTCCACTGGTGAACCCACTACTCAGTTTTCATCCCACTAACTCGCGTCAGTCACCTTGTACATCAAAGAGAAGGAAGCAGCCACACCCTTCAGTTCCTGCCCCTGATTATACCAAATGCAAATAATCCTTCAAATGAACTAACCACCTGGCTACAGCAAAGTATACCTGACTGACCACCTCCACTGGAGTCCAGGGAGCTAGGGCTAGCCGTGAGCATTGAGCTAGAGAGCACTAATGGCTCATCTAAGTTAGCTCCAAACAAATATTTGACCTCCTTCATACTTGTCCCATCCACCAATAATAAGACCAGTCTCTAAATGTTCTGCACAATTAATAAGTAAAGAATGAGAAGAAACAACAACAGAATCTGAAATCAACATCTAAAACAAATTGGATGATGAATTATCAGAGTCTAGGGAATTCTATGAGAGAATTTTTTGATGGCAAGTAAATACTCTTAGCATCCGGGAAGTCTTTAACTTGGTCTAATGGTCAACAACAGCCTATCCTTTCCAAGTTGGACCTTTCTTAGCTAATGGTGATTGGTTCAGGCTATAGAAGAATGTGATTAGGAGAGTTCTAAACCGTGCACACACTGATCATTGGCTGATACAACTGAATACTATGTTTGGGCAGTGGGGACCAGCGCCATTCAGGTCTAAGAATTGGCTCATGGAGGAATTTGAATGCCTACTCGCTAAATGGTGGCCAGAATTTAGCTTCCCTAGTTCTACTGGATGGATTTTTCCTCAAAAACTCAAACTCTTAAAGGCTAAATTGAAATTGTGGTCCACAAAATGCCACTCTACTGCCAATGCTGAAAAAGCCTCTCTTTGATCTCAGATTGTTGACCTTGATAATGTGATAGATCCCAAATTAGTGTTACCTACTCTAGGAGTAAACAACACTTGGAAGGATAATTAGAGGGTGATTAATGTAGTTAGAGGCATTTTGGGAATTTGACAATTTAAGTGGTTTTGGGAGGGAATTTAGAGAGCCAGCCGAGGGAGAGGAAGGGGTGCGTTGTTTTGTTTTCAGAGCGTGGCTCGGGGAGAGTACTGGTCTCTCGAATATCAGTGGTTGTCGGCAACTATTTCCAGTGAGTTCTACATCGATTTCGACAGAGGAGTTTTTGTTTTCATCTCTATTATAAGTGTGCTCAGTGATTACGGCTATTGGGGGGTTCGTTAGCTCTATTGAAGATTCATCGTCGACTAGAGGAGAGTTTATTTATTTCGATTTCAGCAGTGAAGGTCTGCCGGTTACTTTTCTTTGGCTTGAAAATCTTTATTCTTGTTATCGGGTTGTATCATAATGTTGAGCAAAGGTGTCACAGTTCTACTGAATTCTTCAATAATATTTATCTTCAATGCAAATTCCAAAGAGACTATATATATATATCAGTCTGCATACAAAGCCAGGTGTTATGAAGTCTACTCAACAAATAAAATATTTTGCAATAGGTCACAGAGGCCTCATATTAATGCAATAAGTTATTACAGTAATTAAAAATATATGGAGCAAAATTCCATGTAAGCATCTTGAAAAAGATAAATTTACAGATTTCTATTTAGCCACCTGGACCATCTTGAAGATAAATATCTTATTTCATTGAAACAGGAACTGTAAGGTGCTATTTACTGTCACACACTTAAAACAGGGACCATTGAGGCAAAGTGCTGCCGGTGTTCCAGAAGCTTTCAAAAGTGCTCCATAGAATGATGATGGGCATGCTGAGGATTTTTGTCAAGAGAAATCCACATATATGTAAGTTATTCAATGTTGATTCAAAGATATCCATTCTCAAGTCGTGTCTTGTACATTTCTTGGTCAAATTGTCTTAGACAACTCTCTTGGAATTGTTATATGAATATTTATCCTCCTTGACAGTTGTTTAAATGAAGTATAAGATGGTCCTTAAACTTTTTATACTTTTCTTTTGGGTGATAAACATATTTGCAAACTGCATTCATCTTTGAGCACAAACTTATAAAGCATCCCTTTTCCATTCATGAAATAACATATTTTATCGATAAAAGATTTGCTAACTCATTAAAAAAAAACCATATCCGAGGCTGGGAAATGCAAGCAGAGCTTCATATGAACTCTTTTGCAGTCATTCCAGATTATTTAAAGACATGCACCATGAAACAACTAAAAAGGCCAATATAACACAATCAAGTAGGCCATCCAAGAGCAATTGTTGTCAAAGTATCATACTCGCCTCCCGAAAATATGCATAACTCACTAAACTTCCTAGCAAAAAAGTTTTTTCAGGAAGCCTGACTACCTGATATCCATGGGAAAGATGCCCTCCATGAGGAAGATCCAGGGCCATGATTCTCTCATGTGGCTTCAATAATGCCCGTTTAAACCTTGAAGTTAGCTGGAGACCCTGACAATGACTGCACATTAACTGCAAAAAATATCAACATAAGATTAAGTGATAAGTAGAGTGAAGCTAGGATGAGAATAAACAACCACTCATTCTAACAATTAGCCATCTAATCATTACAATAAAAGGAGTTAATGCATCTAATTATTATTATTTTTTTGAAATGATGTTGAATTTTATTAAAAGAGAGCTCGAACGAGTAAATTACAAGGGGATTGCATCTAATTATTGACAAACTCATATAGTGCACATCTCATACAGCCAACTGTCTCTTCCCCAACAAGATAAATTTTTTTAACATGCCAAAGAACTAGCGATAACACATTCGTTTTGTTCTTCTCCTCCAAGTTTTGTGATTCCACCTTTCCTGGAGATTCTTATTCTACAAAAACCTCTCTATTTCTCTCTCTCTCTCTCTTTCTCTCTGTGTCAGGTTGATATAATCAATAGCTTGAGTACATTAGAAAATTCAAGGTTCAAAGTTGAGGATGAAAGAAAATTTGGAAGTGTTGCTTCTCCTAAGAAGCCTATTCACAAGCTCACCTTGCATGGATTAAGGCAAACTTGACATTGTTCTAATTGCCCAGCATACGAACTTTTCATCAATTTTGATGTGCAATCGACACCACTTGTTCAGGTTAAAGTATGGTTTCACTCGGTGGGACTGATGCACCTTTTAATTGAGAGCTTGTCAACAATGAGCAACCAAAGAAATTGTGGTGCCCTAATTTAAAAAAAAATTACAAAGAAGAGATTTGGCACTGATTTTAATGGATCTTCAATTGAATTTTTTTTTATGTTAACATCATAATTGCTATTTTATTTCCTTGAACATGTAGCAAAACTTTAAAACAACCTTGTTCCATCATTGACGTTGGGAGGTAAAAAAGTGGTGGAAGAGGGGCCCACCTTCTCTACTCCTCTATGTTGTCAGGAATGAAAGGGTGGGGTGGCACCCCTCCTCTCATAGGAAGGGGAAGGGCAGGGCTCTCACTCTCTCCCCACAAGGTGTTGGGGTGAAAAACCACTGCCATGTGGGAGAAGGGGAAGTTCTGCTCTCCTTTATTATTATTATTTTTTTTTTTTAAATGGTAATTTCCCAAGCAAAAATGTAAGATTACAGCTAGAAGAGGATCGACCAAGACAGTGATTGCTGGTTGACTGTCTTAGCTGAACAATCTCCAATATCATTTGCAGATATATTTACATGAGACCATTTTACAAACACTTTCTTCAAAGATCACAAATTTCATGATAAATATTCCAGTGTCTCTAGGGAGGATCTATGCACCAGTTACTGAAAGCGTTGGGGTCACCTTCTCGCTAAGGGACTTGATAAATAGTCTTATGCATGCAGAGCAACATTATCTCTGCCAAAATAGGATTCGTATGACCCAAAAGGTCCTCAGAAGGATTAGAGCAACAACTCCATCGTTCCTTCTAATCACTCCAAACTTTATTGGCCCTGGATTTTCCCAAGAACAACCATCAAATTAAGACTGATATAGCCTTGATATGAGGGATACCTGCTTTTCCTCCTTTACTTTAGAGAGAGTGTCAACCCTTTCTTTCTGTCTATCAGAGGATAGGAGGTATTGTACACCTCCCCTTCTTCCCTCTGACACCCCCATGTTGACCCTCTCCTTCTAACCCTCAGAGTAGAGGAGGGACTCTACCACTCCCTTTTCCTTCCTCCTGAGTTTGGAAGAAAGGAGAAGAGAAGCTTCCTCCCTTGTATTTTTGTAAATAAATGTTAAATTAATTTATAAAAATAAAAAATGGTATTATTGTCCTTCTTTGGTAAAAATATCAAGAAAGTGAGCATAGTGATTATTGAGATACAAATCCTGTGAGATTAAGAGTAATTTTCAATTTGTTAAAGGTGAGAGAAAGTAACCCACCAAAGAAAAAAGATTGTTATTTACTTTTATGCTAGGATCAATGTGTTGTGCCCAATCTGCTGTTTTGTTATTTGGTTGTATAATTTGACTACTTTGGAAACAGAAAGCCATGCAATCTCTTATTTCCTAGAAGAATTCTTGTTCCTTGGCTACCTGGTATCTGCATTTGTGACTATCTACTGTCATCAGAGTCCATCCAGGTTTGTTTCTCTCACATATTAGTAAAGGTGTATCTTATGCTCTCTCTCTCTCCCTCTCAATCTAGAGATTGTGCAATGAAGAGCATGGTTCCACAACCTATACCCAACCAGACAGCCCAAAGTCTGTTACAAACACAACCAAGTTCCAAGGAGATAACTGATGTCCAAGAGTGTAAAGTAAAAAATAAAGTAAGGGTATTCTATTACCCAATTTGTTTTGGTTCTGTCTGGTTACAGAAATAACTCTTCATTACTTGTTTATCAAACGATAAATGGATAAATTATAAAATTTGATAAAAATCTATAAAAATTTAACAAGAACATTTTGTTGAATCAAATGTTGAAGGACATCTGGGTCTTTCAAAAGATTAATACAGCCATTGACTTACATATTGTCCTCTGCCATTAAAAAATAAAAAGTTACAAAAAATAGATCACTTGAAAAAAACTAGTGCAGTCATAAAGTTACAACTTGTACTTGTCTTACATTAGCATATTTGTTTGTCTACGAGGAGGAAATTTGGGTGGCAATTCGAGGAGGGGAATTAAATTACGGTTCTTTTGACATTAATATACTCATAGAATAAATTACAAATTGCCCTTAAAACTTAAATGGGTAATGGGGTAACTGGTTACAAAATAAGCATTACTCGTATCATTCTGTTTAATAAATGGTAAGTGGTAAAGAGGTAAAAGTACCCATCCTTACTCTGTAAAGGATTTTTCTTCTGTTTCTGTATACAAATGAAGGGGTGGTAGACCAATTATTTGGTAAAATTGACACCTCTAATATCAGTATTTGGCATATCTTGAAATTCAAGACATCTCACTTGAGAAGCAAAAGGTATCAAAGAGATGAGGAACCCTGATAAAGAGGAGAAGATGTCATCCTTTAAAAAAGAGTATCAGAAGAAATTTCTCATTGGATACTCCGAGTTTCTTTATATGCAACTCATAATTTGCTGAAGCATTTTCTAATAATTATATAATATTTCTCATTGGTGTCTCAATTTCTCTTGTTAGTTGTTTATTGTAAATTTAAACTTTTCATATTAGTTTCTTTCAAGGTTGATGATGTGAATCTTACTGAGCTTTAGTTTCCTGTTTCTAGTTTACAATTTTGTTACTGCCTCTATTGCATGTTCTTGAAACTTTACTCAAGTCTATTATTCATTGCTTCAGGATCTGAAGGATCAATGGCAAGAGTTACTCTTCATGGATGCTTTGTCTTATATGAAAGCAATTCTAGAAACAGAGACCACCTCTTTGAGTACTAAATCTTTTTGGGATCTTGCTCATGGCAATCCAAAATCAAATTCTGATGGTTCCTAGATGAAGAAATAAAAGGACTCAAAATGAAGCACAAAAACTAAGCACCTCTATTTTAACATTTCAATTGCTCTTACCCTTCTTCTTATGTCAGTCTTAATGGGGTCAAGGCCGATGTTCTTGAGTCGGTGAAAGCATATATTGTACTAAATCAAATTCATATTATTTTCCTATTTGACTCATGATGACCATAAAACAAGTTAGTGATATTCATATAGTGAATAACCCTTTTGCATGTGAATCATGCTTCTTTGTTCAGATGAAAGTTAAGCTACGAATTTTTGGCTATGTTGTTCGACGATGATGTTGAGAAATCCACAAGGCTTGAAACTGATTCAGAAGTAGACATGCGATTCTTATTACTTCAAAGAGGATCAAATTTGATGAAACAATTGGTTGAAAAGAATTCACAACGCATCTATTGGGCTAGTAAACATCAAGATACAAAGAATGTTCCAAATCTCCCAACATCAAAGTATGTGTCTCATGGTAATATTCTTGTCCCCATGGTATCAACTAGTTTGGCTCCCAACAATCCATACTCTTGAAGCATATCTATGACATACTTACATTGTGTCATCACAACACCTTCTTTACTTTTCGCCACTTCAATGTCGATAAAATATTTCAATGGTCCCAAGTTTTTAGTTTGAAAATGTGCAGAAAAATGAGACTTGGTATCCTCTATACCGAAAATATTAGATAATATAATGTCATCTTCATATATTGTTTCTTAATATTTATTTGTTATATATTTATATGAACTGCATAACTTGGTATGTACAATGTATCGATCTTGTCCTATTCTACAAGTTCGTGCTTGTTTTTACCAGTGAAAGTGAAATTTTGATGTTCCTCAATGTTTTTGTTAAGAAACATAATTCATATGGAAGAGTCTAAGAATCTAGGTATGAAAACATTATTTTAGTGAAAACAAAAAACATTTCTAAGGGGGTATTAGTACGTGCGCGAGTCAAATAAAAGTGTAAGTGATTACACTATCACTTGACCCGAACGCGTTAGTGCGCACATCGAAGGCGAGTTGAACTGGATGAATCCGTTCATTCACTTGAACTCACTCCTGAGTAAAGTGGGTGAATTAGGATTCCTACCAAATTCCTTGTTCATCCACTTTCCCTCGTGTCGATGCTCCCTCTCGGCCTCCCTCACATCATTAATTTCAACTATGTAAAAATCTATCTTATGTTATTAATAAAATATTATATTTATTTATTTATTATATTAATTATTTTTATTATATATTAAATTAGTGATTTAAGAGTGATAATTAGAACATTCTTAAAATAAACCTTTGTTCAAGTATTTTTGTTTAATTATCCTATTTTTATAATTAGTTAAACCCATAAATTTCTACTTTTTTGCAATATATTATTAATTTATACTATGTAAAAATCTATCTTATGTTATTAACAAAATATAATATTTATTTATTATATTAAATATTTTTATTACTATATCAAATTAGTGATAATTAAAATATTGTTAAAGTAAGCATTTGATCAAGTAATTTTTTATAATTAATTAAACTAATGATTTTTTATTTTGTGAAAATATATTTAATTTATACTACTTAAGAATTTGTCTTATGTTATTATTAAAATACTATTTATTTATTATATTCATTACTATTAAAAAATTTAATTTTTATTTATCTATTTTTAATTTTTTCCATACTTAAACTCTAAAATTTTCATTTCGTTGTGACCTATTTGCCTTATCGTTTTTGTTTACGAGGAGATGAAGGAAAACTGAAAACTCAAGTTTTGATTTAAGAAAAAGTATACATCTAAAATGGAAATGCACAAATGTAGAGCGAGAGAATTCGAAATAGTCTCGAGTTTGTTATTTAAGAAAAAAATATGCATCTAAAATGGAAATGCACCAATGTAGAAAGAGATAATTCTTAAAAGTCTCTGTGATTTTTAGGTTTTGTAAACTCTTTTTAGTTTTTATATATCAGGTTTTGCTTTCATCGAGAAAGGGGGGGCTGGGGGATTTTTAATCGAGTGTTGACTCCCAACCCATAAGTCATTTCTTATGAAAATATAGCCCGTGACGCAAGATAAATCATTTTACAATCATCTATGATGGTTAGGTCAGCTTTTTATAAATTGGCAAAAATAATGGCTTGTGTTGACTCGGGTAAATATGTCACCGCACGGTCACTCGAGAATATAATGAGCATTTGTTATTCTCTTTAAAAGGTTTGGATCCATATGTCACTTGCATCTTTAACGTGTTTCAAACATGCATATCCATATTTTAAACATATTAGGATCAGTTGAAAATCTCCCTAGCTATTATTAGGGTTGAACTAGTGGAATTTCCCAAACTTGGATAACAAAACTTTGGTGTTCATTTGTGGTGTGTGAATTATTGTATTAATTTAGACTAAACCGCAATCTATCTTAATTTTTTAATGAAATATCTTATTTAATTAATTAGTACATTAAATTACTTATTAGTGTAGTAATCATGTTTGTTTAGGTTAATTAGCTATTTAGGTATATTATACAAAGTAACTCATTATCTTGTTTAAACTAAAATTTTCATTTTGGGCACTAATATAGGAAAGGAGTTTCCAGTGCACTTTACATATACCACGCTAACACCAACAAGTGATTCACTTTCATTTTCACTTACACTAGGTAAATGAACTAACCCCCCTAGTTTCATTTGCCTCCCTTCTCTAAGCCAGGTAATGAAAAACCTTAATATGGGAACCTTGCAAATGGTTGTGGGGGCATGGATTGGAAACCTTCGACTTGTTGGTTCATCTACTCTGGTGTGTCATAGGTTGCTAAAAATGATGAAAATTTCTTCTATTTTTAATTATTTTATTTTATTTTATTTTATTTTGGAGGGTGGGAGGAGGAAAAAGGGCAACGACGTGCTTCAGGTTTGTCATCATCCGACAAGTGGCTTTGCACAAAACTGCAAAGTCTCTCTAGTCTTTTCTATTTAGTTTCTTATTTGGATGTGCTAAAAAAAGATAAAAATTAAATATTTATATATTTTTAAAAGAGTATAAATCAAAATTAAGGCCATCGACTAAAAAAATAAAGAAGGAATAGAAATATTTTTAAATTTTAAATTTTTTTATTTTTAAAATATCTATTAATATAAAGTGAGTAAGCACGATTCAAAATGTAATTGGTTTTGACATTAATCTAAGAAAATATATAATATTCACATAAAAATAGAATAAACTTTCTTTAGGGTTAAACGATCATACTTGTTGGAAAATTTTCAATTGAAGTTCAAAGGATGGGAAAGGCCAAAATGTGAGGATGAAACCTTTCTAAAGCTTTCATATGATATTTTAAAACATGGTTTAAAAAAGAAAACTTTGATGCTCTAGTGGTTCAATTCGTACTCTTAGACAAATTTTGGAAATTGGCTGATTGTCTTCTTAAAAAGGCCAGAGTTCTTGAGAATGTGTAAGATGTTTAGACTCTAGTTATTCAAGTCTTCACTTTATTCTTTGTAGGTGTTTCTTCAATATAACTTGTTTTTCATTTTGCTTGAAGTCTTATATGTCGATTTAATCAATTCTTCCTTATAGTCTTTACATGTATCTCTTGATGGTGTTAAAATCTTAGGATTTCATTAACCTTTAAGAGCCTTTGAATAAGAGGTGGAAGAAGAAGGAAGAGAAACATGGTTGTGAGAAGAGGAGGAGAGTTGAGGTAGGGACGAGATGCTCTAGTGCGAATAGAGAATATAGATAGAAGGCCTTTTATACCTTCTTAAAACAGGTTACATAAATACCCTTTGGCAATAGGACTAACTCTAAAGGTATAATTACAAGGGTGCCATCCTCGACTTTTAACAAAAGGCAACAATCATTTCTTCTTTCTGAAATACATAATTACAATATGAGCTCAGTAACTTTAAGTTTTTTTTATCATCAAAATTAGGAAGTTCAATCAACCTAAGCACAATCTCCCAATTTTGTTATGATGACAAAACTTTAGCATGTATAAATGAAAGGTCACCTTTATGGACACAAGCTCTCACTAAATAGTAGAAATATGGATGATAAACAAAGAAAAGAGTAAAATATAACACAATTTTGAATGCAAAATAGTGATAATAATCACTAAGAAAGGTAATGTCTGTCACTCAAAGGATGCTGATAGTAGTAGAAACCCACTTAAGGATACATAACGAACAAAAGATCACCCACTCAAAGGATGCTGATAGTAGTAGAAACTCACTTAAGGATACATAACGAACAAAAGATCACCCACTCAAAGGATGCTGATAGTAGTAGAAACCCACTTAAGGATACATAACGAACAAAAGATCACCCATATATAGTAACAAAATAGGAACCAAGATAAGAAACCCAACAAGGGATTGGCTTGAAAAGGTAAGAGAGAGTCCAAAGTAAAAAGAGATGGTAGGAAAAGGTACACAAAATAAAAAAAGTTATGGGGGATGAAAGGTAGGTATAAATAACAAAATGACAATTAGAAGGAGAAGACCAATATCAGACAAAGGTTATAAAGGATGATTGATCAAATAGATGCCAGAAGAAACAATTTATAATGTATGATCAATCAATGGGACCCCAATTGATCGGTAAGATAGAGATTAGAAGAAAATTTATAATGTTTGATCGATCAATGGAACCACAATTAATCGACCATACATAGCTGCAACAAAAAATAAAGTTTTGATTTTCAAATCTAGGGACAAAGATGAATAAGATTAGATTAGAGGGGGTTTTGAAATTCATGAAATAATAGAAAAAGACGTCACTTTGCATGAATAAACATCAACAACAAAACAATGGAGCATGAAATTTTAAGCAAAAAATGCTTAATAGCAAAGCAAGGACTAATAACCAACAACAACCCTTTCAAAAAAAAATTAGAAACACCAAAGAAAATAAGTTTAAGGTATAATCAAGCAGTAACAACAATAGGGGAATAAAATAAGAATAACAACTCAAAAGAGAAGGAAAAAATCGACTTCAAATTTGGATTCCCGCATGCAACTGGCTACCATTTTGACCTTTGGTTCTTTTGATTTTTATATATCTCTCAGGAAACATTATATTGAAAAATAATTTATTCAATGCACTTTAGTTTTAGATATAATTTTTCATACAAAATCTCATTCTTGATAGCATAAACTATCTTGAAAAACAAAGTTTTTTGCACTCAAACCTTTCCTACTGCCTAACCTTTGCTACTTCAACTATCAATTTTTATTTTGTAGAAAACTTCAATCACTGAAATTCTTTTTGTGTTGGAAAATAGACTTAAAGAACTTTCCATCAATATAAATTTTTAATAAAGGTGCAAACTCCAAAAGAAGAGTATTAGGAACACGCAAAACATCAATGACGAAGAAAAAGTAGAATAAAAACCTAAACTAATAGAGATAATAGATAGGAAATATCACATTTGTCTCTGCTAGGTTAACCAAGTCAACTCATAGAACCTGCTTTCATACCATGTTGAATTTCTAGAGAAAGAAAATAATTAATTGATTGTTGTGTGGTTATATAAACTAAGTACATTGCGCATTTATTTATAACAGAGGAAATACATAGGAATCATAAAGAAAATAAACTATCCAAATCCCAGTTACATCCAGAATAGAATCCTAATCATAATCAAAGTAAACAACTACTTAAAGATAAATTCTATAACAATTAAACAACTCTTAAAACTCTTAAAAGAATAGAAATTTGAAAATACTAAACTTGATTTTTCAACATAAGTAAGAAATAAAAATTTCCTGATGGTTTTTCTTCCTCAACAAACTTTACATGTTTTTCTTAAGTCTACATCAACTCTTAATGTGCCCAATTTTTTTGCAATAATAACATTGATGAAAAGATTTATGATTGATACCTATATGATAATTCCTTTTGTTGACCTAGGTTGACTCATGTCCAACATTTTAATGACAACAAAACTCAAGCTATTGATCTAATATTTAAAATTCAAGCATTTGAGATGCATTTCCTTCAAGTGACACAAATTCAAGCTCTATGAGGAAAACCAAAAAAATCAAAACCAAGACCTCGTGCCAAATGAAGTGTCAAGTTGTCTTGAAGATGCACCTATGTGGAGAGATTGAAGACTCGAAGACCAAGAGTCAAGTCAAATAGCAAAATCTCAAGAACTTTAGCTTTTTAAGAGTATAGCTAACCAAATTCCAATCCTAAGCTATATACATGTATTGGAGCTTCAGGACAAGTAATATTTTCCTCGAAGGTCTTCTTTGTCACTCTTTTAAGAGGCCTCTAAAATCTAGTAAAGTACTCATGAAAATTGTCACCTTGCTTTGTCATGTACATCTCTTGAAAGATGTTATAAACTTTTTGAAGTCTGTCAGGAGTGGAATATAATTTCGAACAAATTGTCAACATATATTTAGTTGTATTCAGTGAACAAAGTTATTAGTAACTAGTTCTTCCATGCTATTAATCAAGCAACTTTTGACTAAAGTATCTTCCTTCAACCACTTTAGATAAGAAGAGTTATCTTTATAAAATGGTATTTGTGTCAAGTGTTCAACGAGGTCTCTTGTGATCAGAAACCGTTTGATGGACTAATATCATCATGAATAATTTCATGGACCTTTAACTCGAATAGTAGTTTCTCTAAAAAAAAAAAAAATCACGCTTGTTGTATTCATGCCTCACTGTAAAAATTATAGGGCTATTTTTATCCACAAATCAAAGATCTCTATTTAAAAAAGAAAAGAAAAGAAAATAATCATAATGCATATGCAACATTATCGATAAATAAACTATTCGTAAAAAAAAATTCTAGTAAAAATAAGCTCCTTTTAGTTCTTCATATTACTTTTCTCCTTGGTTCTTATTGAATCCAAATGAAAAATAAAATGATATTACAATTCAAAAAAAAAAAAATCAATGTAAAAAAAATCACTCAAAATAAATGTTTTTTGTTCATTTCTTCCTTATTAGTAAATTAATGGAAAAATATCTTTCATATCTCATTTAATTTTTGTGAGATAAATTAGGATGAAATTTTTTTTATCCTAAACAAATGCTTTCCATTTACAACTTTTTTTAATTTTATTTTATTAAAACAGATACAGCATTGGTGAGAAACACATGAAAAGGGGTAGCACCAAAAGGGTCTCATTACAAACAAGTCCATTTGGGTCACCAAGTCTATACCTAAGATAATTTACACGGGTTTGGTCCTAATGGGGGGTTTGATGTCAAGGATATTACTTGAGGATGTCGGACAGAGAAAAAGCACAGTCGATTGTCAATCTACTGTTCAGTCCGATCTAACATCAATCCAGTTATCTGATTCTGGAAGATCACTTAGCCTGTGTTGCAGTTTTCTTGGGGGCATCGAAAATGGCGTCCTTGTTAAGAACTCTGTTCCGTCCGGTGATTCTGATCCATCTGACATCTCTGAGTCCCAATCATTGACGTCTAGGATGCTCGTCGGCGAGAAGGAGTCCTCCGGGTCTTCCGCAAAACACGTCCCTGAAGATTTCTTTGAAACAAATGGATGGGTAAGAAGCTGTTCACAGGTCCATCTCGACTTTGGGTCTCTCTGCAAACATTTTCTCAAAAAATCTAAACCTTCTTCAGAAAGATCGGCGGGAAATGCAGGGGTGTCCTTGCCGCAAGCAATTTTGAAAATGGCGGCCATTGGGTCGAACACCTGATCGGCCCAAGGAGGCCTCCCACTCGCCATTTCAATAACTGTGCAGCCAAGAGACCAAATGTCGGCTGCAAAATCTGGCCTTTCTTTTCTCAGGACTTCGGGGGCCATCCACAAGGGTGAGCCAGATAAGGTTTGACAGGATTTTTCATTGGAACAGTCGCCTCCGGGAGACTTCAACTTCCTGGCACTCCCGAAGTCGGCCAATTTCACATTACCAGAGGAGCCCAAGAGCACATTTTTGCATTTGAGATCGCTGTGCACGATCCCACTCCTGTGCAGGTAGGCGACTCCCTGGAGGATTTCTCTAGTATACAAACGAATCACAGATTCATCTAGAATGCCGCCGAACTTGTCGGAGACATCGGATAGGCTTCCGCCAGCCATGTACTCCATAAAAATGTTGAAGTTCTTGACACCATTTGCTTCTTCTGAGAGAGCATGTCCGAGACATCTGACTACGTGTGGTGAATTGAGGTTCTCCAGGATGCTCGCCTCCTTCTCCAAGCATTGCATAGCATTCCCTGAAGGCGCGGATTTTACCACGAAAAGTTCCCCGTTGCACTTGTTCATCGCCAGACTGACGATGCCGAAGGATCCAGATCCTACAACATTACCCTTCACCCATTGCTTTGGAGGCTGAGATTTTATCCCCTTCACAGCCATTTTCTTTCTTGGTGTTGAATGTAAAGAAAGAAAGAAAGAGGAGAGACGCGGGTAATTGCAGAAAATCTTGATCTTGATAAGGGTTATGAGAATCGCAAACGCATAGAGAGATTCTTGATAAATTTAAGGACAAAAAGGATCAAAATCATTGAAAGAAAAAGAAAAGAAAAAAAAGGCTGCCTGCACACGAGGAAATGAAACCAGAGAAGAGTATGGTACGATTGGAGAACTGGTTTGATCTCTTTTGCCGGATTACCGGGAAAAAGAAGTCCTTTGGATCAGAGAGTGGTGAAGCTTTAAAAAGAACAGAAGCGAAGATCAGAGAATTGAGAAAAGGAAGATAAGAGGATAAGTTTGTGTTTTCTTTTGGTTTTTCTGCGTTTACCAGTAAGGGCTCGTAGCCTCGACCGTGCTGAAAGCGCCCGAACAATAGCCGGAATCCAGTATGGCGAGAGAAGAAGATTTGGGAACGGTGGGAACTCAGGCATTGAGCGGTTTTCCGATCCTTTTACTCGGAAAACCGCTCTAGCGAGTAAGATGGGTCCTGAAGAAGAGATCCCAAGCTCTGGTTTTCTGTGTGTCGAGAAGGAAAATTGAGAAAGGAATTTGTCGGAGTTCCAAATTTATAGAGGAAAGGATGGTTGCAGGATACAAGGCTGCCCTCGTTTTGTGTAGAGTTTCCTGATTTTTGACCGGACGGTTTTGTACTAGCGTCCTTACACCAGTTTCGGCGGTTATTAACAGTTACCACACGGCTAGTTTTCAACAAAAAAAAAACTATTTTTAAAAATCCAGTTTTACTATTATTGGTTTAAATTTATTAAGGGAAGAGTACATGTTCATTAGGTTTGAATAATGATAAAAATGCATGTATCTTCAATAGTTAGATAAACCCCTTCATTAGAATGTACAAATATGGAGATGCACTTTCAAGGTATATAATTCATTATTCTAATTTAAATATTAGGGCAATATAAATATTTTTGCTGTCTTAGGGTCATGAAGGTAATTATCCCACTAATTTATTAAGATCGACTAATGTCATAAAACCTCACTTAAGCCAAGTGATCGATTCAACCCGATTATTCTACTAATTAAACCCAAGATGATATCATATGTTCATATTTAATTTTTTTTTTTTTAACAAAAAACTTTGATTCGGCCTCAAATTTGCATGAGGGAGGGGGTGGGAGCCCCAACCCTGGCCCTTCCAACGACTCATGATGATGGTACACATGTAGTCTTACAAAATATTGGTAATAAGCGTGGTATTATAAATAAGAAATCCTCTATGTTGTGGCATATGAGATTAGGTCATATCTCCATTGATAGAATTAAAAATTTGGTAAATTATGGAGTCTTTGAGGCTCTTGACTTTATTGATTTTGATATTTGTGTGGATTGCATTTAGTGAAAGCAAACTAACAAGTACAAGAAAGTGCTAGGAGTACTTCTGATGTTTTAAAAATTATACGCACTGATATTTCAGGTCATTACAATGCGTGTTTAATGGTCAGAAATATTTTATTATTTTTATTGATAATTATACTCTATTTGCTTTATGATAGAAGAGAAACACTAGATGTTTTTAATGTCTATAAAACAGAAGTAGAGAAACAATTATGCAAATATATTAAGATTGTGTTGTCAGATAGGAGTAGTGAATATTATGGTAGGTACACTTAAAAAAGACAATTGTCAGGTCCATTTGCAAGATTTCTTGAGGAACAAAGTATTGTGGCACAATACATAATGTCAGGATCACCATTTCAAAATGGTGTGGCTAAAAGTAAAAATTGAACACTAATAGACCTGGTGAGGAGTATGATTAGTAACTCCGATCTCCCATTGTCTTTGTAGAGTGAAGCTCTAAAAACTGCAACATATGCACTAAATAGGGTTCCAACCAAGGCAAGCAGTTCATAAAATACCGTTTGAGTTATGGAAGGGTTGGAGACATAGTTTAAGGCATGTACATATTTGAAGTTGCCCAAATGAAGTTAGAATTTATAATCCAAATGAAACAAAGTTAGACTCTAGAACAGTTAGTGGAAATTTCATTGGCTATAGAGAAAAGTCTAAGGGACATAAATTTCAATATCCATATCATGTAACGAGAATTGTGGAATCTAAGAATGCAAGGTTCCTTAAGAATGATGAAATTAGTGGGAGTAGTCAACCTCAAAACTTAGTTTTTGAGGAGCATAACAACTATCAATTTGCTTCTACATCTTCACATAGATTGGTTGTGCTTCAAGATAATCATAAAGATTTGATTAATCAAGAACAACCAATAGTTGAGGAACCACATCATCATGAGAATATTCTTATAGTTCCAATTACTCAACATTCTCAACCTGAAAATGTTGAAGTAACATTAAGAAGATCTTCAAGAGTTAGGAAACTTGCAACTCGTTTAGATTATGTTGTGTACTTTCAAGAATTTGACATGGACATTAGTGTTGAAGATGATCCTATTACGTTTTTACAGGTTGTGAGTGGAAATAAATCCACATTATGGGATGCAATGAAGGAAGTGTTGGATTCAATGGCTAAAAACCAAGTCCAGGATCTTGTTGAATTGCTTAAAGGGGGAAGGCCATTGGCTATAAGTGGATTTTTAAAACCAAAAGAGACTCTTTAGGTAATATTGAAATATATAAGTTAAGACTTGTAGCCAAAAGGATTTACCTAACAAGAAAGAATTCATTATTACGATACCTTCTCTATTTTTCAAAGAAGAATTCATGTTGGATAATCATGACATTAGTAGCTCATTTTGATATGGAGTTATATCAAATGGATGTGAAAAAGGTTTTCGTCAATGGAGACCTAGAGAAAGAGGTTTACATGAAACAACCTGAAGGTTTCATTTCAAAGGGAGAATGATCATTTGATATGTAGGCTTACGAAATCTATATATGGGCTAAAACAAGCTTCCCACCAATGGTATTTAAAATTTCATGATGTTATTTCTTCGTTTGGTTTTAGGGAGAATACCATAGATCAATTTATATACCATAAGGTTAGTGGAGCAAAATAATTTTTTTAGTTCTATATGTATATGATATTCTACTTGTTTCAAGTGATTTAAGTTTGCTTCATGAGGTTAAGCGATTTCTCTTAATGCAATTTGATATGAAAGATATCGGGTGAAACTTCTTATGTCATAGGCATAAAGATTAAAAGAGAGAAAAATCCCGAGGGACATTAAGATAGTCTCAAAAAACTTATATAAATAAAGTGTTATAGAGATTTCATATGAAGAATTGTTTGTCTAGTATTGCACCTATTGTCAAGGTTGACAAATTAAGTTTGGAACAATGTTCCATAAATGATTTGGAGAGGGAACAAATAAAAAATATTCCTTATGCTTTCGCGGTTGGGGATTTAATGTATACTCAGGTTTGCACAAGACCTAACATTGCATATGTAATAAGAATGTTGAGCAGATATCATAGTAACCTACGTTTGGACCATTGGAGAGCTACAAAGAAAGCCATACGATACCTTCAAGGGACTAAAGACTACAAACTTACATATAAGCGATCAGATCATTTGGAGGTGATTGGATATTCAAACTCTGATTTTACTGGTTGCCTTGACTTGAGAAAGTCAACATTTTCTTATTTGCTAGAGTCGCCATTTCTTGGAGAAATGCAAAACAATCTTTGATTGTTACTTCTACCATAGAAGCAGAGTTTGTAGCATGTTTTGAAGTGACATCACCAACTATATGGTTAAGGAGTTTTATTTTTGGACTTGAAATTGTTGACACAATTTCGAAGCCATTGAGCATTTATTGCGATAATTCCACTGTAGTGTTTTTGGCATTTTAGTATTTAGCTATTCCAGAACATATCACGGTAAACAAAGTGGTTTTAGAGCACATCAACACTAGATTAATTATTTTTTATCCATTGACAAAAGGTCTACCGCCCATTACTTATAAGGGATATGTTGAACATACGGGACTCTGTTCTATTATGTAATTTGTATGTGTTTGAGATACCTTTTTACTTTGTATCACATTTTGTCAATAAAAAAACTCCATTAATTTCATATTTGTCTTCTCTTGTTTAGTTGTATATATGAAGTTTAGAGAATGACAATGTACGTTTAAATTTTGATGATCTTGAGTGAGCATTTGGAAGTTCATTTATAAATATATGTACCACATATGGTTCTCATTCAAATGGAGAAAGTTACATTGTGATACATGAAAGGTAATATTTGCTCTAAAGAACTTACTGTCATGATTCATACAATTTAAATTCTTTTGTTTGGGTATAAAAATATTATGTCTATGGGCAAAAAAATTGAGATTGTATAAATATTAAATGGTACGTATTAAGTATTGAATGGGTCAAGTGGGAGAATATTAGCAGTTTCCTGCTTTTCAAGATTGACCCATTATCCCCTCAGATGTAGGGAAGATGGGCAATTGTAACCACTCCATTTTTTTATGATAAAATATGAGTTTAAGGAATTCGGATCTGGTCTAACAGAGGCAGTATGTCTTATCATAAAAAAACTTCTGAATATACGAAACACTCTTTTGCAACTTCTGGAACATCAATCGTCTTGACTGGAGGTAAACATCCATGCTTCCGTTTACATTCTATTTATGAATTTCAGGATGGATTGTAGAAATTCGATTTTAACAAAATTCTGACTGGCATCTGAAGTGTCCTGCTCGCCAGTGCCGGCCAACTCATGTAAAAAATAAAAGATGATCTCATGATCGTATCCAAAGTTGAAGACTTGTTCATGTAAGACGGTTCACGAACTGTCACCTAGACGATTAACTGATGGTGGTCGTCGGTTATGACCTTTCGGTTTCCCGTCGTTTAGTGGTCTCTTTTGAGGGAGAGGAGCCTATAAAAGCGGGTCTGGTCTAACAAAGGTATGCATGAACATTGCCATCGACGAACCTTTGTGATAGACGAGTCATTATGTTCGCTGGAGACGCTAGCCGAGAAACTATGTTCGTTGGAAGTTAACACCATGTCAGGAGGTATGATTTTGGTTTGAATTTCATATATGGTTTCAAAATTCTAGTTAAAGTATTCCTACATGTGGTATCAGAGCTTCCCTCTCTGATATGGATTCATTTCCGTGGAGAGGAGTTCTCTATGAGCGCCGGTGTTGTGGAGCCAACCGGCGTCTCACTCGGCACTGTGCGTCGGTTGACGTCACAGTCGGACAACAGCAGCCAAAGTCCAACGGGAGGTGACGTCCGGTAGAGGGCCGCCTATGGAAGGCGAGCGTCCCTCTGCGCATGGCTGGAGGTTGAAGACGACCTCCAGCACATGTAAATAAAAAAAATTGAAACTTGGGTAAGTAAGTTTCATTTAAAAAATGATTTGACTCAATCGAGTTGGCTGAGTCAACTCGTACCGGTTGCGCTAGTTGGGCTATATGAAACGAGTTGATTTGGTTGCCTCAAATGTGCTGAGTTGTGGCGGGGTTGAATCGTTTCGACTTGGCTCAACTTGCTAATAAGACCCGCCGCCGCCGCCAGCTTGCCGTGTTGACTCGGTCGACAGAATTAAAATTCCTGGGCCAGCGGGGATTCGAACCCGCGTGCAGGACACAGGTAAAAGCCGTTGTGACCATTAAGCTATCTGGTTTTATGTGTTATCGTTGGATACACGTAAAATATAGATTAAACTTGTAGTAACATGTTTTTTATGAATTTTTAATATTTGTGCAAAATAAATCTATTTAGGTTTT
Organism: Aristolochia californica; assembly: GCF_029961685.1. Taxonomy (NCBI): domain Eukaryota; kingdom Viridiplantae; phylum Streptophyta; class Magnoliopsida; order Piperales; family Aristolochiaceae; genus Aristolochia; species Aristolochia californica. Next base: position 2,179,965 of record NW_027181793.1, read on the forward strand.
ATGCATACTTCAGTTTTTTATGCATATTTTTATATTGACCTAAATCTAAGGATTATTAATTGACATTCATTTTAGTCAATTATTTTTATGTCATATTTTTTTATACATTTAAATAATTGAGTAATTGCCACAACATTCTTAATTATGCAAATGTCTAGTGACATTAAGTTTAGTCACATAATGTTATTGACATAAAAAATTGTGATTAATCATGGAGATATAATAATTTAACCCCACAGGGTAAATGTCATATTTACGTGATTAATTAGGATAGGAAAGAAATATTTTAAAAAAAATTCTAGTTGCCCACATGCCTAGAATATTCCTTGACAAACAAATTTCTAGGTCCCATCATAAAGAGACATAAATCACATCTGTTTTATAATCTAAGCCCACAGGAAAGATTATAATGACACGCTAATTTATTTTTTTGGATTATTTATATAGGTAAATATTCAAAATTTTGCTTCATTACATGTGTTAGTAAGCTTGATATCTACTTTTTGCAGCTCTTCAAACTTTATCTGTCCCAGCCTTTGATTCCTCTATTGTTCCCTTAAATGGAGAAATGTGTTCCTTAGTGTGTTTTGAATCCAATATGACTCATACTTCTTATAACACACTGTGGATTGATTCTGGTACTACAATCCATATTGCCAACACCATGCAGGGTTTCTTGAACCAACAAAAACCAACGCCAAGTGAATGTTCCATCTATTCAGGAAACAAGATGGGTTCACATGTAGAGACGGTTGGAACTTTCAGACTTGTCCTAAATACTAGCTTTGTCTTAGACCTTGAAAGGACATTTTATGCTCCATCGTTTTCTAGAAACCTGATCTTAGTTTCCAAACTTTTACCCTTTGGATTTAGTTTTAATTTCCTTGGAAATTCCCTTCATTTGTATAAAGACCATTTTCTTGTTAGAAATGGCATTTTGGAAGAAGGATTATTCAAACTTCTTTTAAATCCTACATTTGATTGCAGTCTTACTACTGTGCATGGTATTAATGTTGGCATTAAGAGTACTCTTATAAATGAGAAATCCTCCATGTTGTGGCATAGGAGATTAGGTCATATCTCCATTGATAGAATTAAAAGATTAGTTAAGGATAGAGTCCTTGAGGCTCTTGATTTTACTGATTTTAGTACATGTGTGGATTGCATTAAACGAAAACAAACCAACAAGTACAAGAAATGTGCCAGGAGGACTTCTGATGTCTTAGAGATCATACACACTGATATTTCAGGTCCATGTTTCAATGGTCAGAAGTATTTCATTACCTTTATTGATGACCATACACGATATATGTATCTCTACCTGCTTTATGATAGAAGTGAAGCGCTATATGCTTTCAAGGTCTATAAAGCAGAAGTAGAGAAACAATTAAGTAAACAAATCAAAATCGTGAGGTCAGATAGAGGTGGTGAATATTATGGAAGGTATGCTGAAAGAGGACAATTGCTTGGTCCTTTTGCAAGGTTTCTTGAGGAACAAGGTATTGTGCCACAATACACAATGTTTGGCTCACCGTCTCAAAATGGTGTGGCTGAAAGAAGAAACTGAACATTAATGGACATGGTGAGGAGAATGATTAGTATCTCCGATCTCCCATTATCTTTGTGGAGTGAAGCTCTCCAAACTGCAGTCTATGTACTCAATAGGGTTCCCACCAAGGCGGTTCATAAAATGCCATTCGAATTATGGAAAGGTTAGAAACCTAGTTTAAGGCATGTACATGTTTGGGGTTGTCCAGTTGAAGTTCGACTTTACAATCCACATGAGACAAAGTTAGACTTTAGAACAGTCAGTGGACATTTCATTAACTTTGCAGAAAAGTCTAAAGGATACAGATTTTATTGTCCATCTCGTTCGACAAGAATTGTCGAATCTAAGAATGCAAGGTTCCTTGAGAATGATGAGATTAGTGGGAGTAGCCAACCTCGAAACTTAGTTTTTGAGGAGCATACAAGTACTCCACCTGCTTCTAAAAATTCGAATAGATTGGTTGTTGTTCATAAAAATCATCCGGATTCGACAACCAATAGTTGAAGAACCATCTCATCATGAGGCTACTCTTATAGATTAGGTAACTCAACATTCTCAACCTGAACATGTTGAAGTACCCTTAAGAAGATCTTCAAGAGTTAGGAAACCTGCAATCTCTTCAGATTATGAAGTGTACTTTCAAGAATCTGACATGGACATTTGTGCTGAAGATATCCTATTACGTTTTCACAGGCCATGAGTGGACAAAAATCCACATTATGGAATGCTGTCATGAAGGAAGAGTTGGATTCAATGCCTAACAACCAAGCCTGGGATCTTGTTGAATTGCCTAAAGGGGGGAAGGCCATTGGCTGTAAATGGGTTTTCAAAACCAAAAGAAACTCTTTAAGCAATATTGAAAGATATAAGGCAAGACTTGTAGCCAAAGGATTTACTCAACAAGAAGGCATTGATTATCACAAAACCTTCTCTCATGTTTCAAATAAGGACTCATTTCGGATAATTATGGCATTAGTAGCTCATTTTGGTATGGAGTTACATCAAATGGATGTGAAAACGGTTTTCCTCAATTGAGACCTAGAAGAAGAGGTTTACGTGAAACAACCTGAAGGTTTCATTTCAGAGGGTTTAGGGTTTAGGGTCTAGGGTTTCATTTCACTTGGTTTGTAGACTTAAGAAATCTATATATAGACTCAAACAGGCCTCCCGTTAGTAGTTTTTAAAATTTCATGATGTTATTTCATCATTTGGGTTTATGAAGAATGTTATGGATCAATGTATATACCATAAGGTTAGTGGGAACAAAATAATTTTCTTAGTCCTATATGTAGATGATATTCTACTTGCTTCAAGTGATTTAGGATTACTTAATGAGGTCAAATGATTTCTCTCGTTGAAATTTGATATGAAAGATATAGGCGAAGCTACTTATGTCATAGGCATAAAGATTGATAGAGAAAAATCCCAAGGGACATTAGGATTGTTTCAAGAAGCCTATATCAACAAAATTCTAGAGAGATATCGTATGAATAATTGTTCATCTGGTATTGCACCTATTATGAAAGGTGACAAATTAAGTTTGGAATAAGGTCCACGAAATAATTTAGAGAGGGAACAAATGAAATATATTCCATATGTTTCTGCAGTTGGGAGTTTAATGTATGCTCAGGTTTGCACAAGACCTGGCATAGCATATGCAGTGGGAATGTTGGGCAGATATCAAAGTAATCCCAGTTTGGACCATTGGAAAGCTACAAAGAAAGTCATGTGATACCTTCAGGAAACTAAAGACTACAAGCTTACGTACAAACGATCTGATTATTTGGAAGTGATTGGATATTCAGACTCTGATTTTGCTGGCTGCCTTGATTCAAAAAAGTCGACATCGGGATACATCTTCTTATTAGCTGGAGGGGTCATTTCTTGGAGAAGTGCAAAACAATCTTTGATTGCTACTTCTACCACAAAAACAGAGTTTGTAACATGTTTTGAAGCGTCATCATAGGCTATATGGTTGAGGAGTTTTATTTCAAGGCTTAAAATTGTTGACACCATTTCTAAGCCATTAAGGATTTATTGCAACAATTTCGCAACAGTATTTTTTGCCAAGAACAATAAGAGCAGAAGTCGTAGTAAACATATTGACATAAATTTTTTAGCTATTCGAGAGCATGTCAAAGCAAACAAGGTGGTTGTGGAACACATTTGTACCGGATTAATGATCGCTGATCCGTTCACAAAAGGTCTACCACCTGCTGTTTATAAGGGACATGTTGAACATATAGAACTTAGTTCTATTAAGTAATTTCTGTAATTGAGATTCCCTTTATGTTTGTATCGCAATTTTTTCAATGAAAAACTCCATGAAGTTCATTTGTGTCTTCTCTTATTTGGTTGTATACATAAAAGTTTAGAGAATGACAATAAAAGATGATCCTGAATGAGCATTATGAAAGTTCATTCATAAAGAAATGTGTCACATTAGGTTCTGATTGAAAGGAGACAGTTGCATTGTAATACGTGGAAGGTAATACTTTCTCTAAAGGACTTACCGCCACGATTCATGTAATTTAATCTTCTTTGTTTGAGTATAAGGATATTATATCTATGGAAAACATTCATGAAGATGTATCAATGATACATATTAAGTAGACGTATGGGTCAAGTAGGAGAATGTAAGATGGTTCACAAACCGTCACCTAGACGGTTCACCATCCGTCACTTAAGTAACCCATCCGTCGGACGATTTTCCACTGATGGTGGTCACCGGTTATGACCTTTCGGTTTCCTATCGTTTAGTGGTCTCCTTTGATGGAGAGGAGCCTATAAAAGGGGATCTAGTCTAACAGAGGTTGCCATCGATGAACCTTTGTGATAGACGAGACATTCTGTTCACCGGAGACGCTAGCCGAGAAGCTCTGTTCGCCGAAAATTAATGCCATGTCAGGAGGTACGATTTTGGTTTAAATATCATATATGGTTTCAAAATTCTAGTTAAAAGTATTCTTACAGTTCAAACTCATAACGTAATTCCTAGATCTTTTGGTAACCAAACATATTTACATATGAAACTTATCATCTGGTTCATCCTACCATAAATATAATGTCGATCAATTAAAGTAATTTTCGGCTACAACAAACAATCTTTGCCTTCTTTTTGGAACTGATTGTCTTCTGTAAAAATATGAACTCACTAAATTCGACCGCTAACCATCATTCGTAATTCTCTATACACGTGAAGAAAAGAAAAACTACACCGCGTGGGAAGAAGAAACAAAAAGATCAATATATACAGATTGTACAAATAGAGCTACAGCATGTAAAACTACACTTGCCATTACATGGAATCACCATAGGTGTTTCAGTTAGATCCTGTCCTCTTCAATAACCATCTTACTTTTCTGGAAAAAGATCTAGGTGAAGTACTATCAGAGAATGTTAAGTGGGAGCTCCTCAGTTAGATCCTGTCCTCTTCATAAACCATCTTACTTTCCTGGAAAATGATCTACGTGAAGTATTATCAGAGAATGTAAGTGGGAGCTCCTCATCCATAGCATCACGTTCATAGACCAGGCCCAAGGGCTTATCTGCATCGTTTAAACCAAATGCGTCCAGAGTATCAGGCTCTTCATCTATATCTCCATATAGGTGTTTGAGAATAAACAATGCAGTGTCCGGATCTCGCCAATAGTTGCTGCAAAGCATTAACATCTGTAAGAGAAACGCTATTGAAAATTTTCAAACAGGATTTCAGTGGTATACTTCCACTCGATAACGCGAACAAAATGAGGAAACCTTGTTCCCCTTTTGTAAGGGCTAGATTTGCCATTGAAATACACTTCGGGATAAGGATGTGCTAAACAACAACTCAAACATAAGGGTAAATCATCTCGTAGAAGAGCATTGCATGTTTGTTGAGTCAGACAACACTGATCTGGGCAGATTTGCTGACTCAGCAAACACAAATGCAGTGGTCTTCCAGCTAGGAGTGTGATGCTTCATTTTATGATACCTTTTTTTTCTTTTTCTCTCGCATCTAAGAGAGCAAGCGCTAGCTCATGGATACAAGTGGTTAAAGAAGAATGTTGTAGCTACTCACGTATGTGCTCCAATTGCTTGAAGGTATGGATGCTCGAACGTTTTATCCTGCATAGCCAACAAAAAGAATAATACTCTCAAAGAAATTTACCAACCAAATGCATGAAGAGGATAAATTTGGAAGCATTTTAATGAAATGCACGTCATTGGTGGAAGTTAATGTGATGGAGGTAATCAACAACAGGACCACGTGTAAATTGGATCCTCTGGATTATGTTGGACTTACTGTCACCAACTTAAAACAAAAAGTGTAATTCTTGGTATAATGGAACAGCAATTGAATAGGTTACTCACTTGAAGCACATGGTCTATTCGACCTTCTAAACTTGTGGTCAACGTTTCCATCATAAGGGACCCATAACTCCGTTCTTCCTCCACTGGAACCTCTTCTTTGGCTTCTGTATATGACATTTGATGTTGTTACAATTCCAAAATGATGACAGCAAGGAATAAAAGATTTTATTTGCAAATACCTTGCATCTGATCCTTATTTTTCAGGAGTGAATCCATCATTTTGACCTACAGTCGAACAGTTTTTCCAGTAAGTATAGAGTAAACTCAGTATGAGCTAATAACCATTAAGGACAAATTAAACTGGATAAGTATTGTTAGTGGAAATAAACTTACACAGGTTAATATCAGCCAAAATCTTTTGGTTACCAGTTGAAATAAAGCCTACTAAATTCAATAGGGATAGACATGGACTCAACTTTAACATAGTATCAGAAAAGGATGTTTGTTCTTTTGAGTCAGTTTGTGTCTCTTCATTTTATACCCAACATGTTGTCCATGTTTAATACACATTGTCCATTTATTTACGCCTGGAGATGAAGGAGAGTCTTAGAAGGAATAATCCCAGGTAGGTTAATTTAAGAAAAATCTAGTTATTAGTATGAAGAAACCTCTTTAAGTTTGACTGGTATTTTAGGATGGACTTGGACACAACTTTAATATAATATCAAAGCAAACTCAAACCCATGTTTGTGTTGCATGTGTTCACTATAAGCTGAGTGAATAACATCCTCCAGGTGTGGAGCCAGCATGTAAAGGAGAGTACCGGTAGGTAAAAAGAAACTCCCTAGTCTATAATTGCATGTCTTTCACGTCACAAGCTAAGTGAGAGCTGTTGTGTGCAGGAGAATAGTCCCATATCAGTTAAAGCCTGAAGGAATTTTGTGCTTATTAGTTGGCCTTCTAACCGCAGTTAGTCATCTGGGTAGGAACTGGTCCAACTCTAACGAGTGCAAAGTAACATTTTCCTCAAAACAAGCTTAGTTAATACAAGTAATCATGTCACAATCGCAACAGGCACAAATCTTTTTCACTAATACATGTTATCAAAACTCACACAAATCGTAAAGTTGGTATAAAGCTTACTTTCAATGAATTAAACCGACTAATAACAGCTTCCGATCGTGCAGCAAGGTGTTCAGTGAAGTCCTGCACCATATAGCAAATTTTAAGAATAATAGTTGAAAAATCTAATATTTGGGTGAAAAAGAAGTGAAATAAAAGAAGAAGAGCTTGGAGAGGAGCAGTTGTTTCTGCCTTGGAGTACGTGCCTCAAAAAGGATGCCCACTTTTCTTTCAATCAGGATTTTAAGTGATTTTTACATAAAACACAAAAATACCCTTCAAAACATAAACTTACATATCTCCTAAAATACACCTCTAAAATGAATGAAAAATGAACCATAGGCATATGAAGACATTGCCTACCTAACAGACATCATATAAGATAAAAACATAATATGTGTTGAAAAACAAGAACATGGGCATTTTGGTTATTTTACCTTGTCGTTATTTATATATCTTGATGTAATCTTATTCTACATGTCAAACTATGTCTACAAACCAATTTTCATGTAAAAGGGACACATAGAATAGGAGATATAGAGAATTAGGGTTTTTACTTAAAGTAGGGGCAATGTTGTAAATTGACCCTACCTACTCAACCCTAAATCTATAAATAGAAGCAGGAGGAAGTCCAGCCACAAATTTTCAGTTTATTTTCTCAATTTCTCTTCTCCAAGTTCTCTCCTTCTCATTCTCTCTCTTCAAACTTTCTTCTTCTTACTTTTTACATGGTATTAGAGCAGTAGATCGCATCTGGAAAGGATTTTTGTGAGTTTTTTTCCTCTTTGAAGCAGAAATCTACATAAAGGAAGATCTTTTTCCAGGTTTTTGGTTACTAGCTTGCAAAAATCCAAAATTTTCTCCTTTTTTCTCTGTCATAACCCTAGGATTACTGGTCCTACTTTTCTAAGAACATATTCCAATGTTCTAAACAGCCAAAAGAGGCTCTTTTATGCTGATCTGGAGGTGTGCGCCAAAATTCCAGAATTGTTACTGCTGACATCATTTACACTCTTGCTGACATCAGCCCTGGTGCAAGTTCCAATGCACTTTTTCTTCTGAATTTAATTACCTTGTTGGATTTTCTGGACCATTTGATCTACGCACATCGTATAACTGCCCTAATTGTGGCTTTTTTTTACGTGGTGGGGTCCACTTGAACTGGTTGATTTGGAATTTTTGAAGAGTTTATTTGATCTTTTATATCTGATAGGGCTGACTCTGGTGAGGTTTACACTCCAGCAAAGGTATCATATAATCCCGATGGTAAAGATATTATCACTATCACCTTTGATAGGTTGAATGGTGATAACTACCTTACTTGGTCCAGATCTATTAAAATGTACTTGAAGGGCAGATAAAGTTGAAATTATTTAGAGATGACCCTCCTATTCCTATGGATGATGATTGAGAGGCTGAAGACATTAAAGTGATGACTTGACTTGTCAACAACATGGAATCTAATATGCCTAAGTGGTTGTCTTTGGAAGCTCTTTATGGACAAGAGAGCAATCTTTCCAAAGTTTATGAATTATATATAAAAAAAATTGGCTTAAAAAGGGGTAACAGAACTGTGATAGACTACTATAGTTCTTTTTTTGAGTATCTGGCAGGAAATTAATGTCTTTCATCCTTTTACTATGGATAAAAGGGAACTTCAAAAACAACAGAGTCAACTCCTTGTGACGAAATTTCTAGATGGATTGGGTGCAGTATTTCACAACATAAAGGCACAAATTTTGGCCTCAGATGAAATACCTAACCTCTCTACTACCTTTAATAGGGTACAGAGAGTTGAAAAGACTGTTGTGCCTAGAACTGGAAAAGATACTGAAGTGGGTGAATCTACTACCCTTTTTTTTTTTTTAAATGATGTTTAATTTTATTATGAGAAGCTCAAATGAGCAGATTACAATGAGGGGAGGTCTTCCCAAACAATGAGAGATTGCTTGGAGGTTCCGAATTTTGCCTATTTATCAGCCAAAGAATTGGCTGATCTATGAACGAGGTTCCAATTACAATGAATGGATTGTCAAGAGGTTGGCCAATACAACCTAAACGACTAGTCATTTCAGTGCGGAAAGCCAACCTACTCAAGAGAGGTGGACCGGAACCACCTCAGACACCCACCTGGCCCCTTACCGCTCGCCGCGGGATTCGACGGCGGGACGTGCCGGACCTGGCTCTGATACCATGTCAAGAGGCTGGCCAATACAACCTAAACGAATAGTCATTTAAGTGCGGAAAGCCAACCTACTCAAGAGAGGTGGACCGGAACCACCTCTGACATGGATGACACAACGTCAACAATACAATCAGTGTTAGGCCAGTCGCGCCAAGGGGGGGAGCTATCTTTTGAACACCAACTAATGACAGTCTTTGAGTCTCCTTCAATAAACAGCTTGCCATGGAGGCGCTCTTTGAAGATTTGGAGGCCGAATAGAAGAACACTCACTTTAGCAGTATTTGAATCAACAATGCCCACCGGCCCTGCATAGGATAGAATAGGGTCTCCACTGCTGTCTCTGAAAACACCCAGCCTAAGACAACCTAAAGCACTGCCATCAAAATTGAGTTTGATGCAGTCGCAAGGGGGAGGATCCCAAGTGGCCATAATCAGAGCCTTGTAAGGGCCCACCATATGTGCGATCAAACCCCAATTTTCCCGAAGGGAAACACCTGATAGAGAGGCAAACTCCTTCCTGGTATGTAACCAACTCGAGATAAGGCCCACTGCATGAGAAGCCGTGTTTTCCGGGGTGCTAGCCTTGGAGTTGAATCTCCTATTATTACGCTCGAGCCTTAGGCACCATGGGACATGCGCAAGGCATGCCAAGAGAATTAACTTGCCCAACCTAGGAAGGCGGATCCCCATAATCATCTCATAGGTGCCAAAGAGGTCCTGATGTAGCCCCATTTGGAGTCCAATCTTCTGAAAGATCTCCATCTAGACTTGCCAAGAAAAATCACAATGTAACAGAACATGTTAGATTGTCTCTTCGCACACACAACAGAGGGGACAACTACAATCAGGGACTGTGTAGCCTCTGCTATGGAGGTTGTCAGAGGTGAGGATCTATTCCCTAATGGCCGTCCACACGAAAAATTTGATTTTACTAAGCGCTAAGAGCTTCCATGCCAAGTTTGCCTTGTGCTCATGCATGTTGTTATCTTGTTTTCTGATATGAGAGTAGGCGGATGCAACTATGAATCGGCCATTAATACTGGGCTTCCATGTCAGTTTATCATCTGCATGCTCACAGATAGTAATGTTGCTGAGTCTGGAGAGGAGAGAGCAAAAGCCGAAGTTTCCTTATCATTTAATCCCCGACGTAACGTGAGACTCCATGAGCGGTCTCTCCAAGAATCTGGCACTAAGCAGGAGAGGTCCCTCACCACCATTCATCCGACCAAAAGAGGAGGGTCTTTCCATTGCCTGTGTGAAAAGAAGTTGCATCTCTGAATATTGTGAATAACTTTTGAATTGATTTCCATATCAGGGATAGGAGGCGAGTGACGTCGCCTGCCCTCCACTAGGCACCCAAAAGTTGAAGGTAGAACATAACCATATCTCTCCATAGGCTGTTATGCTTGATGTCGAAGTTCCAAATTTGAGCATAAGGGCATTGTTCATCTCCTTCGTCGACCGAATGCCTAAACCACACTGATTGTAGGGCATGCAAACATCCTTCCAATTCACCAAATGACATCAGAAGGTGTCCTCTGATCCTTTCCAGAGAAAACACCGATGGATGGCGTCAATTCTATAGCAGACAGAGACTAGACAGTGCATGAAGGATAGCAAATAGTTTGGCAGCCCTGTCAAACAAGACTTAAGGAGAGTGAGTCGCCCCGCGGTAAGTTTGCCTCTCCAAGTAGCTAGTCTCCTTTCAAATCTCTCAATAAGGGGGGACCAAAGCGTTGCCGAAGTCCAAGAGTCAAAAAGTGGGAGCCCCAGATATGTAACTGGCATATTTCCCAATGAGCACCCCAAATAGTCAGCCATACCCTGAAGCACAGATGAGTCGATGTGATAGTCTAGGAGAGTGGTTTTCTTCCAGTTGATGTTCTAACCAGAAGCCAATTCAAAAAACCCCAATACAGCACGCAGTTTCCTGATCTGGTCCATAGTACCGACCCCGAAACAAATGGTATCATCTACAAACTGAAGGATCGGCACATCAAAGTCTGTGCAATCCATCGTGGGGAGGAGCCATCCCAAGTTATTGGCCGAATAGATCAAGGAGGACAGATATTCTGCATTCACATAGAAGAGCAAACGGGAGAGGGGGTCTCCCTGTCTAATTTCCTTGGATCCCTTAAAATACCCGCAGACCGTTCCGTTGAGAAGAACGGAGTAGCTCGCAGAGGAGATGCAGCTTTGAATCCAGAAGCGCCATTTTTCCCCAAATCCCATCTTCCCTAGGAGAGTGTCCAGGAGCTTCCAATTAACTCTGTCAAAGATTTTCTCGAAATCAAGCTTGAGGATGAATCTGTGGAGCTTTAAAGCCTTAAAATGGTGGATGAGCTCATGACATGCCATGGCCGAATCTAATATGCTCGTTCCCATGATAAAAGCACTCTGGCCACAATGATTTGTGCAGCCACAGTGAACCATTTCCTTTCACTCTTACCATCACCTCGACCTCTTCCTCTACCAGAACCATCTCAGCCTCGACCTATAAAATTTCCACCACGACCTCTAACAGGCTTTGAATGACTCTGTTAAGTGCAAATGCATTTGCTGAAGAACAAGTATAGAAGAGTCTTACTGACTCTCAAAACAAGAAGTCTCACAAAACCAAAATTAATATGGTGGAGTCTCACAAGAGAATGTCTCACAGAAGAACCCCAATTTAAACGATTTTTCGTTATGTTAGTCTTTTATTTATGTTCAGTTGTTTAATTGTTCTAGGACTTATCTTTTAAGTGTTAAATTTTGGGTATAACTAGACACAAATACTTTAATTGTAAAATTTTGGGTATAAGTAGACACAAATACTTTAATTGTAATTTGATTCTACTTGTTTTCTCTATTATAAATAGAGGCTCATTGTACTCAACTATAATCAAGTCAATGAATTATTTCTCTTTTCCATTAATTCAACATCATCAACACTTTTAGCCTCTTTACTCCCCCTAGATGTGATGGCCATCTCTGTACGCATGACTCTGTTAAAAGCAATAGAAAATGATGGGGCATCGCCTAAGGCAAGTAACCGGGCCTTGATTGCATCAAAGTTTGGTCCCAACCCATCCAAAAAGTTAGCAACATATAGCTGCCCCTATAGCTCCGGAGTTTTCTTTCATCAGTAGTAAAGGAGTGAAAGATGTTGATTTCTTGCAAAATACCTAGTAACTCATTGTAGTAGTCTGTAATAGATCTTTCCCCTCGCTTAAGACTGAACAACTTAGCATATAGTTCATAAACTCGAGAAAAATTACTTTCCTATGCATATAGTGCCTCGAGAGACATCCACATCTCTCTGGTAGTCTCACATTCATAATTTGATTCTGTAACTTGGAATCAATATTGTTGAGTAACCAAGTCATGACCTAGCTATCTTCTGCTTCCTAATCATCAGTAAGGGGCATCCCTTATAAACTTTGACTTCCATTTGGCTTTAAGATAGATACGAATTGATTTGGACCAGCTAAGGTAATTCTGTCCATTCAGCCTCTCTATGGTAATCAATATCGTATCTGTGCTCTCAAAACCTTCAAATTCCCTCGAGGGGGTGATTATTTCACAAGAATCAGCCATATACACAAATAATAGCGAAACCAACCAACCAGATGCTTTTTTTTATTTTTATGAAAGGTGATTTTATTAAGAGAAAAAAACAAAGAAACGATGGGGGACAGCTAACTCCTAACATCAAGAGATTTCAAGGAAGCTCCCTGTTTGGCCACTGAATTTACTAATCTCGGGATGTGAGACCAAAAACAATCAAAGAGGTTGACAATTTCCATAATTTCAAAGAAAATGTCCCAATGACGCCACGGTGACATTGAGGATTGCTCACACCAACTGACCACCACCTTAGAATCTCCCTTGATGTGAATGGGACCAGCACAGTGATCGCAGAAAACACAGAGCCCATTGTGGAGTCCACAATACCAAGAAGGCCGGCGAAGGAGACGACTGGTTCCCTAGAGAGTCACAAATAACTCCGCCAAATCCCACTAACCCAGGGTTGCTAAGAGAAGAACCATCAAAGTTTTAACTTCAAGACACCAGCCAACAGCGGGATCCACTCAAGAACAGCTAGGGGACTTTGAAGACATATAAAGCTGGGCAAGGCAACTCCAATTATCTCTGGTGGAAGATCCCGAGAAGGGGAAAAAGGCTTTCCTAGAGTGAAGTCATGTAGCAATATTTCCTTAAATAATTTCAGCGACTCTTTATTGGGATTCAAACTTGGCACTAAATCTCCTTTGATTTCGCTCTAACCAGAGACCCCAAGGAATTAAAATCGAGCATGCTGAGATCATCATTCTCCCAAGGCCGGGGACTGCGGTCTCTGCAAGCATCCGACAAGCTGCAGGAAGATCCGCAGGAAAGCAGAACTAGAACCCATTTCGGCTAAGAATCAACGTCCAAATCCCCAAGAGAAAGGACATAAGAGGAGAAAGTGGCTAACTGTTTCCTCGGCGACTTGGCAAAAAGGACAAATGGTGTCCATCCCAAGTTGGCCACGCTTCCTGAGATTGTCAACTATGAGAATTTTGTTGAGGCAGGCGCTCCACATGAAAAACTTTACTTTTGGGGGGGCGTAGACGCCAGGTGAAATCCACCATTGAGACAACTGGTTCCCTAGAGTGTCACGAATAACTCCGCCAAATCCTGCTCACCCAAGGTTGCCGAGAGAGGAGCCATCAAAGTTTAACTTAAGGACACCAACCGACGGTGGGGTCCACTCAAGAACAGCTGGGGGCTTTGAAGACGTATGGAACTGGGCAAGACAACTCCAATTGGAAGATCCCGAGAAGGGGGAAAAGGCTTTCGTAGAGTGGAGTCATGTAGCAATATTTCCTGAAATAATTTCAGCGACTCTTTCTTGGGATTCAAACTTGGCACTGAATCTCCTATGATTTCGCTCTAACCAAAACTCCAAGGAATGAAAACCAAGCATGCCGAGATCATCATTCTCCCAAGGTCGGGGACGGCGGTCCCTACAAGCATCCGACAGGCTACAGGAAGATCCGTAGGAATGCAGAACTAGAACCCCATTAAATTTGGGCCTACACTATCCCAAAATGACTAGCCACTTAGGAAACCTTTTCTCCAAACTAATAAATGCAAGATCTTTATACTCACTAATGTATGTGGGACTATCCTTTTAACACTCCCTTCACGTGTCGTTACGTGGATAATTTGAGTAGAGGCCCTCATGTGGTGGCACGTAGATAATTTGGGTGGATGCCCACATATGAGAACCTTGCTATGATATCATGTTAAATTTGGGTCGTAGGCCCTATCCCAAAATTACTAGCCACTTAGGAAACCTTTTTCTCCCAGCTAATAAATGCAAGATCTTTATACTCACTAATGTATGTGGGACTACCCTTTTAACAAACCCAATTCGACTGAGAATCGACGTCCAAATCCCCCAAAAGTAAGGACATAAGAGGAGCAGGTGGCAAACTGTTTCCTCGGTGACTTGGCAAAAAGGACAAATGCTGTCCACGCCAAGTTGGCCACACTTCCTGAGATTGTCAATTGTGAGAATTTTGTTGAGGCAGATGCTCCCCATGAAGAACTTTACTTTTGGGGGGGCGTTGAAAAGCCAAGTGAAACCCACCGCATTCCCAGACCTGTGAGTGAGCCATCCTCGAATTGCGAGATGTGCGGAGGATACCGGAAAAGAACCACTCCAGGCCACCAAATTTAACTTGTTAGATTTGCTAGCCTGAATTCTGGTCGGCTGAACGGCTTCCAAAAGGCGACTGGCTTCTAGAGCTTCCAAGTCAAATAGACCCTGGCAAGGGTGAATGTTCCGGCCCCCATTACTGGCGGCTTCAGCAACTGAAATCCTCCTCAGCTTGGATATTTTGAAGAGGTTTGGAAAAGAGTTCTGAAGATGCATATCGCCCGACTACCAATCTTCCCTGAAAAATAGATGATTTGGGGAGAAAATAGAAGAGAAAATTGATTTCAGGAAGAGAGGCAGCTTTGCTGCCTTGGAATCCCAGAAATTCATTTTCTCTTCTATTTTCTCCCCAAATCACCTATTTTTCATGGTATCAGAGCAATAACGCAAGTCTTGGGCAAGTTTCTTTGGATTTTGTGAATCTTCTCTTCATTTTTAGCAATATCCTTGAAGGTTTTTCCCACATTTCTGGACTGGTAGGGTAAAGTTTTCGTTTTTTTTCCTTTTTGTGCCTATCTTAGCCTATTGGCTAATGATTACTGCTTCTATTTGACTGAATGTTGGGATTTAGAAGTGTTTAATGATCCCAATTTGAGGAAATTTCTCAAATCTGCCTGCGTCGTCAACCTTATGCTTGCGTCACCATCCATATAGCCTACATCATCTTGATTTCTTGCAATTAGGTCATTCTTTCATTGATGTATGGTCTCAATTGCTGGAATTGATCACTATTGGTTCTAAATTGAATGAATTGGGTGTTGTATTGCCCTAATTGAATTCGGTGTGGGGCCCACTTGACTACGCAAATATTAAAATTTGGGGAAAGTGCTTTCCTTTGGTTAATTGACGCTCTAGTGTACTAAAGTGTGGTGTTTGGTGATATTTAATGGTTGATTCCAGCACACAGGTTGTTGTCCAAAGGACTACTGAGAACTCAGATGTGAAATTCTCTCAGTCTATTCAGAAAACTATGATCCAATTGAATGGATCGAATTATGTAAACTGGTCTAGATCAGTTTTGATGTATTTGAGGGCCAGAAGAATGGCAAAATATATAAATGATGATCCCCCGGTACCTATTACTGAAGATTAGGTGGCAGAAGATAATTTAGTAATGACCTGGTTGGTAAATAGTATGGAATCCAGATTTAGTAACCAGATTTTGAGTTGCAATACTGCTAAGGAAATGTGGAACACATTGGCTTCCATTTTGTCTCAAGAAAGTAATTTATCAAGGATCTATGAGTTATATGTGAAGTTCTTTAATATGAAGCGTGGAGGTAGATCAGTGACAGATTATTTCACTAAGATGAGGGGAGTACTACAGGAGATTAGTACATTCCATCCTTTTACTACGAATGTTGAAGCCATCCGTAAGAAAGAAAATCAGATTCAAGTAGCCCGGTTTTTGGATGGTTTGGGGCATGAGTACGATGTTATTAGAGCCCAATTGTTGGTTAATGAGGATGTGACCACTCTTGAGCAAGCTTTTAACAGAGTTCTTCGAGCTGAAAGTGCAATTGAAAATAAGAATGAGTCAGGTGGAACGCTCTCAAAAGCAGTTGCTCTTAACCTTCAATCTTCTACTAGTAAGCCCGGCGGTCAGTTTCATGGTGGTAATAATAGAGGTAGAGGTCGCTCTTACACAACCCATGGCCGTGGCCGAAATGGTGGGGGGATCGAAAATGTGTTTATTGTGGTAGGACTAATCATATTTCTGAGAAATGCTGGGACAAATTTGGTAAACCTACCTGGGCCAATTCTATAGTCACAGATAAGGATGCCTCACACACTGCATCGTATGAGGAAATTCAGCAGTTATTACAACGATTGGGTCAACTGACTGCTTCATCTACTACTTCTCATATTACCGAGACTCCTCCTCCTTCCTCAGCGAGTGCCACAATGGCTAGTACAGGTATGAATGCACTAAATGTGTCTCATTCCCCCTCTTTGATCATTGATTCAGGAGCCTCTACACACATGTCAGGTATACCCTCTCTATTTCAGTCCATTAGTCCATCTCATTCATATCGTCGAGTTACTTTAGCTGATGGGTCCACCTCTCCCATTCAGGGGGAGGGTATAGTTCGCACTACTCCACAAATATCCTTAGATTCTGTTTTATTTGTACCAAAGTTTCCAGTTAATCTCTTGTCTGTGAGTCATATAACTAAATCCTTAAACTGCTCAGTAACCTTTTATCCTACTTCTTGTGTTTTCCAGGACTTGCAGACGAAGAGGACGATTGATTCAGGACATGAGAAGGGAGGGTTCTACATGCTGGTTGATGTATCCATTTCTCGAATTGTAGCTCTCACTACTACAGATTCTTCTTACTTGTGTCATCTGCGCTTGGGACATCCCTCACCAGCTAAGTTGCGTCAGTCTTTTCCTTCTCTGTCGGCCAATATTTCGTTTGATTGCGAATCCTGTCAGTTGGGAAAGCATCGTCGCTCCAGTTTCCCAGTTAGTTCTAGTCAAAGCACCAAGTTGTTTGAATTAGTCCACTTTGATGTATGGGGTCCATGTCGGGTTCCTAGCCCATTTGGTTTTAAGTATTTTGTGTCGTTCATTGATGATTTTAGTAGAGTCACTTGGGTGTATCTCCAACGGGAGAAGTCCGAAGTATTTGATGTATTCCTCAATTTAACATGGTATCAGAGCGGATACTCATATGTGGGCCTACACCTAAACTATCTACTTTTAGAGCCACAAAAGATGGCCTACACCTAAAACTATCCACTTGTAGAGCCACACAAAAGAGGGCCTACACCTAAACTGCCTACTCCTAAATTATCCACTTGTAGATCCACAAAAAGAGGGTCTCCACGTGAGGGGGAGTGTTAAGGAATAGTCCCACATGGATTAGTGAGTACAAATATCTTGAGTTTATTAGTTGAGAAAGAGACTTCCTAAGGTGGCTAGTCATTTTCGGATAGGGCCCTAGACCCAATTTAACATTCCCAAAATCTAATAAACTGGCCATTATCCACATAATATCAGATTGGCGAGGAGAAAATCGAGATAAGGAGATAGAGAGTGTTAGGAATTAAACGCCCTAATTCCAAACTAGTGAGAACAATAACAATAATTGGGGAAGAAAGGAAAAACAAGCACGAAAACAAACAACAATATTTATACAGGTTCACCTCAAGGTGAGACTATGTCCTGTCTTTTGCCGCTGCAGTAATCCACTATGAAGATAAAATAATTTACAAGAGAAATCGCACACTTACAGGTGTCTCTCTAACCACTCGGGTTGCAACTCGAGATGCTCCTTGGATTAAGATCATTAAAACCCTAATAGCGACGCCCCTCAATTATAAAGAGAAAATTAGGGCAACCGTGATACAAGAGTAAAATTCCCAAACTGCCCTTAGTAACACAAATCAATATATCCGTCATCCAAGCATTGTTGAATCTGAAAGGGGGGGGCAACTTCCGAAGTGGGTATTGTTGGAAGATGGGCTCAAGCCCACAAGCTCAAGACAAGAAGCCCACACGTCAAAGGAGTGGCATATGTGTAAAATATTGTACTTTCCATAAAGATGGCATAGAGGTGTAAATATGTGTTCCTTTTATGTCTTTTGTTTTATCAAGTTGTAGCCCTAAGGACATTGTAAAACTATAAATAAATGCATTGGCTAAGAGGTAAAGCATTTGAAGCCCTCTCCTCTTCTTCCACAAATCTGTCCAGCCTTCCTCTTTCTTATTTAACGCAAACCCTTCTTCCCTTAATCCAAACTCTCTCCTTCTACGTTCTTCTTCTTCTCCTCTCCTTTCACTCTTCTTCTTCCTCGTTGATCAAAAGTTCTTCTCATGAGATCCTAAATTCTACATGGTATCAGAGCAAGGAGTTTAGGATCTCATTTGATGAAGTAGTTATGAAATCTGTCCAAGAAGTTGGTAAAAGGAATTCAGCCATGAAGAGATAAGTTAATTCTCTTCTTCTTTATGTATTTTCTTCTTCTTATTTACATACTCCTTTACGTTTTTTTTTCTTCTTCTTGAACTTTGAATCACATCAAGTCAAGATAATCTTCATATGTTGAAGATTTATTTTTATGACTAAAATGATGTCATAATCTTGATCTTCTTGTAGATCAATTACAAGTTTGACCAAGATCAGTTGCTACTTGTGTCTTATCAAGATTGATGTTTTGAGATTCAGTTACCTTTATGTAACTTGGATCAATTTTATTTGAGGTGGAATTCCAGCACATGTTGTTGTAAATTCTCCCACTTGATGTTGCTCATGGGATTGTTGGATGACCATTATATGTTTGATGAAATTCCAACACGCACTTATCCCTATTATTTTTGTTGCTCTTGAACTTCAACAATTGCATTTGTTTTACATTGAAGTATTCCCACGGCTGAAGATAAATTTGTTTCCGAGTGTCTTGATTTGCCTCTAAGTTTTCTCTAAATATTTTTTGCTCTCAGTTTGTGTTGGAGTTTGGATTACGGCCTAAGCGGTTGCATCTACCTTCTCCTCTTTGTTTTTCCTTAAAGAATATAAGAGGAATCGAGTGATGGCTGGATCTTATTCACACTTGCCAAAAGCACAAATTTGTTGATAATTTGGTGTTTACTCTCGTGAAGAAATTCTTTTCTCCTTTTTCCTCTATTGTTGGTGACTGATTTGGTCCACAGGTTCTTCAAATTACATTTGAGTAATTGTTATTTGAAGAAGGCCCCTGCCCTTGACCTTCACATTTACTTTGCCTCATCATGGAGAGTGGACACACCAGTAATAAGAGTGACATACTCCGCATTACTACAATTCCACTAAGAGGTCTCTCCAATTACCTTAGCTGGTCACAATCGGTACGGAGGGTTCTCATTACTCGTGACCTTCTAAGTCATGTTATCAAAATCCCTCCTCCAATTAATGAAGAAGATGAAGTCTACCACAAGTGGGTTAAAAATGATAACATGGTTATCAGTTAGCTCATCAATAGCATGGAAGAGCATGTAGCTAACAATGTGGTCCACTTGAAAACAGCCAAGGACATTTAGGACACTTGTGCTAAGCTCTACTCGAGTACTGCATCCTTACAAAGAGTATACGATGTCTTACAAAGTATGTTGCATACTAAACACGGAGATAACATTCATGAGTTTTTGGCCCGGTTTCGGGGCCTTCTCCAAGAATGGAAAATAGCTCAGCCATACTCCATTAACATTGTTGTTCAAGAACAACAACGAGAGGCCTTGGCAGCAGCTATTTGCTTGTCAAATATTAAGCCTTACCTTGAGGTTGCAAAGATCCAGCTTTTAAGTTCCTCCGCTCTTCCATCATTCGATGACATCAGTGCTACGTTACTACGGATCCCAGATCCATCCCCTCCTTCTCCTATTAATGCTCCATCAGCTATGTTCTCTGGCAATCGGGGTACATCATCCTCATACTGAGGACAGGGCAGAAATATGAGAGGGCACAGAACTATGAGGGGGGCAGAAAATATTGAACAGATCCGGATAATTCCCGTACTGAGCCTCGACTTTGCACTTACTGTAGTGGTTAGAACCAACTTGTGGAAACATAATGGAAACTTCATTACCAACCTGATTGGGCCACGGCTAACCCAGTCTCTGTTAATGTTGAGAAACATGAAGAAAAGGCTGACTCCCATTCCGAAAATGTGACTCTCACTGTTGAAGACTATGTTGCATTTCAGAAGATGAAGTCCTTAATGGAATCCTTCATTCCTCCATTATCTACTGACACTACCACTATTGCCTCTGGTATGCTTTCTTCTTCTTCATTTTCTTCCTCTTAGATCATCGACTCTGGGGCCTCTGAACATCTGTCAGGTAACAAACACTTGTTTCAGTCATTATATCCTTGTCTTCCTCAAAAATTCGGTACTATTACTAATGGTACCCAAACCAAGGTCCTTGGCAAAGATTCCTTCTCTCTTACCTTGTCTATTCCTCTTCAAGATGTTTTGTTTGTTCCTCAATTTCCTTTAAATTTGTTTTCTGTTAGTCAATTAATAAAACAGTTGAATAGCTCTATCACCTTTTCACCGTCTTCTTGTATATTTCAGGATCTCACTACGAAGCGGGGGATTGGTAGTGGCCATGAAAAGGGGGATTTGTACTACTTCAATCTTCCACCATTAGTTGCCCTATCGTCCACTACATCCGAGGCCCAACTTTGGCACAACCGGCTTGGTCATCCATCTACCTCTTCACTTCATTCTTTGCTTCTGTCTTTAAAAGTACTTTTCTACTTTCAGTTGTGAGGTTTGTCAATTAAGTAAACACATTAAGAGTACATATTCTCCTCGTCTTACTACTACAAGTACTGCTCCTTTTGAGTTAATACATTCTGATGTATGGGGACTTTTATGTGTCTCAAATATTTCTCAATTTAAATATTTTTTCACTTTTGTTGATGATTTTACCCGAGTGACTTGGTTATATTTATTTAAAGAATGTTCAAAAATTCTTCCTCTGTTTAAAAATTTCCATGCTATGGTATAGGCACAATTTGGGAAGAAAATTCAAATCCTTAGGTCTGATAATGCTAAGGAATATTTGTCTAATGAATTCAAATCATTTTGTGAGGGTAATGGGCTTATCCATCAAACATCTTGTGGCTATACCCCTCAACAAAATGGTGTTGCTGAAAGGAAGAATAGTCACCTTCTTGAAGTTGTCGGGGCCTCCTCTACTTCATGAAGGTACCCTATTTTTATTGGCCTCATGTTATACTTACGGCATGCTTTCTTATTAATAGGTTACCTTCATCGGTTCTTCATAATAAAACTCCTTACTCTATTTTATTTCATGGTGAAGATCCGTTTTCTCTTCCTCTTAAAGTGTTTGGATGTACATGTTTTGTTCATGTTACTTCCCCACAAAAAAATAAACTTGATCCTCGGTCTATGAGGTGTATTTTTTTGGGGTAGTCTCGCACCCAAAAAGGTTATGTCTGTTACAATCCTACCCTTCGGAGGATGCTTGTTTCTCGGGATGTGACTTTCTTTGAGGACACCTCCTTCTACTCCTCCCATGATGCTCTTCCAAGATGGACATTTCCTTCTACCACTCCGTGTCTGCTTGTGCCTTTCAATGTTGATATTAATCCACCCCCTGACGCACCGGCCATACCTTCATCTGTGGATTTGTCGGATCCACTAGAGGTAAGTCCTTCTCCTCCTATGTTTGGGCCTGAATTTGATACTAGGCCTATTGCTTTAAGAAAACAATGTCGTTCCTATACTACTTTGCATCCTATCTCAAATTTTATGTCTCACCATCGCTTGTCTTCGGACTGTTTTCAGTTCCTTGCTTCTCTTTCTTCTACTTCCATTCCACAGTCGTATCAGGAGGCCCTGAAGCATCTAGGACGGAAGGCGGTTATGGATGAAGAAATGCACGCCTTATATGAAAATCAAACATGGTCTTAGCATCACTCCCGAAAGGTAAAAGACCGGTTGGTTGTCAATGGGTGTTTTCGGTGAAACATAACCCGGATGGATCGGTTGCTCATCTTAAAGTTCGACATGTTGCTAAAGGTTATACTCAGTGCTATGGGATAGATTATAAGGAGACCTCTCTTATTGCCAAATTGAATTTGGTACATCTTATCTATTGTTGCTAACTCATCATGGCCTGTATATCAATTGGATGTCAAAAACGCCTTTTTAAATGGTGATATACGTGAGAAAATTTATATGGTTCAACCACCTGGTTATGTGGTCGAGGGGGAGTCGGTATGCCAGTTAAAAAAATCTTTATATGGGCTTAAACAGTCCCCTCGGGCTTGGTTTGATAAATTTAGTCAAACACTTCTACAGTTTATTTTCATCGGTGCTCGGTCGATCAATCAGTATATTTTAAAGATATTGTCAAAGGGAAAATATTATTGGTTGTATATGTTGATGATATTATCTTAACCAGTGATAATGCTCAGAGCATACAAAAGGTGAAGAATATGATATGTGAAGAATTCAAGACTAAGATCTGGGTATGCTTAAATATTTTTTGGATATAGAAGTTCTTCCATCCAAGCATGGGATAATATTGTCTCAGCAGAAATATATCTTGGATCTCCTTGAAGAAGCGGGAATGAAGGGTTGTCGACCAGTTGACACTCCTATGGATACAAATGTAAAATTGTGTGCCACGACTGGAGAAGATATTGATATTGGCAAATATCAAAGACTTGTGGGAAAATTGGTCTATCTCACGGTAACTAGGCCGGACATATCATATGTTGTAAGTGTGGTGAGTCAATTCATGCACAAACCACAAATTACTCACTGGCAAGCCTTAGAGAGAATATTACAATACCTAAAAGGAGCTCTGGGAAGAGGATTGTTGTATAAGAAACATGGTCACTTCAACATAGAAGGCTTATCAGATGCAGATTGGGCTGGATCACCTAATGATAGAAAATCTACATCGGGATATTGTACTCTTGTTGGAGGGAACTTGGTTACATGGAAAAGTAAGAAGCAAAATGTGGTTGCAAGATTTAGCGCCGAAGCAGAATACATAGCAATGACCCATACAATTAGTGAACTCTTATGGATTAGGACCCTTCTTACCGAATTAAGATTTTATAGAAGAGGTTCCATGGGTCTACATTGTGATAACCAAACGGCCATTCATATTACTTCAAATTCAGTCTTCCATGAAAGAACTAAATATATTGAGGTGAACTGTCACTTTATACGGAAGAAGTTTCAAGTAGGAATAATCTCCCTCAAACATGTTTCATCTCAAGACCAAGTACCTGATATTCTCACTAAACCCGTTACATCTAAAATCCTATCTTTTATATGTGGCAAGCTGGGTACTTATGATGTATTTTCTCCTCCAGCTTGAGGGGGAGTGTCGGAAGATGGGCTCAAGCCCACAAGCTCAAGACAAGAAGCCCACACGTCAAAAGAGTGGCATGTGTATAATATGGTACTTTCCATAAAGATGGCATAGAGGTGTAAATATGTGTTCCTTTTATGTCTTTTGTTTTATCAAGTTGTAGCCCTAAGGACATTGTAAAACTATAAATAAATGCATTGGCTAAGAGGTAGAGCATTTGAAGCCCTCTCCTCTTCTTACAAAAATCCGTCCAGCCTTCCTCTTTCTTATTTGACACAAACCCTTCTTCCCTTAATCCAAACTCTCTCCTTCTACGTTCTTCTTCTTCTCCTCCCCTTTCTCTCTTCTTCTTCTTCTTCGTTGATCTAAAGTTCTTCTCATGGGATCCAAAATTCCATAGGTATCAACCATAATCGGCCAATGATCAGAAACGACCCGATTGAGAACTTTGCCAGTGACATTGTTGTATAGTTGGAGCTAGTCATTATTGGCTAAAAAGCGGTCAAGTTTGGAGAGGACGGGGGCTGTCTACTATTTGACCAAGTGAGGTCTTTCCAGAAAGGGCAATCTCGCCTAGGTCCCAGCATCCAATGAAGTTTGCAAATAGCCTCATGGAGGTTGTGATTCTCTAGGAGGGCGGGGATTTCTCATGGCAGAAGCGGGTCACATTGAAGTCTCCCACAAGCATCAGAGGTATAAACCACATCTGACAAGTCCTCAAGAGGTCATCTCAGAAGAGATATCGCTCATGGTGTTTGATAGGGCCATAAACACCCACTAGGCACCAAATGTTCCCTGAACATGTCTCTCGGCTTGATTCCAAAGGAGTAAGTGCCATAGCAACGATCGAGCACCTTAATGGTACTAGTGTTCCACACTAGTAGAATGCCACCAGCCAATCCAACCGCATCCACATAAACCCAACCAGGCTCCTTAAGGGGCCACAATTCGCGGATATAGTTAAGGGGAAGAGAAGTCGCCTTGGTTTCTTGAAGAATAGCTACATTTGCCTAGGTAAAGGCCAGGAGGTCCCAAATGGAGGCTCGGTGACACAAGGATCCAATTCCACAAGCATTCCAAGAGAGAATAATCATTGATCATTTTTCTTCTTCTTGGACTTCTTAGACGGGTAGTTATTTCCCCAGAGAGGCTCTGTGAAGACGGTGCCCATCACCTTGGCAAGTTCCAATATCTGGGCCCAGGTGTCTGGGTCGTATTTATGTTGTTCTGTCTGGAGAGCAGCCACAAAATTATGAGCTCTTTCACCTGGCTCTGGAAAGATGAAGCCTCTTGTCTCTGGATTGCGGGGGTATTTAGTAGCATTGGGTCCTCCCTGGAGAAGCTGTCTCTGCTGGCCTCTATTTCGGTGTTGGTAGGTGGCAAGGGGCGGATGAGAAAGATTTTGTGTGCGATTACGGGAAGCACGCTCACTGGTTCCTGAATCTGCGTCAGAGAGGTAGTTTTCGGAGTGAGGATTTCTTGGAGGTGAGGGAGGGGGAGAGTCCATTATCCGGGGTGGTAGCTTGAGGGGTGTGAGGACTGCGGGGGTGATTTAAAGGAGGGCCCGCGGGTGACTTTCGGGGGGGGGGGGGGGGGGGGGGGGGGGGGTGGGGGGGGGGGGGGGGATGGGGTGCAGTTATTTCTGGGGATAAGGCAAGAGGGTGGGTGGCAACTGTAGGTATCTGGGGGTTGGGATATATTCTGACTAGGATATTTTCTATAGTGGCTTGAGATGAGCAGAGCTGGCAGGCTAGTGGGAGGGAGTTTCAAGGGGGCAGCTGGAATAGCATCAGTGCCAGCTGCATGACTGTCTGGGTGAAGGAATATCTGCTGAGGAGAGATGGAGACCAGGGTTGCTCTCAATGGACGGACAGGACAGGCTGTGAAGAATCTCGAGGTTCAGCTATAGGGCTCGAGGTCACACTTCTGAAGTCTTCCATGTCCGCCAAATCAATGCAGATCCAGAATTGGGCATTATCCACCATAATGCATCGGAAGTAATGTCCTTCACAAGGACGTAGAGGATTGATGAGAATCCAGGCCTCATCAAGGCAGTGCCAAATCTCAATAAAAGGGTCCAGAGCAATTATGGAGCCAAACTCTGAGATGATGCGACGGCTCGGTGATGATAATGATGGACGATGCAGAACAAGAGCATGGCATTGCGGAACGAGAGCGTAGCGTTGCGAGGTGATGTGAAGCAGAACGACGCGGAACGAGGTGATATGAAACGAGACGATGAGGAATGAGGCAATGCGACGCAAGTGTGCGATGCGGAGCGACGAGGTGCGAAATGCTGTGACACGAAACTTAAAATCCCAGGGACCCACTCTGAAGCACTCCCTTCTTCCCTGTCTCGCCCCGAACAATCCAGAACCCCCTTCTCAGCTGCAGGTCCACCCAAAAACTCAGCTGACGAAACAGAATGGCAAACAATAGTGAGCCGCACATCAAGGCGACCGATCAGAGTGGAAAATCCGGAAAAATTCCACTTCAGGAACAGATCTGGGTCTATTTATCTCTTGAGGAAGAGAGATCGAAAGGGTACCTCTCTGCAAATCATCTCCCAAGCAGGGGTGAAGCGATCGTTTATCTCAATCCCGATTGAAGTCGTAGAAGCTTTCAGCTTCATCCTAGAAAAAGTATGGGAAGGGAAGATCGGGAGAAGCTTCGAAAGATCGCTTTTCACCCGGGAGCTAGAGTTCCAGATCAACCTTTAGTTTCACGGAGGGAAACTGGAATGGTCGATCACCCAAAGACGAGCGAATAAAATCATGGGGATGATCTTTATTCAGTGCAACCCAAGCTCAGGCTTAGGATGGAAGCAGCTTCAATCCACACTACAACATTTATCTCAACCACAAGCCTACAAAAAAAAACCCCAATTTCAATCGCTCAAAACCAACCAGACTATTGTCAAACCCCGCCGTCCCTCAAGAAAAATATGAAATTCCAAGAAGCTATTGGGGGGAAAAGCTCTGCAATAACCCCCACACCTATCCCCTCTTATCTTCCGAAAAATCCATCCCCCCTCCTGGCTCCCAAAAACTCTGCTTCCAAAATCCCCAAAACCCACCCACTCAGAAAACCCAGAAGAAAATATCCGCCCCCCCCCCCCCCCCCCCCCTGAAAGCCTCTTCCCTCGAGAATCTTTTCTCTCTGATCCTCCCCAAACAAATTCTGAAAGAAGGCACGAAGAAACTACTATCAGCTTCTTTTGCTACAGTAGTGAATGAATACAACTCACCCGAGTTGATCAAAGCCTGGTTCGAAAACAAAGACTACCTACGATGGCCAGTGAAGATTGCTCACATACAAAACAATTTCTAGCAAATAGCCTTCGGCTCTATCGAAGACAGAGAAGCTTTCCGCAGAGAAAAAAATGCAAAAAAACTCCCCAATAATAGATGTGTGGCCATGGGTATCTGATCTGTACTGGGTAGGACAGAAAGTTACTGCGCGCAGCGTTCCGACAGAACTCCGATGTAGGCACACATTTGGAGAGCTTGGCCAGTATTTTTGGAGAGCTCATCTAGGCAGACGATGATCCGCAGGAACTCCTCTGGGAAAATTTCTACATCAGGCCAAACTCCCCGGTAAGTGGATCTAAATTCATCGAAATTTCTTCTGGTACGCTCTCTGCTTGGGTCATATTGAAATTTGGTGAATTTCGCTGTCTCCCACCCTCCATAGCCGATACCTTGCGAGTTATGGAATCGCGCCTGACTCAGTCCAATGTTAACCCACCAAATGCCGAGCTAAACCAGGTCCGATCTGAAACTTGGTCATGGTCTGAGCCAGCCACCCCAACTCACCTGCAGGCCAACCCGGGAACCGTCATCAAAACCTTCTCGAATGGAAATTTGAATTTCAAAACCCCTGACACCCACCCTGTCAATGCCTCCATCTCTTCACTGACAACCATCAGTCCTGAGAACCACCCAGTTCACGCTACCCCCTTATTTTTTTGAAAAGGATGTGTATATATATAAACAAGAGAATTACAGAAATTACAAAGAGAAGAGCATGTCCCTGACAACCATGGATTGTAGGGTAGCTCTGTTTTTAGCAAGCGCATCGGCTGCCGAATTTGCGGATCTCGGAATGTGAGACCAAATACAAGATAATAAAGAACAACTTTCAATAATCTCCCAAAAAATGTCCCAATGATGCCATGGGGGAGGGGATGCACGCTCGCACCAACCAATGACCACCTTTGAATCCCCTTACGATATGGAGAGGGCCGGAGCACTTATTTCAAAAAACTCGAAGCCCATTGAGGAGGCCGTGAAGCTCTGCCGAGGTACAGTCTGAGATACCTAGAGGGCCGGCATATAAATAAAGTTGGTTACCTAGGTGATCCGAGATAACCCCGTCGAACCCTGAGAGTCCAGGGTTACCAAAAGAAGAACCAACAAAGTTCAACTTAAGGTAACCAGGATCAGGAGGGGTCCATTCCTGCATAATCTGGGCATTTTTCTTCAAGTGCAGCCTAGCCAAATTAAACTAGTTATCACGGACAGGAATTCCCACAAATGAGGAGAAAGACTTCTTTGTCAGGAGCCAGGAGGAAATATGCCCAACCACTCAATCCGCCACCCGATCTGCAGATTCGATTTTTCCTTCAAACCTTCTGCGATTGCGCTCATTCTATAAACCCCACGGTATAAAGCTAGCACAAGCCGATAGCATCACCTTGCCGAAACCAGGAAGGGACATACCAAGTAGAGATTTACTGAATGACATCAAATCGGCCGCCATACAGAATTGAATCTCCATCCTGCTGAGAATGGATGTCCACACCTTCCAAGAGAAGATGCATAGAAGCAAAATGTGACTAGTGGACTCAGCTTCGGTATTGCAGAGAGGGCATAAGGGATCTACTAAGGGGTGACCTCCTCTTCTAAGCACGTCAGCCGAGAGAATCTTGCCGAGGCAAGCACTCCACATAAAGAATCTAATCTTTGGAGGAGCACAAAGACGCCAAACAAAGGAGACCGCGTGATTCTGTTGAGAAGTATTCCAACCATTGATGAAACTGAAGACAGATGATACTGAGAAGATGCCTTTTTTCTCTGGCCACCAAACAAGCTTATCTGCCACCAAAGGACGAATTTTTATAGTAGATACTGAATCCATCAATCGGCTGGCTTCTAAAGCCTCAGAATCCGAGAGTCCTCTTCTAGGATGGAGGTTCATACCACCCTCCTCGAAAGCATCGGCAACTAATATATTCTTATGAGTGGATATGAGAAACAAACTTCTGAAGGCAATCTGTAGCGGCTCCCGCCCCAACCATAAATCATCCCAAAATTTGAGAGACCTACCATTTCCAACATAGAATCTGCAGGCAAATGAAAATTTTGGCACAATTTTTTTTCACGCTACCTCCTTATCCCCTCACAACCCCTGAAAAATCACTCTGGATAAACCCTCTAATACTCTTCCCCCTCTGTGCCAGCTCACCATCATAGACCCCCGCGTACCTAGAGTCAAACACACTCTGCCTTCCCACACCAAATATCCCCACGTCATCTGAAAATCTCGGGCATTTCAACACCTCCCGTCCCTGGAGCCGAGAACCCTTTTGACCTCTCCTATCACTCAACTGCCGCCCCCCACATCCCCCAAAATAAACACCCCTTCCCAAGAATCTACACCCCCCCCCCCCCCCCCCCCCCCCCCCTCCCAAATCAAATCCTCCTCTCTTGGAAATCTACCTCGGATCTTTCCAACGTCTGCATCCGTGTCAGTCCTCTCAGGATACTGACACAAATCACCCCGCCCCCGATTTCCCCAATCTCCCCCCAGGAAACCGAGCCCTCAATCCCAACTCCCTAAATCCCCCAAAACCATGTTGCCTACCCCGGATAGTTCCCCTGTCCTCCATAGTACAAATCCCCTCTGGCCGCTCAGCTCCTCCCAAACAAATGATGCCTCCACACCACCCCCCCCCCCCCCCCCCCGGATTAATTCATCTCCACCTGACCTCAATCCTTCCTCCACGGTCCTCTCCTTTGGCTTCAATGGATCCCAACTCTGGAAAACCCACAGAAAACACCATCAACCCCTTCCCCATCACATACTCCCGACGCAAGGCCAAACTGAGGAAACCACCCTCAACTATTACCAAAACTTACTCCCGGAAAAAATTCTGCAACAAAAACCAGGACCCCGTTCCAGAACCCATTAACCCAAGTCAGGACCTGGCCTCTACCCCATCCCCCCCATGATCAGAATACCTCAAAGACTACCCCCATCTCACTCAAAAAGAATGATGTGAAAATATGCAAAAATGGATTATGGCACATCGGCTCGAGAAGATGATGGAGCTGTGTTGGGACTTCTCCCAATATTACAATGGCCTCTTTTGTTATTCAAATGAGGATATTCGCAGAATTTCTTGGCCATGATCGTCTTCTCCTGGAATGTTCGAGGAATCAACTCGCCCTCTAACTGAGACTCTATCAAAGCAGTACTTTCTGAATGTAAACCCGATATAGTGATACTCACAAAAACAAAGCTGCAACATTTTGATATCTCTGTAGCATGTAGTCTGTGGTTTAACTCGGATCCTGAATGGGCGATGATTGATGCGATTGGGCATTCTGGTGGAACCCTTATCATTTGGAACCCGAATTCGGTTGAGGCCATATCCGCGGATATTGGTAGATTTTCTTTATGCATTCGCTTCCGCGACAGATCCTGAGGTTCTGTATGGGCCCTTGCGGGCATATATGGACCTTCAGGCAATGCTGACCGCTCTATCTTCTGGGACGAAATGAAAGTCCAACAATGGAACGTTCCTTGGCTATTGGCTGGAGATTTCAATGTTACCCTCCATTGCTCCGATAAAAGCCCCCCGTCTAAAAGAATCACATCCACCAAGGGAGCTTTCTCGGACTTGATCAGCTGTTTAGAGCTTATTGAATCCCCCTGGCTGGAAAGAAATATACTTAGACTAATGGTCAAACTCCCCCTATCCTCTCCAAATTAGACCGTTTTTTGGTTAATAATGACTGGTTGCTCCTCTTCCCCCATACTGCAGGCCAGGTCCTCAATAAAATAGGATCTGACCACTGGCCTATCCTCCTAAATACACACCCTCCAAATGGGGTTCTCCCCCATTCCGCTTCGAAAATTCTTGGCTCTTGGAGAAGTCTTTTCGCCCTTCCTTGCAGAAATGGTGCGAAAATCTTCCCCATCACTCAAATCCTGGGTGGGCGCTCCACATTAAACTTAGAGCTCTCAAATCAGTCATCAAAACCTGGGCTTGTGATCTTAAAGCTACTGCTATATCAAAAAAAACCTCCATCCATCTTAGACTCTTTGAGCTAGATCTCCTGGAAGAGCAAAGGCCTCTCTCCCCTGCTGAAATCGCCGACAGAAACAGCCAGAATTATGATCTCTCTAAAATCCTTACAAGTGAAACCACTCACTGGAAACAACGGGCCAGATTCCGCTGGCTATCTGAAGGGGATGGAAACACAAAAAAATTTCATGCTATTGCCTTTGGTCGAAAGAGAAATAACCATATATCCTCTCTTCTAATCAATGGTGAGGAATGTACGGATAGTGTCTCTATTGCTAACGAGTTAGTCAAGTTTTTTTCATGTCTGTATTCAAAAGAAAATTTCAACTGGCCTATCCTAGACCAGATTGATTTTCGTAAGATCTCTGCTTCTGAGGCTATGCATTTGGAAAGACCTTTCTCCCATGAAGAAATTAAGGCAGCAATTCTTGAAATGCCTAGAGATAGGGCCCCTGGCCCGGATGGCTACAATGGTGATTTCTACCAACAATCTTGGGACGTGATCAGAGATGGTGCACAATTTTGTAAACAACTTTCATCAAGTTGGTATCACATATAAATCCATTGGAGCCTCCTTCATTGCCCTTATCCCCAAAAAATCTACCTCTGTCTTAACCAAAGATTATAGGCCCATAAGCCTCACGACAAGCTCCTACAAAATCCTTGCCCGCCTCTTAGCCAAACGATTCAAGTCTGTCCTCCCAAAAATCATCAGTGCCTGCCAGAGTGGCTTTATTGCTGGTAGGAACAACCTGGATTCGTCAATGGCCGCCCATGAAATCCTCCACTCCTTCAAAAAATCCAATAAACCAAGAGTTGTTATTAAGATTGATTTTGAAAAAGCCTTTGACAGAGTCAATTGGAAGCTAGTCGACCACTTCCTTGATAAGATGAGTTTCTCCACTCGATGGAGATTCTGGATGAGAAGTTGTATCTCTAATGTATCCTATTTTGTTCTAGTAAATGGCAAACCCTGTGGTTATTTTAAGGCTTCCAGGAGAATTAGGCAGGGGGACCCTCTTTCCCCCTTTCTATTCACTCTCATTGGAGAACAATTAGCCTCCATGGTCCGTCTAGCAAAAATGTCAGGATGGCTTAATCCTATTTCTTCTGACCCTGCCCTAGATATTAGCCTCCTCCAATATGCGGATGATACTATTCTCTTCTGTGATGGCTCCCTCTCCCAAATTCATAATTTGAGCGCCCTTTTGAGCTTATTCAAAATCTCTTCAGGGCAAAAACTTAGCTTGGAGAAATACTCTATTTCCGGTTACAACATTGAACCTGGATTACTCAGCTCCATGGCAAACTATCTTGACTGCAACATAGAATCTTCTATTGGATCCTATCTGGGACTGCCTTTGACTCCCCGTCTCCCCTCTAAAGCTTCCTAGCACCCTGTCATTGAGCGTCTAGAAGGGCGTCTCGCCACCTGGCGGGGAAGATTTTTATCTAAAGCAGGCAAGTTAGTTCTAATCAAATCATGTCTGCAGGGAATTCCCACCTATTTTTTTGTCTATGTTTCACTACCCTGCATCTATCGAAATAGAATTGATACTCTAAAAAGGCACTTCCTTTGGGGTGGCCCGAATGGAGAAAGAAAATATCATCAATCAAATGGGAGGAAGTGTGCAAACCAAAAATGTTGGGTGGATTGGGAATTCAGAGCATCAACGACACTAACTATGTTCTTCTCCTTAAGTGGATATGGAAATTTAATATGCAACCGAATTTGATTTGGAGAGCCTTTGTTGCAGAAAAAACAAATATTCAATCTAGATGGTGGACAGAAGGAGGGAAATTCTCTTCTCTCTCACCAGTCTGGAGAAAAATCGTACGGCTCCTTCCCAATTTAAAGGTCGCTGCAAAATGTTATATTGGAAATGGAGGATCAACCAAGTTTTGGAATGACTAGTGGATTGGCCAGTCTCCACTTAGCATTAGCTTTCCAAAAATATCTGGCCTCGCATGTAACTCGTAGGCTCTCATTTCTGACATCTAGTCAGAAAATGGGGATTGGAACTTAAATCTCAGAAGACATCTCGCTAACCCAGAAGCTCTCCGTGCATTCGAACTCCTTCATCTCCTCCCAATCAAACAGTCGAGCACATCAAGTAACACTCTAATCTGGACTCCCTGTCCAAAAGGTACCTTCTCCACATCCTCCACCTACAAATTCCTAAACCACTCATCCTCAAATCTCCCAAAGCACCCTGTTGCCTATGTTTGGGACCTCCTTGCACCCCCCACGTACCAAATTCTTCATATGGTCTACTTGTAGGAACAAAATCCTTACCTCTGATTCCTTAAGCCGTAGGGGCACCCCTATCATAGACCCTCTCTGCCCTTTCTATAGTAATACCCCAGAAATGGCAACCCATATTCTTCTTTCTTGCCAATTCACCCACCTAGTCTGGTCAACCCTTCTAAACAAAATTGGTCTCCAATACTGTGCATCCGGGAACCTAACCGACACCATCCTATTACTCATTAACTCAAATCTCCCAAAGCTAGGTAAAATGCTAATATCTTGTTGTGTGGGTCATATTATCTGGGCACTATGGAAAGAGCAAAATAAGAGAAAATTCAATCTCAAAACCTCCTCTGTTGAAGCTATGACTGAGAAAATCTCTAACCAAGTTTCAGTATGGCTATTAAATAAAAAAGAATTCAGCAACCTTGGTGGATCAAACTTCAGAAGTAACTGGAAATCTATTGCTGGCCTATCTCTACCCCCTCGCCATCCTACTATGGCAATTTGGGCCCCTCCTCCGCCCGGGTTCTTGAAACTCAATTTTGATGGAAGTGCTCTTGGCTTCCCCGGGTTCAGTGGAGTCATCCATGATGAAAAGGGTGATCTCCTCTTCTCCTATGTTGGCCCCCTTAGTATCTCATACTCTACTACAGCAAAGCTCTCGGCCCTCCTACACGGATTCCAAATCTTCTCTAGCAACCTCTCTGGTCCCCTTTGTATTGAAGGCGATTCTAAAGTGGTCATCAACTAGTGTGCAAACCACGGGCATCCCCCATGGCGTCACTGGGATATATTCAAAGACATGTAATTTGTTTTCTCCTTTAAATTGTACGTGGAGTCACATTCCACGATCTGTAATCACTGGGCAGATTTTCAAGCTAAGGTGGGCATTTCTCTCCAACACTTTGTTGTGGAATCATGCCTCCGACATTAGGTTTGTATTCTTTTCTCTGTTTTTAATATATGCACCTTTTTATCAAAAAAAAAAACTCTGAGATCATGCTCGTGAAAACCTGTTTGTGCTATAATTTCGTAGGGAGGCCGGTGACTGTAGCCATTGCCCGAATTGACTAGAAGGAGTCGAGGGGAGCCATTCTGATAACCCAGTGATGCCCAAGGGGAAGTGGGGTGTGAGAGCAAGGGCCACAGAAGACTCTTGCTGGGTTCCAAAATGGACAAGCCTGAATTGGGGGCTGAGGTAGGAAATTCTGGGTGTATAGGGGAGGTGAAGCTCTTCGGCCAGCCATTGAAGGATGTTGGATTTGACAATACCGAGGGGTGTGCGGACTAGGATAGAGCGGGTCAAGGATTGTCACCCTTCGTGGAGTAAGTTGGGAGGGATTTGGATGGTTTTAGAAGTTTTTGGGTGAAGGTGTGATGGGACATGGTGGCCTGAAAAAAGGTTATGCGGGGTTTATGCAGGGTTGAAATGGGGGGTTGATTGGTAGGAGGGGTGGGCTCTAGTTGGGCTCGAAAAAAAGGGGGGGAGGCTCGAATGGCGTCTCTAGAGCTGGGTGCTCCCCCTACCGGAGTCGGCGCCGGAGAGAAGCTCTGGAGGGCTTCTACAAACTCCTACCAGCCGAATCCTGAGTTAGTAGCCTCGAGAATATATATTCTGGCGAGCACTGTTGACTCTTCTTCCTCGGTAGGAGCTCATCATCGAGAAGAAAATTGAATCTTGTGTCCAAAGTTCACGAGTTTGATTGGCTTCGTTTGTGACTCTTTGGAATTGAAGAACAAAGCTTGAGATGGCTTCCACTAGAACGCAGATGAAGGACATCTTTGATCCAACAGCAGAGGAGATGCGAATCACCTGGCCAGAGCTCCGGGCAACTTTCTCCACTATAACTTTGTTCTTTCCATAGCTGAAATGGAAAGGATGATTTCTCCTCTTTCATCAGGAGATCGTCTTCTAGTTGGCGTCGAAACATTCTGTCAGAGGTTCAGGCGTCTCGTCGGAGGGAAGCTCTGAGAAATCCGAGCATTTGGAGTGATTTCATCCGAGACAGGAGGTTGTAGTTCTTCCGTGTCTGCTCAGCAAGACCCCGTCATGCCATCGATTGGTGTCAGAGAAGGTGACTGTGGCCTTGCCGGAAGTCCGGCGTCGTGGGTTCCGGTCGCCGACCGTGGGGATAGTGACCGGTGAAGGGTCATGAGAGTTTGGGTTCGCACTTGCACTCGGGCGCGCAGAGGCTCATTTCGAAATTTTTTGAGTTGCTGCTTAATATTCTTGAGAATGACCAAATGATACTTGAAATCTGAACTGATTCTTCTCCATAGAAAACGCTTCTTCATCTTATCCAACTATCGGCAAACAGAGGCAGGCAAGGCAGAAAAGATAAATAATAATTTCGAACGCCAACAACACTTGATTTTAGAAGGGTGAGCTTTCCTGCCTTGCTAAGTAAACGCCCCTTCTAGGTGGCGAGGCACATCTCAATCTTTTCAATTACTAGGGGTCCAGAGTTCTTTGCGAATGCGCAACGAGAACAGGGGAAGGCTGACGTAAGAACAAGGGGTGGATGAAACTAAGCAACTGAGGACCTCAGCCATTTCCGAGAGGGAGCTTGGGTTATTATTGAACCCAATCAAGTTGGTCTTCCCCCAGTTTACCTTTTGTCCCGAGCATAACTCAAAAAGCCCAAGAACCGCCTTAATTCTTCTAATATTGTCCATTGTTCCGACTCCGAATATCAAAGTGTCGTCCGCATATTGGAGGATATGAATATCAAAAGCCGAAGAGATGCTGGTTGGAAGAGATGCTGGTTGGGGCTAGCCACCCACATTCTTTAGCTGAGTAGAACATAGCTAAAAGAAATTCTGCCAATTGAATAAGAGCGGGGAGAAAGGGTCACCCCGTCTCAGCCCCCTCAAGCCTTTAAAGCAACCACAAGCTGTTCCATTTAGGATGAGAGAGTACAATACAGAGCACAGACAACTCTTTATCTAGTACCTCCATCGATCTCCAAAACCCATGCGGCCCATGAGATCATCCAAAAGTGTCCAGTTTACTTGGTCGAAGGTTTTTTCTAAGTCTAACTTCAACGCGAATATCGACTTCTTCGAGCGGGTAAAATGCTCGACAAGCTCATGAGCTGCAATAGTGGAGTCCAATATATTTCTGCCTTTTCAGGAATGCACTCTAACCATGGTTGATTACTAGAGGGATTTTGAGCCGATTAGTGAGGCTGATTGGCCAAATGTCACTAGGGATCTCAACATTTCTCTTCTTGGGAACCAAAGAGATGAAAGAGGGACCCATGCTCCAAAAGGAGATGCCCCTCTCAAAAAATCCACCAACCATTAAATAAATATCCTCCTTGATGGTTGGCCAAGCTCGACCATAGAAATCTCCATTAAATCCATCAGGACCTGGGGCAACATTGCAAGCCATACCCAAAACTGCTTTTTCGATTTCCTTCTGAGAGAAGGGGATTTCGAGAAGAGATGAAGCAGTGCAGAGTAGACGGCCAAATGAAGCTGCTGGATTATGGGCCGATTAAGGCAGTCTTCTGTGTATAGATCTGTGAAAAACTTGAGCAGCTCGTTAGTAATTGGGATCCTATCCGACATTACCTCATTATTAATGCATAAAGAGGTGATTCGGTTGGATCTCCTCCTCGTCGAGGCGATGGAGTGGAAAAATTTAGTATACACATCTCCATCAGATAGCCATTTAAAGCAGGCTCTTTGCTCGTTCTTGGTTCAGAATAATTTGTAGCTCTTTTTAGAGCGAAAGATGAGTAGAGAATTCAGATTGGATTAGACACCTTTGCTCTTCTGACGAGTCCAAATCGGCAATACGAGTGAGGAGAGAGGTTTTCTCGGTACCTAATGACTGAAGCCAGCAAAGAGACCAGTCCTTGAATTTCTTTTTAAGGAGTTTGAGCTTTATCGCTTTATCGGAAGAGACAATTCAGCTTTACCCCAAGCCTGAAAGCTAGACCAGAGGCTTTAAATGCCTGCATGGTATTTGGTGTTCAACCAACCAGAGGCTTCACAAAGACAAAATGCCTGTATAGGCTATGTGGGCCCCAATTCACAAAATTAGGGTCTGATCAATACCACATACACTCACCAATAACATAGCATATGCATGATAACATGCAATCCCAATATTATACTGCCAAAAAAAATCACAGAATAGGTCGACATCAGTCTACTAGAGGATGAGGCACACACCAGCCCCAAAAACTGGTCTGTGCACCAGGTAGATGGGACAATCCCAAGCCAAAAGTCCCACTTGGGGCTCTAATCAAACATAAAACTGCTCAACAGATAGTAGAGACCAATGTCAAGCCTCAAAATCCCCTTTTTTAAGTAGTCATTGTGTTTACTGGGGGGATAAGAGAAGCTTCACGTACTTACAACCAGGATCTTTTGATACAATGTGAAAAGATAAAAGTATAGAAGATTGACAGGAGAAAGAACGAAGAAAAGAGAAATAGAGAGTTGCTAGAATAGAAAGCCAGAAAGGACTCTCGTTGAGGATCAGAAATTGATCCCCAGATCCATTTTACTCTCCTTTAAGTGAAAATTTTGGTACGGTGACTGATATACCCCTCATACACTTAACTACTTATAACTCCCAAACTATACCTCTAACATACATGAAAATTGGACCATAGAGACATCTAAACATACTGAGTAAGATAGTACCCACACTAGAAAATACAGACCATGTAAAATGACCAAAATACCCCGCATACTACTTTCTAACAGACAATAATTGCAATAATAACATAATAGAATAGTAATAGGGTAATAGCAATAATAATAACATCTAAACAACAAAATCAAGTAGACATGCAACTAACCTGAAATCCAATATGCAATCTCTTCCCACCTTTGTGATACGGTATTATGACTGGGCGTTTGCTAATGTACTCTTCACTGACAAGCGGTTCTAATCTGCAGGAAAGCAAACCCTAGATAATACATACATCTGAAAACTTATTTGAAGCAGAACTTTGTATCCAAGAAAAATTAAGTTGCAAGGTTTTTCATATTTGAGATTCTTAGAAAGAGCAAGCACAAAACTGATCAAACAACTGATTAATTATGCCATGGATAGGAAGTGGTCCAAAAATCTCAGCTAGATGATTCATACATCTTAAAACTTATTTGAATTAGAACTTTGTATCCAAGAAAAATTAAGTTGCAAGATTTTTCATATTTGAGATTCTTAGAAAGAGCAAGCACACAACTGATCACACAATTGATTAATTATGCTATTTGTTGGAAGATAAGCCCAAGGACCACATATCCAAGTGTATTAGAGATTCTTCCTTGGCCCACACGACCAAGGAAGACCACATATCCAAGTCTATTAGAAGATGGGCCCAAGCCCATAAGACCAAGGAAGACCCATGCATCCAAGAGATATAGAAGACGGGCTCAAGGCCCACAGATCAAAGAGAAGGCCCATAGGCCCACATATAATGATGGCAGGATGGTAAATAAAGGGTCATCTCATAGAGATGGCATTGATGTAATTAAGTTAAAGTTCCAGGGTTAAAACCCTAAACCCTTAACCTTAAGTTCAGGGGGAGGGTTAAAAATAGAACTTCAGGGGGAGGGTTAAAAAAATCAAGTCCATAACCCTTCTTCCTTCAGTTTTCTCCCAATGGGTTTCTCTCCCTTTTTCCATAAGCTAAATTCATAAAGTTCTGAAAATCAACACCATTGATAGGAAGTGGTCCAAAAATCTCAGCTAGATGATACCTACATCTGAAAACTTATTTGAAGCAGAACTTTTTTTTTTTTAAAAAAGTGTGAATATATTACGGAGACAGAATAATACAAAGCTTACTAAACCCTAAACAGGACCTTCCTCCACAACAAGTTGTTGGAGAAAAACACCTTTTTTAGCCTGACTATCCGCCAAGTGATTTACGGATCTAGGAATATAATTCCACTTACATTGTAATTGGGAAATTAAAGTACATATATCATCAAAAAGATTCCAATGCCGCCATGGGGGTTTGCATGTCTTCTTACACCAACTGATAACAACTTGTGAATCGCCTTCGACAAATAAAGGTCCTTCCATTCCCTGATGAAACAGCTTCAGGCCATTGAACAACCCAGATAACTCGGCAGTCATTGAGTCTGATATGCCGAGTGGCCCGCAAAAAGAGAGGAGCAATTTTCCTTGGTCATCATGGATAACCCCCCCCCCATATCCAGCTAACCCTGGACAACCTAACGCACTTCCATCAAAGTTTAGTTTAAAAAATCCAGCCGGACGAAGAGACCAAGTCTCCATAGTCGGAGGGCGGGGGGGAAAGGACAATTTTGCAACAAGATCCCAATTCTCACGAAGAATGATCCCTCCAAAACTTTTGAATTCTTTTCTCATCCGAATCAGAACTTGTATCCAAGAAAAATTAAGTTGCAAGGTTTTTCATATTTGAGATTCTTAGAAAGAGCAAGCACACAACTGATTAATTATGCCATGGATAGGAAGTGGTAAAATCTTAGCTACTAAACAAACATTGGGATTTCAAATTAATAAATCAGGAATTATCCACTGAAAAAAGGTTTATCACGCAAGATTTGTTTCTGGTAGTAAATGATTGCCTAGTAAATAGTGTGAAACTTCTTGAGAAAGTGGTAAAAGCATATTTTCAGACAATGCAATCCTAGGAATCTTATTAGAAGACATTTGAAAAGAGACATAATTATAGAATATGTAGTTCCAGGTAACACAATAGCCAAGTCGAAGGCAAATTTCTCCTTTTTTGTCATTCCTAAGTCTTAAGCAAAGGCTAAAGGAGAGTGCTCAGCGTAATGTGACGACGTCGGGAGGAGCGAACCCGGAGCCTCTCGTCTTCAAGCATCGGCGCTTGAGGTTGGGGTCGCTCCTCTGAATTCCTCGTCTGCAGAGGAACCCCCACCTCCTACGGGGGATGATGGGCTTTGGAGCATGGCAAGAGGAAGAAATACGGAGATTCAACTCCAAGGCTAGAACCCCGGATAATATGGGTTCTCAGGTAGTGGGCCTTATCTCGAGCAGGCTACATTCCAGGAAGGCGTTTGCTTCTCTATCGGGCGTCTCCCTTCGAGAAAATTGGGGCTTGATCGCGCACATGGCGGGCCCTTGTAGGAATCCGATTATGGCCACCTAGGGTCCTCCCCCTTACGACTACATCAAACTCAATTTAAATGGCAGTGTTTTAGGCTGTCTCGGGCCGGCTGGAACTGGTGGTGTTTTCAGAGATAGTAGTGGAGACCCCATTCTATCCTATGCAGGGCCGGTGGGTATTGCTGATTCAAATACTACTGAAGTGAGTGCTCTTCTATTCGGCCTCCAAATCTTTAAAGAGTGGCTCCATGGCAAGCTAATTATTGAAGGCTACTCAAAAACTGTCATCAGCTGGTGTTCAAAAGAAAGCTCCCCTCCTTGGCGTCACTGGCCAATCACTGATTGTATTGCTAACATTGTGTCATCCATTCATTGTAATTGGAACCTCGTTCCTAGATCAACCAATTCTTTGGCTGATAAATTGGCAAAATTCGGAACCTCCCAACAATCTCTCATTGTTTGGGAAGGCTTCCCCTCGTGTAATCTGCTCGTTTGAGCTCTCATAATAAACTTCAGCAACTTTTCAAAAAAAAAAAAAAAAAAGGATGAAATACAGAAAGGAAGGAAAAATGAAAAGTATGGGACTCATTGTGGGTCTGCCGAGATTCGGAGATTACGTTGGAACTGAAACCAGGGCGAATCAAAAAGTAATCCATTTAACCCTAAGAAATAGGAGAAGAAAGTCCTTTATCTCGATCTCATTGGCTGCGATTTCAGATTTCTCCCGATGTTTTGAGGAAGGGGAAACAGCGAGAGTGCCGAGACTCCGGGAGATACGAGTCGGGGAAATTTCTGTGTGTGTGTGTGTTCCGAAAGAAGGGGATTAGGGAGCTTAAGATCATCCGGAGGAGAGGGATGCTCATCATGGCACGCGTTTACCTCCCGGAGGTTTTTGGATCCTCTCCTTGTTGGAAAGCATTGTGAGATGCTATTTTAACCATCGGAGAAAAATATGCGGAGGTACCACCAGAGAAAACTCTAAAATCCCCGACCACCCATTTCGTCCTCTGCAAAAATGACGTACCCCCCCCCCCCCCCCCCACCCCCCCGAGAAAATCCCACTACCCAGAACCCTACCATACAATTACCCTCCGACATTTTATTAACATGAAGGAAGGTGCTGAACTCAGTTTTCATTGTGGCGAAAAAATCTGACTTGGAATAGTGTAAATCTCGCACCGTGGATCCGTGATACAATCCAAATCGATTACTTGCCCAAAATAGCTGGTTGGACTCTCGGAAATGGCTGTTTTTTTCTCAAATCGATGAAGGAGGTTGATGCTGCCCTTGCAACTAAAAAATGGGAACAAGAAGAAGAGATGTTTGTGTCGAAGTGGGAGGAAACCCCGTTGTGCCACCCTCTCGGACAATGGGCCTTGATCAGAGGCCTAT
The DNA here is from genome assembly GCF_029961685.1 of Aristolochia californica. Taxonomy (NCBI): domain Eukaryota; kingdom Viridiplantae; phylum Streptophyta; class Magnoliopsida; order Piperales; family Aristolochiaceae; genus Aristolochia; species Aristolochia californica. Next base: position 2,221,692 of record NW_027181793.1, read on the forward strand.
CGATCTAGCTCTGGTCGGGGGAGGTGCTAAATCGAATATGCAGCTCCTTCGGAAATCCGATGCAATGGGTGGAAACCACGTCGGAGAGAACCAAGCTGGACATGGTGACGGCTTTCGTCACCCCAAACTCGCAATGGACCGATCCTCTTTTTCTGGAAATCATCTTCGGCGAAGAGTTTGTATGGATCGAGGTTTCTTTCGGGGAAATCTATATCTTGAGTTCGCCGGAGTGTCGCCGACCTTGAAGGGGATGCTTCTTCCCGGAGTTCACGACCATGTCTCCCTACCGAATCAACACCAAATCCACTCAACAAGATCCTTCTTGCTCAGGTGAGTCAACCTCGCTACCGAGTTCTGACTCGAACTCTAATTCAAATTTGAATTTTCTTGCGGGTTCTTCAAGGTGCTGCAACTTTGTCGTGGTCCCGGTTACTGAGGCTATCCCCTCAGAAGTTTCAAATTTAAATTCCGTATTCCAAAAAGAAAAAGCTGGCTCCATGTCAGATTTCCCATCCAACCCTCCAACCATCAGGAAAATTATGTTTCTCATCCAGCCCCTTGTCAGAAACACCTTCCCAACCTGCTTTCCCGAATCCCGAAAATGTGCAAATCCCCCACGTCCTCCTTTTTTTAAAATTTTCAAAAAAGCACCAGACTTGTCACAAACCTCTTGTTGAACCCTTTTCTAGAAAAGTCCTTTCAAAAACAGTTGTACCTCCATCTTTTCCCCCTCGTCCCAAGAAACCCTTGCACAGGGCCTGAGGTTTTGGGGTGCACAATCAAACTGCCAGCGCACTGAATGCTTCGAGATGATGAATAGCCAAAAGTCGCTTGACGTACAAAGTCTTAATCTCCAGGTAAACCCCCCTACCATGCTTCATCTCGAGGCCGAAAGGAAGCCCACCTGAGAGAGCAATAGCCAGCTCTCGTGGCTCGATACCTTGAACACCGGGAATACCGAGAACCCTTCTGACACAAACCCTCCGCCCATTACCCACAATGTCCTTTTCACCCATCCAAACCCTCTTGATGGGTCACATCACATTGAGAAACACACTGAGGGAAACAACAATAATATTATTGACGAAGTCCTCTACCCCTCAAGTTTTGTATCTTTCAGGGAAAGGCATACCCAACTACCAGAAAATGCCCACAATGATTCCGGCTTCAAACATACTCCTGTTGAGCAAGACTCTTCACATCTGCGAACAAAAAATGGCGTCACCTCCTACCTCACCTCCTCACCCTCACATGGAGTCCGGAACTCCCGATCACCCCGATTCTGAATCCACATCCAAAATCACCCCTCCTCTACACCTAGCATCCCCCTCTGTCCTAGCTACTTACCAAAGAAGAAGACGGTGCCAAGAAAATGCTATCCCACAAGGTGAACCCAATTCGGGCAATCTTCGATCTCCTGAGAGATATAACAGTACTCAACCCTCCCCTCCCCCAAATGAAAGATCGTCTCGTCTAGTGGAAGAACTTCAAGTTGAACACCATAGATATGATGATGAGATGTGGCAACAAATGATGAATTTGGCGCGCCTTATGGGAGTTGTCTATAGGGGTCAACTGCCTAGGGACAGCACTGTGTCAGAAGTCCAGAAACAAAGTAACAAATGATCTTGTTATCTTGGAATGTTAGAGGAATTGGAGTTGTACGAAAACACGGCATGATATCTAGCTTCCTCTCTCAATTTAAGCCCTCTATAGTGATTTTCCAAGAGAAGAAATGTCAAGAGATGACCAATGTCATAGCTTAGGAACTCTGGTCGTGTCCTATTTTTTTTTATTTTTTTTTATTTTTGAAAAACTATGGTTATGTCCTTAGATAAAATGGGTGGCGGTAAACGCCATTGGTCACTCCGGAGACATCTTTATCGCCTGGGACTTAGCGAATTTTGATTCTCTTAATGTTACTCAAGGTCGCTTCTCATTGGGTATCCAGCTCCGGGATCACTCCTCCGATAGAATATGGAGTGTGGGTGGATTTTATGGCCCGACTAGATATCGGGAGAGAAGCCTCTTCTAGGATGAGCTCAATGAGCTTAATCAGACATGGAGACACCCCTGGCTATTTGCGAGTGATTTTAATGCTATGCGCTACTGCAATGAGAAGAAGCCACCAGCAACCTGCATATCTGCCTCAATGCGAGGTTTTTCGGACTTCATTGGCGGATGTGATTTGGATGAGGTATCTTTTTTTCCGGGAAGAACTATACCTGGTCTAACAGCCAGCAGCAACCAATTCTCTCTAAATTAGACCGTTTTCTAGTTTGTCCAAATTGGCTACAACTTTTGGGAACATCCCTAGAAGGGTGCTCGGTCTGATCATTGGCCTATCATGCTGACCACCTCTTTTGAAAAATGGGGACCTTCGCCTTTCTGCTTCGTAAACTCATGGTTGATTGAGAAATTTTTTGAAGCTCTTATTGATAGATGGGGGACTGAAGATCCAAGCTTTGGAAGAAGGGAGCGGGCTTTCCATCTAAAGATGCGGTTCATAAAAGGAAAAATAAAGGAATGGACCACAAGTCATCGTACCTCTTTGGGTGCCAAGAAAGCTTCTCTCCTTTCTCAGATCGCTACCCTGGACCTGGTGGAGGAATAAAGGTACTTTAACTCCTGCTGAATTCTCTTCCCGAGTTTCTCTAAATACTAATCTCAATATCATCCTGCATCAAGAGAAGATCCGATGGAAGCAAAGAGTCAAATTTAAATGGCTGAAGGAAGGCGATGCTAATACTAAATTTTTTCAAGATGTCGCATCGGCAAAGAGGAGATCCAACCGAATTACCTCATATGTATTAATAATGAGGTAACGTCATGTCGGACCTCGATCACTAATGTGTTGATTCAGTTTTTCACAAATTTATATTTGGAGGAGTATCCAAATCGGCCAAAGGTTCAACACATCAGTTTCTCTTGTCTCTCTCCAACAGCTGCCTCTCCGTTAGAATCCCCCTTTTCTGCTGGAGAACCGTCTTAGGCATGGAAAGTGATAGGGCCCCGGGCCCTGATGGTTTTTGTTAAAGAGAAGATATGGAAGGCTCTTACAGGACTCTCACAGTAAGAAGTCTCACATAGCCAGAACTTATATGCTGGAGTTTTACAGGAGTCTCATAGAACGAGGTCTCACATAAGAGTCTCAATTTAAAGGTGTTTTAGTTATGTTAGTCTTTAATTTATGTTGAGTTATTTAATTATGCTAGGCCTTATCTTTAAGCGTTAGGGTTTGGGTATAATTGGGATAAGGATCGTTTAATTGTAATTGGGCTCTACTACTTACCTCTATTATAAACAAGGGTTCATGTACTCAAATTAAATTAAATGAAGTTTTTCTCTTTTCCATAAATTCAACATAGTATCAGAGCAAGTTCTGTGAGTTGACTCGGTCAACCCACAGAGATAATGTGATCTTTTTCTGATCTATTATCTCTAACAGTTTAGGTTCGTATTTATCTTTTTTCTCTCTTTTTAGTCCCTATACCCGTTGTTTACTTTGTGTTTTCACCTCTACACTGAGCTTTTCCTATTGTATATTATATATTGGCGAAAAGATATTCCAATCTACTTTCTAAAGAAAAATGAATTTTGGCAATCGGAGTTTTCTACAAAGAGAAATCAATATTTGAAGTAGCAAAGGTCAGATTGCAAGAGAGGTTCAAGCAGCAACAAAAGGCTTCAACTTTCGAGCCAGCTTATGCCATCAAGAACGAGATTTTACAGGGAGAATTATATATCCAAAAAAATATTTGTAAGTCTATTTTCTTACTTATTCAAGCAATTCTCAATCTAAGTTTTCTAGATGGAGATATCGATCTTGGAAGAGTCAATGGTAGCTAGCCAAAGAAGAAAGAGTACTTAGTTCGGCCAGATTATAGATTTCGATATCTATCAAATTATTTTTCTAAAAAAGAAGTATATTTTATGAATAGATATTATACATGGATGAAAGGTATTGAAGTCTAGTTTCAAAAGGAGAAATTTTCATGTCAATCTGATCTATATTTAAGGAGATATTCACATTGGAGTCAACAAGGGTCTTGATACAGAATCAAGAGGTCATAAAAGATTCAATAACGAATATTTTTATGTCAAAATTGATATAAAATTAAAGATATTTGAGGCTAGTTTATTGATCAAGAAACCGTTTGTCATTCTGAGCTATATTTTTGGAGATATTGATATCAGAAGTATTAAAGCTTCCTTATTCAGAGATGGACTTGCACCAGATTATTTCATGTGTCCTTATTAAGGACTTTCATTATTTAGTACGTGTTATTTGGGCATTGGCCCATATCCTCTGTTGCTATTGTGTGTCTTTGACTGAGACATCATTATGGAAGAAGGACTCCTTGGTTGCTAACTATTGTCAATATTGGTTATCCTTATGAAGATTTGAATAAAGAACAGTGTGGCCTCATCATTATCTTCCTTTGATTCCCATTATCATGTTATTGCTTTTTTTTTAAATGAATTATCATGTTATTGTTATTTGGCAAACTTACTCCTACCGTCCTTTATTTTACTCTCACTTACCCCTTTGGCCAAACCCTTTTGAAGCATGCTTTGGTTGGTCCATTTTATTTATATGGGTGTTTTAAGTCCATTGAGACTTTTTATTGGTACCCGTGGGTCTTTTATTGTCATCTTGTGAATGAAAGACTTTACCCACTTTAGAAATTATTATCACTATATTTGTTTGAAATTATTTGAATTTGGTTTCAACTAATATTTTATCACCTATTCCTACCTTTGAGAGTCAGTGCCCAGTATCGGGACACCGTGATGGAGGAGCTTATTACTACATCTATGTTATTTGGTTCAAGCTGGGATCAGTGTCATTACCTCCCAATTTGAGGGGGAGTGTTGAAGAGAAGATATGGAACGCTCTTACAAGACTCACAGTAAGAAGTCTCACATAGCCAGAACTTATATGGTGGAGTTTTACAGGAGTCTCATAGAATGAGGTCTCACAGAAGAGTTTCAGTTTAAAGGTGTTTTAGTTATGTTTTTTTTTTTTTTTTAAATGATGCTGATTTTTATTAAGACAAAAGCTCAAAAGAGCATATTACAAAGGGGGGTATCCTTCCCAAACAATGAGAGATTGTTGGGAAGTTCCAAATTTTGCCAATTTATCAGCCAAGAGTTGGCTGATCTAGGAATGAGATTCCAATTACAATGCAAAGAAGATACAATGTCAGCAATACTATCAGTGATGGGCCAGTGGCGCCAAGGGGGGAGGCTGTCTTTGGAACACCAACTAATAACCGTCTTCGAGTCGCCTTCAATGATTAACTTGGCATGGAGACGATCCCTGAAGATTTGGAGGCCGAACAGCAGAGCACTAACTTCAGCAGTATTAGAATCGGCAATGCCCACCGGACCAGCATAAGAAAGAATGGGGTCTCCATTGTGACCTCTGAATATACCACCTGCTCCTGATGGACCAGGACATCCAATAGCACTACCATCAAAATTCAGTTTTATGCAGTCGCAAGGGGGAGGACCCCAGATAGCCATTCTAGGAGCTCTGCTATGGCCAAACATGTGAGCCATCAAATTCCAATTTTCCCGAAGGGGAACCCCCGATAGAGTGGCAAAATCCTTCTTTGAATGAAGCTAGCTCGAGATGAGGCCGACGGCATGAGAAGTCGTGTTGTCTGGGCTATAAGCTTTGGAGGTGTTTTAGTTATGTTAGTCTTCTATTTATGCTGAGTTATTTAATTATGCTAGGACTTATCTTGAAGTGTTAAAGTTTGGGTGTAATTGGGACAAGGGTAGTTTAATTGTAATTGGACTCTTCTACTTTCCTCTATTATAAATAAGGGTTCACGTACTCAAATTACATTAAGTCAATGAAGTATTTCTCTTTTCCATAATTCAACAGTTTTAATGGAGACTTTTTAAAAAGGTTCTGGTCACTGCTCAAGGAGGATAGCATAGCAATGATACATGGTTTCTTTAAGAATGGCATCACCTTCCACAGCATCGGCGCATCTTTTATCACTTTGGTTCCAAAGAAAGCCAGTGTTGAGAAACCAGAAGACTTCCGACCAATCAGTCTTGTTACGAGTGCCTACAAAATCATTGCTAGAATTTTGGCACATCGATTAAAGGTTTTTCCCCCGATCATCATCCACAGAGGGCAAGGTGCTTTCCTCAAGGGGAGAGAGATCTTAGACTCCACAATGGCAGCACATGAGCTTATTGATCACTTCTACTATAACAAGGATCCGAGAATCGCCCTCAAGCTCGATCTGGAACAAGCTTTCGATAGAGTAAATTGGATCATGCTTGATGAGATAATGGAAAAAATGGGTTTTAGTGAAAAATGGAGATTTTGGATCAAAAGTTGCGTGGGCTCAGCTTCTTACTCACTCATTCTCAATGGCTCAGTCTGTGGGTATTTCAAAAGGGACCAGAGGGATCAAACAGGGTGATCTGCTATCTCCGTTTTTGTTCAACATGGTAGCAGAATTCCTCTCCTCAATGTTTTACTCGGGTGTTAATCTTGGATGGCTCCCCCCTACTAGTCTCTAACAGGCTTTTATATCCCCATCCTCTAGTATGCGGATGATACCATCATCTTTGGAATCAGAAATATGGAAGGAGCTAGAAGGATCAAAACAGTCTTGGGACTCTTTGAATTAGCCTCAAGGCAAAAAGTTAATTGGGGGAAAACATCACTCATGGGGTTCCACGTTAGACCTAAGCTCCTTGCTGAGATGGCAAATATCTTTGGCTATACAACAACTAACCTCCCAACAACTTACCTAGGACTCCCCCTATTCAATGGTCGCATAAACCAAAGTCTATGGAATCTTGTGGTGGAAAAGATTGAGTCCCGACTTGCAACCTGGAAGGAGCGTTTGCTCAGCAAAGCTGGGAGGGAGCATGAGAAATACTTTGTATGGCATCTTTGTGCACCGCCAAAGATAAAATTCTTCATGTGGAGCGCTTGCCAAAGAAAGATTCTCACAGTAGATGCGCTTAGAAGAAGGGGCCACCCATCTATCAACCCCCCTCTAGCCGTTCTGCAACACAAAAGTCGAAACCACTAGTCACATCCTGCTACAGTGTTCTTTCTCGTGGATTGTGTGGACTTCCATTCTTTGTAAGACAGGGCTGCAATTCTGTATGACGGTAGATCTGATCTCCTTTAGCAAGTTGCTCATTGGTACTCCCCTTCCTGGTCTCGAAAAATTGATGATCTCCACATGTGTTGGTTTCATTCCATAGGTGATTTGGAATGAACGCAACCGAAGGCGTTTTGATGCCAAAAGTGAATCAACAATAAGAATCGCGGACCGGATGTCGGGCCAAATCTCCGCTTGGCTTCTGACTAAGAAGCCCTTTTCCTCCTTTGTGGGTACCTCTATCCGTGAAAAGTGGAGCAACTTGGCAATGATGCATATTGGGACCAAGGTCCAAGTCATGCAGGAATGGACTCCTCATAAGCCTAGTTCTCTAAAGTTGAACTTTGATGGCTCTCTCTCGATAATCCCAGAATTGTTGACTTTGGGGGAGTTATTTTGGATCGATCCGGCAATCAATGTTTCTCGTATGCTGGCCCATTAGGCATTTCTGATTCTACGTCGGTTGAGCTCCACAGCCTCCTTAATGGGTTTCACGTTTTTAGAGACAATTGCAGTGGCCCCCTTCACATTGAAGAGGACTCGAAGGTGGTTATTGGTTGGTGTGATTGTGCATCTCCTCCCCAGTGGCACCACTGGGACATCTTTCGGGAGATTATAGAAATTGCTTCACTCTTTTCTTGTATTTGGTCTCACATTTCGAGATCTGCAAATTCAGCAGCAGATGTTCTTGTCAAGCAAGGAGCGACCCCGTAATCTCTTGTTGTTAAGGATTTTCTCCCTCTTCCTTCATAAGTTTTTTCATGTTAATATATATATATATCATTTTCAAAAAAAGAAGACAAATTCCTCCAAAGACAATTTTCAAAATTAGAAACAAGTGCCTTTGGATTTCTTTTTTTTTCTGTAAGTGGGCAGAAGTCCTGATCCTATATTTATTGGTTGCAAAATGTATCCTAATTCCAATTTAGTTATTCTGGATGGAACAAGCCCGATTCCACATTTTTTCAAAGCAATCTAAGCTCGGCATTGTTGTTTCTTTTGCACAATCTGCATGTTCTCTACACCTCACCTGGGTCAGAAATTTAGGCCAGGATGTGAGAAGCGTTGTTGGAAAATAAAACCCGCACATTTATATACCTTGTAGATGTACTCCACAACTCGTACTAGTAGTTTGCCAATGAAAGGTAAAGTTGGTGAATAACCCTACATGATTCACTGGTTTAGATGTATCCAAGCTTATTACTTGGCTTATTGATCACTTCCGCCGTAACAAGGACCTGAGAATTGCCCTAAAGCTCGATCTGGAAAAAGCTTTCAATAGAGTTAATTGGATCCTGCTTGATGAGATAATGGAAAAAACGTGTTTCGGCAAAAAAAGGAAATTTTGGAGTAGAAGTTGCGTGGGCTCGGCTTCCTACTCTCTCATCCTCAATGGCTCAGTCTGTGGGTATTTCAAAGGGACCAGGGGGATCAGACAGGGTGACTTACTCTCCCCGCTCTTATTCAATATTTTTTTTTTTGAAAAGGATATGTATATATATAAACAAGTGAAATACAGAAATTACAAAGAGGAGAGCATGTTATATTCAGCTATAAATATTGGATGACTCCCTCCAACTAGTCCCCAGCAGGCTTTTAATATCCCCATACTTCAATATTTGGATGATACCATCATTAGGGGTGGCTTCAAACCGAGCCGGCTCGAGTTCGGCTCGGTTCAATTCGTTATCTATCGAGTTTGAGCCAAGCTCGAGCACCGAAATCGGCTCGTTTACCTTAACGAGCCGAGCTCGACCGAAGCCAAGTTCGGTCCGTCGGCTCGCGAGCCGGCTCGAGGTGAGTCGGGATTGGTATCGATATCGGGATCGGGAGCGGGGGGGAATTTTCCTCCCCTTGTCACCGCCGAGCCCCTCCCGTCGGCTGTTGTCGCCGCTTCTACCGCCATCGCAGCTGCTCGTCGGCCGCCTTTGTGGCCGTCCGTTCAATTTCTTCCTCTCATCGCCGTCGCCTCTGTTTTTGTCTCCGCGGCTTCCGTTGTCGCCCCCTCCGTCGCAGTCGTCATCCCCGACGACAGGTCCTCCCCGGCGCCGTAACCCCCTTCCCTCCGCGTCATCTCGGCAGAAAACCAGAATCTAAGTTCAGGGGAGAAATAATCTCCCCCTCCCCTGCGCGAAGATGATCTTGCACGTGCGAGATCATTAAGTAAAAAAAAAAATTCTCCTCTCGAAAAAATTAAAAATAAATTTTATAGAAATAAGTTTCTATAAACTATTAGTGTCTCATTTTTTTTAAACATTTTTATAATTGAAATTTTTTATTAAAAATCATATAATTTTCTAAGTAAGATTTTCGTACCAAGATGGGGCAAAAAACTGTATAGAAAATTTTTGAATAAGTATTTAACAGTTAATGTTGTAATAATTTTAGCATGAAGCAATTTTCATTGTAATTTTGTGTTTGATATTTTATTTAATTAAAAATTTATCGATAAGTATAATAATATATTAGATTGATTATTAATTTTTATTTATTTCCCTAGAAGAGACAATAAAAGGTGCATTTAACTTTTCTAAGAAAATTTTAAAATATTTCTTGTAATTTTCTAATAAGTCACTAATAGTAATAAGATTTTATTTAAAGGTTTTTTTGGGAATATTTATTATAGGAAAAATATTTTTAGTTTTTCCTAGAATATAAATTTTCATCTAGGGGCACTAAGGAGGCCATAATAAATTATGGCCAGATTCAAAAATTACAAAACAAGCTAGACAACAATTGGAGTAAAAAAGATTAATATTGGTGCATTTTAATCCATTATTGAAATTCAATCCTGAACCTCCCCTATCATTATATTTTTTTAAAATGTATGCATAATTTTATATATAATTTATTCAAAGCCACCCCTACGTGCGAGATCATAAACAAGGAAAAAAAAAAAAACTTTGTCCCTTCCTCATGGCTCTTAAAGAAATTGAAAAGATATTTTAGTAGAAATACATTTCTAGAGACTATTAATGGTTTTTTAATAAATATTGAAAAGACATTTTTAGTAGAAATATAGGGACCATTAGTGCCTCATGTTTTTTCAAAATATTTTTCTAATTATAAATTCTTTTTAAAAAATCATATAATTTTCTAAGTAAAATTTTCTTGCCAAGATGGGTTAGAAAACCATATAGAAAAATTTTGAATAAGTATTTGACAGTTGAAGATATAATACTTTGAGCATGAGGCAATTTTCATAGCAATTTTGTGTTTGACATTTTATGTGATTAAAAATTTATCGATAAGTATAATAATATATTAGATTAATTATTATTTTTTATTTATTTCCTTAGAAAAGGCAATAAGAGGTTCATTTAACTTTCCTAAGAAAAATTTAAAATATTTCTTGTAATTTTCTAGTAAGTCTCTAATAGTAATAGGATTTTATTTAAAGGATTTATAGTTTTTATTTGGGTGATTGTAAATTGATAGTGATATTTCATTTAATTTTGTTGTGTTTGATTATGGTATGGAGTTTATTTATAATGTTATGCAGTGTATGGAGTGTTTAGACTATTTTATGGAGTGTTTATGGAATGTATAGACAATTTTATGGAGTGTTTATGGTGTTTATGCAGGTATTATGTATATTGATTATGCCCAATTTTAAATAGAGGTCATGCCGAATTTTATACAAATATTATATATATATATATAGATTATGCTCAATTTTAAGTAGAGGTTATGCCCAATCTTATATACGTATTATATATATATATATAGGTTATGCCCAATTTTATGTATAGGTCATACCCAATTTTATGTAAAATGTATGCATAATTTTATATACATTTTATGCGATATATATTTTTTGAAAAGTTTTAAATGTATGTTGAGGCTCGAAGCTCGGCTCGAACTCGTTGGGCTCGAGCTCGATAACAATTTTAGGCTCGAGACGAGGCTCGGCTCGAAGCTTGGCTCGAAATATTTAAATCAAGCTCGGCTCGAACATAAGCAGGTTCGGGCTCGGCTCGGCTCGATGCCACCCCTAACCATCATATTTGGAATCGGAAATATAGAAGTAGCTAAAAGGATCAAAGCGGTTTTGGGCCTTTTTGAATTAGCCACTGGGCGGCAAAAAGTTAATTGGGAGAAAACATCTCTCATGGGATTCAACGTTGGCCCGGAGCTCCTTGTAGAGATGGCTAATATATTATGTTGTACAACAACTAGCCTCCCAGCAACTTACCTTGGTCTCCCCCTATTCAATGGCCGCATATCCCAAAGTCTATGAAATCCGGTGGTTGAAAAGATTGAGTCCCGATTAGCAACCTGGAAAGGGCGTTTACTCAACAAAGCTGGAAGGCTCATCCTCCTTAAGTCTTGTATTGCAGGCATCCCGAATTATGCTTTATCCTTTATCCCTTGCCCCTCTTCAGTATGTAAAATCATGGATAAGCTAAAAAGAAGGTTCCTCTAGAAGGGATTGAGCGATGCATTTAAATATTATTTGGTCAAATTGGATGAAGTTTGTCTACCAAAGAGATTAGGAGAGCTGGGGATTAGGAAATCAAAGGAAATGAACCAAGTTCTCCTCTTAAAATGGATATAGAAGTTCAACACAATTTCTTCTAACCGTTGAAAGGAAATGGTTCTTGTCAAGATTGGTTGGAATTCTACATTGTGGATGTCAGGTGGTAACCAGGAAGGCCTATCCTCAATATGGAGATCACTATACTTACTTCTTCAAAAAAATTCCTTTGCCAGTAGATTTTTTGTTGGGAACAGTAGATCCATTAAATTTTGGGATGATTGGTGGACGGGGCAGGAACCTTTACAGATCTCTTTTAGAAATATATTCCTCCTCTCTACACAAAGGGAGATATCAGTAGCTAATGCTTTTGAGGGGGGTGGTCTAAGCCTACATCCCAAAAGGGTTCTCTCCGACACGGAGGCTTTGGAAGCAAGCTGCTTGATGGATTCTTTAAATTATGTCAAAATAAGACCTTCCGAGGCAGACAAGCTCATTTGGTGGCCTGACAAAAGCGGCACTTTCTCAGTTTCATCTGCATACAGATACATTAATGGCTAGGATTCGATTCAAAGGGAGCATGAGATATACTTTGCTTGGCGTCTCTGTGCACCACCAAAGATAAAAAATTTCATGTGAAGTGCCTGCCAAAGTAAGATTCTCAAGGCAGACGTGCTTAGAAGAAGGGGTCACCCATCTATCGACCCCCTCTGCCCTTTTTGCAACATTGAGGTTGAAACCATCAGTCATATTCTGCTACAGTGCTCCTTCTGGTGGAATGTGTGGACTTCCGTTCTCTGCAAGTTGGGGCTGCAATTCTACATATCAGCTGATCTGATTTCTTTCAGCAAGATGTTCATGGGCCTCATGGGCTACCCCCTTCCTGGTCTCGGAAAAGTGATGATCTCGGCCTGTGCCAGTTTCGTTCCGTGGGGGCTTTAGAATAAACGCAACCGAAGGTAGTTCGATGCAAAAGTGAATCAGCAGTAAGAGTCGTAGACAGAGTGTCAAGTCAAATCTCCACTTGGCTTATGACTAAGAAGTCTTTTTCCTCCTTCGAGGGTACTTCTATCCGTGAAAACTGGAGCAATTTGGCAATGATGCACATTGGGACCAAGGTCCAAGTCATGTGGGAGTGGACTCCCCCTAAAGTTGGTTACCTAAAGTTGAATTTTAATGGCTCTTCTCTCGACAATCCTGGGATCACTGGTTTTTCAAAAAAAAAAAGGCTTGAAATTTCTAGTACAAAAAAAGCCTTATTACTTGGCACAGAGCCTCCCAACTTCTAGTTACTTTTGGGATGGAATAGGTCCAATTCCAAATTATTAAATCTTTACTTTTTGTACTTGTGTAAAATTTCACTTGGCATTTCATCAGTTCCAAACTTAGATACTTGTATCAGAAGTATCCCAACAATTTATTTCAATGTTAACATTACAGAATTTTTTCCTTGATCTTGCATCTATTAGTAGGTTTTTTCATGTGTTACCATTTCCATTTCCATTTTACTTATTTCCCCACCTATTCTTATTTTTCTTTTTTCAGAAAATGGTGATTGGCTTGCATTCATAATACTTGTCATACAAGAAACATCATACATGGGGACATAGTCCTTAGTTTATAGAGGAAGGAAGTTCCCTAAGAAAATATGCCTTCGGTTTATTCCATCATTGGCTTTTTGACCTACTAAACTGTTAGCTTTACGAGGAACAAGCTTATAACCAGTAGCAGAGGCAGCAATATCAGAGATTTTATTTCCCATTTTATCACCATGATAGAAACAACAAATCAGATGCTCGTGATTCCCATTTTGTAGCTGGTGATCGTTGAGCCCACTGATGACAAGAAGATCCTAATGGATTTTTGTTCAAATGTTGAAACCCCTTACCCTGGTGAGATCTGAACCAATACCTTACACTAGAAACCCCCCCATGTGGTACATTTTAGTCAAAGGGCACAGCACGCAACATGTATTAAGTAACACTTCCACAGCATGCAATAAGCATTAAATCACACTTTCACAACATGCAACATACAATAAGTCACATATTCATGCATGATGAACAAGTAACAAACCTGTAGGCCACAGGATCAAAGGGGTGAAAGATATTAAACATCCGACAACAAGCTGGCATTTCTTCCTTTATTTTTTCATCCTTCCAGTACTCTTGTCCTCTGCCTAGAATGACAGCATTAGAATTCAGAAAAAGAGGACAAATGAAAGTGATATAAGATTCATAGAGGCCTACTGCCCTCAAAAGATATAAATGAAAATCTAAGCTATCCAAGAAACAAGGGATGCAGTAGATATTATCGATAACATGTGCGCAGAGAGAGAGAAAGGGAAATGTGCAGAAAAAGATAAGAATTTCACCTGAATGTCATGAGGTACAAAGACCATCCAAATTATGGATGCTGAATTTCATCCCAAAAATTTAAACAGTTTATAATAAACCTCTAATCAAGTAACACAATACCTATCTGTCATGAAAAATAAAAATAAAAATTAAAAACACAATTCCTCCCTAACTCAACTATTTTTTTTTGTTACATATGTTAAAAGTTTTAGCAGTAATTTACTCATATGTATTGTTTATTTGATCCTTGACCCAAAGGGCAATCACATAATTTGATGTACCGCGCATAATGCCAGAAACGTTTTTGTTTTTTTAAATGTAATGTCAGAACTCATAAAGAGATTATTTTTTCATTGTCACAGAGCAACACAAAGGCAAGAAGAAGATTTGTGCAATAAACCAAACATACCTATCCCTATTCGAATATTTCGGAGAGCAAGAAAGACACCAAGAGGTGAACCAACAGCAAAAAATGTGTCAACCTGAAAGAGATATATAAAAAAATGATGCCAAAAGTAGACTGCCATTTAGTGTTAAAGCATTTAACATGAACAAAAAGATAGCAAAGAGCAGAAGATTTTGAAGCTCTCTACCTTGAATTCAAGCTTTGTGTACTTGATGTATGGGGTGTAGCCCTTCTTGGGTTTATCCTGATTTTGTAAGTATTCAGTCCTGAGAGATTGTTCAGGCTTACCTATTCCAGTGAGCACAGGCAGAGTCACATCACAACCTCTAGTTTAACAGAATAAATAATTGGTATCTTGATCCAATTCCTGAACAGAGAAGTCCTTACCTCTAATTGACACAGAAGAGCTACTAATTGATTCTAGTTTTGCAATTTTTTCCTTTAGAAAATTCACCTGTATACTACAACAGAGTCATCCACACAGTGGAAAAAGAAAAAGAAAAGAACAAATAAAAAATTTCACCTGACCATTTAGAACCCATCATATAACAATAAATATAATAAGAGGAAGACGAAAATGAACACAACAACAACAATAACAAAAACAATGGCAATAATAGAATTGGAAAAGAAAGGGAAATTGTCAACACTATTAGCTTTACCTCATCTCTCAACAAGGAGATCTGCTTGTTCTTGTTCTCATCATCCTTTGACATGCCATCATCCACTACATTTTCACCTCCATCTGGATTTTGACATTCCACATTTGTTCCCAAGTCCGAACTCAAACAACCTTGGAGAGAGTGGGGGCTGGAATGTCCAACGGAGTGACACCTGTCATCCTCTGGTGGAATGTCAATTAACTGATGAGAATCTGTAGCAATCTGCAGAAAGAGAGTCAGTTAATTGCTGTAAGCATGAAAAGCTAGCCTTTATGGCATTGCCCCATCAAATATAGAAGGATATCCCACAACCTGAAATGAATTGTTTGCCTGTTCTTCCTCAAAAACAGTTGGCTGGGAACATGGAATAGGATTTGACTCCATAGAAGCCCCACCATTTATACTAGCTGTTTTAGATCCTAAATGTGTGGGAAGTGTAGATTCAGCAAACTGATTGACTTCATCAGTTTGGGGTTCATTTCCTTTCCAAAGTTTCTTATACATGGATTCCATGGGGAATGGAGATGACAAACTCTCTTGGTGGCAAAGAATATCATAAGAGAGCACACTTCCTAAAGAATGGCCATAGATAGAAACCTGCCACAAATGCAAGCCCATTTAGTTCTCTGATCAGATCTACAAAAGGTTACAAATTAAATAAATGATATAGATAACCATTTCTGATTCAATCCCTACAAACTCCATACTCGAAGTTGCAAATCTGATCAATTCATTAAAAAGAATCAATTTGATATATTTCTAATGTGTCCTCAAAAATATTGGGCATCTTGGCCAGAGGAAATGCAACATCGTGTACTGGACAATGATTTACAAAATTCTACTAAATGAGAGGTTCTTTGTTGAATTATAGAATTGAGCATTGTTGGGGGTTGAAAAAAGAAAAAGAAATACCTTTCCATCGTAGCCTGGGTTCCGCTTGATAAACTTAAGGTATAATCTATTTAACTGATTAGAAACCTGGGAAAAAATCATGATTTCTTAGCCATAAGTCAGTCAAGTCAACATAACTAATTTTTGCGGTGACAAGGTACATCAAATGCATCTTACGGAAAGGTCAAAAGACACAAATACTTCAAAAAAATCAAGGACACACACACACACACACACATACACACACACACACACACACACACACACACACACACATATATATATATATATATAAAGAGTAAAGAGAGAGGAGGAAAGGAGGCTAGATTCAAATTCAGCCAAAATTTTCTTTCTTAAAGAAGTATCTTTACAAGAATGTCATTTACTCAATAATATTTCCAGTAATGCCCTTACCTCCATTTTGTCATTAAAAGTTATAAAAATAAGAAACACAAAAAATAAATTTTCAATCATGAATGCATAAATTAAGAAAAAATTAAGCTTTACATCATCCAATGTAAACTTGAATGGTTGAACTAAATACCTTAGATGGACTTAGGTCCATACTCCTTTTTTTCTTATACATATATAGAGATAGAGAGAGAGAGAGAAAGGAGGTGGGACTCAGGTCTAACCAACTATAGCTTCACCCATGATTGTAATGGTAGTTTACTTTTCGCCTTCGCTGGGCCAATTGGAAACTTCAATTCTACCACTGCTGAACTCTCCGGTTTACTTAATGGGTTGCAGATCTTCCATCGCCATTTAGTGGGACCTCTCTGCATTGAACGCGATTCTAAAGTAGTCATTAACTGGTGATCGAAGTCAACCCCTCCCCCCTGGCGGCATTGGGATATGTTTTTTGATATATGTAATTTAATTTCACTTTTGAACTATAATTAGAAGCACATTCCTAAGTCAGCTAATCATCTAGCTGACACTCCAGCTAAATTGGGTGTTTCACTCCAACACCTTGTTGTGGAGGAAGGCCCTTTTAGCTAGGTATTGTACTATTTTCCTCTCTTAATAATTTATACATCCTCATTCAAAAAAAAAAAAAACTATAGCTTCACCCACCTTTTTATTATTTTAAAAAAAATTACTTAATTTATAAGAATGACGTTTACTTCATTATAACCAACTCGGCTTTTAATATCCCTATCCTCCAATATGCGGATGACACTTTGATATTCAGAGCAGGAACAATGGACAACATCAGAAGAATTAAGGTGGTTCTTGGGCTCTTCAAGATTTGCTCAAGACAGAAGGTAAATTGGGGGAAAACCTCCTTGATTGGGTTCAATATTAACCCAAACTCCTCTCGGAAATGGCTGAGGTTCTCGGTTGCACAGTTTCATCCACCCCCTGCACTTACCTCAGTCTTCCCCTGTTTTTGAGACGCATTTGCAAAGACCTCTGGACTCCAGTAATTGAAAAGATGGAGATGCGCCTTGCCACCTAGAAGGGTCAATTACTTGGCAAGACAGGAAGGCACCCTTCTAAAATCAAGCATTGCAGGCATCCCAAATCATTATTTATCTTGCTTGCCTTGTCCTGTCTCTGTTTGTCTGCAGTTGGATAAGATGAAGAAGTGTTTTCTTTGGAGAGGAATCAACTCAGAGTACAAGTACCATTTGGTCAGTTGGGAGGAGGTCTACCTTCCAAAGACTCTTGGAGGCAGAGACATGAATTGTGCCCTACTCCTAAAATGGATTTGGAGATTCAACTCTTATCCCAATTTTCTCCTCGGCTATCCGATTTTGTGTGGGTAATGGTCAAACTATTAGATTCCTGGAAGACTGGTGGTCGGGCGATATGCCTCTTCCGAACTCTTTTCCGAACCTCTTCAGAATTTCCAGACTGAGGAGAAGTACAATTGCTGAAGTCACCAGTAATGGGGGATGGAACATTCACCTTCGCCGGGGTCTATCGGATCTTGAGGCTCTAGAAGCCAGTCGCCTTTTGGAAGCCATACAGCCGACCAAGATTCAGGCTAGCAGATCTGATAAATTAATTTGGTTGCTAGATAAGAGTGGCTCATTTTCAGTTTCCTCTGCCTTTGTTATTTGAGGTTGGCTCGCTCACAGCTTCAGGCATGCAGTGAAATTCACATGGCATCTCAGCGCCCCCCCAAAAGTAAATTTCTTCATGTGGAGCGTCTACCTCAACAAAATCCTCTCTGCTGACAATCTCAGAAAGCGTGGCAAGGTTGGGGTGGACCCCATTTGCCCTTTTTGCCATGTCGTCGAGTATACTGTTAGCCACCAGGTCCTCCTATGCCCTTTCTCGTGGGAGATTTGGACGTCGATTGAATTCCAGTTCTGCTTTCTTGCAGATCTTCCCATAGCCTGTCAAATGCTTGCAGGGATTGCGTCCCCGGTCTTGGGAGAATGATGATCTCGGCTTGCTCAGCTTTTCATTTCTTGGGGTCTCTGGTTAGAGCACAACCAAAGGAGATTCAGTGCCAAGTTCAATTCTCAA
Organism: Aristolochia californica; assembly: GCF_029961685.1. Classification (NCBI taxonomy): domain Eukaryota; kingdom Viridiplantae; phylum Streptophyta; class Magnoliopsida; order Piperales; family Aristolochiaceae; genus Aristolochia; species Aristolochia californica. The sequence continues at coordinate 2,240,111 of NW_027181793.1, forward strand.
GAAAGAGTCATTGAAATTATCTCAAGAAATATTGCTACATGGCTCCACTCTCGAAAAGCCTTATCCCCCTTCTCAGGATCTTCCTAACATCGGATGCGCTAATTCGTCGGGGAACGCACGTTTTGGATCCTCTTTGCCCGTTCTGCATGTCCTCCACTGAAACTGCGGATCATGTACTTTTGCATTGTAATTATGCGCACTCAGTATGGACAAATCTCATCAACAAAATTGGTTTGCACTATTGCTCATCCCAAAATCTCGTTTCTACAATCCACACGATTACAAAGGTTAATCTCCCTAAAATTGGAAAGTTATTAACCTTCTGCAGCGTCGGTCACATTATCTGGGGCCTTTGGAAAGAACGGAAAAACAGAAGGTTTAATAATAAATCCCTTCCTGACTACATTCTCTGCAATCAGATTGTGGGGCAAGTCACCTCTTGGATTCGGATGAGAAAAGAATTCAAAAGTCTTGGAGGGATCATTCTTCGTGAGAATTGGGATATTGTTGCAAAATTGTCCTATCCCCCCCTCCGGACTATGGAGACTTGGTCTCTTCCTCCGGCTGGATTTTTTAAACTAAACTTTGATGGAAGTGCGTTAGGTTGTCCGGGGTTAGCTGGATATGTGGGGGTCATCCATGACGACAAAGGAAAATTGCTCCTCTCTTTTTGCGGGCCACTAGGCACATCAGACTCAACAACAGCCAAGTTATCTAGGTTGTTCAATGGCCTGAAGTTGTTTCATCAGAGAATGGAAGGACCTTTATTTGTCGAAGGCGATTCTCAAGTTGTTATCAGTTGGTGTAAGAAGACATGCAAACCCCCATGGCGGCATTGGGATTTTTTTATGATATATGTACTTTAATTTCCCAAATACGATGTAAGTAGAATTATATTCCTAGATCCGCAAATCACTTGGCAGATAGTCGAGCTAAAACAAGTGTTTTTCTCCAACGGCTTGTTGTGGAGGAAGGTCCTGTTTAGTATGGTTTGTATTTTTTCTCTCTCAGTAATATATTCACACCTTTTTCAAAAAAAAAAAGTCATCCAATTCAATTTGGGCATCCAGTTCGTGGAAGAGATTCAATTTGATCTTCTTTGAAGAAAAGTCAATTCTATTTTAAGGCTCCTCCTCTAGGGTTTGAGAAGTCTATAGGGATACCCGACCACTTGAACCATTAGACCAGCATTTTTTCCAACCGCCAGAGTAGCCACCACATCTTCCCTCCTCTGCACTGGCTACCATTCAACTGTTTTGTCCACTAATTCTAGGGTCAGTGATTCTGATACTCCTACTTCTCCTGTTGTTTTCGTTTCTCCTTTTGATACTCATCCCATCGCTATTCATAGAGAACCTCATAGCATCATGAAATGTGGCAAACAGATGAAACATGGCCTTCCAGATAGGACAGAGGTGGTGTCTACTGCCATCAGTTATCCATCTATCACCAAGACGCCGAAGCTTAAGAGGCCACCATAGGCTTCCAAGAGGCTCCAGAGGGGGAGTTGAGTTTCCAAAACCATTTAAGGAGCAAGGCCTTACCCATTTCCTTGGTGCATCTGATCCCAAGACCGCCCAAGGGCTTCGGCATACAAACATCATCCCAACTGACAAGGTGGTAACAGAACTTGGTCTCAGTGTCACGCATAGGAAGCGTCTCTTGAGTATGTCAATGTGCCAACTGATGGAGGCGGGGCATGGCAGGAAAGAGAGAAAATAGTTTGGGATACCCGCAAGGCACAAATTGAGGAGAGTCAATCTGCCCGTCTTAGATAGCATCCTACCCTTCCAAGTCGACAGTCGCCGCTCAAGCCGCTCAATGACCGGGGCCCATAATCCCATCCAGGGCCGACAGTCGGTCAGAGGAAGACCCAGGTAGTTAGAAAAGGTAACTGCAACCGAGCAACCCAGAGTGTCTGCCATGTGCTGAAGATGGGAAGGCTCAATATAATAGCCCATGATGGTTGTCTTCCCCCAGTTAACCTTCTGACCAGAAGTGATCTTGAATAAGCCAAGGATGGCCTTAATGTTGCAGATTTGATCAAGCGTGCCAACACCGAAACAGATAGTGTCATCCGCAAACTAGAGCAAGGGAATATCAAAGCAACTCTGGTCAGAAACGGGCCTCGAGCCAACCAATACTACGAGCAGAGGAGAACACATATGACAGGTACTTAGCAATAATGCTGAAGAGGAGTTGGGAGAGGGAGTCTCCTTGACGAATGCCACTAGAACCCTGGAAGAACCCGCAGACTGTGCCATTCAGGAGCAGAGAGTAAGAAGCTGAGGAAATGCAACTGCAAATCCAAAATCTCCATCTATCTCCAAAGCTCATGTGTTGCATAATGTCGTCCAGAAGGGACCAGCTCACCCGGTCAAAGGCCTTCTCGAGATCAAGCTTGAGGACAAACCTCGGAAGGCCCAGTTTCACAAACTGGTCGATAATCTCGTGAGCAGCCATAGCTGAATCGAGGATGTCCCGACCTCTAATGAATGCACTCTGACCCTTGTGGATGATGGTGGGAAGAATAACCTTAGATTGCGAGCCAAGATACGAGCAATGATTTTGTACGGACTTGAGACAAGGCTGAACGGCCTGAAGTCATGAGGATGCTCAACGCTAGCTTTCTTAGGTACCAGGGCAATAAGAGAGGCACCAACACTCATGAAGGTGATTCCACAAATATAAAAATTGCAGACCATGGAAATAATGTCCGATCTCAGGGTAGGCTAGCAGATTCTGTAAAATTCCCCGTTGTACCCGTCAGGCCTCGGGGCCTTGTCTCAAGGGAAACCTAATACCGCATCTTCGATCTCCAAATCCGAGAAGGGCAGCTCAATGAAAACCGCCAAGGTGGGAGAAATCGAAGAGAAATGGAGCCTAGTCAAGCGGAGGCGATGATGGCGCTCCTCTTTGTAAAGATCTGCAAAAAAACTAAGAAGAGCATCAGTAATAGAGGTTCTATCCGAGGCTCAAAACTGAACCGCAAGTGTTCTCGTAGAGCTGGAGCCAATCACTGGTGGCAAGGAAGCGATCAATCTTGGACAGGATGGGAGGCCTCTGCCAATTAGACCACGTGAACGTCTTGCCAGAGAGGCAAATCTCTTCCAACTCGAAGCTGCCAATAAAATCTGCGAACTGCCTCATGGTGGTGGAAATTCTGGGAGCAGTGGAGACTTCTCATTGCAGAAGCGAATGGCATTGAAATCTCTTGTAAAAAGCCATGGTGTGGGCTAGTGGGTCAAAAGATCAGTAAGCTCAACCCAAGAGCGATGCTCCCGATATCAGGTGGGACCCTAAACGCCTGCCAGACCCCAAGAGAAATCAGTGCATCTGTCACGGAGCTTGATTCCTATAGAGTGGGAACCAATCAAATGATCTAACACCTCAACCACAGACGAGTTCCAAAGCAGGAGAAGACCTCCGGAGGATCCGTTTGCATTAATCGCAAGTCATTCCAAGTTATTACAGCCCCAAAGATCATAAACAAAAGCATCCGAAGGAGTTTGACAATTGGATTCTTAGAGGATCACAATAGAAGGGTGACTCCTCGACAGGAGATTCCGAACAGTGGCTCGCATTCGGGAGGAACCAATTCCTCTTACATTCCAAGAGATTACAATCATTTATTCCTTTTTTGCTTACTCCTGAGGCAGTCTTGCCTCCCGAGGGGTTATCACTGTAAGTCACGCCCGTTCTTCTAGCCAATTCAGAGATACGATTCCAAGTTTCTTCATCGAATTGTTCTCGCTCAGTCTGTAGAGCCAAGTAAAATTTCCGGTTTCCATCTATCGGCGGAGGAATGCAGGAATCTCTGAGGACCATATCCCCTGGCTGGTAGGGAAGGCAGCTGGATTTCCCAGGAGGAGGAAAGTGGACACGGGCAGCAGGGCGGCGCCAATGCTGATAAGTGGCCATCGGAGGCGAAGAACCCATAGCAGGGGGAGGGGGGCATCTGGGCTGACTGGTCACAGATGAGGACTCACTGTCGGACATGGGAGGGGAAGTGGGTTAGGGAGGGGTGAGGTTCGGGGAAGGGGTGTCTATCTAAGCAATGGGTGGGGCAATAAATGTAGAGACCAGGGGGTGTTGTGGGGAGGGAGGGTTGATCTCAAAGGGGGTTCTGGTTGCAGGAGGGGGGTTGGGTGGGTGGTTATAAAGGAGTGGGAGGGTGGGGCAGGTGATATAAGGGTGGCTGAGAAGTGTAGGTAAGGGAGGCACCGGTAGCCATCCCGGGAGGGGGGGCTAGAGGGTGGGAAAAAAGGGGGTCAAGTGGCAAAGGGGGAGGGGGGTCCTGATATCGATGTGGTGCCATGTGGGGGGTAGAGGTGTCAAAGTGGTGGGGGGTTGATGGAATAGGCTGCCAAAGGCATAGGGGTAGGGGGTTGTCTGGGAGCTCAATGGTGGTAGGAGGGGGGTGTGGGTCTCTGCTGGCCAGCCAAGCATACTGCAGGGCTGGCTGTTGATTTTCAAGACTCCACGGATTTAGCTCATGGAGAAAAAGAGAAAGAGACTCTTTGGGAAAAAACTGAGGAAGAAAAACTTATGGACTTGATGCCCTAACCCTTCCCCTGAAGCTCAATTTATAGATTAATCAAACTACTATATTACAATAATACCCCTGAACATAGGGTTTAGGGTTTTAATCCTAGAACTTTAACCTAATTACATCAATGCCATCTCTATGAGATGACTCTTTATTTACCATCATGTCATCATTGTATGGGCCTCTGGGCCTTGAGCCCATCTTCTTGGATGTGTGGATCTTCTTTGGTCTTATGGGATTGGGCTCATCTTCCAACACACTTGGATATGTGGGTCTTCCTTGGTCGTGTGAGCTTGGGCCCTATCTTCCAACACTCCCCCTCAAGCTGGGGGTGAAAGAACATCATGAACTCCCAACTTGCTGCAAATGATGTATATAATCTTTTGTATAAAATGGCAATCTTCCCATCTTCCAACACTCCCCCTCACGTTGGTGCTCTCTTCCATGACGCCCAGCTGGCCAATTTAGGGGGGTATAACAAAGATGTAATAATAAGTTCCTCCGTCATGGTGTCCCAACCATTGACATTTGATATTTTTTACGGGGTATTAAGTTCCTCCGTCATGGAATCCCAACCATTGACATTTGATATTTTTTACGAAGTATTAAGTTCCTCCGTCATGGAATCCCAACCATTAACATTTGATATTTTTGACGGGGACAAATAAATGATGGTATGAGGCCACCTCTTCTTCAATAATAAAGTCTCATCCAAAGAGACACAATAGCAGCAGCTGAAATGGGTTTGGGCCCATATAACACAAACCAAAATAATCCTTGTAAAAATGATCTATAAAATAATCCAATGCAAGTATCTGTACCAAATAATATGCTAACCAAGGAATAATCTGTCAATACTTCAAAATAATCATCCAACCATTGAAAAAATACTAAGTTGCGCCGAAATATGTATAAACTTGGACACGTATATCGAGGCAAAAAATAAGTGGCCATGTCTGAGTTGACTCACTGAGTTGACCCGAACCAGGTTGACTCAATCCGAGTTGGTTCGAGTTGACTCGGCATACTAGTGCAGAAGCAGTAAGCTCGCGTTGTTGGTTTGCCTCGAGCGATTCCGATCCGAGACTCGGCAGGCGCTGAACCGACGCGGGCCGACTCTGATTAATTGAGGTTTCCTAACTTAGGAAACATGAAATTCTTCAATGGTGCTTCTTCCTTGATGCCGAATGTCTCTCGGCGGAAACAGTCCAGAAAAAAAACTCAGCAAGGATAATATATTCATGGATTCAATTCGGTTTCCTAACTTGGGAAAGTTTTATTTGAGAAACATTACCTTTGTCTTCTCCTCGGCGCCGAACAAAGAGGGAGACCAGAGACAATCACAGCAGCCAAACTAGCGGTGAGAGGAGTTTTCGGAGTAAGAAACATAACTGGAATATCAGCAGTGTGTTCCTCCAGAAATTGCAACACAGAGGAAGGAATCCAGCAAGTCAATCGCTGGATAACAGCAACTTTAGTAATCGACAGAAAATCCTGGGCAGACGCGTCTCTGTAAGTGGCAATGGAGCTGGAACTTCGGCAAACTTACGGAAATATCGTCTCGCCTCTGGAACGTGAATTCCAGCAATGGAGCGGAAGGAAACTGTCCGAAAGTGTACCAAGGATATCCAACAGCTTAATCCGAGCAGAGTCGAGCTTCCACTCAATCACCGGCGCAAAATAATCTCGCGGATTTCCTGGCTTTCATCTTCGTCTTCCTCGTAATGCCAGTGCGACTACAGAACGAGGCGAGCCAACGGTCTGGCTAAGGAAGTTTTGGCTTGCCAGAAGAGAACAACAGCTTTCGACGGCAACGAAAAATTCAGAGGAGACCAAGCTGTTGTCGGAAAATTGGTTCTGATGCTTAACGAGGTTATTGGAAGGCTGGTAAGGAGTCGGCCAATGAAAATAAATTTCAAACTTCCTCTGTTAATTGAGGCAAGATGACCAGTTGTTGATTCATCTGCTACTCCTCAATGGCTTCTACAAAACAGAGAAGATACCAAGATACCGAGAAGCAACGTGATCTGATAAGCAGTAGATAGCAGCACACCAACAAGATAAACTTTGAGTGCTTATTGGAAGATAATCTCTGCTGTGTTCCTCTCAAAAAAAACCAGTGAAGAAAGCAAACTCTGAAGCTAAGCCAACGTCATAGCAGAGAACTCAATACAGCAGCAGATAGAAGCCATGTGTAACGACGAGCAAGGATACTAAACTCAAGACTCAAGGCAGTATGATTTAATAAAAATAAGAAGCAAAAAAAAAAAAAAAACAATGCACGAGACTAAGAAATAAAAGAAGAGAAAAAAATATTTTCTAACCCTACACGGAGTAGAATGAAACCTGAAAAACCTTAGTCGGAATCCTGAAAATCAATGCTCTAATACCATGTTGATTTTCAGGACTCCATGGATTTAGCTCATGGAGAAAAAGAGAAAGGGACTCATTGGGAGAAAACAGAGGAAGAAGAGCTTATGGATTTGATGTCCTAACCCTTCCCCAGAAGCTCAATTTATAGATTAATCAAACTATTCTATTACAATAATACCCCTAAACTTAGGGTTTAGGGTTTAGGGTTTTAACCCTAGAACTGTAACCTAATTACATCAATGCCATCTCGATGAGATGACTCTTTATTTACTATCCTGCCATCATTGTATAGACCTATGGGCCTTCTCCTTGATCTATGGACCTTGAGTCCATCTTCCACATCTCTTGGATGTGTAGATCTGCCTTGGTCTTATGGGCTTGGGCCCATCTTCCAACACACTTGGATATATGGGTCTTCCTTGGTCGTGTGAGCTTGGGCCCTATCTTCCAACACTGGCCGTGGATCGGGTTGCAGGCCGGCCAGGGGATGTGTCGCCGCTGCTGCTGCCAGTGAGAGAGACAAAGTCTCCCACAAGATTTCCAAATGTGATACCGAACCACAAGGGTGTTTGGCTGGCATCAAGCCGGAGAAGGTCGTCCTCGATTGGACGCAACTCGAACAGATGAAGAGCCAGGCACGGTCAAATCGCCAGCGTTCAGCGGTGCTTCTGTCCAGCCTGATTAAGGTACCAAAGTCGCTGGCAATGAGGCCAAAGATGCTTTCTTCCCAAAGCTTAGGTGGGAGGCCCGTAATTTGGACCCATTTGACTGAGGCCTCGTTGCTACAGGAAGGGTTCCAGTCCCGGACAGAAGTGATAGTGGCTGAAGCAGGAAGCAGAGATGCCATCCAGCGATCACCAATTGAGCGGAACAAAACAATCCACTCACTCAGGCATAGATGAGATGCCAGAGGGGAGTAGTCCAGACGCAGTTGGTTAGTGAACCAATCCGAAATGCATTGGCCCTCTATCGGAGGAGGGTCGGAGGTGACCAATGCCGCATGGAGGAGACGATCAATGTCGGGGCAGATCAGGTTTGGGGGGATTGAAATTGTTTGGTGGTTTGGGCACAAGTGGGTGGGGGGTATGGATTTTGCGAGGCGAAAGGTGCAAAAGGTGGAGGGACAGAGTCTGAAGTCGGGGCAGATTTCTGGATTGGAGGGTTTGCTGGGGTGGGTGTTGGGTAGAGGTTGATGAAGGCTGTTTTTTGGGCTTTTGGGGTCGGGAGCAAAGGGGGATAATCAGGTGGATGGGGGGGTCTTGTGCTGGGCAATGGTGGGAGCAGAAGAAAATGCCAGATGGCACAGGCGAGTTGTGTCCAGCCGAAGCCGGAGTTGGTGGCCTCGAGAATGGTTATACGGCCCATCGTCGTGAGTTCTTTGTGCTGTGAAATGCGGCATTTTGCACGTCCAACTCGTCGAACCATGCAAAAACAGAATCTCCAGGGACCTGACCAAAGCTCCTTAGTCCAAGGTGAGGTGTTGGAGTCTTCCACAGTTGTTGTAGAGAGCACTCTTAGGAAGGAGGGCCCAGTAACAATAGGGACAATGATGAAGGCACTGTGCGCACCAGTCTTCATAGTGATGCGCACGCAAGGGGCGTCATGGAATGTCACCCGAGTTACTAACGTCAAGGTGGGCCCATAGGAGAAGAGGAGAGGGGTGGCCAAAGGCGTCGCAACACCTCTGGGTCCCCGGTGCCTCTGGGTTCGGCGTCGTACAGTGGTCCAGAAGGGACCTTCGTCGTCTTCGCCGGACTTCAAGGGGTCGTAATGTCTATCAAACTCACCGGACTCCTCTACATCATCGGAAGCAGAAGGAGAAGCGTCGGGGAGTCTCGAACCAGTGTTCCCTTAATCGCAGAATGCAGTCGTCTGCAAGAGGGGAGGAAAATCGCCTGATTCCGTCCACGGGAACGGCGCCGAGGTTGGTCTTCCCGACCGGAAGGAGTTTCTGATAGGGGATGGTGATTCCTTCCCTCACTCCAGCGTCGTTGGGGATTCTTTCCTTAATCTAGTTTTTCTCGACGAAACTTTCGCTCGTTGCTCGACTATTCTTCCTCTCGCGTTGAATTCCTCTTCCGCTCCTTGCCTCTCTCACGTCGATCCATCATCTCTCGCCCGATCGAAGCTTTTTTTCGATTTTTCTCTCTCGCTCGTCTCTCTCGTCGCTCACTCATCGTCTTCTTTCGTCGCACATAACAGATAGATAGATTAAGCTAGTATGGCATAGTTTTACATAAAGTAAGTATGTCTGGCATAGTTTTACATAAAGTAAGTATGTCTGGCATAGTTTTGCATAAAGTATATCTTAGAATTTTATTTTTTTTAAATGGTGATGATTTTAACGAAGACAAGCAAAAGAATAAATCAAGGGAGGGACCCAATTTAGCACACAAATCAACAGCCAAATTGGCTGATCTATTAAGCACCTTCATCCTTTGTCTTCTCTCTCAATCTCACCGCCTCTTTAACACCTTTCTTCCACTCCTCTCATCTCTTTCTTCTTCTCCACTCATACTTCTTCTTCTCCACTAAGAACACCAAGATAATGAAACTCTAGAACCTAACAGATTATCTTGCTCCTGTCCTCCAATATAGTATTAGTCAAGCTGACAAAACAGATGTGATGCAGCAAGGACATCTACATCTTAGAAACCTCTTCTCAATTTTAACCAATAAACATGCTTCACGTCCCTGGATCTTGATTCTTGCACAAAAATGAGATAGTTCCAAGCCAGTCAAGCAAGTTAAGAAAAGAATAACCACTGAACCAGATCTAACTCTGAATCTTGAAAACATGTTTACCACTATGGATTCTAGCTTGCAAATAGCTCCCCGAACTCCTGAAGATCAGGAAGGGGAAGTATCCGGACAGAGACAAAGAATTCAGAGTAGTTAAATTTCCAGCCACTTACCTTTTCTGTACTGCCATTTTTTGTGTACCAAATCTACACACTAATTTACAAAAGGAAAGCTTGAGTCATCAAACTGAGGTCTTTTAGCTGCCAATCTATCATCTTTTGCTCAAACAGACATCTTCCTATCAATGAGTCGGTACCAGAACATCCCAGGTTCCCACCATAGAAATATCTTTCAAGCACCTCCAGCTTATCCGCAACACTTGAAATGCATGGCAGGACAATTAATACATATTAGGAAGATCAGTAAGTTGCATTCCCAGCAAGAAAAAAGCATGTTGCTTTACCAGGTGTTAATCTCTTCTCAACCTTTCAATCTTCGGGTCCATAGATGTTTCATGGTCTACCAGAAAATAGAGGAAACCCCAAATACTTAGGATAAGGATAAATTGCTGATAAGCCATTTAAATAGCCATCTTTCGAATCTCATCAAAGCAAATATTAACTACATAAATTCCTGATTTGCAGAAAATTTTCAATCGCCCTGAAATAATTTCAGACATCGAGGGAGAAGAGAGAGAAGAGCCCTTTAGGTTAACAATCTGGTCCACTGAACCATCACAAAACCATAAGGTGAAATTTGAAGGGAGATAATAGATTGGTCTCAACAGAACTAAAGAAAAGAACTGGATGTAGCTATCTAGCCATAGGGCTCAAGGTCTCGTCTCATACTTCTGTATCCCATTCTGACTTTTCAACCAATGACAACTCTTTTAGGCTGAGAGATATGAAATTAAAACAGATAAAAAAAGAAAGAAGAAGAGGACAAAGAAAATGTACCGAATCAATAATATCTTGGCAGTAGATGGGGCTCATATAATATAGTACATCATGGACTGTAGCACTGAGCATTACACGTAATCCTCGAACCCCGTCCAAAGTACACTTTTCTACAGCACTTTCACCGCCTAGCTTTAACCCCCTTCTCCACTGAAACATGACCACTAAGCATTAGATATTTTTTGGTACAGAAATATATATAACTATACTAGCTGGAAAAACAACCATATTCCTAAAAACATATTATTATCATGGTTCGCTGTATTGGTTGTTTTTAATTTGAGAGTGAATAATTTAAGTTAATAATTTACTTAAATATTGTTAAAAATAAATTACTTAAAATTTATTAACTTGATAGAAAATTTAAATTAGGAAATTTTATCAAAAACAAAAAAAATAAGCACCATATGTCAAATTTTATTGGGAGTAGCAGCTGGACAGCCAAATACAGTAATTCATATCATTATAGAACTTAATACTTCATATCCATGTTAGAGTTGCATTATTTGCAAGGGAGGCAAGGATTAATAGTTTGGAAGATTTGGTTCTTAACGAATTTATATAGTTTCTTCTTTTTATGCTAAATTTCTCTCTTCTAGTGTGCAAAGGCATCTGTCGTCGGCTTCAGTTCAGAAATGTCCAGTTCTCGCCAAAGTTAAACATTTTATGTGTTGTGTTTTGAAGAAGAAAATTCTCTTAGTTGATCTTTTGTATCATTGGGCAAGATAGTACGTGAAAAAATTGTTTTTAAGAAAATCAGTCTATTGATCAGATTCTTTTTTTTTTAATGATGCTGATTTTTATTAAGACAAAAAGCTCAAGAGAGCATATTACAAAGCAGAAAAAATGAGAGATTGATGGGAAGTTCCGAATTTTGCCAATTTATCAACCAAAGAGTTGGCTGATCTAGGAATGAGATTCCAATTACAATGTGTAGAAGATACAATGTTGGCAATACTATCAGTGATGGGCCAATGGCGCTAAGGGGGGAAGTTGTCTTTGGAACACTAACTAATAACCGTCTTCGAGTCGCCTTCAATGATTAACTTGCCATGGATACGATCCTTGAAGATTTGGAGGCCGAACAGCAGAGCACTAACTTCATCAGTATTAGAATCAGCAATGCCCATCGGACTAGCATAAGAAAGAATAGGGTCTCCATTGTAACCTCTAAACACACCACCTGTTCCAGCTGGCCCAGAACATCCAATACACTACCATCAAAATTCAGCTTTATGCAGTTGCAAGGGGGAGGATCCCAGATAACCATACTTGGAGTTCTACTGGGGCCAGACATATGAGAGATCAAATTCCAATTTTCCCGAAGGGAAACCCCCGATAGAGTGGCAAAATCCTTCTTTGTATGAAGCCAGCTCGAGATGAAGCTAACGGCATGAGAAGCCATGTTGTCTGGGGTACTAGCTTTGGAATTGAATCTCTGGTTATTCTGCTCAAGCCAAATGCACCATGGAACATGCGCAAGACAGGCCGAAAGAATTACCTTGCCCAGCCGAGGAAGGAGAATCCCTCGAACCATCTCAAAGGTGCCAAAGAGGTCCTGATGTAGCCCCACTTAGAGCCCAATTGTTTTAAAGATCTTCATCCAAACTTGCCAGAAAATCCACAGTGTAAGAGGACGTGCTGGACTATCTCTTCGCACTCACCACAAAGGGGACAAGAAAGATCGGGGGCAGTGAAGCCTCTTCTAAGAAGGTTGTCTGAAGTAAGAATCTGTTCTCTGATGGCTGACCACACGAAAAAATTGATTTTGCTTGGCGTTGAGAGTTTCTATTGATCATATTCATGCAGCCCATTCACCTATTGTGATGCCTGCCATGCTACGAAAGTTCAACTGCCTTTTTTGTATTTCCAATTATTTTCCAGACTTATTGATGCAAGTTTGTGCAAGACCATTATCGAAGTCTGGAGGATTATGGGTGACTGCCTTTATGCAGTTATTTGGGCCTATGGGAAGATAGAAATGTCAAAACATTCTAGAGTTAATAAAACTACTTTCATTGAAACAATTTGCAAGTCTTGTTTAAAAGTCTCATTGACATGAGGTAGTGTTAGGTACCTAGCCAATACAACAAAAACTCCAAAGCTAAAGGAGCACAAAAAAACTAGGCCCTTAACCTATCCCATACTAGGTTGGCCCAACCAACCTAGCACCTATTCCCAAGATTAGGATCCGCAAGACCATAATAGGTAGCTACTATTGCTGACACCAAGGGTAATCAAGTAAGCCCATGGCAGCCCCCCAAAAGGAGTGGTTGAAGCTCAACTTTGATGGGAGCTCAAAAGAAAATCCAGGCCCCACAAGTTGGAGGTATCCTTTGAGACTGTCTAGGTCAGAGTTTTGTTTCCATTGGTGAGTGTTACTCTACGATGGCAGAGGTCTAGGTTTTGCTTTGTGGGTTTAAGACGTATAGGCTGAATTTCAATATGCCACTCATTAATTAAGGTGATCCAGCTGTTGAGGCAAATGATTTTTAGCCCTCCTTGGAGTTTTGACATATTCAAGATGAAATTTTAGATTTATGATATGTTCTTTCTTTGCAGTAGGTGCATACAGTGTGACATACAAATTTATGGCAAATTTATGGCAGATAATTTGGATAGGATTGGTGTTTCACTTTCTCACCCTATTGAAAGTCGTGCTTACCAACTTGATATCGGTTAATCTTTTGTATTAGGGCTCCTTTCGGCTTCTATTTTTTTTGTTCCTTTTTACTGTTTTGTTTTTCTTTTTGGTCAGCCTTTGTTTGAGTGGTCTGATCGTATTTTGCATTCTCCTCTTCTCCTTACAATTAAATACTCATTATTCTCAAAAAGAAAAAAGTTAACTTACCAGCAAGTCAAAAAATTTGACAATTTAAAAAAAAAAAAAAACGTAAGCAATATATGTCAGATTTTTATTGAGCATAGAAGCTGGACATACCAACACAATACTTCATGTCAGCAAGTATCAGTCAGCCCAATACTGTTACAGCATATGATTGAATGGGAAAGGAAAAAAACTGACAAGAGTAAGACTAATGGTTCACCATGGTAGGCACCAACATTATCAGATATACCAATCAAAGAAAAGTACATAAATAGCCCCATTCTTAATACCAATAATATTTTTATAGGGAATTTGAGTAATTTTGTTTTGACAAATGACAAACATTTTATTATTGGCAAACCCAAAAAGGAGATTTTATTTTTACTTACCTGGCAAGGGATAAAAAGAACCCTCTGGGTGTTGCGTTGGTAAGAAGTAAGATGCCTTTCAGCAAGACTTGCAGTTAATTGACGATAATCACCAACATCATCAACCAAATTGGCTTTTTCCAACCTCTGACCGATGCCATGAACCATAAAAACTAAATGTCTGACTGGAACCTGTACAGCAAAAAGTAAGAACAGTGAGAATTTGGTATAAGGGAAATTTGTGAGTATCTCTAAATGAAGATTGCATGCAAGATCCTCATAGTCACATTCTGACCTAAAATACAGTTCTGTCTAGTGAGAATAACGAGTACAAACCTGGGAACAATAATCATCCATTTCCTCCTCTTTCTGTTGTCGTAATTCATCCTGTAAAAGGAATACTTTCAATGTATAATACAACGAAGACAATGAAAAACAGGACAAAACATAAAAGGTGTAATCTAATATACCTTTGCGAACTTATGAGAATTTTCATTAGAAAATAAAGAATTACACAGAAAAGGAAAGAGATGCAGAGACTCAAACTTCATGAAGATGGGGAAGAGATTCCCCCACCATCACAGATCAAAGGGATATCTGTTTGTCACTAAACTACCTGATAAACAATTTGAATCATGAGTGCTGCCATCAATCTGTAATGAGGAGCATTTTTTAATGATTTCATCACAGTTATGTGTAAGCCTCCACAGAGAAGGGGACTGCTTGAAAAACCAACTGATTATGCTGGTTGAATCTCAGTGACATGCCATCAATATGTGTGTGTGTGCGTGCATACGTGCAGAGAAAAGATGCAGGGTGGTGAGAGGTGTCATGCCATTAGTTAGTTAATTTGTGCATAGGTGGGTGGGTGGGTGGGTGGGTGGTGGAGGGTTGTGCACCACTACTTGTGCACCACTGAGATTGGTTAATGGGATAGAATCCAGGCTTCGGCCCAAGAGAGAAGAGTACTTTTCACACTAACATGTCCATCCAGTAATCCTACACCTGAAAACGAGAAAAGGATTGGAAAACATTTAAAGTTCAAGTTATGCAATTCATTATTTGAATTGGAAACAGTTTGCAATAACCTTGGACAGATACATGACACAGTTTATTCCAATGGACAGATTTTTATTTCAATTTCTAAGGTTCAAAAGAACTGGACATTGGTGGCTTTACTCTGGCTACAGGGAGGCTCTATATCAAAAACATGGCGACCCCAGAATTATTGTAGCATAGAAATAGGATAGAGACATATCCAAAATAGTTCTGAAATTTC
Source organism: Aristolochia californica (assembly GCF_029961685.1). Classification (NCBI taxonomy): domain Eukaryota; kingdom Viridiplantae; phylum Streptophyta; class Magnoliopsida; order Piperales; family Aristolochiaceae; genus Aristolochia; species Aristolochia californica. The sequence goes on from NW_027181793.1 coordinate 2,255,205, forward strand.
CACTTCTTTAGAAAATAGAAAAATGGAATTCCAGTCTTCCCTCTAACACTCACCCTCACCAGCTAGAACTGGCAACTCCTGTGGGGATCAACTCACGGCAATGAACAATGCAAAGGTCCATTTTACCTCTCTAGGAACCCTGGCCAGACAGGTTTTGATCAGCAATTGATCCAACCAGAGGGACAACAACTTTTTCTTGTTTTTCTTTCACACCTCAGGATTTCTCAAGACGCCATGGGACTGCCGCAGACGATGTGCATGGCTATATTCAATCTATTGTACAAAGAGAAATTTCAGAGATCTGATGAATTAAAGGATTCCACAACTCCAGAAACCTATATGCTAGAAATGCATAAACCATGAATATAATTCCAGAAATTTTATTCCCATAATGCAGTCCCAGCACAGCATCACCTTTGGAGTTTTATACTTCAAATTCTGCAAATGTCAGTCGAATGAGACAGACAGAGGGTGCCATGTGCACCAAAGATTAACCCCACAGCTACTGTAGGTCAAGTAAGATACTAAATGATAAGAGAACAATGCCACTATCCTGGTGGACTTGCAAATCAGTATCAAATATTTAGGTTAGTGGCCACTGGTCCACAGAGTAGCTTTCCTCCAACAGAGCACTTCTCTCAGCATCATCTCCAAAACATGAACTCCAAGCTCTAAGATCACTAATGCTCTAGGACAACAAGTATTATTTCAATACAAAGAAACGACACTTAGTTTAAAACAAACATAAAAAAAAAAAAAAAGTGATAAACAAAAACTCCATATGACAGGAAAAAAATTGATAGAACAAACTAACTCAAAAACATAACAGACCTGGGTTGGTTTAGCAGATCCAGACATTGAAAATCCACGCCTCAATTTAACCACATCCCCTCTCAAGCCAACAAAAAACCCTGAGTTGTCAATCGCCAGCCAAGCCTCCCAAGTGTCATCTTCTCCAGTAAAAAGAGCGTGCAGACCCTGTAAACTTAAATACATTAGTTGAAGTTATTTAAGAAAGATGAAGCAGTAAATTACAAGCAGACCATCATTGTTCAATAATCAAATGTGAAATACCTGAGTGCTACCTTGCAGATCAATTCGAGCAGCAAACAGTCCAGATGGTTGAAATGTCCTCCGACGCCAAACCTGGGTTAGTTGGCGAGTGTGTCATTATCTTAGGCCCTATTCATCAGTCTGACCTCCTAAAGTAGATAATAAGGATCCTTAAGGTATTATGCTACCTGGCATCGGTAGGCTAGTTCCAACTGTTCAGAAATATCTTCACGGATTGGAAGCCAATCAAGACTACTCTTCCGAGCAAACCAGTGACCCCTTAAGACCCGTCGATTTTCACCATTCCAGTAAACAGGAAAGCAGTGCCGTTTAACCAAGTCCACCTACAACTTGATCAGTTCAGTCCCACATGTTTACTTAAGATTTAATCTAAAAACACAGCTTCATACAGTAGGATTACAATAAAAATAAAAAAATTAAACTTAAAGTCTCCAAGAAGAAAGAACCTCATAAAGGAGACCCTTTACAGGGACCCCAACTCTCTCTTCCTCAAGTACATGAAGTTCGGATGATTCATTTGCTTCCAAGCCCCTTGATTTTGGTTGCTGATCACCACCAAGATCAGAACCCCTGGAAGGTCCACCTGGACCATCACTACACTCCGCATACTCGTGCCACCAGTAAGTAAGCAATTCTTCCTCTCTCTGTAAGAATGAGGCTTCCAGCGCAAGAGAATCCCTCACACTGAACCGAAAGTAATCACTTTTCCCAATTATTGCAGTTGTAGGAACTGAGGCAGATAACTCTGAAAAAGATTTTGTGGGAACAAAATTTAAAATACGCAAAAAACCACTAGCAGCTCAGAAACAGCATCTCACAATTCCAAGCCTGGAACTTCACCGTGACTAATCTCATAAGGCACCCAAAAGTACAATGTGGTACTACTATATTGTAATGATAATTCTCCTGGCCCAAACAGAAAATTATTTCGGGTCACTAGGATAAAAATTCTACATGCAGACAGCACAGTCTCGCTCAATATTACTCACTGACAGACCTAATCCAGGTATTTTAAGTATCAATCATAATATGTCAGACATGGATATATCTTTTTTTTTCTTCGAGGCAGAGTTATGAATGCATACTTGGTCAATTATTTTTTTTCCAGAAAAAGAAAACATAATAATAATTAATAGGGGAGACATCCATGCATAACCTACATATAAAAACAAGGAATATGAAATAATGACTTTGAGCGAGTCAAATCTACCATTCTCTGCTAAAGGCGCTTTGCAGAAATACCACCGGACATCCTCCCCATCGGAGGGGCTCTTTGTACGAGCTAGATACTTGCTCCTAGCCTCACAATGCTCAATGACATCTTCCAACCTGGCGATATTAGAAGGTGTGTTCTTCAAGGAATCAGGGTCCGGCGGGGCCTCCTGAATTGAGGCTTCAGTGGCTGGAACCTTTTCATTGCACTCCTCGAACATTCCATAAGTTTTAAATTTCTGAGACGCTATAGTTCCAGCATTTGCTTCGGAAATCACCATATCCAGGCAATTCCGAAGCAACTCTATTCAAAATCGAACAGAAGGTAACTCAAAAGCACCTCTTCACTTACAAACTATATGAGAATGACGCTGCCGTACCAATTCATGGTAACTTTAGATAAACTTGGTAGATATCGTAACATTCACCAAAAAAAAAAAAAGGATTCAGAGGTGGAGCAATTCCAAACAAAATTCAGATGTAGTCTATAAACACAAGGATTTCGACCTAGTTTAAGCGGAAAATTAACAGGAAGGTAAAGACGTAAAAACAGCTTCTTCGGTGAAAGAAGAATTTTGCAGGCAAAGATGCGTACAAGTACCGATTAACGCTCTTACGTGAATCCCGTCAGATGAGAAAAAAAAAAAAAAAAAAACGAAGGATGCACTTCGAATTGATATAGAACAAAACAAACAAAACAAAGAACCCCAATTTACCGCCTGTAGACCTCAAACAATTAAACCTAACAATGCTGATGGAGCATTCTTGGAGAATGTCCTCTAATGGCTGTAAAAACCGCGCAAACAACCAGACAAGAGTCCGAATGAAAGGGAAAGTTAGCTCGGGAATCCGCGGGAGTGAGATACAGAATGTCAGGAAAAAAACAGCAACCGAGAGCCAACAAGACCGAAGAATGGCGGTTGCGTTCCGATTTCTTCCAGTCCCCCACATCGCACCGGTTCTGCCGACGTGGACATTACGTCATTTGGTAGATGGTCAGCGCTGCATCAATCATGAGCTAGGCGGCGGTGGAGACGGGGTGATAATTTTACCCGATTATCCGATATACATGAATAACCCTAACATCAATAAATAAATAAACAATAAATTTTATTTCTAGTAAATAAATAATTAAATTGTTTTTTTGTAATTTTATATGAAATTTTCCTAAATGCTTTTATTCTTGTTTTTTTACTTATTTTGACTGGAAAGAAATTAGCTATTTCATAATCATTTATTTACCTGATTACCTACATATAATTTTGTTATCCATTCTTTAATTAACCTATTTAGCTCTTCTTGTGTCTTTTTATCTTTGAGTAGTTTCAAGGACATGTATGTAATTTTCATACCAATTTTTATTATAAATATAATGGAAAAGACTCCTAGGACATAAAAAATTTGGCACTATGACTTGTCTAATTGCATGTGATTCTTATGGATTTTTTTTAAATCTTATATGAGCTTATAATGATAATTTTATAAAAAAAATTATGCATATTTTTTATCAAATTGAATCATGTTCAGAGTATTCTACTATCTCCATTAGAGCCAATGGTGGTATAATCATACCATCGCATAACATATATATATATATATATATATAGAGAGAGAGAGAGAGAGAGAGAGAGAGAGAGAGAGAGAGAGAGAGAGAGAGAGAGAGGGTGTTTGATTTTATTTTTGTGTTTGATGGTAAATGTTTTTAACTTATTGAATCATATTTAGAGTGTTGTGTAACGGTGTCCATACAACGAGTTATCTCCATTGGAGTCGAGGGTGGTAAAATCCACTAGAAGAACAATGGGATCTGCCAACAAAACAATCGACAATGAAATTATTTTCGTTGACAGAAATACCTTTGCTAGAGAAAATTAAATATTCGTAGGGGGGGCTTCCCGTGAAATTTTTTCATCCTAGGGAAAAGTTGCTCGAAGCGAATTTCACATATTTGCTTGATCTCAAAGAATTTAAGAATTTGTTGCAAAATATAAAAAACCACATCTAGCGAATTTCCAAATTTGTTGGGAAAATGTATTTTTCCTTTTTCTTTCCTTCTCATTTTCCTCTTTTTCTTTCTCCTTTTTCCTCGTGGAAGAAAATAAAATATTGGAAAATATTTGGAAATTTATATTTCTCCTAGCGAAATTATGGAATTTTGTGGGAGAGAAATTCACTGGGAGAGTGTATCCTCTCCCACCGAATTTCATAATTTCACTGCGAAAAAAATTTCCCCTTTATTTTTTTCCTTTTCTTCCTTCTTCCCCTTTTCCCTTCTTCTTTTATTTTTCCTTGTGAAAGAAGAGAATAAAATTGAAAAATATTTGTTACCCTCTCCCAAAAAATTTCTTAATTTCGTTGGAAAAGTTTTTAAAATTTGCTTTTACTTTTTTTATTTTCTTCATTCTTCCCCTTTTCCCTTCTTCTCCTTTTATTTTTTTTGTTTTGCGAGTGAAGAGAAAAAAAATGGAAAATTTTGAGAATTTATATTTCTTCCGACGAAATTAAGAAATTCGTTAAAAGAGGGTACCTTCCCACGCAAGGGTTCTTGGATAGTCACTACCACTAAGGGAATATCGATAAAAAATCTCTTTTGTTACTGTGGTGTGTGCATGTTTTATTTTATTTTGAAATATTTTTATGCATGATTTTTTAGTTACATGAATAAACTATTTTTAATTTGATACTCTCAATTCAACTCCCTCTTTAGAAGCCACCTGGGGCAACAATTGAAGTTGTTGACACATCAGAGTTCAACATTATTATGAATCTAATTGTAGTCGAGAAAGAATATGCACAATGAATGTTGATGGCTCAAGATTTAAACCCATCTCATTAGTGAGGCGTAGATGATGACAATACATGAAAATTTAATTTGAATATGTTTGAAAGTTTGAATAGCATGTTGAAAGGTGTGAGATCACTACTTATACACGCATTGGTGAGTAGGGATGGCCCTAAGCCAAATTGACTCACAAACCGCTTGGGCTCGACTCATAAAAAGCTCAACTCAATTCATTTTTTCCTTGAGTTGAAGTTGAGCTCTAACTTGGAATAAGGCTTGTTAAGTATAATAAGGTGAACTTCAGATTTTTCAAGTTTAACATGTTGGCTCATGAGTTGACTCGTTAATATATATTTTCTTGTGAAAATGCCCATTACCCTAATTTCACTCATCGAATCCCCCTTTAGTTGGTTGATGATTACTCTTATTTCGACAAACCTCAAAAATGACCAACCGTTTGATCCTTTTAGGTCCCCAACATCCAATGTTGTTGTTTGCCAATGGAATAAACGCTATTAATGGAGAAATTTACTCCTTCTGTTAGGTCTATTAAACTGGCTATTATAAATTAGTATACTCTATTACAAAATCATGGACTCATCAGCAATAATGTGCATTTCAATGGTAACGAGTTCATCACCAAATTCTCCTTGTTTATTTTCATATATTTTTTATTTTTTTGTTTAAACATATGTCGAGCGCAAACTCAACTCAAGCTCGAGCTTGAACTCATTTAAATTTTTTGAGCTCAAATTTGAGTTCAATTTAAGGCTCAAGGCCAAACTTCAACTAAAACTTAAAGTCTTCAAAGTCAAGCCAAGGTCAAACTTGTATAGCTTTAGGCTTGACTCGATTGAATACCACCCCTATTGGTGAGTGCTAACTTTCATCAGTTAAATATTTTTTTGTGATGAAAAGGTTGAAAAATTTTTAAGCAAAAATAAAATTAAAGATTAAAGGAACATAAGGCACAAACTAATTTTAGGAGGTTCAGTCCTAGTGACCTAATCCAAGGATAGAAAGAGAGACGAAGAATTTTTGTTGAATTGGAGTATAAATTTTACATCATGTCTTATATCAATCCTATAAAAAAATCTTTATACAAGAAAATAATGTGATAAAAATGAGATGAAATAATGATAAATGGTGTATGAAAATATATTAATATGATATTTGAAAATGGTTTAGAATATGAGATTGTATCCATCACACAACCTCTATTCCTAATATCAAAAAAAAAAAAAAAATATCGCCCTATTGATTCAAAAATTAAACACCTTCTCAATTCTTCCCCCTTTTAAAAACAATAAATACATGATATTTTTCAAAAAATAATGGTAATTTTTTTCTAAAAAATTAAATGAAAAAAGAGGAAAAAAAAGACTATTTTGTTTTTGTACCAAAAATTGGTCTATTCTAGATTAAAAAATTGAGAAAACTAGACCAAAAAATAGTAAACGAATAGCGGAACAAGTCGAATCCTATATTTGTATCACTCGTCAGAGCTGGATCTAAGTGGCGGAATGCGATGCAGATACTAAAGGAGGATGGGGAGTGTTAGGCAAATTCTCTATCAGGTTTCCAACGCTCATCCGAAATTTGGCATCAGATAGCATGGCGAATCCTTGAGTCGAAACCAAATCCGCCCTTAGGATAGATGCGTGATTAAGCATAGCAAACCCAATACCATTGTATTGGGTTTGTGCATGGTTCCATTGTCAGATTCGGGTTCTAAATCAGATGTGCAAGCCATCTAACTTATTAGGGCCAGCCACGGTTGGCTCGTCGTCTTCCTCTGGAGGCAACACAAACCAAAATATTCAAAATTCAATTCCACCATCATTTTTTATGAACTTTGAAAGAACAAGAGGGAGCATACACAAATTTGAGTCCTCTTTCAAACTAATAATTTAGTTTAAATATAAAATCATGATATTGCAATGAAAATAGTGGTTCAAAAATACGATGTCTCTTGGTGAAAAACATGAAATTCTAAACTCTCTCTATGGATTTTGATGAAACATGAGGCAAAATTCTCATAGTAAAATGATATCTAAAGCACAAATCAATTTGAATGAAAAATAATGGAATAAATTTCACAGAAAAATTATTCAGAAATTAACTGTGAAACAAAAAAAGAAAAATCAAACCATTTGCTCTAATACCATGGAAAAATTTTAAGCAAAAATAAAATTGAAGATGAAAGGGAATATAGGTGCAAACTAATTTTATGTGGTTCACCCCTAAGAGCCTAATCAATAGATGGAAAGAGAGAGGGATAATTTTTATTTAAATATGTTAAGAGACACCCAGGTGTGTAGGGGTGGCATGGCTAGTAAATAAGGAGAACTTTCATAGAGATGACATAGAACTATAATTATGTAAGTTGGTGCATGTCCCCTTATGTCTTTTTTCCTTTTGAAACATATATCCCTAAGGGCATTGTAGTCATTATAAATACCTTCACACTTCTCTCTCTTTTCCTCCTCTTTCTTTCCCTTGGTTTCTTCTTTCCTCTCTCTCCCAAGAGCTAGAGTTCCACTCTTCTCTGCTTCCCTTGAGATCTTTTGTGTTTATGTGTTGACAATATAAATTAACATGGTATCAAAGCAGGCAAATATCTAAGAAGGAAAAGGGCAAGAAGATGGACAAGAAAGGGAGGAAGAAGAAGAAAAAGAAAAAGAAAAGGAAAAAAAGAGGAGTTTCTCGTTCCCTTTAGTTTATTTCCCAATTCCATTTATTTTTAGTTGTCTAGTCTCTCTAACCATATATTTTACATAGCAAATTATATACCGCTGAAAAATATTTGAGTCTAGTTTTCAACTCAACAAGTGGTCAAGTAGTCAAAAATCTTCATGTAGCAGTAGAAAGCCTCAACTTTCTGAATGGTTGTACCAACGTGACTGAAAATTTATTTTGAGGATTATATCTCAAACAAAGCTATGTGTGTCTGGTTTGTATCCAAATAAACAATTTTTCAATTTGATCTTTCTAGAAAGAGAGGTCCACATTTGAAAAATCAGTGGTCATGCAGGTATCCTATTTGATGCGAAAATCCGAATTTAAGCCAAAAAATTTCTTCACTTTTGGAGTTTCTAATGTTGGTGAAAATTCATTTAAAAAAAAATTATTCAAGATGTTACCAATTTGAGTATCTTTCCTTCGTTAAATTTGTTATTTCTTTGATCATACATTACATTAGTTTCCTTAAATGACATTTTTTCCTATATGAGTTTAGTTTCCTTTTTTAGAAAGTCAATTTAAAAAAATTATTCAAGATTTTACCAACTTGAGTATCTTTCCTTCGTTAAAAGTTTTATTTCTTTGATCCTATATTACATTAGTTTCCTTAAGAGAAGTTTTTTTTTTCTATATGAGTTTAGTTTCCTTTTTGTCAAAGTTTGAAAATTTTGAATTGGAAACCCTTGTTTCCTCATTCTAAAAGGGAAAGGGCCTGGACGATTTTGAGAAGAGAGGAGAGAAATTGATGCTCTACCTCTTAGCTAAGGGTGTCTATTTATAGTTTTAGAGAGTGTGTTACAATTACTATAATACCCTTAGGGCTACTAGCTTTACAAAAGAAAAGACATAAATAGACATGTATCTTTTCAACTAATTATATTTTTATGCCATCATTATGAGAAGTATTCTTATTTACCTAGATGCCACCTCTTGTACATGTGGGCTTGAGCCCATATTCCAACACCCCGTAAGTTCTATTTATAACTGATAAAAGTACAATATTATGATTATGTCATTCACCCGAGTACACGTGAAGAAGAGACAAATAAAATAAAACTAATTACATCAATGACACCCTAATTATATATATATTTCCCAACATTATGAATGCAAAAGAGTTGGAATGAGAAAGGAATGAAGAGTTTTGCAAAGTATGGCTCTATTTTTCTCAAAATAGAACTTAGGAAGGATTTTCAAGTGATCAAGAATAAATTGAAGTAGGTATGTCAATAAAAGCTCATTAACTTCTCAATGGGAGGTTTGGTGGGGTATTTATAAGTTCTCCAAGCCAAACTAGCCTTTTTTACACGTTTGCAAAATGCTGAGTTTACATCGATCAATCGATGTAAAGGGATTGATCAATCAATCATGTGCAACGACTATATTTATATCAGAATGTGACTTATTGATCGATGGTATGATCAGTCAATATCTTCCTGTTGGATCTAAAATTTTAAGTTGATCATCAATGTACATGGTATGATCGAGCAATCGAAATTCCCAACGTCAATGTATAACAAGTATGATCGATCATACTTTATGTCTTTGGATGACAAAGTTCAACATGATTGATTAATCTTTTAGGGTTGATCGATCAATCAATAAGAATTTGCTTTGCCTGGACAGTATTGATCGATCAACCCACTTTGGTCGATCGTGTTGAAGAGCATATATGGAAGAGTCTTACATGACTCTCCTAGTAAGAAGTCTCACAGAGCCAGAATTAATACAGTGAAGTCTTATAGGAGTCTCATAAGAGGAGATCTCGCAGAAGAGTTTCAGTTAAAAGGTATTTTAGTTGTATTAGTCTTCTATTTAAGTTTAGTTGTTCAATTGTTCTAGGACTTATCTTCCAGTATTTAACTTTGAGTGTAACTGGGATAAGGGTAGTTTAATTATAATTAAATTTTACTTGTTTCCACTATTATAAATATAGGCTCATTGTACTCAAATTACATCAAGTAAATGAAGTACTTGTCTCTTCTAGAAATTCAACAAATCGATCATTCTTTATAGCACAGTTTAGCCATGTTCTGGATGATCGATCAATCAACCTTGGTTGATCGATCATGCTTTATATTTTTGGCTAGTGCACTTCTATTTGATTGATTATCGACAGATGTTGATTGATCTTTTTAGTGCCAATTCACAATGTGAATTTTACAACATGGGAATTTGTGATCCTAAGTGATTCTAACATGTATCAAATGTGTGTAAGCTTTGGTAAAAACTTGTTTGAATGTAAATATGTCTTAAAGCTCAAAATTTCATATTGTACCTCAAGTTTTGGAAGAATTTGGTTGCTCTCTTACATGGACCGAGTTTTGACATTTCTCAATGCTTCCTAAACTCTAGTCTTCAATTTTTTTTTTTTTTTTTAGGGTGATTCTTCATGAGTACTTTGACATTCCACGGTGCTTGAGGTCTTTGAGAAGTTTGTGTCGATTTAATGCTTGGAATTTTGAATTTTGTGTCTCTTGATGGAAATGTATCTAATATACTAGAATTGCAATTATTAGCTCAATTAATTTTTGTTATCATTAAAATCAAGAAGGGAGTCAACGCTCGGTCAACAATTATAATTGTTGGGGTCAATATCCCCACGAAGATAATTTTGGTGATAACAAACACTCAAGTTATTAATGAAGGGCATTAAGATTGTCTTGTCGCTCATATACCCCTAAAGAAAATTTTTTCCAAACATATACATTCGATCAACACCTATGACTGACTAGACAATCCATACAAAAAAGGAAGAATGCAACTCATGCAAAAAAAAAAAACTATTCACCAATTGCTCCAAGTAAGAATACTTAGCACACTAAACAAGCAACACCTAATGAAGGATATGGGAAGTCGAAAGAAAAAAAAAAGAAAACGGAGAAAAGAAGTAAATCATCCAACCGAGTTGAAGTTCACTAGACACCCTTATAAATGGCAATAGATGTAGACGAAAGAAAGATTTTGATTGAGCTTGGTCTAGAAAATCCAAATACTAAAACCGTGATCCTTGACTACTTTGCTTATATTGTAAAATCATATTTGAGTCAAGTTGTTTTGTGTAGTGGTCCCCCATTTGCAAACCAATCTATTTATCAAGTTTATATTTTGAAGTTTTGCCAATTATGAACCTTTGAGATGCTATTTACATTGGATAAGTAAGTAGGATTGGTGTGCCTATTTGTTGTGATTGAATAATGAAATTGGCTTATTAAGAGGCATCATATTTCGGTTAAAGAGAAATTATGTAACCCACTCATTGTCCATTATTAAGAGCCTCTTTTTGGGTTGATCGATCATGCTCTCCGCTCTCTTTTGTTCTCCTTTTTCTTCCTCTTGTTCCTATATTCTTCTTACTTTGGTCGAGGTTCTTATCATGAGATCCTAAATTCTACCTGGTATCAGAGCATAGGGTTTTGGGATCCCCCACGTTGAGGTGATACAAAAAGGTTTATGAAGATCTCAAGCAAGTTACTCCTGAAGGAAAAAATCCAGCCATGAAGAGATAAGTTATTTGTGGTTATAATTTACACATTTTCTTTGTTATATGTCGAGCCTTTGTTCTCTGGATTTCATCAAGAAAATATGGTTTTCATATGAGAAGTTGCGAAAGTTAATTTTTGGCGTTAAGAAGATGTTATAATTTTGGTATTCTTGTAGCTAAATTACAAGTTTGATCATGATCAGTTGTTACAAGTTTTTGTTAAAGATTGATTATTTAAGAAGAGGATGCTTATGCGATGGGAATGATTTGAGCTTCACTTGATACTTTCATGAGTCTTGGTTTCATAAATTTAGCCATGAACCACTACGATTTGGATTTCATCGGTGCTCCGAAGATCATTCGGTATTTTTTAAAGATACCTCGAAAGGAAGGGTAGTCTTAAGTGGCAATGATGTGAATAGCATAAAAGAAGTCAAAGATACAATATGCCATGAATATATAACCAAAGATCTTGGACTTCTTAAGTATTTTTTGGGCATTCAGGTTCTCTAGACTTTTTATGTTAGAAAGGTATTCTTCGGTACATTGACTTTGCTTGCCCACCGTATGGAACCAATGTTGATGTTTTTATGCCTTTAATCAACATACTATATGTCTACCTCTACGATTGAAACTCTTGGGGTTTGATGGAAATCGGGTGGTGTTCACTCCATCAAGCAATGACAAAGTAGTGCATTTCTCTTACAAGAAGGAACCTCCGACCTTCGGTAGTGTCAATGAAGATGAGGAGGAACCCTTGATAGAAGAGAGTCGACCAATGTGGCCACCATGGTTTGTGCCATATACGCTCAAAACATACCAACAAATGGACGATGAGTGGGTCATGGTTAGAGAACCCCATTGCTGCGACTGAGATTTGTCATGGGATAAGAGATCGTATTCAACCATTTTGTTTTCTCTACTGCCTGCTACCCTCACACAGGATCGAACTACAGAGCTTTAGCTTACAAGAAGTTGCAACAAGTTGCCTCCTGGAAGGCAGTAGTGGCCAGTATCATTGGATTCGACCTCAAGGGTGGTGGTCTTTTTGGTCAAGTTATTAGAGCCAATGGTGGTATAATCATACCATCGCATAACATATATATATATATATATATATATATATATATATATATATATATATATATAGAGAGAGAGAGAGAGAGAGAGAGAGAGAGAGAGAGAGAGAGAGAGAGAGAGAGAGAGAGAGAGAGAGAGAGAGAGAGAGAGAGAGAGAGAGAGAGAGAGAGAGAGAGAGAGAGAGAGAGGGTGTTTGATTTTATTTTTGTGTTTGATGGTAAATGTTTTTAACTTATTGAATCATATTTAGGGTGTTGTGTAATGGTGTCCATACAACGAGTTATCTCCATTGGAGTCGAGGGTGGTAAAATGCACTAGAAGAACAATGGGATCTGCCAACAAAACAATCGATAATGAAATTATTTTCATTGACAAAAATACCTTTGCTAGAGAAAATTAAATATTCGTAGGGGGGGCTTCCCGTGAAATTTTTTCATCCTAGGGAAAAGTTTCTCCAAGCGAATTTCACATATTCGCTTGATCTCAAAGAATTTAAGAATTTGTTACAAAATATAAAAAAACTCATATAGCGAATTTCCAAATTTGTTGGGAAAAGGTATTTTTCCTTTTTTTTTTCCTCTTTCTCCTTTTCTTTCCTTCTCATTTTCCTCTTTTTCTTTCTCCCTTTTCCTCATGGACGAAAAGAAAATATTGGAAAATATTTGTTACCCTCTCCCAAAAAATTTCTTAATTTCACTGGAAGTGTTTTTAAAATTTGCTTTTAATTTTTTTATTTTCTTCATTCTTCCCCTTTTCCCTTCTTCTCCTTTTATTTTTTTCCTTGCAAGTGAAGAGAAAAAAAATAAAAAAATTTGGAAATTTATATTTCTTCCAACGAAATTAAGAAATTCATTGAAAGAGGGTACCTTCCCAAGCAAGGGTTCTTGGGTAGTCACTACCACTAAGGGAATATTGATAAAAAAAAATCTCTTTTGTTACTGTGGTGTGTGCATGTTTTATTTTATTTTTATGCATGATTTTTTAGTTACATGAATAAACTATTTTTAATTTGATACTCTCAATTCAACTCCCTCTTTAGAAGCCACCTGGGGCAACAATCGAAGTTGTTGACACATCAGAGTTCAACATTATTATGAATCTAATTGTAGTCGAGAAAGAATATGCACAATAAATGTTGATGGCTCAAGATTTAAACCCATCTCGTTAGTGATGCGTAGATGATGACAATACTTGAAAAATTAATTTGAATATGTTAGAAAGTTTGAATAGCATGTTGAAAGGTGTGAGATCACTACTTATACACGCATTGGTGAGTAGGGATGGCCCTAAGCCAAATTGACTCACAAGCCGCTTGAGCTCGACTTATAAAAAGCTCAACTCAATTCATTTTTTCCCTGAGTTAAAGTTGAGCTCCAACTTGGAATAAGGCTTGTTAAGTATAATAAGGCGAACTTCAGATTTTCCAAGTTTAGCTTGTCGGCTCGTGAGTTGACTCGTTAATATATATTTTCTTGTGAAAATGCCCTTTACCCTAATTTCGCTCATCAAATCCCCCTTTAGTTGGTTGATGATTACTCTTATTTCGACAAACCTCAAAGATGACCAACCGTTTAATCCTTTTAGGTCCCCAACATCCTAAGTTGTTGTTTGCCAATGGAATAAACGCTATTGATAGAGAAATTTACTCTTTCTATTAAGTCTATTAAACTGGCTATTATAAATTAGTATACTCTATCACAAAATCATGGACTCATCAACAATAATGTGCATTTCAATGGGAACGAGTTCATCACCAAATTCTCCTTGTTTATTTTCATATTTTTTTGTTTGAACATATGTCGAGCTCAAACTCAACTCAAGCTCAAGCTTGAACTCATTAAAAATTTTTGAGCTCAAATTTGAGTTCAATTTAAGGCTCAAGGCCAAACTTCAACTAAAACTTAAAGTCTTCAAAGTCAAGCCAAACTCAAACTTGTATAGCTTGAGGTTTGGCTCGATTGAATACCACCCCTATTGGTGAGTGCTATTTTTATCGGTTAAATAATTTTTTTGTGAAGAAAAGGTTGAAATTTTTTTAAGCAAAAATAAAATTAGAGATTAAAGGAACAAAAGGCACAAACTAATTTTAGGGGGTTCAGTCCAAGGAACCTTAATCCAAGGATAGAAAGAGAGACAAAGAATTTTTGTTGAATTGGAGTAAAAATTTTACATCATGTCTTATATCAATCCTATAAAAAAGTTTTTATACAAGAAAATAATGTGATAAAAATGAGATGAAATAATGATAAATGGTGTATGAAAATATATTAATATGATATTTGAAAATTGTTTAGGATATGAGATTGTATCCATCACACAACCACTATTATTAATATCAAAAAGAAAAAAAAAATCTCCCTATTGATTCAAAAATTAAACACCTTCTCAATTCTTCCCCCATTTAAAAACAATAAATACATGATATTTTTCAAAAAACAATGGTAATTTTTTTCTAAAAAATTAAATGAAAAAGAGGAAAAAATGACTATTTTGTTTTTGTACCAAAAATTGGTCTAGCCCAGTTAAAATTTTTGAGAAAACTAGACCAAAAAATAGTAAACGAATAGCGGAACAAGTCGAACCCTATATTAGTATCACTCGTTAGAGCTGGATCTATGTGGCGGAATGCGATGCAGATAGGGGTGGCTTCGAACCGAGCCGACTGCGAGCAACTCGAGTTCGGCTCGGTTAGATTCGTTATCTAACGAGCTCGAGCCGAGCTCGAGCACCGAAATCGGCTCATTTACCTTAATGAGACGAGCTCGATCAAAGCCAGGTTTGGTTCGTCGGCTCGTGAGCCGGCTCGAGGTGAGTCGGAATTGGTATCGGGATCGGGAACGAGAGAGCGGTGGAGCGGGAGAGCTAAAGATGGAGCGAGAGCGAGGGGGGAAATTTTTTTTCCTCCCCTCGTCACCACCGATCCCCTCCCGTTGGGTATTGTCGCCACCTCTACCGCCGTCGCATCTGCTCGCCGGCCGCCTTTGTGTCCGTCTGTTCCATTTCTTCCTCTCCTCCTCGTCGCCTATGTTTCCGTCACCGCCACTTCCGTCACCGCCGCCGCCTCCGTCGCAGACGTCATCCCCGATGCCCCCTTCCCTCTGCGTCGTCTCGCGGAAAACTTCAGGGGAGAAATTAAGGGAGAAATAATCTCCCCCCTCCCCCGGGCGAAGATGATCTCGCACGTGCTATTTGGCTAGAGTGAGATCATAAAGTAAAAAAAAAAAAAAATTCCTTTCGAAAAAATTTAAAATAAATTTTATATAAATAAGTTTCTATAAAATATTACTGTCTCATATTTTTTTAAACATTTTTATAATTTAAATTTTTTAATAAAAATCATATAATTTTCTAAGTAAGATTTTCGTACCAAGATCAGGTAGAAAACTGTATAGAAAATTTTTGAATAAGTATTTAACAGTTGATGCTGTAATACTTTTAGCATGAAGTAATTTTCATTGTAATTTTGTGTTTGATATTTTATTTAATTAAATATTAATTGATAAGTATAATAATATATTAGATTGATTATTAATTTTTATTTATTTCCCTAGAAGAGACAAAAAAAGGTCCATTTAACTTTCCTAAGAAAATTTTAAAATATTTCTTTTAATTTTCTAATAAGTCACTAATAGTAATAAGATTTTATTTAAAGGTTTTTTTGGGAATATGTATCATAGGAAAAATATTTTTAGTTTTTCCTAGAATATAAATTTTCATCTAGGGGGATTCAAAAATTACAAAACAAGTTAGACAATAATTGGAGTAAAAAAGATTAATATTAGTGCATTTTAATCCATTATTGAAATTCAATTCTGAACCTCCCCTTTCATTATATTTTTTAAAAATGTATGCATAATTTTAAATATAATTTATTCAAAGCCACCCCTACGGGCGAGATCATAAACAAGGAAAAAAAACTCTTTGTCCCTTCCTGATGGCTCTTAAAACAATTGAAAAGATATTTTAGTAGAAATACGTTTCTAGAGACTATTAGTGGTTTTTTCAATAAATGTTGAAAAGACATTTTTAGTAGAAATATAGGGACCATTAGTGCCTCATGTTTTTTCAAAATATTTTTCTAATTATAAATTCTTTTTAAAAAATCATATAATTTTCTAAGTATGATTTTCTTGCCAAGATGGATTAGAAAACCATATAGAAAATTTTTGAATAAGTATTTGATAGTTGATGATATAATACTTTGAGCATGAGGCAATTTTCATAGCAATTTTGTGTTTGACATTTTATGTGATTAAAAATTTATCGAAATAAGAGGTTCATTTAACTTTCCTAAGAAAAATTTAAAATATTTCTTGTAATTTTCTAGTAAGTCTCTAATAGTAATAGGATTTTATTTAAAGGATTTATAATTTTTATTTGGGTGATTGTAATTGATAGTGATATTTCTTTTAATTTTGTTGTGTTTGATAATTGTATGGAGTTTATTTATAATGTTATGCAGTGTATGCAGTGTATGGAGTGTTTATAGAATGTATAGACAATTTTATGGAGTGTTTATGCAGGTATTATGTAGATTGATTATGCCCAATTTTAAGTAGAAATCATGCCGAATTTTATACAAGTATTATATATATAGATTATGCTCAATTTTAAGTAGAGGTTATGCCCAATCTTATACACGTATTATATATATAGGTTATGCCCAATTTTATGTAGAGGTCATGCCCAATTTTATGTAAAATGTATGCATAATTTTATATACATTTTATTCGATATATATTTTTTGAAAAGATTTAAATGTATGTTGAGGTTTGAGCTCGATAACAATTTTAGGCTCGAGACAAGGCTCAGCTCGAAGCTCGGCTTGAAATATTTAAATCAAGCTCGGCTCGAACATAAGCAGGTTCGGGCTCGGCTCGGCTCGATGCCGCCCCTAGATGCAGATACTAAAGGAGGATGGGGAGTGTTAGGCGAATTCTCTATTGGGTTTCCAACGCTCATCCGAAATTTGGCATCAGATATCATGGCGAATCCTTGAGTCAAAACCAAATCCGCCCTTAGGATAGATGCGTGATTAAGCATAAGTATTGGGTTTGTGCATGGTTCCATTGTCAGATTCGGGTTCTAAATCAGATGTGCAAGCCATCGGACTTATTAAGGCCAGTCACGTTAGCTCGTCGTCTTCCTCTTGAGGCAACACAAACCAAAATATTCAAAATTCAATTCCACCATCATTTTTTATGAACTTTGACAGAACAAGAGGGAAAATACTCAAATTTGAGTCCTCTTTCATATTAATAATTCAGTTTAAATATAAAATCATGGTATTTCAATGAACATAGTGGTTCAAAAATACAGTGTCTCTTGGTGAAAAACATGAAATTCTAAACTCTCTCTATGGATTTTGATGAAACAAGAGGCAAAATTCTCATAGTAAAACGATATCTAAAGCATAAATCAATTTGAATGAAAAATAATGGAATAAATTTCACACAAAAATTATACAAAAATTAACTGTGAAACAAAAAAAGAAAAATCAAACCATTTGCTCTAATACCACGGAAAAATTTTAAGCAAAAATAAAATTGAAGATGAAAGGGAAAATAGGTGCAAACTAATTTTATGTGATTCACCCCTAAGAGCCTAATCCACGGATGGAAAGAGAGGGGGATAATTTTTATTTAAATATGTTAAGAGACACCGAGGTGTGTAGGGGTGGCATAGCTAGTAAATAAGGAGAACTTTCATAGAGATGACATAGAACTATAATTATGCAAGTTGGTGCATGTCCTCTTATGTCTTTTTCCTTTTGAAACATATATCCCTAAGGGTATTGTAGTCATTATAAATACCTTCACACTTCTCTCTCTTTTCCTCCTCTTTCTCTCCCTTGGTTTCTTCTCTCCTCTCTCTCCCAAGAGCTAGAGTTCCACTTTTCTCTCCTTCCTTAGAGATCTTTTGTGTTTATGTGTTGGCAGTAGAAATCAACATGGTATCAGAGCAGGCAAAGATTTGAGAAGGAAAAGGGCAAGAAGATGGACAAGAAAGGAGGAAGAAAAAAAAAAAAAAAGGAAAAAAACGAGGAGTTCCTCGTTCCCTTTAGTTTATTTCCCAATTCCATTTATTATTAGTTGTCTGGTCTCTCTAACCATATATTTTACATAGAAAATTATATACCGTTGAAAAATATTTGAGTCTAGTTTTCAACTCAACAAGAGTTTATGGAATCAGATGTTTTTACAAAGACAAATTGACTTGTGAAGCAGAAGTGGTCAAGTAGTTAAAAATCTTTATGTAGCAGTAGAAAGCCTCAACTTTCTGAATGGTTTGTACCAACGTCACTGAAAAATTATTTTGAGGATTATATCTCAAGCAAAGCTATGCGTGTCTAGTTTCTATCCAAATAAACAATTTTTCAATTTGATCTTTCTAGAAAGAGAAGTCCACATTCGAAAAATTTGTGGTCATGCAGGTATCCTATTTGATGCAAAAATCCGAATTTAAGCCAATTTTTTTCTTCACATTTGGAGTTTCTAATGTTGGTGAAGTTTCATTTAAAAAAAAATTATTCAAGATGTTACCAACTTGAATATTTTTCCTTCGTTAAAATTTTTATTTCTTTGATCATACATTACATTATTTTCCTTAAATGAAGTTTTTTCCTATATGAGTTTAGTTTCCTTTTTGAGAAAGTCAATTTAAAAAAATTATTCAAGATTTTACCAACTTGAGTATCTTTCCTTTGTTAAAAGTTTTATTTCTTTGATCTTACATTACATTAGTTTCCTTAAGAGAAGTTTTTTTCTATATGAGTTTAGTTTCCTTTTTGACAAAGTTTGAAAATTTTGAATTCGAAACCTCATTCTAAAAGGGAAAGGGCCTGGACGACTTTGAGAAGAGAGGAGAGAAATTGATACTCTACCTCTTAGCTAAGGGTGTTTATTTATAGTTTTAGAAAGTGTGTTACAATTACTATAATACCCTTAGGGCTACTAGCTTTACAAAAGAAAAGACATAAATAGACATGTATCTTTTCAACTAATTATATTTTTATGCCATCATTATGAGAAGTATTCTTATTTACCTAGATGCTACCTCTTGAACATGTGGGTTTGAGCCCATCTTCTAACACCCCGTAAGTTCTATTTATAACTGATAAGAGTACAATATTATGATTATGCCATTCACCCGAGTACAAGTTAGGAAGAGACAAATAAAATAAACTAATTACATCAATGACACCCTAATTATATATATTTCCCAACATTATGAATGCAAAAGAGTTGGAATGAGAAAGGAATAAAGAGTTTTGCAAAGTATGGCTTTATTTTTCTCAAAATTGAACTTAGGAAGGATTTTCAAATGATCAAGAATAAATTGAAGTAGGTATGTCAATAAAAGCTCATTAACTTCTCTATGGGAGGTTTGGTGGGGCATTTATAAGTTCCCCAAGCCAAACTAGCCTTTTTTACACATTTGCAAAATGTTGAGTTTACATCGATCAATCGATGTAAAGGGATTGATCAATCAATCGTGTGGAACGATTATATTTATATCAGAATATGACTTATTGATCGATGGTATGATCAGTCAATATCTTCCTGTTGGATCTAAAATTTTAAGTTGATCATCAATGTACATGGTATGATCGAGCAATCGAAATTCCCAATGCCAATGTATAACAAGTATGATCGACCATGTTTTATGTCTTTGGATGACAAAGTTCAACATGATTGATTAATATGTTAGGGTTGATCGATCAATCAATAAGAATTCGCTTTGCCTGGACAGTATTGATCGATCAACCCACTTTGGTTGATCAAGTTGAAGAGCATATATGGAAGAGTCTTACATGACTCTCCTGGTAAGAAGTCTCACAGAGCCAGACTTAATACAGTGAAGTCTTATAGGAGTCTCATAGGAGGAGATCTTGCAGAAGAGTTTCAATTAAAAGGTGTTTTAGTTATATTAGTCTTCTATTTAAGTTTACTTGTTCAATTGTTCTAGGACTTATCTTCCAGTATTTAACTTTGGGTGTAACAGGGATAAGGATAGTTTAATTATAATTAAATTTTACTTGTTTCCTCCATTATAAATATAGGCTCAGTGTACTTAAATTACATCAAGTGAATGAAGTACTTGTCTCTTCTAGAAATTCAAAAAATCGATCATTCTTTATAGTACAGTTTATCCATGTTCTGGAAGATCGATCAATCAACCTTGATCATGCTTTATATTTTTGGCTAGTGCACTTCTGTTTGATCGATTATCGACAAATGTTGATTGATCATTTTAGTGCCAGTCCACAATGTTAATTTTACAACATGGGAATTTGTGATCCTAAGTGATTCTAACATGTATCAAATGTGTGTAAGCTTTGGTAAAAACTTGTTTGAATGTAAATATGTCTTAAAGTTAAAAAATTCATATTTTACCTCAAGTTTTGGAAGAATTTGGTTGCTCTCTTACATGGACCGAGTTTTGACAATTCTCAATGCTTCCTCAACTCTAGTCTTCAATTTTTCTTCTTCTTTTTTAGGGTGATTCTTCATGAGTACTTTGACATTCCATGGTGCTTGAGGTCTTTGAGAAGTTTGTGTCGATTGAATGCTTGGAATTTTGAATTTTGTGTCTCTTGATGGAAATGTATCTAATATACTAAAATTGCAATTATTAGCTCAATTAATTTTTGTTATCATTAAAATCAAGAAGGGAGTGAACACTCGGTCAATAATTACAATTGTTGGGTTCAATATCCCCACAAAGATAATTTTGATGATAACAAACACTCAAGTTATTAATGAAGTGCATTAAAATTGTCTTGTAGATCATATACCCCTAAAGGAAATTTTTGCCAGCATATACATTCGATCAACACATGACTGACTAGACAATCCATACAAAAAGGGAAGAACGCAACTCATGCAAAAAAAAAAAAAAAAATATTAAATGACCTTGTAGCACCAACTGCTCCAAGTAAGAAGACTTAGCACACTAAACAAGCAACACCTAATGAAGGATATGCGAAGTCTAAAGAAAAAAAGAAAAAGAAAACGGAGAAAAGAAGTAAATCACCCAACCGAGTTCGAAGTTCACTAGGCACCCATATAAATGGCAAGAGACGTAGACGAAAGAAAGACAAAAGGTTATCCGTCCGTGTAGAATCAACTAAATGTCACATAGAAAAATTGAAAGAAGAAGTGATGAAGGTTGACTGTTTGACTGCAAGTCATCTGAATCATAGAAGAGAGAAAAGCCCCTATTAGAAGATTAAAGCTAAGATGACTGGATGAATAAGGTTCAATGAATACATGAAGTAAAAGTTACATTAAAAAAAGTCAACCAAACAAGTTAGAGTCTATCAGATGAGCTGATATAGAAAAGTTTATGTTAAAAGTAATTTGCACATATGTCAAAACAACTGATTCAAATGAAGTTGAACGAGAAAAAAAATCTAAAGAAGATTAACTAAACATGTAAGACTCAAACAAATGATGTTTTCTAAAAGTGTTGTGGAACAAATTGAAGGATTTGATTTAGCAAAGATTTGTTTCCAGTATCTACACTTAACCTATTCAGAGGATTAACAACTCATTATGATAATTTTAGTATTTTTTGAAGAGTTTTAATCAAGATTTCAGAAAAGACAAAAGGTCACTTTTTGAGTTCAATGGCTAAAATTTTAAATTTTGAGAACTCAACTACTTAGTCGACTTCATCCCAAATTTATCTCTCTTAACTACCAAGGTAAAACATGATGACTCCAAAAGGCTCACATACTATGGAAACAAAATTTGGAGGTTCGGTTACGATTTGAAAAGCCATCAAGCAATGAGCTATGTACGTCTTGTGCTTTTACTTTGAAATCACGTATGCTTAGCTTGATTCTTGCAAGATACCTTTTGTCGTTACTTTGACATTATACAATTTTTCCTAGCAAGTAAAATTTGAAGTGGCATTTGCATGATTTTATGTTGTTTGTGGCATTTAAAAAGGGATTCTTACATAGAATTTATTTGTTGAGGAGCATTGTTCAGAACCGAAGCATCATTGCTCTCATACTTCAAAACATTTTGATTGAGCTTGGTCTAGAAAATCCAAATACTAAAACCGTGATCCTTGATTACTTTGCTTATATTGTAAAATCATATTTGAGTCAAGTTGCTTTGTGTGGTGGTCCCCCATTTGCAAACCAATCTATTTATCAAGCTTATATTTTGAAGTTTTGCCAATTATGAACCTTTGAGATGCTATTTACATTGGATAAGTACGTAGGATTGGTGTGCCTATTTGTTGTGATTGAATAATGAAATTGGCTTATTAAGAGGCATCATATTTCGGTTAAAGAGAAATCATGTAACCCACTCATCGTCCATTTATTAAGAGCCTCTTTTAGGGTTGATCGATCATGCTCTCCTCTCTCTTTTGTTCTCCTTTTTCTTCCTCTTTTTCCTTTATTCTTCTTACTTTGGTAGAGCTTCTTATCGTGAGATCCTAAATTCTACCAGGTATCAGAGCATATGGTTTTTTTATCCCCCACATTGAGGTGATACAAATGATTTATGAAGATCTCAAGCAAGTTACTCCTGAAGGAAAAAAATCCAATCATGAAGAGATAAGTTATTTGTGGTTATTATTTACACATTCTCTTTGCTATATGTTGAGCCTTTAATCTCTGGATTACATCAAGAAAATATGGCTTTCATATGAGAAGTTGCAAAAGTTAATTTTTGGCGTTAAGAAGATGTTATAATCTTGGTATTCTTGTAGCTAAATAACAAGTTTGATCATGATCAATTGTTACAAGTTTTTGTTCAAGATTGATTATTTAAGAAGAGGATGCTTATGCGATGGGAATGATTTGAGCTTCACTTGATACTTTCATGAGACTTGGTTTGATAAATTTAGCCATGAACTACTACGATTTGGATTTTATCGGTGCTTCGAAGATCATTCGGTATTTTTTAAAGATACCTCGAAAGGAAGGGTATTATTGGTTGTGTATGTTGATGATATTGTCTTAAGTGGCAATGATGTGAATAACATACAAGAAGTCAAAGATACAATACGTCATGAATTTAGAACCAAAGATCTTGGACTTCTTAAGTATTTTTTGGGCATTGAGGTTCTCTAGACTTTTTATGTTAGAAAGGTATTCTTCTGTACATTGACTTTGCTTGCCCACCGTATGGAACCAATGTTGATGTTTTTATGCCTTTAATCAACATACTATATGTCTACCTCTTGGATTGAAACTCTTGGGGTTCGATAGAAATTGGGTGGGGTTCGATGGAAATCGGGTGGTGTTCACTCTTACAAGAAGGAACCTCCCACCTTCGGTATTGTCAATGAAGATGAGGAGGAACCTTTGATAGAAGAGAGTTGACCAAGGTGGCCACGATGGTTTGTGCCATTTACGCTCAGAACATACCAACAAATGGACGATGAGTGGATCATGGTTAGAGAACCCCATTGCTGCGACTGAGATTTGTCATGGGATAAGAGATCGTATTCAACCATTTTGTTTTCTCTGCTGCCTGCTACCTCACACAGGATCGAACTACGGACCTTTAGCTTACAAGAAGTTGCGACAAGTTGCCTCCTGGAAGGCAGCAGTTGCCAGTATCATTGGATTCGACCTCAAGGGTCATGGTCTTTTTGGTCAAGTTTTCTTTACGAATATCTATTTGCCTTTGGTTCTCTGCTACCAGTACAGATCAACATACTTTTGCTTCTGCTTCAACATAGTCATCACAATTTTTTTTTGCTCTCTCATTGACTGCCTGAATCACGGTTCCAATTGGCTTCGTTCTCTAATGTTCATCACCTCATTGACTTCGGATTATCTCGTTTCATTGTCGTGCCTTCTTCCTGCATCCGTCCGCAACAGTCTGTTGCTTCTTCCTTATTTTCGGAAGTTTTTTGCTCGAATTGGATTCATCTTGCATGCTTCTTGAAAATGTGCTTTCTGAACCGCCTAGTTACAACTATTAATCATTATATGGCACTAGGGTTAGTCATCTCGCGTTGATTTTTGCACTGTTCGGTTTCCAAAGCTTGTATCCCAAGCTTCGTACATGATCTTGTTGTCATCTTGCCAATCTCAGCAACTCGATCCTTTTTTGGAACGTTACTCGATCCTCCTTGGTTGGCTCGTTCCTCTAGTATCCCTCCTGCTATCTACCCTTATTCACGTGATCTCTTTTTGATCCTGTGGGATTAATCTGGCGATCCAAATCAGAACTGGCTTACTTCTACCAACTCAAACTCATATCAAATTCGTCTAAAGATTGGTAATGCCAGCATAGTAATTGATCTTCGGATTTTGCAATTCTATCCTTGGTTTACTAAATCCGAATTCATCTCATCTTACTGTTGATGGTATCAATTCTATCCTTAGTTTACTCTGATCTAGCTTATTCTGATCTTACTACTCGGATTCTGCAATTCATCCCCTGTTGTGGAGTGATTATACAAGTTGCTGATTATACGAGTGGTTGAGTATTACTATTATATGAGTTGCTGAGTATAGAGAGATTACTGAGTGGCTGATTATAATTGTTGGTTCTGCTATCCTAGTTACTGTATATCCTCACTCGGACCAAAATCTTAATTTGGTGTCTTAGACTAACTCAGACCAGCTCGAATCAGTGACCTTGGGTTACATATTAGCCAAGTCACCCATAATTTATTAATTGAAACTGAACCATCATACTTTACTTGAAACCAGGTCTTGACTCAGCTCAACTCGGACCCAGTCAACCTGGACTAACTCAAACTCGAGTCAGCCTGACTCAGTCCACTTGCTCTTTGCCTCTGGTATATTGGTATCTTGACACGGTGTGACTCTTTTTTTACTCAGATTACTACCATGGATTTATTATTTGGTGCACAACTTCCTTATTCAAAGATGGACTCACTGCGGATTATTTCATGTGTCCTTATTGCTCTTAAGGACTTTCATTATTTATCGGTTATTCCCTAATGTATAACTGCACATTTGGGACATGTTATTTGGGTATTGGCCCATTTCCGTTGCTGCTACTGGGTCTTTTCAATTGAGAATTATTATTGAAGAAGAACTCATCGGTTGCTTACCTTGGGTTAATTATTTGTTGATTGTTGTTGGCATTTGTTCATTGGTTCATAAAGCACATGGTGGCCCCAACATCTTATCTTCCTATTGATTACCCATTAGCCTCTTATTATTTGGTAGTTTTTCTCCTTCCATCCTTTATTTGAGTCTCACTTACCCCTTTGGTCAACCCTTTTGAAGTGTTGCTCATGTTGGTCTCTTTTATATATATGAGTGGTTTTTTCAATCCTTTGAGACTTTTTATTGGCACCCTTGGGTTTTTTATCATCGTCTTGTGAATGACAAGCATTACCCACTTTAGTGATTATTATTAGTATATTTGTTCGAAATCATTTGAGGTTTATTTTGACTTATCAACCATTTCTATCCTTTGAAAGTTTGTGCTTGATGTAGTACTTATAATTGGAATACCATGAAGGAGGAGCTTATTACTACGTCTATGTTATTTTTTTCAAACTGGGATCACTGACATTACCTCCAGTTTGATGTTGAAGAGCAAATATGGAACAATCTTACATGACTTTCACAATAAGAAATCGTACAAAGCCAAAATTATTATGCAAGCATGTCTCATAGAAGAATTTCAGTTTAAAGGTGTTTTAGTTATGTTAGTCTTCTATTTATGTTGAGTTATTTAATTATGGTAAGACTTATCTTTAAGTGTTAGATTTTTTGTGTAATTGGGACAAAAATAGTTTAATTGTAATTGGACTCTTCTACTTTCCTCTATTATAAATAGGGGTTTATATACTCAAATTACATAAAGTCAATAAAGTTTTTCTCTTTTTCATAAATTCAATATTGTATCAGAGTAGGTTCTATGAGTTGACTCGATCAACCCACAGAGATAATGTGATACTTTTCTGATCTTTTATCTCTAGCAGTTTAGGTTTGTATCTATTTTTTTCTTTTTTCATTCCTTTTACCCGTTGTTTGCTTTGTGTTTTAACCTCTATACTGAGTTTTTATTATTTCATATTGTATATTTATGGAAATATATTCGAGTCTACTTTCCAGCCCAAAATGAATTTTGGCAATCGGAGTTTTCTACAAAGATAAATCTATATTTGAAGTAGCAAAGGTCAGAGTGCAAGAGAGGTTCGAGCAACAGTAGAAAGCTTCAACTTTCTAGCAATTTTATGCTATCAAGAACATGATTTTATATGGAGATTTATATATCAAAAGAAATATATGTAAGTCTATTTTCTTACCTATTAAACCAATTCTCGATCTGAGTTTTTTATATGGAGATATTGATCATGGAAGAGTCAATGGTCATGCTAGCAAAAGGAGAAAGAGTACTTAGTTCGGACAAATTATAGAGACCGAAATCTATCAGATTATTTTATGTCAATTTGACCTATCTTTAAGGATATGTTCACATTAGAAGAATCAAAGGTCATGCTGGTATCCTGTAGCATTGAAAAATCCAAATTTAACCCAAATTTTTTGTGTCACTTTTTGAGTTGTTGTTATTGATCACCAATATTAGGAAAATATCTCACTTACCCCTTTTTGTCGGCATTAGTTCATCTTATGCAGAATTTGAATTTCTTAGAAAAATAAAGCACAGAGTGGCCTTAACATCTTATCTTTCTCATTACCCTTTACCCATTGGTTATGTGTCAACCTTTCTCTTACCATCCTTTATTTGAGTCTCACTTACCCCTTTGTCAAACCCTTTTGAAGCATTGCTTTGGTTGGTCCCTTTTATGTTTTTTAATTCCATTGAGACTTTTTTTGGGTACCCAATGGGTCTTTTATCGTTGTCATGTCAATGACAAACATTACCCACTTTAGTGATTATTATCACTTTATTTTTTTGAAATCCTTTGAGTTTGATTTTGACTTATGTTTTATCACTCATTTCTACCCTTAGAGAGTTTGTACCTGGTGTCGTACTTATCCTTGGGACACCATGATGGAGGATCTTATTACTACATCTATGTTATTTGGTTCAAGCTGAGACCAATGCCATTACCGCCCAGGTTGAGGGGGAGAAGTAGAAGAATAAGTACAAGAAAGCGGTATTTTATTCCATATGTTGTGGTAAGTTTTATGTGACCAAAATATTCATGAAAGGGGGAGCACAAAAGACGAAGTTTTTACATCTATGAAGAATTGTATTTTTCAAGAATTTTCTTTAGCAAAAGAAAATTAAAGACCAAAAATCTTTTTCGTTGCAAGCTGAAGTTATAAACTCTAGCTTGAGGGGGAGTGTTGAAGAGCAAATATAGAAGAGTCTTACATGAATCTCACAATAAGAAGTCTTATAGAGCCAAAATTATTATGCAAGAAGGTCTCATAAAAGAATTTCAGTTTAAAGGTGTTTTAGTTATTTTAGTCTTCTATTTATGTTAAGTTATTTAATTATGCTAGGATTTATCTATAAGTGTTCGATTTTTTGTGTAATTTGGACAAGGGTGGTTTAATTGTAATTAGACTCTACTACTTTCCTCTATTATAAATAAGGGTTTATGTACTCAAATTATATCAAGTCAATAAAGTTTTTCTCTTTTCCATAAATTCAACAAAGGGGGAGTTTTGAAAGAAATGATATAATTAGGGTGTCATTGATGTAATTAATTTATGTTTCTTATATCTTCTTCACTCTTACTAGGGTTAAAGGCATAATTATAATATTATTCCTTTTTCAGTCATAAATAGAGCTTAAGAGGGAGGGTTTGGAATAAGTCCATAACCTCATTCTTCCTCCTCCTTTTCTTCCTAACGTGTCTTCTTCTTCTTTCTCAATGAGATAATCTATGGAGTTCTGAAAATCAACACATAATTAGTCAACCTCCTATCTCTCTATTGTGCATCAGAGATTCGAAGCATAGAACTCTCAATGGAGACGACTATCTCTCCAAAATCAAGGGTATATGTTTTACCTTTCTTTGTAATTTTCTTTTTATGATAGGTTTATCTAAAACCTTAATAAATGTAGATAGAAAGGGTCTGCTAGAGTTGTAATTTAGCTAATACCTTGGGGAGATTAAGTTGTAATCATGTATTTGAGCATACATGTGGCTTGTAGGAGAGTCAAAATTTCTTTCTTGTAATTCCAAGCTAATAGTGTGAACATTAGTGGAGTTTCCCAAGCACGGGTTCTTCGGCGGTGAATACCAATAGGGAACATCAATAACAAAACATTTGGTGTTCAATTGTGGTGTGTGATTTTTTATTTATTTATTTGCATTCTAATTTGATTTATACCATAAATATATAAAAATATATCTATGTCCTTACTAGCCATAACACCTAGAAAAACTACTTTCTATAAGAAATATTTTTTATAAAAAATAAAGTAAACTTAATTATACATTCCAACAAAAGGAAACAGGCATCCATGAAGATTGACAAACTAGTGTATAACCATTGGAATGGTATCATTCCAAAAAAGTCCAGGAATGATATCAATGGATTCGATTTAGCCAAGATACGTCTCCAAAAATTTTAAGTTACTTATTTGTGATTAGTATCTAATTCACTAAAATATTAACTATTTCTTCAAGATTTTTAATCAAAATTTTATTGTTTCAAAAATGGATAGTATGTCCCTTTCCAAGTTCAATGGTTCAATTTTTAACATCGAGAACTTGTCTATTAAGTTGTTTTTGTCCAAACAACTTTTCCCTCAACTCCTAAGGCTTTCTAGGACCATTCCAAAGTGCACACTTGCATTGAAATCATATGTGGTGATTGAATTTGATTTTTTTTAACTACTAAAGAGCTAAGTATTTTGAGCCTCATATTTTAGAATATTTATCTACTTAGGATCTTTCATGCTAGAATCTCTGCTCTTATACTTTAAAATCATGTTATATAGACTAGTATATTGAATTGTTGGGGCGTTTTAATTGGGGCTTTACATAGGATTAGAATTTGGGAGCTATACTACAACAATCCAAGTCTCAACACGGTAGTATTTTGGAATATTCTGATTGAACTTGGTCAAGAACATTGAACTTGAATTATTATACTTTGAAATCAAGTGTAAAATTTAGACCAATACTTGTGGGTTTATACTTTAAGATCACTGTTTACATTGAGTTGCTTTGTATGTTTTGCCCTGATTTGAAAAACCATTCTAAGATTTACATTGGGCTTTGAATTCTGAAATCCAATCAAATTAAGGATACATAGAAAAAAGTACTCAAATTGGTGTATCTAAACTATTTGTGCTTAAATTGTAAAATTTGCCAATTTGAGAGGCTATTGCAAAATGGCTAAATTGCAAAACAAGTAACCCTTGCAAGCATTGGTCACGCCTTGTGTAGGCAAGACCATCCCTTATCTCAATTCGATTGAAAGAAGCTTGTGTGGCTATGAATTAACTATTGTAAAATCCTCAATGGATCAAAGTTGTTACTTGGGTGTTTTAGTCCTTGAGGGTGAAGGTTGATAAGTCTTTCTTGTTGTAGTGTGAGCCATAAGTTGTTTTGTAGGTAGGCAGTGTTAGAAATTCTTGCATGGGTCTAAGCTTGGTGAGCCTAATGAGCCGCTACAAATGCCTATGTGGTTTTAGACTGATCCTAGTTAGCTATTGGAAAGTCCTTTTGTAAGTCTAGGGTGTATTCCTAGTTTGCTTTTGTGGGTCTAGGTTGTGAACTTATGTAAGTTATCTATTGGGATTAGTTGAATGATATAAATCCTTATGTGGGTAGCATTTTAATTGACTTTAGAGGTAATTTATTGTAAGTGCCGCTTGACAACTCAAAGATAGTTGATTAGCTTCGAGGTGCAAAACAACTTAGGAGTTGATTAACTTTCCAAGATAGGAATATCGACCACTATAAATTTTGTGTATTCTTTGAGTTTGATTAATTGTACATGAACCTTTATTGTAAAATTAATTTTTGCTCATTGAATTGAATAAAAGTGTGAACACACTCAAAATAATTTAAGAAGAGTACAAAATTAGTAGCAGATTAAAATTTGGTTGACATAAATTTGAAAATAACATGAATTGTTCTTTATTGGACCACAACATTGAGTTGCAATGTATTTAGTCTTGATCCATTCCCAAATAATTTGTGGCTACGGTTCAAATAGTCAATTTATGTCAACATGGGTATTCTAAACTATTAGAGTTATATGTTCATCTCAATCATTATATGCAAGATTTTTTTTTAACAGTCTATATTGGTTGACACACATGTACTATGGCAAATTTCAATCCATTAAGGGTCTGTTTGTGCACCCTAAGGGAAAGTAAAAGTGAATTTGAATTCACTTTCACTTATCCAAAACGTTAGTGTGTGCACACGAGGGAAAATGAAAGTGAATGAACTATGTAATTCACTTTGACTTGCTCTAGTGTAAAACAAGTGAAAATGAATTCTGATAGTTCATCCAGTTCATTCACTTTCACTCACTCACTCGACGCTCCTTGCATCCTCCTATCTCTCGACGCTCTCTGCTTCCCAACCCTCGTCTCTCTCATCTCTCTTGACATTACGCTCTCTGTAGTCTCGTTACCTTTTCTCGTTGTCTGACCGTGCCCTCGACGCCTTCCTCTTAGTTGTCTCATTGAACCCTATCCTCTCGCATTATCTCTTTCCCCCAACCACCTTCTCCCATACCCGATAGAAAAGCAAGATAGTCGATCCGATGATATAGAGGCAACGTCCAACCATTCTGTTGCTGGAATTGAGATTCCGACCGCTGGTGTGCGCAATCACCAAGGCCGTTGCCAGAGGTGGATCGAGGTGGATTGGTGGTTGTTGAAGAAGGAAGACTGAGAAAGGAAAAGAAAGAAATCTTGAGGGCTTGATTTTAGTTACTATCGTGGGACGACAATTTTTTCGAGGTAAAATTAGTTGATTGTCCAATATTGGTATATAGTCTATGTAAGAGCTGTAGAGGATAGATTGTGGTGATTTAGCTGTTGATAGAGGAAAGAGACTGAAAACGAAAAAGGAGACCTTGACTTCTTGTTCTGTTTAATAAAATCAATCTTATATCATTAATAAAATACTATATTTATTTATTTATTATATTCATTACACTTAATATTATATTAAATTACTAATTAAGAGTAATAATTAAGATATTATTAAAGTAAGAATTTGATCAAGTATCTAGATATTATAAAAGTAAACATTTTTGTTTAAGTATTTTATATTTTATAATTAATTAAATTAATAATTTAATTTAAATTTAGAATCATTATATTAATTTAGACCATACTACAATCTATCTTAATTTATTAATAAAATACCCTATTTAAATATTTATTGTTTTAATATATTTTAATATTATATTAAATTATTAATTATAAAAATAACCATATTTATTTAGGTATTATTTGTTTAAATATATTGTAAAAGTAACTCATTCTCTTGTTTCTATTATATTTTCTATTTTGTTCATTAACACAAGAAAGTACTTTCTAATGCAGTTTCTATCAAGAAAGTACTTTCTGAAGCACTTTCTATGAAAAAGTTATTTATTTTTCATTTCACTATTGGCTCACTTTTTAACTTTCTATTTCGTTTATTTCGTTTAATGCTTTAAGCAAATGGAACCCCAGGATTCCATTTGACTTTGTGTTTGTGATAGAGCAAATCGTTTTCGTGCTCGAATACAGACATTTGGATGAAGCTGGGTTACAGCTCAAGAGGATGTCAGCAACGGCGTCAGGCTGAGAAAGCGGAGAAACCTTTGCGAAGCGTCGTGCGTGCTTTCTGGGCTCTTCGTTAAGCCGGGGCGACAAATCCTGACGGTTAATACAAGGCTTCTTCTGAGGCAATGCTGTCATCCAACTACTATTTAGGCCGGTTACGACGACGCTTCTGGCTGACTCTTAATTTTACGTCTGTTTTCCCCAAAGACGATGTCAAGCGGCCCCAGTCTGCAGCTCTACTCCTACTACCGGAGTTCCTGTTCGTGGCGCGTCCGCGTTGCTCTCAACTTGAAAGGTCAGATTTATTCTTTTTTCCAGCAAGGTCATTTTTTATGATTTTATTTTATTTTTCAGTCTGCTTTACTATTACTGAGACAATTTTATCCCGGACTTTGATGGCAGAAAAAAATCTATGAGTTTCTATTTATTATACATGTGTCTTTGTGGATTTTGTATCTTTTGATGTTGAGTTTGTCATAGGTTTGAAATACGAGTACAAACCTGTGAATCTCCTTAAAGGAGAACAATTCAGTCCAGGTGAGCACTTATGCCTTCAATCATACAGTCATATACCTTATTAACGTATAGTTATAACTGGGAGATTTCCAACTGCTAGAATTTTTGGAGCTGAATCCTCTGGGTTTCGTTCCGGTACTGGTGGACGGTGACACGGTAGTAGGGGATTCTTTAGCCATCTTACTGGTTAGTAAACACCGACTTGCCACTCCCCCTCTTTTTGGTCACTCTTTGTATCAGGGCGATGGGAATATCCTAAATTTTCTCCCAAACTGCTTTGGTTTATTATCATTTAGTATTTGGAAGAGAAGTATCCTGAGCATCCTCTCTTACCTGATGATCTCAAAAGAAGAGCCATTAATATCCAGGTATGTTAAGCTTAAGCGTTGTTGTTCCTTTCAGTTATTTTTGTTGTAAGCAAATGTCAAAATTTTACTTGCCAACTGAGGTAGATTCAATTGATATTCAATAAAATGATCCCAGTCATACTTGGGTCGCAAATTTGGTCATGTCAGTTATCCCAAGGTTTTCAAAATTTTGTCATCTTCTTATAAGTAGTATAATGATTTTGGACCTGTATGAACATTATTTTGTTTCTTTCAGTTGTCTTATCTCTGTGCACGGACAGTGACACCAAAAAAATTTCTGTTCATGAAGGAGCACCCATGTTGTTGTTGCTGTTCAGTGCCAACTATACTAACTTGACCATCTTCATGAAAAAGTTTTTGTTTTCTATAAATTGCGTAAGGCACTTAAATACAAATTTGCAATCACTTTCTTAGGTAGCAAATATTGTGAGCTCCAGCATACAGCCTTATCAGAATCTGGCAATCCTGGTAAGGTTTTTCTTCACTTTTCAAGAATTAAATTTTTCTTATTCACTCTTTCTTATTCAGAAGTTGCTTTCTTTAAATCTCACCATGGATTTATATGAAAACAGGATTGGTCAACTTCCACTGGACTCTGTACCTAACTCCCTGAAAATGCTATAAGTTTTGAAATGCCATTTACAGCTTTTTTGTAAAGGGAAATGCCATTTATCACTTACACCTAAAAGTGTTGCAACTGAGTTTCTTCTCTTCTTTCCCTGATGCAAGTTGATTCTTTGTTGCTCGATGATACTTTGTGACGAATATGACCATGTTGCAACATATAATTGAGAGGGTTATGCCAACAATTTGTTGTCCTGGAAAATAAGAATCAGAAGTTTATTGGGAGCTGAAATCATTCTCCTTATGAAGCCACAATTGTAATTGCTCTCCCGTTGAAGGATTCAAATGGTGAAAGTTGTCAAGTCATAGGATTTGTAGAATAAAAAAAAAAGTCACTTGGATTTGTAGATTGCAGCTACCATGCTTGGAGATTTAATCATACTAATAGTTATAAAAAGGCTCAGGCTAGATTTTTTGGTTCTTGATGAATTTTATATCTACTGCCTTCTTTGTTTTCTTTGTATAGATTGGCAAAAGTGTTATAAAACATCAGTAAGAAAAGGGAGTAAAGTAGTTGTGAGATGGAGGGGAAAAGGAAAATAAGAAACCAAGGCAAATAATAACAAATTTATGTAATTTTGGTGCTCTTTTAGGTATTTTCAAGTAGTTAAGCTTGATAAAAATAGGTTTGTCATTTGAAAGTTGATTAGAGTTCAAATTCTATGGTTGACATTGCCATCATAGAAGAAGTGGAAGCAGTGCAAGGCAAATTTTTTTCCCTTGAGGTTCATAGGTTAGGAAGGCCTAACTATGTGCTTCTCTTTGTTGTTGTGTCCAAGAATTTGCTTGTTGCACCATGGCGGCATTGGGACATGTTTTATGATATATGTAATTTATCCTCTTCTTTAAATTGTAATTGGAAGTACATTCCTAGGTCAGCTAATCATTTAGCTGATGCTCAGGCTAAATTAAGTGTTTCACTCCAACACCTTGTTGTGGAGGAAGACCCTGTTTAGCAAGGTTTAATAATCTTTCTCCTCCTTTTTAATAGCTTATACGTCTTCATTCAAAAATAAAAATAAAAAAATGTAAGGATGTGGTTTACATCAAGAAATCTCAGAATTTTGATTAAAGTTAAGGTAGAACCTTTGCCTTCGTAGAAACATGAGGTGAGTCACGTATATAGGTGGAGACTTAGCCACCCAACTCAGAAAAGGCAACTTGAGGTTACCTTGAGAAGTGCTATTATTCTCTGAAACAGCTCAAGGTGACCTGAGATCCACTTAGAAGTTGCTACTGGTCTCGGGAATCACTTGAGGCTCCCTCAGAAAGTTTCAATTACTCTTGGGAACCCTTTAAGGTTACTCGAAGTTCACAAGAAGAAGCCAAGGTAACTCTCATTTGATTGACGAGGCGTTTTGGCCCTCTACTCTAGATATTTGCAGCAATCACTTAAGGAGCAATGGATGAGTTAATTGAGTGAACAGTTAGATGGAGGCGGATCTTGCCAAGATCAGGGTGCAAACTAAGCCCTTTTATTGATAACACAAACTCTTTCCTTCATCAACTAGATTCTTTCAGATCACATGAGCAACTTTGAGCTTGATCAAAAGGTGTTTAGAGCTAACATGGATCAGAAGCTAGACATTCTATTGGCCTGCCTTTGTCAGCCTTGCCAGATCACGATGAATAGCTACTGTACAGACACCCAAAGACTGCCAAGGCCCCCTCACAATCCATGACAACAATGTAGGGTTTAGGGTCGATTATAAGACCACCTCTAGACGATCCACTCCTGCTAGCCTATTGACAAGGGGATATTTGAAGCCTAGGCTTGCTAGGCATGACAAAGTTCTATGAGGAAGCACCAAGCAGTTGCTGTTGTCAAGAGCATATTGATGCGGACCACGATACTTTGCCCAATGGATCTCGTTTCCAAGGGAAGATTTCATTGGGAAGTAACCATCCAAGAGGTCCCTATGACCACCCATGGGGAAGGTAGAACAAGCAAGTCATCATCTCAACGCTCATGCGGAGTCCGTGAAGGCAAGAGAAATCACAACTTTCTTGCTTTGTCTGTTCGTCGACTTTGGCCGATGGAATAAACCAATAGGGCATGGCGTACAGACTCTGGACTTAGCACGCATATGATTCCATAGTAACTCCTAGATAATTAGGGAGCTCGTTCTTGTTGATGAATCTGATAGCACCTAAAAAAGATGCCATCAACAGAGAAGGCGGTGAAACTTTCCAAGTTCTTAAGTAGGTTATTGTTGCAATTCAGGTTGCGAAACTGGGAACTTGAAAACCTAGGGACGTGAATGGTAAAACAAATGAATAGAGTACAAAGAAGGGGGAGAAAGAAAAAACTAGGAGAGAGGAGATAGGTCAAAAATAGAAAAACAACATTACCTTTGTGAGTTTCTCAACTCATAGACCAAAACGGTAATCAGCTTTGCTACAATGTGAAATTTGCAGGAGAAAAGAGAGAGGTTAAGTTTTAGAGATCTCTCTCCCTTAAGTATAAGTTAAACAATATTAAGAATTACATTGATGTTACGCACCCAATTATGCGAGAAGACATTCCTTGGCTTTCTTTGAGGGTGAGAGGCCTGCTAGAGCTTGTTCACGGGAATTATGGGTCAGTTTTTACATGGAACTTGAACACTGAGGTGGGGAGTTAGGTTTTTTAGGTCCTCGTGTTTGGGGATGGCAGGTTGATGAGAAAGGAAAGAGGAAGATGGGAGGCTAGGCTTGTGAGTGGGAGGATGTCTGAGATTTGGGAAAAGGCTTCTGGCTTGAGGAGGGGAAGTAGAAGGATTAGAGAGTGGAAAGAAAAGGTAGTCTTATCTGCTTAGGAGTTGGGGATTTCTTGGAGTTTGTGTTGGAGGATAGGTACATGGTTGGCTGGAGGTGTGACTCTTGGGAGAGTAAGAGAATGGAGTTTGTGGGGGTGAGGACTCTAGAGAAGGGATGATAGCTCTAGTGTCACTAGGGAAGTGCTGAGTTAAGGAGAGGGTGTCATAGGGAAGATAGAGTGTTGGCATGGGGGATGTTTGTGGGGAGTAAATTATAGTCCCAATTATGCTTGGACTGATAGGAGTGTGGATTCCGAGTCTCCTAGAGGGGAGCGGACTGGTGAGGGTGGTGATGGCTAGGTCAAGTGAGATGGTGTGGGTGCAGAAGAACCTTGTGGAGGATGGGGATGGTTGGGGTAGCTCGTGGGAGCTAGGGAGAGATAAAGGGTGGTTGATGGTGAGATATGAGATGGTAGTGGAGCTCCGAAGCTATGTGTGTGTGTGTTGTGGGGGTGGCGGGGATAGTTAATAACACTATTAACAAGGGGTTAGCTGCTATGTGACCGATTATTGATGGTCAATCACCTCAAGTAGCCTAAGTTGAAGTAAAGTTGTATCCACTAAATGATTCAATTGTTTTTGAGAGCTCATAAATTATAGACCTAGTTATCAGATTCCTTCTAGGGTTCCTTGGTGGATGCCCTTCTTCCTTAGACTCCTAGGACTAGTGAACTTCTCCTCTGGACTCCTACTTAGACTTATTAAGTTAGACTCCTACATGCACTTCTTAACTTAGACTCTCTTGTTTAACTTAGATTCCTTCTACAACTCTGCTTCTATAGAACCCTTGTAGGGGCAAACTCTTTCTACCTTACGTCAGCCAGGCAGGGTCAAACACTTCTGACTTACCCTACCTAAGGTCATCATGACCTGTTCCAATAGGGGCTTGTAACAATCTCTCCCCTTTAGGATGAACCTTGACATCAAGGTTTGAGTATTCTTTTGAGCTCCTCTATTGGCTATTGATTTTGTGATATTTGATCTTTCTATCTTCCTATTTACTTGGTCTTCTTGTTTCCTTAAAGCGCTCATGTGGCAGATAGTGATCTTCCTTCTTCTATCCTCTTCCTCATCAATTGGATGAACTTGCCATGTTGGTTCATGAACACCATGATGCTTCCTAGGAGTTGTGTATGATGTCTCCTTCTACACCGTTTGCATTTGACGACTTCTTGCTTCTGCTGAAATCAGGGTTAATGCCGCCTTAACCCCATCTTCCCCAATTTCTACAAACCCAATTATGGAGAGGATGTTCCTTGGCTTTCTCTAAGGGTGAGAAGCCTGCTAGAGCTTGTTTATGGGATTATGGGTCAGTTTTTAAATGGAACTTGTGCGATGATGTGGGGATTTAGGGTTTTGGGTCCTAGGGTTGAGGGAAGACAGTCAGTAAGATAGTGGGAGATGGAAGTCTAGGCTTGTGGCAGGGAGGGCGTTTGAGGCTTAGGGCAAGGGCTGCAGGTGCGAGGAGGGGAGGTAAAGGGTTTGGAGAGTTGAAGGAAAAGGTAGTCTTGGCTGGTTTGGAGTTGGTGAGATACGTGGTTGGCTGGAAGTGTGACTCTTGGGAGAGTAAGAGAGTGGAGTTTGTGAGTGAGGACGTTCGAGAAGGAAGGGAGGAGAGTTGTAGTCTGACTGGGGAAGTGCTACAAAGTTTAGTCTTAGGAAGTTCTATTGTAGTGACAAACTTATTTTGTTAAGTCCATGGTTATTTTATAGTCTTTAAATAACAGGATCTGCTATAGTTTTTGGACTAAAGTTTTGAAGAGTTAATAATATTTTTTAGTTGCTTGAGTAGCTTTGTTTCTCTTCTCTTTGCTAAGATTATTATTGTTATTATTATTACTAGTGCTATTATTGTTACTATCAGAGAGTGCTACTGCTTGCTGCAAACAACATTTGTAAATGTATGGTCTTCTGTTTGAACTTGTTCCTTAAAGATTTTTCAAGGTAGTGGCTTAGTTACACATATTCTAGCTTCTTCTATCAAATGTATTTTTATAGTCTGTGGCTTCGTGACATGATGTGTGGGATGTCATCTACATTTGTGTGGGATGTGTATTTTCATAGTTTCATCTATATATTTGTGTGGGATGTGCATGCATGCGCTTTACACGATGTATTGTAATAAATTTTTTGTTTTTGCTGCCTGAACAACAGAAATACATTGATGAAAAGTTAAATTCTGATGAGACGAGTGCATGGCTTCAATATCATATTGGAAAAGGTTTCACAGGTAGATTCATTATAATTTTAATGTGAATTACATCTTTATAAATATTATGTTTTCTTCATAATCCCAATATTGATGATATAATACCTGTTACCTTGACCTACCTATGACATAAAATTCAACACACACACACATACACACAACATGGGCGCACACAGACACTCAAAAACACATTCATATGTATACATACATAGACAGAGACACATCTACACATAAGTTTATATATACACATACATAGTTATATGTAAATACATATATAAATACACATACAAACATGCATACACACAGGTACATATGTATGTATTTGTTACTATACATAATAGTACAAAAAGGTGTTGCTTAGGCAGACAGGTGTGATGCAAAGATTGCTAACTTGAAAAAAACTTGTTCTATCTTGAGAATGTCCTTGTGTTATTTCTGTATGTTGTTTAATTTTTTGAAGCTGGAAGGACTGGATGTGCAGTGTTTGTGCTTATAAGTTATATTATGTATCATCTATTTTTGGGTTGATGCTGGAGACCGAGTACGATTAATATTTTCTTTAACTCATTATAGTCTGTGCCATTTGAAATGAGAGAAATAGCTATTGTATTTTGCAATATTTGGCTGGGAGAATCAAACAGTTCATATATTGTAATCATTGTTGTAAAATCAGAGACTTAGGAAAATATGTGAGCCATTGGTAACATGCGTCGGAGAATTGCGTAATGTGCAT
Source organism: Aristolochia californica (assembly GCF_029961685.1). Lineage (NCBI taxonomy): Eukaryota > Viridiplantae > Streptophyta > Magnoliopsida > Piperales > Aristolochiaceae > Aristolochia > Aristolochia californica. The sequence goes on from NW_027181793.1 coordinate 2,294,512, forward strand.
CGAGAGCTTCGAGTGCGTTAATGTGCACCGATTTTCGAAAATGAGCCGGGACCCTTCTCCGATCACCATCCCCATGGCCGGTGACCGGAACCCACGACGAAGGATTTTCGGCAAGGACACAATCACCTTCTTCGATGCCGATTGACGGAAAGATGACGTCTCGCCGAGAAGACATAGAAGATCAAATCCAAAAAAATGTCACTCCAGATGCTCGGAAATCTTGGAGCTCCCCTTTGACGAGTCTTTGAAACCTCCTACGGAAGATTTCGATGCCAACTGGAAGATGATCTCTTAGCGAAAGAAGAGGAATCATCCTTTCCGTTTCAGTTATGGAAAGAAGAAAGTTACAGTGGGGATAGTCGCCTGGAGCTCTAGACAGGTGATTCACATCTCCTTTGCTGACGGATTGAAGATGTCCTTCATCTGTGTTCCGATGGAAGCCATTTCAAGCTTCGTTCTTCAATTCCAACGAGTCACAAACGAAGCCAATCGAACCCGTGAACTTGGACATAGGATTCGATTTTCTTCTTGTTGATGAGCTCCTTTCGGGAACGAAGAGAGTGTTGTGTTGTCCATTGTCGTGGTTCATCAGTGCTCGCCAGGATCTATATTCCCAAGGCCACCAACTCGGGATTCGGCTGGAAGGTGTTCGCAGAAGCCATCTAGAGTCTCTCTCCAGCGTTGACTCCGGTAGGGGGACCACCAGCTTCGGCGACAACCCCCCCCCCCATCAGAGACAAAACACCCCCCTGAGCCCACCTCTCCCTCCACTCAGCCCTCCCCTTCCTTCAAAACCCCCTAACCCAGTCATTCAGAACCTCTTTTGAGGCCACCATGTCCCAACACACCTTCTTCACTCAGAAACATCCAAAACCATCCAAATCCCTCCCAACTTGCTCCATAAAGGGCGACAATCTCTGGCCCGCTCTATCCTAGTCCACACCTCCCCCAGTATCGTCAAATCCAACATCCTTCAACGGCTGACTGATGAGCTTCACCTCCCCTACACACCCAAAATTTCCTACCTCAACCCCCAATCCTGGCTTGTTCATTTTGAAACCCAACAAGAGTTTGCTGCGGCCCTTGCTCTCACACCCCACACCCCCTTGGGCATCATTGGGATATCAGAATGGCTCCCCTCGACTCCTTCTAGTCAATTTGGACAATGGGCTACAGTCATCGGCCTCCCTGCGGAACTATGGTACAATGAGGTTTTCACGAGCATCATCTTGGAGTTTGGCGCCATAATTGCTCTGGACCCTCTTACTGAACACTGGCATCGCCTTGATGAGGCCCGGATCCTCGTCAATCCTTTTCGTCCTTGTGAATGACACTACTTCCGATGCATTATGGTGGATAATGCCTGATTCTAGATCCGCATTGAGTTGGCAGATATGGAAGACTTCAGAAATGTGACCTCGAGAGTCCTGCAGCCGAATCTAGAGATTCTTTACAGCTTGTCCGCACATTGAGAGCAGCAACCCTGGTCTCTTTTCCTCAGCAGATGCGTCCTCACCCAACCAGTCTTACAACTGGCACTGATGCTATTGCAACTGTCTCCTTGATAGTCCCTCCCTCCAACCTACCATACCACCCACCCACCCGCCCATCTCAACCCACCACAAATTTTATCCCAGACAAAATCTATCCCAACCCCTAGATACCTACAACTGCCATTCACCCTCCCACCCTATCCCCCGAAATAACCACACCCCCTCCTTCCCCCCACTTTAAAAGCCCCGTAGGCCTTCTTATAAATCTATACCACAGTCCTCACACCCCTCAAGCCACAACTCAGATAATGAACTCTCCCCCTCCCTCACCTCCGAGAAATCCCCACCCCAAAACTCCTCCTCCCCTTGCCACCTACTAGCATCGGAGTAGAGGTCAACCGAGACAGCTTCTCCAGGGTAGTCCCAATGTTACTACTAGATACCCATGCAACTAGGGGTGGCTTCGAACCGAGCCTACTCGTGAGCGGCTTGAGCTCGGCTCGGTTCGATTTGGTATCCCTGGATCTCGAGCCAAGTTTGAGATCCGGGATCGGCTCATTTAAATTAACGAGCCGAGCTCGACCGAATCCAGGTTCGGCTCGACGGCTTGTTAACGGGCTGAGTCGGGAGCGGGAGCGAAGGGGGGGGGGGATTCTTCCTCTCCTTGTCACCGCCGAGCCCCACCAGTCCGCTGTTGTCGCCGTCAACAGCTGCTCGCCGACCGCCTCTGTGGCCATTCGTTTGATTTCTTCCTTCCCTCACATTACCCTCTGTTTCCGTCGCCCCCGCTTCCGTCACCGCCGCCTCCGTTGCAGCAGTCATCCCCGCCGACAGGTCCTCGTCGGCGCCGTAACCCCCTTCACTTCCCGAAAAGAGAAAGTTGCTACAAGAAAATAAAAATAGAGCGAAAAGCAGAATGTTTTCGTATCACATTTTATCAACTAAAGCAAACACCAAGGAAGCAATTAATTCTTCATATAACTCTTTGCTTCATCCACGAGAACCATTCTACTTATGATTCTCAAACTATAATAGAATAAAAATAAAATCCCCGCCAAAAAACATTAAAAAAGAAAAAGGAAAGAGAGGCAAATTGTAGTAATTTGAGCACCGAACTTACCTTAGGTTTTGAAGAGAGAGAAAGGAAATCGAAGGCCAAGGGGGCCTCTCGAAAGGGCTCATCTTCGTGTTTAAAGTCTTCTTGTTCCCACACCATTATCTTTTAGCGTTCTCTTCCCAGATCTCTGAAACAGGCCGAGGACTGTCACGAGCTTTGTCTGCATTTATTTATCACTTCCGAAGAAGTAGAAATTTCTAGATGACCGAGAGACATTTTCAAAATATGGGAGATTTTTGTCGAGCGCTCAAGGTGCCACGTTTCACGTCTGGTTTGGTTAATAATCATAAGATACCAGAACTAGGAGCCATAAATTTTTTTTTTTCCTTAAACTCTCCTTCCTCGTGCTCTTGAAGAAATTAAAAATACATTTTAGTAGAAATAAGTTTCTAGGGACTATTAGTGTCTCATGTTTTTTGTAAATATTTTTCTAATTGAAAATTCTTATTAAAAAATCATATAATTTTCTAAGTAAGATTTTCCTGCCAAGATGAGCTAGAAAACCGTATAAATGTTTTTTGAATAAGTATTTGACAGTTGATGCTGTAATACTTTTCGCATGAGGCAACTCTTCTCAAAAAAAAATACTTTTCGCATGAGGCAATTTTCATTGCAATTTTGTGTTTGACATTTTATTTGATTAAAAATTTATCGATAAGTATAGTAATATATTAGATTGATTATTAATTTTTATTTATTTCCCTAGAAGAGGCAATAAGAGGTCCGTTTAACTTTCCTAAGAAAATTTTAAAATATTTCTTGTAATTTTCTAATAAGTCACTAATAGTAATAGGGTTTTATTTAATGGTTTTTTTGGAAATATGTATCATAGGAAAAACATTTCTAGTTTTTCCTAGAATATAAATTTTCAACCAAGGGCACTTAGGAGGCCAAAGTAAATTTATGACCAGATTTAAAAATTACAAAACAAGCTAGACAACATTTGGAGTAAAAAGGATTAATATTGGTGCGTTTTAATCCATTATTGAAATTCAATCCTGAACCTCCCCTATCATTCTTTTTTTAAAATGTATGCATAATTTTATATATAATTTATTTGACATATATTTTATATATAGTATTAAATGTAGGTTAAGCTTGAACTCAGTTAAAATTATTAAGCTCGAGTTCGATTACAATCTTAGGTTTGAGGCTAGGGTCGGCTCGAGCTCGAGTTCGAAATATTTAAATCAAGTTCGGCTTGAACAAGGTTCGGACTCGACTGGATTCGATGCCACCCTTATGCCCAATTTTAATAGAGGTCATTCCCAATTTTATGTAAAATGGATGCATAATTTTATATACAATATATTTGACATGTATTTTTTGAAAACTTTTAAATGTATGTTGGAGCACGAACTCGAGAAATGTATTTTTTGAAAAGTTTTAAATGAATATTGAAGCTCGAGCTCGGCTCGAACTCGGTTAAAATTATTAGGCTTGAGCTCGATAACAATTTTAGGGTCGAGCCTAGGCTCGGCTCGAGCTCGAGTTTGACATATTTAAATCAAGCTCGGCTCGAACATAGGCAGGTTCGAGCTCGGCTCGGCTTGATGCCACCCCTACCTGCAACCTAGAGATAGGGGACTTCATCTTTCCAAAGCCGGGTGAAAGAGCTCAAATTATGTGGTTGCTCTCCAGATAGTGGAACTTGCCAAGGTGATGGGTACGGTCTGCACGGAGCCCCTCCAGGGAGATAACCACTTGTCTAAGAAGTCCAAGAAGACTAGTGATCAATGATCATTTTCTCTTGGAATGTTCATGGAATTGGATTTGCATGTTGTCATGCCTCAGTTCGGCACCTCCTTGCCTCTACCAAGGCAAATGTTGCTATTATTCAAGAAACCAAGGCGGCTTCTCTGCCCCTTGGATATAACCGCGAGTTGTGGCCTCTTAAGGAGCCTGGATGGATTTCTGTGGATGCGATTGGATTGGCTGGTGGCATTCTGATGGTGTGGGACACCAATACCATTGAGGTGCTCGATCGTTGTTGTGGCACTTACTCCCTTGGAATAAAGTTGAGAGACAAAAGATCGGGGAACATTTGGTGCCTTGTGGGTGTGTATGGTCCTACTAGACACCATGAGAGACATCTCTTTTGGGATGACCTTTTGAGGACTTGTCAGAGGTAGCCCATTCCTCTGATGCTTGCGGGTGATTTCAATGTTACCCGCTTTTGCCACGAGAAATCCCTACCCTCCGGGTGAATCACTACCTCCATGAAGTTATTTGCAGACTTTATTGGCAGCTGGGATCTTGATGAGATTACCCTATCTGGGAAGATCTTCACTTGGTCAAATGGCTGACAACCCCTCGTCCTCTCTAAGCTTGACTATTTCTTAGCCAACAATGTCTGGCTCCAGTTATACAGCAATGCCACAAGCAAAGTTCTCAATAGGGTCGTTTCCAATCATTGGCCGATTATGGTAGATACCCACTTCGACACCCCCCCTTTTTTCAGATTCAACAATGCTTGGATGGCGGACCCCTCTATCCAGTCCTTCTGGGAGAGGATGGTCGTGGCTAGCCCGAGCGGGTGGACTTTCCTAGCCAAGCTCAAGATGTTGATGCGGTCCTGGGTTTCTGTGAGAAAGACCTTTTGATCAGCCGAGAGAGCCTCCATCCTTTCTCAGATTGCCACTCTTGACTCTGAGGAGGAATCTAGAAGCCTCTCTTCCTTGGAAGTAACCCAGAGATATTCCTTCCAAGGGCAAATGCAATCCTTCACTCATAGTTAGCTCTTGCACTGGAAGCAGCGTGCAAGATTTAAGTGGCTTACTGATGGGGATGCCAATACTAAATTTTTCCATGTAGCCGCCTCTGCACGGAGAAGAGCTAATCGAATCACCACGCCCAACGTCAATGGTGAGATCACCTTGGATCGATCCCTTATTTCAGACTCACTGGTGAACATTTTTGTAGATTTATATTCTGATTGCCAGCCAGTTCGTCTTTCTTCGAAAGGGTTCATTTCCAGGCTATTCCTTTGGCTGTAGCTGGTCTCATCGAGCTCATTTTCTCCAGTAAGGAAATTGAAAAAGCAGCACTAGTTCTTCCTTTGGATTGCGCTCCGGGTCTGGATGGTTTCAACGGGGAATTCTATTGCCGATGCTGGGCCTTCAACAGAGACGACATTGCCTGCATGGTCCACTCATTCTATCAGCATGACATCGGATTTAGGAGCATCGAAGCTTCGTTTATTGCCCTCGTCCCTAAAAAAGAAGGGGCAGAACTTCCATCTAACTTCCGACCGATCAGTCCCACCACCAGTGCCTACAAGGTGGTTGCGTGCCTCCTTGCCAATCGCCTCAGGGTGGTTCTCCCTATTGCCATTCATCATGGCCAGAGTGTTTTTATTAAGGGAAGGAATATATTAGGTTTGGCTATGGCATGTCACGAGTCCATCCACCATTTTAAGGCTTTAAAGCTCCCCAGATTCATCGTAAAGCTTGATTTTGAGAAAGCCTTTGATAGAGTTAATTGGAAGCTTTTGGACACTCTTGGGAAAGATGGGATTCGGGGAAAAATGACACTTCTGGATTCAAAGTTGCATCTCCTCTGCAAGCTACTCCGTTCTTCTCAACGGAATGGCTTGCGGGTATTTTAAGGGATCCAGGGGAATCAAGTAAGGAGACCCCCTTTCCCCTTTGTTCTTCAATGTGGTAGTGGAATATCTATCCTCATTGATCTATTCGGCCAAGAACTTGGGATGGCTCCTCCTCACGACGGACTGTGCAGCCTTTGATGTGCCGATCCTTCAGTTTGTAGACGATACCATTTGTTTTGGGCTTGGTACTATGGATCAGATCTGAAAATTACGTGCTGTATTGGGACTATTTGAATTGGCTTCTGGTCACAACATTAACTAGAAAAAAACCACCCTCTTAGGCTATCATATCGTCTCATTTGTGCTTTGGGGTATGGCTGACTATTTGGGGTGCTCAGTGGAAAATTTACCAGTTTCATATCTTGGACTCCCACTCTTTGACTCACAGCCTTCGACAACGCTTTGGTCCCCCTGATTGAGAAATTTGAAAATAGACTAGCTACTTGGAGGGGCAAGTTTTTATCTACTGCAGGGCGACTCACTCTCCTCAAGTCTCGTTTGGTAGGATTACCAAACTATTTATTATCCTTCATGCACTGTCCGACCTCCGTTTGCTATAGGATTGACGCTATTCGTCGGCGTTTTCTCTGGAGAGGATCAGAGGACACCTTTAGATATCATTTGGTGAGTTGGAAGGATATTTGCATGCCCCGCAATTGGGGTCTCTTAGGCATACGGCCTACGAAGGAGATGAACAATGCCCTTATGCTCAAATGGATCTGGAACTTCAACATCAAGCACAACAACCTATAGGGAAATATGGTTAGGTTCTATCTTCAACCTTTGGGTGCCTGGTGGAGGGAGGATGGCGCTACTCGCCTTCTATCCCCGATATGGAAATCAATTCAAAAGCTCCTCCCAATTTTCAGAGATGCAACTTCCTTTCACACAGGCAATGGAAGGACCCTCCTCTTTTGGTCGGATGAATGGTGCGGCCCCCGTCCCTTGCCCCCTCTCCGAGGATTTTCTGGGGCTCTCTAGGGTGGCGAGGGACCTCCCTTGCTCAGTGGCCGATTCTTGGAGAGATTGCTCATGGAGTCTCACATTTTGCCGGGGATTAAATGATGAGGAAACTTCGATTTTTTGCTCTCTCCTCTCTAGACTCTGTAGCATTACTATTCGTGAGCATACTGTTGATAAACTGACATAGAAGTCTAACATTAATGGCCGATTCATAGTTGCATCCGCCTACTCTCATATTAGAAAGCAAGATTACAACATGCATGAGCACAAGGCAAACCTGGCATGGAAGCTCTCAACGCCTAGTAAAATCAAATTCTTCGTGTGGACGGCCATCAGGGAACATATCCTCACCATTGACAACCTCAATAAAAGAGGCTACACAACCCCCAATTATACTTGTCCCCTTTGTGGTGTGTGCGACGAGACAGTTCAGCATGTTCTCTTACATTGTGATTTTTCTTGGCAAGTCTGGATGAAGATCTTTTAGAAGATTGGACTCCAAATGGGGCTACATCAGGACCTTGTTGGCACCTATGAGATGGTTGTGGGGATTCGCCTTCCTAGGTTGGCCAAGCTAATTCTCTTGGCATGCCTTGTGCATGTCCCATGGTGCCTATGGCTCGAGTGAAATAACCGGAGATTCAACTCCAAGGCTAGCGCCCCGGATAATATAGCTTCTTAGGCAGTGGACCTTATCTCGAGTTGGTTACATACTAGGAATCAGTTTGCCTCTCTATCGGATGTTTCTCTTTAGGAAAATTGGGGTTTGATCGTGCATATGGCGGGCCCTTGCAGGAATCTAGTTATGGCCTCCTGGGATCCTCCCCCTTGCGATTGCATCAATCTCAATTTTGTTGGCAGTACTTTAGGCTGTCTTGGGCCGGCTGGAGCTGGTGGTGTTTTCAGAGACAGTACTGGAGACCCTATTCTATCCCATGTTGGGCTGGTGGTTATTGCTGATTCAACTATTGCTGATGTCAGTGCTCTTCTATTCAGCCTCTAAATCTTCAAAGAGCGTCTCCATGACAAATTGCTTATCGAAGGAGACTCAAAGACTGTCATCAGGTGGTATTCAAAAGATAGTTCCCACCCTTGGCTCCACTGGCTAATCATTGATTGTATTGTTGACAATGTATCATCCATTCATTATAATTGGAACCTCGTTCCTAGATCAGCTAATTCTTTGGCTGATAAATTGGCAAAATTTGGAACCTTCCAGCAATCTCTCATTGTTTGGGAAGGTCTCCCCCCCTTGTAATTTGCTCGTTTGAGCTCTCTCTTAATAAAATTTAGCATCATTTCAAAAATAAAAAAATAAAAAATCAGAGACTTCAGAAAGTGGAAGAGGAAAATTGATAGATGCTGCTGTGAAAAGAAAGAATAAAAGAAAAGGATTTGAGAGAGAGGAGAAACAGGCTTGCGGCAACTGTTTGAGAGGGTTCCAGCAACATAAACTCGATCCTCTCCTCTTATCTCTTATATATTAACTGTAAAACAAAGAAAATTATAAAATTGCCCTCTGACTTTTAACTCAAACTTACCTATAATTTTCACTCATTTAGAGGGATTACATGTCAGATCTCAGGGTATTTGCTTACATGTTTAGTGTGGGTGGTGTTTGCCCCCAGGTGGATTGGTTTGAGTGTATTTGCTGACAATGCTGTGTTTAAAAACTGTTGGTGGAATTGAGATGTATATTGTTAGACATACCCAATAACAAACTCTGCCAAAGTTCAAAGAAGAGATGGTTCCAGGGGAAAACTGTTGTTGGAAAGGAGATGTATAAAGTTACACAAGCATGATGACAGACTCTGGCAAAGTTAAAAGAAGAGATGGTTCAAGGGGTTCCTTTCTTGTTGAGTCAATTTTCGTTGTTAAAGCTGATTGGAACTAATGACTATGAAATAAAAAATCAGCCTAGGAGGAGTTGGGATGCTGCTTGATGAAGAAACTGTTTTTTTTTTTTTCTTTTTTTTTTTGTTATAAGCCAAACATACCCCCTACTGCTCGCTCTTCTTTTATTAACTTAACTAATTTCATGTATTTGGACAAGTGCTATTGACTTACATAAGAATTACATTGAAAAATTAGCTCTCGATTTTGACATCAAGTCCATATAGTGATAATAATTATATGAAACCATTTCAAAAACATATTAATTATATGAAAGTCACATATAAATACATTCTGTAACAGGGAGGAGATCGGGCAGCATCTTGTATCTGCAGCGATTGGCAGCATCATGTATCTGCAGCGATTGGCAGCATCATGTATCCACAAAAATTTAGTAAATTACACCTATATTTAGGTGTAGTTATGAGGCTTATCCAGTAAGATGTTCAGGGAACCTAATAGTTGGTTGTTGTGTTACCTTTCGAGGAGTTAGGATTAATATGTTTTTTTTTTTGAATAAGGAGTTAGGATGAATATGTTAACAAGAAGTTCCTGTTAATTGATGAGCTCAGAGTTGGTTAAACGTTTTTTGTTTTGGCATTATGTGGTCCCTCAGAGTTGGTTAAAAGTTCTGTTTTGTCATGATGTGGTCCCTGAGCCAACATATGCAAATGGTTAAGTAAAGAAGTTCATTATCATTCAACTTTGAGAGAAGTTCATTATCATTCTACTTTGAGAGAAGTTCATTATCATCCTATTTTGAGTTGAACTCAAGTTGTTGAAGTGGTGTTATGAGCTATCTATAGTAAAACTATGTAGCTGCTAAGATCTTGAGAAGTCTTGTATAGGGTCTTTTCAAGGCATTACTAAATCATGCGAAGGAATGTATGAGTCCAGTATTACTAGGTTTAGCTTAAAGATTTTTTTTTATTTAGTATTATTTTTATCTTAACTTAAAGATGTTAAATAGGATTTCCTGAAATATTTGATTGTCCTTTTTTGACCTTCACAGGACTGCATTCAAAGCTATTCTGCATCATCCTAACATAATTTTACTTGGGTATAATTTCAGCACTTGAGAAGCTGCTCCAAGACTATGCTGGAAAATATGCCACAGGAGATGAAGTCTTTCTGGTTTGTAATTCGAAGCTTCTGTTTTCTTTGGTCAGGAATGGATAAATCTTTTTAATTTTGGAATTGATATTAGTATGCTTCAGACTGAAGATCTACATTGCTTTATAGTTGGTCTCATTAGGACAGTCTTCTTCTGATATCTCTTGACCCTATTTGACACAACACAACCTAGGATTGAAAGGTTTCTTGATATCTTCTGATTGGATAACTGTGAATCCATCTCATTCCGCATGGCCAACTCCCACTTGGTTGATTCATCAGCTTGCGCGAGTGCCTCATAACTCTCTGGTTCACCTTTATCTGTTAACGGAATATAATTCAGTGTAGGGGAGTACCTCTGTGGTGGTCTGCTAGTTTTGGCAGATCTCTTGAGTTTAGTCATAAGAATGTTCTGATTTACTTCTGGGGTATGTCTTCCTAGTCTTCCTGAGTAATATTCTCCATCTTAATAACTGGAAGATCTCTCAATTGAATCACTTCTGACTTATTGGATTAATCACTTGTGATCTCAGACTTTGTTCTTAACCTGTCTTTATACAAGAGACCTTCATTGAAGATCACGTCTTGGCTCTTGATAACCTTACAATTTTGGTCATCCCAGAAGCGATAACGAAACTCGGTACCACCATAGCCAATAAAGAAACATATTTTAGATTTAACATCAAGTTTACTTTTAACGGCAGAATTAATGTGAATTTAAGGAACACAACCCAAAACTCTCAAGAAAGAAAGAGTTACCTCTTTCCCGCTCTAGACCTCTTTTGGTATTTTGCAATCCAATGGGTGTTGAGGGACCTTTGTTGATCAAATAGGCAGCGGTGCTAATAGCCTCCGACCAGAACATCTTTAGCAATCCCGCATGCAATCTCATACTCCTAGCACACTCGTTCAAAGTCCTATTCATCCTCTCGGCCACACCATTCTGTTGAGGTTTTCTAGGAATAGTCTTCTTCATCTTGATTCCATTATCATCACAGTACCGCTTGAAATCATCATCTATGTATTCTCCCCTATTATCTGACTGCAAGCACTTCACATTTAAATTTGTCTCATTCTCAACCATTGCTCTCCATTTCTTGAATGTTTCAAAGATATCGGATTTCTTTTTCAGGAAATAAACCCATACCTTTTTGCTTGCATCATCAATAAATGTCACATAGTAGTTAGACCTACTAAGGTACTTAACAGCTGAAGGCCCCCAAACATCTGTGTGAACCAACTCCAATTTTGCTATCTTTGTTCCTTTCCAACCTTAGAAAAGCTAACCCTTTTCTGCTTGCCGAAAATACAGCCTTCACACAAACTGTTGTTTACAGTTGGTAACTTCCCTTTGGACTAACGCACTTTCATACCTTTCTCACTCATGTGACCGAGCCTATAATGCCACAAGTTAGAATCAGTAACAACATCAACAACTGCAATTAGAAGTGATGTAAAGAGTTCCAGTTTTAACTCCTTGTGCAACAACCATGGTTTCCTTAGTGACTTTCCAGGCAGTACCATTAAAAGTCACATTATGATCTTCATCATCAAGCTGCCCTATTGAAATCAGATTAAGCATAAGTTTTGGTACATACTCACCTTGTGAATTTTCCACACTGCCCCGTTTGACATCCTTAAACTGACATTACCAATACCGATAATATCCAAAAATTCTCCATCAGCAAGATACACTTTCCCGTGATCTCCAACAACATAGTTCTCCATGATCTCATGATGTGTAGTAGTGTAAAAAGAAGCTCCTGAATCTAACACCCAAGAGTCAATAGGGTTATCAATCGACAAGAGTAAAGCATCTTGTACTTCTTCAGTCACCGCATTTGCAGCATCGTTTATCTTTATGTGACCAGACTTGCCACAATTCTAACACTCCACATTCCTTCCGAATTTGGACTTACTTCTTCCATTCCTTGACTTCCATCTATAGTTGCCCTTGTTGGAATTCCTCTCGAAGTTCCTGCCCCTAATATCGACACTTAGGGCTGAATTAGATGTCGAAGATTCTTTGGAGTCCTTTCTACGAACTTCTTCCGCAAGAATGGTATCCCGAACATCATTAAAGATCAACTTTCCATTGCTTACGGAATTGCTGACACTAGCCCTCATAGGCTCCCAACAATTTGGCAGAGACGCCAAAAGAATTAAAGCATGAACCTCATCATCAAATTTAATATGAACGAATGTCAATTGCTTGACAATCGTGCTAAACTCATTCAAATGTTCTCTCTTTTTTAATAGTCTATACACACATTTAAAAAAAAAAAAGTCATTAAAATGCGATACCATTGATATATTTTCTGTCATATTTACATTGAAGAGTTTTTTCTTGAGATATACCTTATTATTTGCTGAAGGTTTCTCATACATGTTAGACAAAATCTTCATCATCCCTGCAGTGGTTTTCTCCGATGCCACATTGTGAGCAACATTCTTTGACAGTGTTAACCGGATTACTCCCAATACTTTTCTATCAAGGAGATTCCACTCATAAACTCTCATACCTTCTAGTTTCATATCCAGAAGTGGTATATGCAACTTTTTCTGTACAAATAATCTTCGATCTGCATCCTCCAGAATTCAAAATCCATACCATCGAACTTGTTGATTCCAAGTGTTGATCCTTCTCCGCCAACCATTGCTCTCAATCACGAACCAAAGCTCTGATACAACTTGTTAGGAATTAGACGCCCTAATTCCAAATTATAAAGAGCAATAATAATAATCACGGAAGAAAGGAAAAGCAAGTACAAGAACAAACAACAAGATTTATACAAATTCGCCTCAAGGTGAGGATACGTTCTGTCTTCCATCGTTGAAATAATCCACTATGAAGATGAAATAGTTTACAAGAGAAATCGCACATACTGACAACTGTTTTTCTCTAACCTCTCTCGGTCGCAACTGATGCTCCTCAGATGATAAAACCCTAATAGTAGTGCCCCAAATATAAAGAGGAAACTAGGGCAACCGTGATACAAGAGTAAAATTCCCAAAATTCCCGATCTGTGTACCGACTCAGCATAGGGCATTGATTAGGCTCCACAACTTAACATACAAAAGATGGGTTACTTTTGGAAAGAAGATTCCGAACTGTAGCATAGGGTCTTGCGAGAAGTGTCCACGACGACAGGTAGCCAGATGAGGAGGTGATCTTGTAACAGGTCGCCTGGGTTGACTGGTCCTAGACGAGGAGGAAGATGAGACTCACTGCCGAAAAGGAGGGGGGAGGTGGGTTTGGGAGGGGCCTGGCTCGTCGGTGAGAGGTCCATACGAGCGATAGGAGGGGCAATGATGACAGACAGGGTTTGGGGGGAGGGGATGGGAAATGTTGTGGTGGGTGGAGGGGGTTCTGGTTGAAAAGGGGGCTATGGGGATGGTTATGTGGGAGTCGGGGTGGGGGAATCGGGTTGTTGTAGGTGTGTGAGATGCTGGCAGTCGTCCCAAGTTGGGGGGGTCACAAGGCGGGAAAAGAGATGTCCAAGTGTCAGGGGGGGGGGGGGGGGTGGTCCTGGTATCGATGCAATGCCAGGTAGGGGGTAGGGGTGTCAGTGTGGTGGGGGACTAGGCGTTGATGGGAAAGGTGGGGTAGGTAGTCTGAGACATAAGGGCAGAAGGCTGTCTGAGGGCGCAACAGTGACAGGGGGTGGGGGTGCTTGTTGACCAGGTACAGGGTTGCTGCTGCCGGTGCTAGTGAGATAAACAATTTCCCACAAGTCCTCCAAATCTGATACCAAGCCAGAGGTGGGATTGATCAGCATGAAGACGTAGGAAAGTCATCCCAGGCGTAGGTGCCATTGGAACCAGTCCGATATGAACTGGCCCTCAGCCGATGGCGTGGCATGGCGTGTTGGAGGAGACCAAGGCAGTATAGAGGAGGCGGTCAAAACCAGTGGGGCATCTGGATTGTCGGGTTTGGGAGCAAAGGGGTATAGTATGATCAGGGAGGGTAGGTGCTGGACGATGATGGGGGTGGAAGAAAGTGGTGGATGGCGCGGCCTAGCTGACTCCAGCAGAAGCCAGAGTTGGTTGTTTCTGGGATAGTGACACGGGCCATGGTTGTGGTGCCCCTATGCTACGAAATTTTGCATTCAACGCGGTTCCCACGGCGCATCGTACGAAAATAAGATCTCAAGGATCCGAACTAAAGTTCTCTGGTTCTGGGCGACGTCCTCATATCCTCAACTGGGGGTGGCATCGAATGGAGCCGGTTCGTGAGCGACTTGAGCTCGGTTTGGTTCCGACTCGGTTCAATTTGGTTTATCTAGATCTTGAATCGAGTTCGAGATCCATATCAGGCTCGTTAACTTAACGAGGGCCCAAGAGGTGGGAGCCTAGAGCAAGAGGTGTCTGCGACTCTTTGAGTCCGAGACTTAAATCTTTGTCTTTCGTTCTCGACTTCTCGGGAATCGGGGGAACAGGGAAATGGCGTTCGGCAGGCGGCGATTGAAAAAAATGACGGGAATTTTGTCTTCTTATTTTTCAATTTTAGTATCCGATTTCTTACTCTCAGTCTCAGTCTCCGATTTCTTACTCTCAGTCTCAGTCACCGATTTCTTACTCTTAGTATCAGTCTCTGATTTTTTCCTCTCCGATTTCTTCCTCCGATTTCTTCCTCCTCCCGTTTGTCGTCGCTGATTCTTATCAGCCACCAAGCCTCTCCCACAACTTTCTCTCCCTCTTCTCTATCTCCGTCTCTCATTCCCCCGTCACCGTCACCGTCACCGTCACCGTCGCTCAACGCTCCTTGAAGGCTGACACTAAATAGGTCTGAGAATGAAAAGTGGTGGAAAGAACTAGAAGAAGGGGGGAAGTTGCAGGAAATGATTGAAATAAGGTTGTAGATGGGACATGAGCCGCTTGGATAGGAAGATGCAGCAGGAAAACCCTAAATCAGTTTATTTTTTTAATTTTTTATGATATGCCCTGTTTATGCGACGGAGTTGAGTTATAGCAAATGAAGTCCTGAACTCGTGACTCACCCTGGCTCTGTAATCAACCGCTCGATTCTTGTAATCCACCCCCAAGCCAACTCGGCTCTTTCAAAATTTAAGTCAGCTCACTCAAGTCCCAAGTCGACTTGACGAGTCGCCAATCCATGATTTAAACTGATCCAAACACTTTATTCTTTAGTTTGTAATACTAAAATGAATTTATTTACTAATAATTTTTTATAAATTTATATCATTTAGTTTTAATTAATACATGCTTTTATCATATTTTATGTATTGTTTATTTTATTTTTAGTAGGTTAATCCAAATCTGAATGGGTCGGTATGGATCTACATGTTATACCCACTTGAAAAATAGGTGCACTCTGAAAGCTAACTCCACTCAGGTTTTTCAAAAGAATAGATTGGTAGCGTTTCAGAATTACTGCTGTATGAATCCATGCTTTGAAGAAAAAAACAAAAAATGGGCATGTGATTAAGTCATGCAAAACAATTTTTCTTAAACTTTTTCTGTGTCTCGATGATTTGGTTTTCCAGTCATTGAATCAAAATGATTTGATTGAGTACAAAAGGACAAAACTAGCGTTGCTTTTCAAAGGACTGTTTTTGTGTTTGATTATTGAATAAAATTTATGCATAATTATGCAGCTTTTATCTAGCCTCTCCGGAAATACTGATGCCTTTATCTCTGAGATGTGGTCTGAAATTGGGGAATGAAATTTAAATCTCAGAAAACATCTTTCGGATTCTAAAGCTATTGTAGTCTGAGATTGCTGGGAGGTTCCAAATTTTGCCAATATATCAGCCAAAAAATTGGTTGATCGAGGAACGAGGTTCTAATTACAATAAATAGATGACACAATATCAGCAATACAATCAGTGATAGGCCAGTGGCGCCAAGGGGGGAGCTATCTTTTGAGCACCAGCTGATGACAATCTTAGAATCTCCTTTAATAAACAACTTGCCATGGAGACCCTCTTTGAAGATTTGAAGGCTAAATAGAAGAGCACTCACTCCAGCAGTATTTGAATCAACAATGCCCACCGGCCTTGCATAAGATAGAATAGGGTCTCTATTGCCGTATCTGAAAACATCACTAGCTCTAGCCGGCCCAGGACAACCTAAAGCACTGCCATCAAAATTGAGTTTGATGCAGTCGCAAGGGGGAGGATCCCAGGTGGCCATAACGAGGTTCTGCATGGGCCCACCATATGCGCGATCAAGCCCCAATTTTCCCAATGGGAAACACCCGATAGAGAGAGACCATCGACTTCCCCTCATTCATTAATGTATAACATTTACATAAATTGACTAGTTCTAATGGGACGCATATTCCTTACAAGTTCGAATCAGAGTTTACATCAAACTTCATCTATACTAGAGTTTCCTACAATTCTTCTTTTCCTGAATAGATATATTATTTTGGGCCTTGATGACTACAGAAAATATGTAGGATTGCAGGTGAATTTGTGTTCAATAAGTAATAGTTTAGTGAAGATGATCCAAACACCTGATTGTCAATTTTCAGGCTGATGTATTTTTGAAACCTCAGATTCATGCTGCGATACACCGGTTCAAACTTGATATGGTATTCTCTTTCTCCTGATTTGTAGGTTTTGGAGTCTGCATTAATGTTTTATCTCATTTTTGTTTGTTTACATGAAGTTTTTACTGCAAATATTTTATTTAGCCTTCAGATAGAAGAAATGAGAATCTGATATGATAAAACCTAATTAGCCTTTTTAGTCAGACTTGTTATGCTATTAACTCTCTCCTGATATGTATATTTTGGAGGCTGCGGTTATGGTTTACCTCATTTCTGTTGGTTTAAATGCAGTTTTTTATGCAAATATCTGATTTGGCCTTCAGATAGACGAAAAGAAAATCTGACGTGTTAAAACCTGATTAGCCATTTTAGTTGGGGAAAAAAAGAATTGAAAAGGGTTGAAGATGAAAAATCACTAATTAGTTATTAGAATGAGAAAAACTTGAAAGCCAATATGGCTTCTTGAGCACTAGAGATGGACTTTCAACTTTATTGAATAATTAGTTGGATATATTATCCTTTAATGTGATTTTTCCTTGAAAAATATACTTCTTCTGTTGTTTTTGTTTGCCTTTAAAAATCTCGCTTTGTAAATCTTTCAACCACCCAATTAGGCACATGATATCTTCCTAATAGTAGACGAACAAAAAAAGAGTATTTTCCCTGTTTACAAGAACTAAACAAGGCTAACCCTTTGTAGTTGGACTTAGTGCTCATATGATATAGATAAAAGCAGCTTTTTTAGTTTTGTTATTGACTATGTTTGACTTAGGGTTCAATTTGAAACGCTTAGAAATCTTTTTTTGCCTGTTAGAATGTTAAAAACTAAATGCATACAGAAATAAAGATGCTTTATGTGGAGTCACATCTTCCAGACAAATATTTCACCTGCTTCCTATTTTTGAAAACAAATGGCTTTTTTCCTCAAACATTAGAAAGCTTGGTGTCCATGGTGAAGTGCACCTCTTGATTTTAGTTTTCGTATAAGTAGTTTTTTAAGTATACATCGCATCTTTATCTTCATCAAGTCATTTTCTTTCCACCTCATGTTCTCTCCAGTTTCCCTTAAGCTACAAATTCATTCATTCAACACGTTTCTTTTGCATTCAGGTTGGCTAGGATTTTTTCCCCCCGTTTCAGTTATTTTATGTTAATCATGATTAACCATAACATGCTAAATTTGCATCGTGTATCTGGTGGGTTCTGTCTTTGTATTGGTGGGTACTGTCTTTGTATCAGTGAGGTTAGCATTCGTGTATATTCATGTGTTGAGGATATGATGTAGCTGGTTAAATAAGATTTTAAAATCATTTAGGAGACAACAAGAAACCAAAGAGAAATATCCTAAATGATTCTTAATCTTTTAATTGGAGTGTTAAAAAAGTTAGCTTTTTCGAGTTCATGGGTTTGATCAATTTATCTCATCTGTATGCAGTCCGCGTACCCTCTCCTGCTGAGACTCTTTAAGGCATACAGTGAGATACCAGAATTTGAAGCTGCAAGACCAGAGGTGCAGCCAGATGCTGTCAATCCATCAAAGTAGGAGATCAGTTTCTAATGATTTTCTCATAAATCCAGCCCTTTGTATGGTACTGACCTGATTGACTTAAATTTTACTTGTTTAGAGACCGTAGATGGGCTTTAATGTTAGCTTCTGCATAACTGAGTTAGGCATTGGAGAGAAGGGATGTGACCTGTTTAAGCTTATTCATTTTATGAAATGTGGTGGTTGTTGTAGTTCATTTATTTTAACTGCTCGATCTAATGGTTCAAATATTTAACCAATTGATTCAAAGGTTCGGATTTATAACTGCCTGATCGTCTTTGTTACAGTTTTCATCTTACTTTGATCTTGATCTGAAAAAACTCCCTGTTTTAGCCTCATGTCACACATGTGACATGCGGGTCCACCTTAGCACATGTGCAAACATGTGTGGAGGCCACATGTACGAGACCACGTGCACGCCCACGCACGTGTGAGTTTTTTATCAAAACCAGTGGTTGCTCTTCTACGTGCTCCTGCTACCCCTTCGTCTTCGATGTCCACAACCAAGCCAGGAATAGAAGACACTGGTGAAGGACTCTACTCTGCTTAATCCAACTCCAATGAGGAATCCACAACCCACTTCACAGATCAGATTGAAGTCTCTCAGAAACACTAGGATTTGTCAATTTGTTGTGGGATTGACATGAAGTCATCTGGTCTGATCTCGGGCTTAGGATTTGTCGAGATCTTCTCTCTAGTGTAGGCTTGTTTGTCTGCATTGGTTGTGCATTTATCATATCATCTCCAAAACATTTATGCTCACCCCCCAGAAAATTTCTTTACGGTCATGGTCCAAATTATTTTTTTATTTTTATAGTTCCAATATTACAGTATTCCCTAGTTTTTTTTTCAAAAAAAAGGTCAAGACTAATTATTTTATTGATATGATAAACAATTCCCTATTATTTTCTTTAGAAACTTGATTTGAAGTAGTGTGTTGCATTGTCGCCTTCTTTTATCTAATATTTTTGGAGCAGCAAATTACAACAATTGTAGGGCCACCCTTTCACTCTATGGACTGATCATGCACCTCTTAAGTATCTTTTGGAGCAGCGTTATGGACTGATCATGTACCTCTTAAGTATCTTTTGGAGCAGCGAATTAAGGGCTACCCTTTCACTATATGGATTGATTATGTACCTCTTTAGTATCTTTTGGAGCAGCGAATTACAACACTTGTAGGGCCACCCTTTCACTATATGGACTGATCATGCACCTCTAAGTATCTTTTGGAGCAGCGAATTACAACACCATTGCAGTAAAAGTGGTTAGTCAAAATGTTGGAGTATGACTATGAAATTGTCTAGAAACTTTGCAGCTGATTGGAAAGAAGGTATGATTCCTCTTGTTTGGAGTTCATAATCTCACCGGTGCATTCCATTTTGAAAGACATTATTGCTGCCTATGTTGTTGATATTTCATTGGGCAAGCTAAATCTCAAATTGCAATTAGTCTTGGATGGCTTGTCTATACACTCTACTCAATTCCATTTTTGTTCAAGGGCCTCGTTTTAGTTCCCCACCTACCTTTTATTATTGATGCCTTGCTGCTAGAGTAACACATCACTTCCTCAGCCAGCCATGATGGTTTCTTGCACATTTACATGCGGTTGAATCAAGACTTTTTTGGAAAGGCATATTCTCAAGCCAATATTTTACTTTGCAAATTCCAACCAAAAGTGTTTTAGAGAGAGAGAGAGAGAGTCATATATTTGTAAAACCTTATATCTTTTTCAATCATCCTTACATACATCATAGTACAAACTATTTGACCATTCTACAACGTGCTACAAAGGATGAGGCAACTTGAATCACTCAAGGAGAAGTATCTATCTAAGTAAGGGTGTAAATTTTTCATTTTTTTCATGTATTTTTTAAAGGTTCATCTAGAACCTGATAATCTAAGTAGAAAGGCATAACTAGAGCTAGAATTTAGCAGTAATCTCTTAGGGAGATTGGTTGGTGTAAAAATTGTGTAATGAGTTACACGTGGTCAAAGAGAGTCAGAATCTCTTTGTATTTTTCCAGCAATTAGAGCGTTGTAGAATTTAGGACTCTTTCTTAATGATCTTGAGCCAAAGAGGGAGAGGAGAAGAAGAAGAAAAGAAGATAGAAATGAGAGAGAGTTTGGATAAATTTGAGAAGAGAGGAGAAAACTCAATGCCCTACCTCTTAGCCAAGGGCATCTATTTATAGTTTTTTTATAATGCCCTTAGGGCTACAACATTACAAGAGAAGAAACATAAATAGACAAGTAGTTACATCTTCATGCCATCTTTATGAGAAGTCTTCTTATTTACCAATATGCCACCTCTTGGATGTGTGGGTTTTCATCTTTGAACGTGTGGGATTGAGCCCACCTTTTAACACTCCCTCTCAAATTGGAGGAGAAAAGACATCATAAATACCCAGTTTGTCACATATAAAAGATAGGATCTTAGACGTAACCGGTTTAATAAGAATATCCATTATTTGCTCTTGTGATGAAACATGTTTGAAGAAGATTATACTCGCTTGATATTTCTCCCATATAAAGTGGTAGTCCACCTCAATGTGTTTGGTCCTGTCATGGAAGACCGGATTTGAAGTGATATGAATAGTTGTTTGGTTATCACAATATAGACCCATATAACCTCCTTTATAAAATCTTAATTCGGTAAGAAGGGACTTGATCCATAGGAGTTCACTGACTGTGTGAGCCATAACCCTGTATTCTACTTCTGCACTAGATCTTGCAACCATATTTTACTTCTTGCTTCTCCATGTAACCAGGTTCTCTCCAACAAGAGTGCAATATCCAGAAGTCAACTTCCTGTCATTAGGTGATCCAGCCCTGAGAAACTTTCTATGTTGAAGTGGTCATTTTTCTTATAAAACAATCATCTTCCCGGGGCTCCTTTTAAGTATCTTAGTATCATTCCCAAGGCTTGCCAACGGGTAAGTTGTGGTTTATGCATGTACTGACTCACCACACTTACAACATATGATATGTTTGGTTTATTTAATGTGAGGTAGATAAGTTTACCCACAAGTCTTTGATATTTGCCAATATCAATATCTTCTCTAGAACTTGCACATAATTTAATATTCGCATCCATAGGTGTGTCAACTGGGTGGCACCCCATCATTCTCGTTTCTTCGAGGAGGTCCAAGACATACTTCCTCTGAGATAATATTATCCCATTCTTGGATTGGAGAAATTCTATGCCCAGAAAATAATTTTGAAGTCCAAGATCTTTAGTTTTAAATTCACGACATATCATGTTTTCTTTACTTCTTGTATGTTATTCACATCATTGTCGGTTAAGACAATATCATCAACACACACAACCAATAATATCTTTCCTTTGGAGGTATCTTTAATAAATATTGAATGGTCTACTCAGTACCGACGAAATCCAAACTGTAGTAGTGTTTGGCTAAATTTATCAAACCAGGCCCGAAGGGACTATTTAAGCCCATATAAGGACTTCTTTAAGCGACATACGGACTCCCCCTCAGTCACATAACCAGGTGGTTGAATCATATAAATTTCCTCGTGTATATCACCATTTAAGAAATCATTTTTGACATCAAGTTGATAGACTGGCCATGAAGATTTAGCGGCAAGTGATAATAGAATACTTACCGAATTTAACTTAGCAACAGGAGAGAAGATCTCCTCATAATCCACTCCATAAAATTGAATGTACTCTTTAGCAACGAGGTGGGCCTTAAGGCGAGCAACAAACCCATTCGTATTATGTTTGACGGTAAAAACCCATTTACATACCACCAGTTTGTTACCTGTCGGAAGCGGTCCTAAGTTTCATGTCTAATTTTCATATAAGGCTTGCATTTCCTCATCCATAGCCACCTTCCATTCTGGATGTTTCAAGGCCTACTGATAGGACTGTGGAATATAGATGGAAGAAAGAGACGCAAGGAATTGATAACATGCGGAAGACAAACGATGGTGAAACATAAAGTTGGATATAGGATGAGAAGTAGTACAAGTACGAGGTTCTTTTCTTAGAGCAATGGCTCGAGTATCAAATTGTGGACCAAATGGAATAGGGGAAGGACTTACCTCGGTAGGATATGAAAACTTCACAGGTGTGGTGTTGGCCGATGCTTTGGGGGGTGGAGTGACATCGGCTGTAAAGGGCACAAATGGACGAGAAGTGGTAGGAGGGAATGATAAACTTGGAGGAGCATCATTCGAGGAATAAAATAGGTATCCTAAAAAAAGGTCACATCCCTAGACACAAGTAACCGTTGAAGGGTAGGATTGTAACAGACATAACCTTTTTGGGTACGAAAGTCACCCAAGAAAATGCACTTCATAGAACGAGAAACATGTTTACTTTTTTGAGGACATGTGATATGGAAAAAACAAGCACACCTAAAGACCTTTATGGGAAGAAATAATGGGTATTCACTAGGAAATAATACAAAATAGGGAGTCTTATGACCAAGTACAAAAGAAAGTAACCTATTGATAAGGAAACAAGCCGTAAGTATGACATGAGGCCAATAAAAGTAGGATATCTTCATGGAGTAGAGGAGGCTCCGAGCAACCTCAAGGAGATGGCGATTCTTTCTTTCGGTAACACCATTTTGTTGAGGTGTGTAGGCACAATATGTTTGATGGATAAGACCATTACCTTCACAAAAGGACTGAAACTCACTAGACAAGTACTCTTTAGCATTATCAGACCTAAGTACTTGAATTTTCTTGCCAAACTGGGTTAATACCATACCATGAAAGACCTTAAAGATAGTAAATATGTCAGATATCTCTTTAAATAGATATAACCAAGTGACTCGGGTAAAATCATCAACACAAGTAACAAAATATTTAACTTGAGAAATTGGAAACACTCAAGGGTCCCCATACATTAGAAAAGGGAGCAACACTTTTATTGGTAGGGAGAGGAAAATATTTACTCCACTGGTGTTTGCTTAACTGAGAAACCCACAATTTAAAGTAGACAAAGACTTTAAAGAAGGAAATAAACGTTGAAGAGAAGATGTAGAAGGATGGCCAAGCTAGTTGTGCTAAAGTTGCATCTCAGATGGAGAAGATGAAAGTGAAGCTAATGAAGGCATGTCTAAGAAATATAAACCCCCCTTTTCATGACCTCTACCAATCACCTGCTTCGTTGTTAGATCCTGAAATACACAAGAAGAGAGTGAGAAGGTGACAAAGCAATTTAGATGTTTTGTGAGATGACTTGCCGAGAGTAAGTATAAAGGGATATGAGGAACAAATAGGACATCTCGAAGTGGGATAGAGGGTGTAATAGAAGATGATCTCTTGTCAAGTAATTTGGTTTGAGTACCATTAGTTATAGTAACAAAATTATCAGAAATACATGGAGATAAAAAATTAGCACATGTTTGTTACCTGAGAGATGTTCAGAGGCCCCGAAGTCTATTATCCAAGATGAAGAGGAGGAAGTGGAAGAAATCATACTTGAAGCAATAATGGTAGCAGCCGTAGGTAAAGATGTAAGGAAAGAACCCATGAATGACTTCATTTTCTGAAATGTTTCATAATCTTCATGAGTGAGAGTCATCTTCCCGGTTTGTGATTCAACCTTTTCTTCCCATTTATCATTGGTAACGGAGGTTGAAGTAGCCGTGACCCATTTTGGTTTTCCATGAAGCTTCCAACAATTTTCCACAAGGTGGTTTTGACCGCCACAATAAGTGGATATTGGAGGCTCTGTGCGAGAGTAGTTAGGACCGGCTCTACCACCTCTTGTTCTGCCTCCTCTAGAATTTCTACTGCAGCCTCAGTAGGAGGATGATGTAAGTCTATTACCCGAATACATAGCAAATAAAACATCATTATTTGAATTAATAGATGGATCAGGGATTCACAACAATGTGACACTTATTTCATCAAAGGACAGTAGTGCGAAGGAGCTAAGAAGTTGTCTCAGCAACTTCAAGGTATGTCTTGATATTTGTTAAAGAAATTTCTGCCACTAAAGCATCCCTTTGCCTCTCTTGAACCGAAATATCAGTGGAGTACGGTTGAGTGATCTTCCACTCTTGAAGTAGACCCTAAAATCGAGCAGAAAATTCATGAATATTGTCTCATTGCTTAGTATTGAGCATGTTTTGTAATACATCAAATAACTTCTATAAAGAAGCCGCACTAGAGTATAACTTAGTACAAGTGTCCCAAATCTGTTTGGCTTATTCTAAGTAGACAACATTATTGGCTACATGCTCTTC
The DNA here is from genome assembly GCF_029961685.1 of Aristolochia californica. Lineage (NCBI taxonomy): Eukaryota > Viridiplantae > Streptophyta > Magnoliopsida > Piperales > Aristolochiaceae > Aristolochia > Aristolochia californica. Next base: position 2,318,988 of record NW_027181793.1, read on the forward strand.
CATACTATTAATAAGCCAACTAATTACCAAATCGTCATCCTTAACGCACTTTAGATAGGATTGATTTTCTTCATCAACCGGTGGAGAAGGCTTGGTTAAGTGACCGAGAAAGTCTCAAGTAATAAGAAACCTTCTTATCGATTGAGACCAACTAAGATAATTGGATAATTAATCCCCATAAGGGAATAGTAGTAATATTGAGCATGTCACTCTTACTAGTTGTATTTCCTTTAGCCATCTTAGGTCAATCAATGCTTTGTAAAGCACAAACATGAGGAGGATATGATGAAGATCCAATCAAACTAAAACTCCAATTAAGATGGTGCAATTTCTATAATCCAAATTTGAAGAACTGATGTGGACTGAAGTAGAACTGATATAATCTAATAATCAAGCTTGAGAAACAATTAAAGCAATAATATGCTGTCCAAAAAAAGAGGTAACCTGAGTGAGGTGGCCAAGGAGGGAGAGGAGAAGGAGGAGAAGGAGAAGAGAAGAAGAGAGAAAGGAGAGAGAGAGTTTAGAGATCAACTTCCAAGAGAAGGGAGAGAAGAGTTTGGACGAATTTGAGAAGAGATGAGAGAACTTAATACTCTACCTCTTAGCCAAGGGCCTCAATTTATAGTTTTTTTACAATACCCTTAGGGCTACAACATTACAAGAGAAGAGACATAAATAAATAAGTAATTACATCTTCTTGCCATCTTTATGAGAAATCTTCTTATTTACCCATATACCACCTTTTGGATGTGTGGGCTTTCTTCCTTGGACGTGTGGGCTGGAACCCACCTTTTAACAAACATAATAGTGGAAATTTTCCCAAGCAAGGGTTCTTGGGCAGTGACTACCACTAAGGAAACATCAAGAACAAAAAATCTTTTTGTCCCTATGGTGTGTGCATGTCTATACTTATATTGAATTACTTTTATGCATAATATTTAGCTTACACACACAAATCGTTTTAATTTGAGTAACTCAACTCACCCCCTCTGCCCCTCCTTACTTGTAGTTGAAACCAGAGAAGACACCCTTCGCTACCTCCGTGGAAGCTAGAGAGTACTTGTTTGGGTTCAGATCTTTCTCCCTCATTGGACAAATCTCTCTTGTCCTGCCTCCATTGAAGCCAAAGAAGACTTTTTTTTTTTTTTTTGAAAATAATGTATATATTAACAAAGAAGAGAAAACAAGACAAAATCAGCGGAGCAAACCCCTCAAAACAAGTGATTGGAGGGTTGCTCCTTTCTTGGAAAGTACATCAGCTGGCAATTTGCAGATTTCGAAATGTGAAACCAAATACTGGAAAAGTGAGAGGCAATATCTAAAATCTCTAGGAAGGTGTCCTAGTGGTGCTATGGGGGGTGGGGGTGCAGATGCACAATCACATCAACCGATAACCACCTTGGAATCTCATTCAATATGAAGTGGACCCCCATAGTTGTCCCTAAAAATACGAAGCCCGTAGAGGAGACCATGCAGCTCAGCCGATGTTGAGTCAGAAATTCCCAGAGCAACCACATTAGAGAGACAACGATTGCACGAGGAGTCAGAGATAACTCCCCAGAAGCCAGCAATCCCAGGATTACCGAGAGAAGATCTATCAAAATTTAACTTGAGAAATATGGGCTTTAACAGGGTCCATGCTTTCATTATTGGGGCCTTGATGCCAATCCGTATCTGAGCCAAACAGTTCCAGTTATCACGGGTAGAGGAGCCCACGAAAGAGGAAAAAACCTTCTTGGTAAGAATCTTCAGGAAGGGATGGTTATGTCCAAAACATTTCTATATCGGACGTGATGAGGGAGAATGTTGACATGGCCTTTAGGTTTAGTAGCCACTATAGTGACCATCCAGATGATAAGTATGATCCAACTACTTTGCCTACCATAAACAAGATCACTTTCAAAGATGTCAGTGGGAGCACTATCAGAGTTGTTGGCATCCAAGAGGGTATTGAAGAGGATACATTTCAAGACATTTACTTTTCCAACATCTCACTCATTCTAACGTCTAAACACCCATGGAAATTGTTGGAAGATGGGCCCAAGCCCACACGGCCAAGCAAAGCCCACATATCTAAGTGTGTTAGAAGATGAGTCCAAGCCCATAAGATCAAGGAAGACGCACATATCCAAGAGTATTAGAAGATGGACCCAAACCCATAAGATATGGGACCTACCATGATCACTTGAGGTGGCATAAGAAGTCTTACACAATAAGAAGTTTAACAAAGCCACAATTATTATGGAAGCAGGTCTCATAGAGGAGTTTCAGTTTAAAGGAGTTTTAGTCATGTTACTCTTCTATTTATATTGGGTTATTTAATTATGCTAAGACTTATCTTTAAATGTTAGAGTTTGGGTGTAATTGGGACAAATGTAGTTTAATTGTAATTGGACTCTACTACCTTCCTCTATTATAAATAGAGGTTCATGTACTTTGATTAAGAAGTTAATGAAGTATTTCTCTTTTCCATAAATTCAACATGGTATCAGAGCAGGTTCTGTGAGTTGACCTGGTCAGCCCACAGAGGTAATGTGATATTTTCTGATTTATTATCCGTAGTAGTTTAGGTTCATATTTTTCTTTTTTTCAATCCATACACCTGTTATTTGCTTTTACCTCTATACTGCTATTCTATTTCTGAGACTGGACACTACCGCACAGCCAACGCATTGGCGAGCGCTTCATAAGGGGCCATATTTGAAGTTGTAGCTAGTGGATTCTGATTGAAAGGCTTGATCGAAGACTTTTAATTCTCATTGCAGACTGTTTGTTCCCTTAGAGGAGCCATTATCATCGCCATTGAATCCGATCCACATGCAACAGCGGTAGCGCAAAGGGAGTTGCTTATTGCTGCCGTTTCTAAATTCATCAAAAAACACTCAAGAGGAAACCAACAACGATAATTTCCAGTTGTGGAATTTGATATTTCATTCCGTAAATCTATTATTCCAAAACAACGCTTTTGCTCTAGCAATCAACATGAACAAGAGCAGAATTTTCAGTTTTTCCATTGTTGTCTGGACGTCTTTGTTACAATTTGGTGTTGTGAGTTTTATTTCTGGAAGTCTTCCAAAGTGTCTTCCATATTTATCATATTCGATACCCAGTGATCCAGCCTGTTGATTCTACTGCTGTCCGAGCTATTTATGGAAACTAATTTGTCGTTGCCTCTGTTATTCTTATTTTCGGAAGGTCATGCGTTGTTGTTTCGAGAGTTGCCATCCGAAGACGATCTCCATATATTTACTTCTCTCTCGCTCTGTTCGGCGCCAATGAAGACAACGACAAACTGATCCCGCAAAATTATTGCCGAGCTATTTGTTGTTTCTTTCAAGTTATTCTGACGGATCTCTTATCTTTGGAAATTGTTGATCTGATTTATCTGCCAAAAATCTTCAGTTCACTAGATTATTCCCCAGCAGAAAAATTCGGCAAATAGCCATGATTTATTATATTTGGGAAATAATTGATTGGGTTGCTATCTCTGGTCTCCCTCTCTGTTCAGTGATGTGAGGAAGACAATGATTGTTGTGAAATTACATGTTTCCTAAGTTAAGAAACTTATTTAATCCAACGCTGGTTCTGCCATTCCAGACCAGGACCCACTAGACTCATTCTGTCTGCTCAGGTTAATCCAGTGGGTCGGACCAACTCAGACCGAGTCAACCTGGTCCGGGTCAACTCAGTGAGAAAACATAGACTCGACCTACTTATTTTCTACCTCGGTATATGTGTCCAAGACCACAGTTTATACATATTTCTATTGCGACTCGACTATATTGGTCTACTATTTGACTCGGCGCAACTCAATACTTTTTCTCTAGCTGGATTATTATTTTACAGTATTGATAACTTATTCCTTGGTCACCATATTATTTAGTACAAATACTTGCATTGGATTATTCCATGGGTCATTTTTCAAGGATTTTATTATTTTGGTTAGTGTTATATGGGCCCAAGCCCTTTTCAACTGCTGCTATTGTGTCTCTTTGAAAGAGACATTATAATTGAAGAACTGGTGGTTTTAGTATCCTTTCTCATATCATCCTTTATTTGACTCTCACACATATCTTTAGGCCAACCTTTTGAGTGTTGCTTTGGTTGGGAGTTTAAGTCCATCATGTATACATATGGGTGTTTTTAAGTCCATTGAGACTTTATATATATATATATATACACCCGTGGGTCTTTTATCGTTGTCTTGTGAATAATAGGCAATACCCACTTATCACCCATTTCTACCTTTGAGAGTCAGTACCTGGGTTGGGACACTATGATGGACGAGCTTATTACTACATCTATGTTATACTCCCCTTAATTGGCATTTATTACTCCTACCACTTGAGAGTCGTTGTCATGTGGAGGGACACAATGATGGAGGAGTTTTTACTACACTTCTGAGCACTATGCATAGATCCACTACCTGCGAAAGATAGGAGTGCCACTACCTGAGAATGATAGAAGTGTGCCCTACATCCAGCATGGGCCTCAGGGAATATGGAGCGATGTCATACGGCTTGGAGTGATTTTACTCTCACTAATCTTATACCAGCTGGGCCTCATGGAAGAGAGCACCAGTGTGAGGGAGAGTGTTGGAAGATATGGAGGGCTGCTATTTTATACGAGAAGATCATAGACATCATTTGCAACAAGTTGGGAGTTCATGATGTTCTCTCACCCCCAGTTTGAGGGAGAGTGTTGGAAGATAGGCCAAAACCACACGACCAAGGAAGACCCATATATCCAAGTGTGTTGGAAGATGGGCCCAAGCCCATAAGATCAAGGAAAACCTACATATCCAAGATTGTTGGAAGATGGGCCCAATCCCATAAGATATGGGACCCACCATGATCACGTGAGGTGGCATAAGAAGTTTTACACAATAAGAAGTATAACAAAGCCAAAATTACTATGGAATCAAGTCTCAAAGAGGAGTTTCAGTTTAAAGGAGTTTTAGTCATGTTAGTCTGTTATTTATATTGGATTATTTAATTATGCTAGGACTTATCTTTAAGTGTTAGAGTTTGAGTTTAATTGGGACAAAAGTAGTTTAATTGTAATTGGATTCTACTACCTTCCTCTATTATAAATAGAGGTTCATGTACTCTGATTACAAGAAGTCAATGAAGTATTTCTCTTTTCCATAAATTCAACATAAATGTTCCCTAATTCAAGGAAATTTTGACAAAGTTACTCATGAGCCTTGTGAGCCTATCAAAGAGAATATGCACTCCTATTTTTTTTTTTTATCTTTCTCAAGGAAACCAATTGGTTAGTGCTACAAGATGAGGTCGAGTGTTTCTCTTGTGAAATCGGTGGGTATTTTCTTTTATTTGTTTAGCTTCCTTGCTCATGATATGGAAGGATATGTTGAGATTTGTGTGACACTTTAAGGGATGTTCAATGTTGATTTTGCTAGTGTTCCTCTTTGCAGGTGTTGTTTTAGTTGTTTATGGAATTATTTCTCCCTTTGTCCCACTTTAAATTCTAAGATTTTTTTAATGTAACATCTTCTTTTTATTGTTATTTTCTTAATGGATCGTTAAGCTCAAAATGCGAAAAGTGCTCAAAGTTTATTTGAGAGGATGGTGGTTCAAATCCATTAATGATGGTTGTTTTTTAAACATTTATAGGTATTTTAGTTATTTTTCATGAACACTAATTCAGAAATAATTTTGGATAGAAAACAATCTAGGAATAGGATTGGATGAGATGAGGACCAGAGTTCAAATTGTATCAAATTGTATCCAAACAAGAGAAGAAACTTCTTCTCTTCTCTTTTATTTTCTCTCTTCTTTTTCTTTTTCTTTTCTTTTCTCTTCACTTTCTGTGTTTCAAATATAACCTTAGGGTCAGCCAAATAGATTTTATTTGTTCACTTCTTTGCTCATCAAAAAGACTATAATGGGCCTAGATAAATCCCCTTTTTCGTACATCATATTCAACTAATGTAAACTAATTAAAAAAATATGCAAAGAACAACAAAAATAAATAATAGGACCATAAATGTATAAAAAAATAATCATGTGTCAAAAGATATATTTTGTTACAGAGATGTTTTATTGTCACAAATTGTAAGAAAAAACCTACATAGATGTTTTGTTGTCACAAGTAATATGTAACCAAAATAAAATAATCAAACTATGTTAGAAGAATCGTTTTGATGTTGCAAATTATAAGAGAAATATGAGATTAACAAGACTTCTATTACTAGTGGTACCTATGAAAAGGACAACCAAGAATCCTAGAAAGTGTAAACCTATCAAAAGGGCTATTATGATCAGAGTGAAAGCTTTTAAAAAGGTGGAACTAACTGCTTGATTCAAAGTCAAGACCATCCCATATGAAAAGGGTTACCTAGAGCCAAAATGGGACCTGTAACACAAAAATAAAAACAGTTTCCTAATTTGGGTGAAAGTCATTATCAATTAGACCATTATCATGTAAACTTAGTATATTGTTTATCCTATAAAACCAAATCTGGGGTATTAAGTATCACATCTGGGGTATAAGTTAACATGCAGTTCCTCCCTTCACACAAGTTTCATCACCCAAAGCCAAAATATCTCCTTCAAATGCTATCTCTTGAGTCTTGACCCATCTCTGCATGTGCATGCTGGATAAGCCTTCAAAGGCTCACTGGGTTCTGTACAATTAGAACACCTTCCCGTCTTACCAAAGACTCCTCGATGACAGATTCTGATGGATCCTCCACAGCTGTGGTTGACCATTTACACTGGATCAAACATTGGATGTGTAATTGTAATACTTCCTAGTTCATAATTGAGTTGGATGGAATTGAATTCCCGCCTAGCACCACTGATCTCATTGCTTGGAGTTGGTTTAACCTTATATATTTCTCTCCAGCTCCAAGTCTAGATAATGACACTAAAAGGCAAGAATAATTCTTGCATCTAGCTGAGGACAGAGAAGAACTGAACCTTCATATTGTTCCAATACTACATGATAAGCCTCTTCTTTCGTTAATGACTCCTGCATGAGAGAACAAAAGGCAAATTTGTTCAAGAATTTCAGAATTTAATTATCCTTCCAAAGGCTTTTGTCAAATTTGTCATCAGATAATTCTCTAATATAATAAACTTACTTGCTGAATCCTGAAATAGCAAGCAGATATTGCCCCTTTCTGTCATTTCTCCTCCATTGTATTCTCTCGTGGGTACCTTAAAGTTCAAAGAAGGGCAACAGTAAAGGGCTCCCGTTTCTCACACTCATCTGCATTACAAGCAAGAATCATCGATCTCTAGTTTTTCCTGTGCCTTCTAATTGTCTTGAAGCAATCTTACAGTTTGAAGAAGTATTACAGGACAGGATAATCACATCCACAGTAAAAATATTGTCAAGTTTGTTTTGATCAATGGCTTCCTTTAACTTCAAAAATGTAACTTCACAAGGCATAATATGAGTAGACGCTCTCATACCCTCATCAGATGGAAAATTTTGCCTCCTTGGCTGCATTTGAAACTTGTGAATCGATCATTCTCACAATACTGGAAATTCATCATGTGAGATATAAGCCAACCAGGCCATTGACCAAGTCCTGTTCTGTGGTCCTACCAGACAATGGAGTATAGTTAGCTCAGCACTGAAGCAGTGAACTTGAAAGTGCTGTCCCACCTTGTGAGAACAATAGACTTATGAGACATTTCACAGAATAAAATAAAACATTATCAACCCTGCCTCATGCTTTGGCACTTTAAGAGGGCGGCCCCACAGCAAGCTTGATTTTTTTTTTTGGTTGAATGGTGGCAAGCTTGAATTTTAACTAGATGAAAAGACCAAGTTGTCTTTTGTTCACTGTCTCTTTTCAAATCGCCTTTTTTTGGGTGACATTGAGAAATTCTCTACTACCACTGCTACAATTTTATTCTCCCCATGTGAGATCTTATGCCCACCGCATAAACACAGACATTGGTCTATGTGTGAGTTCTCCTCAAGCCACTTCGAAATCACAATTTTGCTTCATAACTCCAGCACGTACGTTTGGAGTTACATTGAAGCTATTTACCATGGGTGAAGAGCAGTTGTTTTATTCAATGCATGTATTTGATCAACATTTACTCTTCCAATCATTAAAAAGAAAAAGGCGGTGACTCTTCTAGAACGATCTCCACATAGATGGCCTTCCTCCCAGAAGGATGTCGTTGAGCCAGTCAGTCATGTCTTGCAAAAGTTTTAGGTTTTCATCAATATAAATTTGTATCTATTCCATTGACTCATCAAGCCAAATAACAACAGATCAGAGGGCCAAAAAGTCTGATGTTAAAAACTGAAATAGGGTGTCAGTACCTATAAGTCATATGTAGTTCTGGAAATGTGTCTGCTCGTGTGCACCATATGATCCCTCATGATCAATGTTTATACGAAGAACACACATGCATATGCAAAAGCATATTTGATGTATCACTGATTTAAGCTTCACACGAAAAGTCTTGCCAAGTCAAGCTCTGACACAGTGAATCCTATACAACATAATGAATGGAGTTTTTACTTCATTCTCTAGTAAGCTGTTAAGGTAGGTGCACTTTCTGACAGTTTCTGCTAATCTTTTGCCTCACTTCACAAACTCTATTCTCCTCAATAATTTTTTTTTTTTTTTTTGTCACAAAAAAATACCACATCTCCTAAAGTAACAACAACTAAGGCAAACTCAAGTTTTTTTAAACCCAAAACCCACATAGCAAATCTATAACAGTATGATACTTAGCATTTTATAACCTACAGTATTGTAGTCACTCAACAGGGCCATCTACCACAGTAATTCATTAATTTACTACCCAAAGAAAACACAGTAAGCCCCTATGGCCCAGTATTACTTGAATCACAAACAAAGGAAAATACAGTCAGCCCCAAATGGTCCACTATTACTTGAGCCACAAACTAAACCTTCAATTTTCTGTCATACACATAGCATGCAGCAAACTGTTTCAGAAAAGACTCTAAATTCCGAAGGTTTAACCAAGAGCGAGACCAATCAATATAAAACTAAGACGTCATTAGTAAAAAAAAAACTCCTTTTACTTCAACTGAAACAGCACCCAGTTTATCTACTCTTTTTCCATTTCATCTGCCTCTCATCCTCCTTCAGTATAGCCAACATATCCCACACACATCACAATGCAAACATTTTTACGATACTTGAAACAATCTCTGAAAGAAACTCAATGCTTAATGGGAAGTGAATGGCCTCTACATGAATTATAGAGAAATGGGAGTTACCGCATTAAGTGCTTAAACGAAAACATAAAAGACTTACACAGATCTGTATCCAGCGAGTCAAATTTCAAAGACACAAGCACCAACAAAATATGCGAAGCTTTCACCTGAAAAAGAGGTGCCGAGGCAACAATTTATAACTGCAGCTAAGGCTGGGGTTAGGGCATTTAAATGGGGGAGGGGAAATGCTCGCTGGCCTCCTATCAACTTTGACCACATCGGACATGCTTGGGCAATGAGTAATTAAAGTTGAATCCTGACCATATTTTAACGACCAAGAAAAATGTGACACATAGTCACTTTTTCAATAGAAATGAAAAGTAATTAAAATTGTTGTCTTTTCTGTCTTCTCTTAAACCTTATTTCATAAAAAGCATGTCACTTCTATCAGTTAATTAAAATTAACATTTTATAATAAAAAAATAATTTTGATTCTAAGCAAAAATCAAGCTAATTGAGAAGAGTTGATTATATTAGAAATATTAAAAATATAATTAATTTTTTAGGATAATTTAATTTTAAATATGGTTAGATTATGTAAAGTGTTAGTTTCATAAAGTCATTTTAATAAATTTTCATTTTATTTTATTTTTTATGTACATGGGTATCCTACTAGAATTATTCTATATAGGTAGGTGACATCTTCTCAGTTAAAATCAAAAATCTCACCCGTTTGATGGCTATTTTAGTTTTAATAACATTGATTTTAACAAATCCAAATCATATTAGAACGAAGTTGTTGTTTGAAGGTTAGAACAACAAACAAGGAGATGACACGTCACGTTAATTTTTGTGTTTAGCACTTTTAATGATAGAAATAAAAACAATGTCAAGTCAATTTTTCTAGCCAAATCATTGTTTATTTGGACAAGTTAAAAAAAAAATCTAAGTTCAATCACTAAGTGACTCGCTACATTTTTTTGGGACAAATAATTGAACTAACAACTAAAACTAATGAGATAGTTTGATTAACTTACCCTAAACATAAATTGTAACAGACAGATACAAGATCGTTAAGTCTTTTATGCACTAATCTATTGCATTTTGTGCATGTGAATACTCTACATGTTTGACTCAAAACTTGAATAAAACTTAAGGGTGGGCATTATGTCGGGTTTTGCAAGGAACTCGACCCAACCCGACCTAAAAAAGCTCATGTTATGGTTTTGGGTTTCACCCCGCAGGTTGGGGACAAGATGGAAAAAATCCAATGGGTTTTAAATCAAGGACGATTTCTGTAAACCCAACCCATGGGGATGAGATGAGGATATAAAACAAAGTACAGACAAGTCAGGGATTGATCAAGTTGAAGGGGATAGGTCGGGTTTATGGGGGCCGGGCGGGGATGAATCGACTTTACAGGGATGGGGTGGGGATGGGTTGAGTTTAAGTTAGGTTTACAAGGACAGGGCATGAACGAGGTTGCAAGGATGGTGATCAGGTTGGGGTTGGGTTTTATTGGGTTCAGGCATGCCCACCCCTAATAGCAACTTTTTTCAAATTTGGAAAACTATTCCCAAATGTCCTCCACCATTCAACTTTAAATAATCAAATGAAAAAATAAATCCAATAAGTAATATCTAAGCTTAAAAATTAATAACAATAAAAATATATTTTTATAAAATTATGTATCTACCTAAAAGCATCTTGTCACGTGACTTGATGGCCATCACCCATTCGGGTCCTCTTATGAGTCTCTATATGTTTGAAGTTCATTAGTAGTGGCAATTGAATATCTTGATCATTATTATAAAACTTTTTTATGACATCTAAATAGATTTGCATTGACCGGAGGGAGTTAACTTGCTGATGTTGGGTTAAAATAATTTTAATAAAAGGCTTTTAATATTAATAATTTTAGTGCATGAGAACTAAAGCTCAAAATTTAATACCAAGTGGTAGAACTGCATGTCCGTTTTGTATTTTGTATATCTTATTTCTTGTTGAAGAGCAGATATGACAGAGCGTTACATGATTCTCATAATAAGAAGTCTTATAGAGCCACAATTATTATGAAAGGAGTTCTCATAGAAGAGTTATGTTAGTCTTCTCTTTATGTTCAATTGTTTAATTATGTTAATACTTATCTTTAAGTGCTAGACTTCGGGTGTAATTGGGACAAGGGCAGTTTAATCGTAATTGGACTCTACTACTTTCTTCTATTATAAATTGGGGCCTATATGTGCAGATTACATCAAGTTAGTGAAAATTTTCTCTTTTCCATAAATTCAACATTAATATTCCATTCTTCACTAGTCACCATAAATTATGAAACAAGCTTATTTCTTTGAAGACCTTGAGATATTAGAATTTGTTGCAAAGCAAGTAGCTATTGGGCAAATCAATTCTCTCCCCTTGCTGAATTTTTACATCAAAGTCAATACAAATATATGATTGTAAACAAACTTAAAAATATTTCTCGCATGATTAACCACTTGTTGCACCTCTCCTATATATCTAGCAAAATCCTCAAACATCAAGTCCACACAATGTGTACTATAGCAAATCAAATACAACTTTGGAAACTGTTGCATTAAACGTTACTCATATGGAGTTCATAAATTTCTTGAACACTTTGGACAACATTTTCGCACTTTTAGATTCCTCGAATGTATCTATTACTTTTAAGGAAACCAACACTCAAGGACAATAAACCAAAAAATATTAAAGTCTTCTTACTTTATTTGTCCAACCTTTAGCCTATAAGGGTGTATCCTATTTCTGTCAAATATCTTTTAAAAGATTCAACGCGGTCTTTAACATTTGCAACACTTAAATCCAAAAGTTTTCCCCCTGTGCATTATCATCTATGGGTATGGGGCCTCTAAATCTTGGTCCAATATAAGATATAAAATCAACCATAGGAGGAAACTATTGAAATTAAGAGCATTAAAAAAATATAAGCATCAAACATCCATTTCATAAACTTCAATTTTGCCATTTCAATGGGTTTTTTTTTTCCGGCCATTAAACTTCTAATACATGTTTGAGCGCCAGGGGTAATTCACAAAATAAAATACTATCCCAATGACCCCTCACTCATACATTATGTATAGATTCAAGTCTTAGGATCACTATAAAAATTTTGACTTTTCTTGGTAAAAGTTTTTTGCCGGAAAAAGTGCATTTTTCGCTGAGGTATTCTCACAGAATTTTTTGACAAGAATTTTTGTTGGCATAATTTGTCGAAAAAAGATATTATAGATGAAAAACAAATTTCACCACCAATAATAAGGCATTTCTTGGAGAAATCTTTACTTTAAAAATTAAATCTCAATGAAATAATTTTGTAGAGGATTATGTTACTAAATTAAAAATATTATTTCTCAGAGAAATCGTTTTGGTGAGAATTATTTTAATTAATAGAATGATTTTTAATTATTTTTGACATTTAATTCAATTAAAAATTATTTTGTAAATAATATTTTATTAAAATTTTAAAACTATTTTTTGATGAAATTATTTCACAGGTAATTATTTTTAATTTTTATTTTAATTTCTTGTATGCTTATTTAAAGCTTTTTATAAAATAAAATATACATATTAAAAAATAAACTCAAAATTATATCTATATAGTTTAATATTCAAATATATATATATATATAAAGGTTTAAAAATATATATTAAAAAATAATGTCAAAAGTTCAAAAATTGCACTGAGTAAGAGATTTAATTTAATCACACTAAAAAAAAAGATAATGACATTTCATGCTTTGTGAATAAGAACCCACTTGTGAGAGGTCTTTTTATTTTCTTAAAAGCGCACAAAAGAGTTGAAAGAGATAAGTTATGAGGATTAGAATAAGAGATAGATGAAAAGAGAAGTAAAAGTAGAGGATGAGAAGGAAAAAGAGAGAGCTAGAAGGAAAAGTGGGAAGAAGAGGAGAAAAAAAGAGGCGAGGTGCTAGGGCATGAATTTGAGGGGCGAAAGAGAGGCGAAAGAGATTTTGGAAAGGACGTAATTGATTTTTCCTTCAGCCAACACCCCTATTTATATTTTTCAATACATATTAAAGTCCTTAATTAATTAGGATTCCCTACTTATATAAATTAAGAGATGATTACATAACTAAAGGAGATATTCTAGGTAACTTCTAAATCAAATAAAATCTTATCTCTAGAGATCTTTAAGAGAGAAAAGTAGAAATTCTAGAAATCTTAGAAAAAGAGGAAAGTAAAACTCTCATTTCTTCCCTTGGCCTTTATCTCTATTTAGCTTACATGCCCCATGCATGTGCATGAGCATGTGAGACACCTGCTAATATTTTAGGCGGTGGCCCTTCCCTTATTCTCTTGCTTCTTCTTTTTTCTTTCTTGTTGCTTTTGGATGTTTTAGGTTTGCCATCATTTCACTTTTCCTGATTACCAACCTTATCCTAAAGGTTGGAAATCTGGAAAGCAAAGAGGGAAGTCATCCTCACGTTCCCAAATGGCTTCTTCTAGTAGGGTTTGATCCCAATGAACAAAGACATGTGTATGTAAGCGGGAGTCATGTCATACTCGACATTTCTTTATTATAGCCAATGGGAGAACGGTCATTTCTACTTCAATTGTTGGCAGGGCAGTGGAAATGGTTTCTGCCTTTTCGAGTTGTTTCTTTAGTTGAGAGACATGGAATACTAAATGGATGGCGGATTCCTCTAGGAGATGCATATGGTACGCTACTTTGCCAATTCATTGAAGTTCTTAGAAGGGTCAAAAAATTTGTGGTGAGTTCTGATTCCATTGTTACCTATAATTGAAGCTTAAAATAGACCCAATCACCCATGAAAAACTCGACTTCCTTGTTACGATATGTTAAAATGTATATTCAATGTAATTTATATTCATAATTGTTGTATAATTTGGGATATGTATATAGGGTTATTTGATTAGGCTTAATGGGATGAGGGGGTATTGTCTTGGGCCCATGGGCCATTTTGTAACAGGAAAACCTAAAGGATATATATTTAATGAAATGGGAAAAATCTCCAACGGACAGAATTCTGGATTTCGTCGTGTGTTTCGTTTCGCTGTGAAACCAGAGAGCTACTCTCTCTCTTGTGGATGTTTGGACTGTTCCGTCAGTCCCTTGATCTTGTTTTGTCATGGTATCAGAGCTCTGAAGAATAACCCCGACATATTTCTCGTCCGACGACCTGTGTTGTCCGACCAATTTTTTTTCTCTTCACTTCGGCATTGATTTCGTGCGCTGTTAGAAATACTTGTGGGGTGGTTTCGTTGCCGGACGAGTTACGGGGGTTCCGTTACCGGAAAGGGGCTTCTCGCCGGAAGGGGAAACGACCCGTAGAGGCTCTCGCCGGAAGGGGAAACAAAAGGGGTTGTCGGCAAGTATTTTCCGAGCTCGGAAACGTTGTGGTTCCGTCGTCGGAACAGCTCCATCGGTGGTTTCGTTGCCGGAGAAGCTACAGCGCGACGGAGGTTCTCGGCAGAAACTCGCCGGAAGGGGGAACGAAGGTAAATTTTTTTTTCTCCCGCGCGTTCGTTTCGGGTGATTATTTGGCATATGGTCATTTTGCAATTTTAAAATCTTTGGGGGCCGCTTTGCAATTTCTGAACGATTGGGGGCCTCTTTGAAATTTCTGAAAGATCGGGGGCCGCTATGAAATATATGCACGTTTGGGGGCCGCTTTGAAATTTATGAAATTTTGGGGGCCTCTTTGCAATTTCTGGAAGCTTGGGGGGCCATTCTGGCATTTCTGAAAGTACGAGGGTGCTTTTCGAATTTCTGAAAGTTTGGGTGCCTAATTCGAATTTCTGTTAACCTGGGGGCAACTCTTGGATTTCTGTAAGTATAGGGGTCTATTTGCAATTTCTGAAAAGTGAGGGTTTACTTGGAATTTCTTATCTTGCGGGGGTGTATCAGAAATTTTGCTAGATTCAATTTTATCATGTCAGCAGATAAGTCCGATTTCGTTCCTATTCGGTTCACGGGCAAGAACTACGGTACTTGGGAATTTCAGTTCTGGTTATTTGTTCAGGGAAGAGGTTTATGGGGTCATATTGATGGGAGTGATCCGGCCCCTGGCGATGCTGACGCATTGTCAAAATGGATCATCATGGATGCTAGAGTCATGACTTGGATACTTGGATCTCTTGAGCCTCACCTAGTCCCAAATCTGAGGCCCTACAAAACTGCCGCAGATATGTGAAATTACCTCCACAAAGTTTATCGTCAAACCAGCACGGCCCGTCGATTTCAAGTTGAATATGAACTTGCAAATTTCACCCAAGGCAGTCGTTCGATTGAAGAATATTTCTCGGGCTTCCAAAATCTATGGGCTGACTACACTGACATTGTTTATGAGGATGTCCCTGCTGCTGCTCTCTCTGCTGTGCAAGCTGTCCATGACACCAGTAAACGGGATCAATTCTTGATGAAGCTTCGTCCCGAGTTTGAGATTGCTCGATCACATCTGATGAATCGTCATCCGGTGCCGTCCCTAGATGCCTGTTTGAGTGACCTTCTCCGGGAGGAGCAACGCCTTACTACTCAGGCTAGCACGACACCTCGCGTTCAGGAAGATCTCTCGGCTCCTGTAGCTTATGTAGCACAAGGAAGGCCTCAGGGTCGGGACACCAGTTCTGTTCAGTGCTTCCATTGCAAGGCTTATGGTCACTTTGTTCGGGACTGCCCCAAGAAGTCGGTTCTATTCTGTAGCTACTGTAAGAAGCCGGGTCATCACATCACCGTTTGTCCTACACGACCTCCACGGAGGAAGCCTACCGCTTATCATGCATCCATTGGTACATCTAGTTCTACCACATTGCCACCTGCTGTTTCAGTCCCTATCATTCCTGTTCCACCAGCACCTGCCAGTTCCACCACTCTCACTCCTGAAATGGTACAACAGATGATCATTTCTGCCTTTTCTACTTTTGGTATCTCAGGTAAACAGAACTTTTCTACTCACCCATGGTATTTTGATTCTGGTGCCTCTAACCACATGACCAACAATGTGGTATCTCTTTCGAATGTCCGAAAGTATGATGGCAATCTGCACATCAACACTGCTGATGGCAGCACTCTGCCTATCAGTGCTGTTGGTGATCTCTCTCCATCTTTAGCTGATGTCTTTGTGTCTCTTGACCTGTCGACAAACCTTTTGTCTGTTGGTCAATTGGTTGATAAAAACTGTAATGTTCAGTTTTCTCGCTTTGGCTGTGTTGTGCAGGATCAAGCGTCGGGGAAGGTGATCGCGAAGGGGCCTAAAGTGGGCAGGCTATTTCCACTTAAAGTCTTTCTATCCACTGTTATTCCACATTCTCCTGTACTTTCTTTTGCTTGTAATGTTGTTGGATCTGGCCCTAAGTTGTGGCATAGACGTCTAGGCCACCCAAACTCGGCTGTACTTCGTACATTATTTAAATCAGGTTTATTAGGCAATCAAGATTGTATGTCTCGTGACACGTCATTTGACTGTTCATCATGTAAACTTGGCAAAAGTAAAACTTTATCATTTCCGCATCATGCCTCGTATGCTTCCCACTGCTTTGACCTTATTCATAGTGATGTTTGGGGAATTGCTCCTGTTATCTCGCATGCACGCTTTAAGTACTTTGTCACCTTTATTGATGACTTTAGTCGATTTACCTGGGTCTACTTCCTACGAGCTAAGTCTGACGTTTTTGTCGTTTTTAAGAGGTTTCTTGCACTCATTGAAACCCAGTTCTCCGCTCACCTTAAAGTACTCCGCTCTGACTCTGGGGGCGAGTACATGTCGGCAGAATTTCAAGAATTTCTTCAAAACAAAGGCATTATCTCTCAACGTTCTTGTCCCTCGACACCCCAACAAAATGGTGTTGCTGAGCGCAAAAATCGTCACCTTCTTGATATGGTCCGCACCCTTCTCATTGAATCATCCGTTCCTCCTAGGTTTTGGTGTGAAGCTCTCTCTACCTCCGTCCATTTAATTAACCGCCTGCCCTCGCCTGTCTTGCATCATGTCTCTCCCTTTGTTAAATTATTCGGTTACTCTCCGTCCTACACAGCTCTTCGGACGTTCGGTTGTGTTTGTTTTGTGCATTTACCTGATCATGAACGACATAAACTTACAGCTCAATCCGTTATGTGTGCATTTCTTGGGTATGCCGGTGTTCAAAAGGGCTATGTTTGCTATGATCCTCAGGCACGTCGAGTCCGTGTTTCTCGGAATGTGGTCTTCTTTGAAAACCAATATTTCTTTCCATCTCAAGTTACACTTCCGTCTACCTCTTTGTCTAGTTTGCCGAGCTTTGATGAGCCTCAATCCACTGCTTCGCTGCCCTCTTCCCCTTCTGACCTAGCGCTTGCTCCTGATCCTCCCTCTACTTCTGCTCCCCTCCATCTTCGTCGATCCACACGTAGTTCTCACCCTCCTGACCGATATGGTTTTCCCTCCCCTGTATCTCTGGTAGCTACTTTGTCTTCTATTTCCATTCCTTCTGGATATAAACAGGCCATAGCACATGCGTGTTGGCAAAAGGCCATCCAAACTGAACTACAAGCGCTAGAGGAGAATCACACCTGGGACATTGTGGCTTGCCCTCCCACTATTCGGCCTCTTGGAAGTAAGTGGGTCTTCTCTGTCAAGCTGCGTTCCGATGGATCATTGGATCGGTACAAAGCCCGCCTTGTGGCCCTGGGGAACAGGCAGGAATATGGGATTGATTATGAGGAAACTTTTGCCCCAGTTGCCAAGATGACCACAGTCCATACTATCTTAGCCATTGCAGCCTCTCAATCTTGGCCATTGCATCAGATGGATGTGAAGAATGCTTTTCTCCACGGTGATCTGCAGGAAGATGTCTATATGAAGCTTCCCTCGGGTGTGTCTACATCCTCTCCCGATCACGTCTGCAAGCTACGACGTCCTTTGTATGGGCTTAAACAAGCCCCTCGGGCTTGGTTTGAGAAATTCCGTAGCACTCTTATTCTCCACCGGTTTACCCAGAGTCAGTATGATTCCTCCCTCTTTTATCATAAGTCTGTTGCAGGCATGGTCATTCTCTTGGTTTATGTGGATGACATCATCATTACTGGCACTGACTCTGGACTGATTTCCACGCTTCAGAAGGTGTTGCATGCCACTTTTCATATGAAGGATCTTGGACGCCTCACCTACTTCTTAGGGTTGGAGGTCCATCACACACTTAAAGGTATTTTCTTAAACCAACATAAGTATATTCAAAATCTTATCACACTCGCTGGGTTGGAGGACACATCTTCGGTGGCTACCCCTATGGAGGTCAATGTCAAATATCGGAAAGATGAAGGGACTCTCCTTGATGATCCGACTATCTATCGACGTCTAGTCGGGAGTCTCATCTACTTGACTACTACTCGCCCGGACATTTCCTATGCTGTTCATAAGGTCAGTCAGTTTATGGCATCTCCTCGACATCTTCATCTTGCGGCCGTTCAGCGCATCATCCGCTATCTGCGCGGCTCCCCTGCTCGTGGTTTATTCTTTCCTACTGGCTCTGCGCTACATCTGGTTGCCTACAGTGATGCTGATTGGGCAGGGTGCCCCGATACCCGTCGATCTACTACAGGCTGGTGTATGTTTTTAGGCGATGCACTAATTTCTTGGAAATGTAAGAAACAAGATCGAGTGTCCAAGTCATCTACCGAGGCCGAGTATCGTGCTATGTCTACTGCGTGTTCGGAAGTTATTTGGCTCCGTGGTCTTCTTGCTGAGCTCCAGTTTTCTCAGCCCTCCTCTACACCGCTTCATGCAGATAATACAAGTGCTATACAGATTGCAGCCAATCCGGTTTTTCATGAGCGTACCAAGCATATTGAGGTTGACTGTCACTCCATCCGTGATACTTTGGAGCGCCGGGTAATATCTCTACCGTACATTTCTTCGGATCTTCAAGTGGCCGATGTCTTCACCAAAGCATTGTCTCAATCCCGACATAATTTTTTGGTTGGCAAATTGTTGCTGGTTGACTCACCATCATCAATTTGAGGGGGGATGTTACGATATGTTAAAATGTATATTCAATGTAATTTATATTCATAATTGTTGTATAATTTGGGATATGTATATAGGGTTATTTGATTAGGCTTAATGGGATGAGGGGGTATTGTCTTGGGCCCATGGGCCATTTTGTAACAGGAAAACCTAAAGGATATATATTTAATGAAAGGGGAAAAATCTCCAACGGACAGAATTCTGGATTTCGTCGTGTGTTTCGTTTCGCTGTGAAACCAGAGAGCTACGCTCTCTCTTGTGGATGTTTGGACTGTTCCGTCAGTCCCTTGATCTTGTTTTGTCATTCCTTGTGTTTGTGGTCATGTTGGCCCTTGATGCATTGTTGAGCTAAGGCAAGATGATGCTTCTTCAAAGTCTGATCTCGATTTACTAGGGCTTCTTCAAGAGGTGCAATATGTGTGGTGCCTTTGACATATGATGCGATGATAGGAGGAGGTTTGCCATATACTGCTTCAAAATGAGACAACTTTAGATAAGTATGATATGAAGTATTGTGAGAGTACTCTGTCCAAAAAAGACAGAGGACCCAAAAGATGGTTTGTCGGCAATCCACACAAATAGATCTCTAAGAATTGATTGACCACTTCAGTTTGGCCAACAGTATAAGGATGATAAGTCATACTCATTGTAAAGTTGTGCCTTGCAAAAGAAAAAAAATTCTCCAAAAGGATATTAGCAAAATTGAATATATGTTTGAAGTTAAAGTTCGTGGTATGCCATGTAGTTTAGCCACATGAGGGAGATAGGCTCTGAAAATGGTCTTTGTAGTATACAAGGCTTGAGGGAACAAATGGGCATATTTGCTTAATTTTTCCACATCGACAAAAATCATTATTTTACCTTTTGAAGGAGAAAGTTCGATGAAATCCATTGATACATTTTCCCTAACTTTGTTTGGGATAGGTAAGGGTTGCATAAGGGTTGTCGGCATTTTAATGGTGTATTTGATTCATTGGCAAATATCGCACATGGCTTTTACGCCTTGCATCAGCTTTGAGGCCTAGCCAAAATAAAGAGGTTTGTACTTTGTCGTAAGTCTTTATAAAGCCTTCATGTCCCCAAAAAGTAAAAGTAATTGTTGAGTGGCTAGAACCTTCTACTATTCATGAGGTTTGTAGATTTCATGGTTTAACCATTTTTTACCGATGATTTATCAAGGGATTGAATTCCATCATGGCACCCATTACCAATTACATGAAGAAAAGTGAGTTCTTGTGGTCGAAAGCTGTCTCTCGTGCTATCCAAGAAATAAATAAATGTATTACAAGGGCACTTGTTATGAGACTACCTGATTTTTCTAAGGTTTTCGAAGTCGAATGTGATGCATCAGGTATTGGAATAGGTGGAGTACTGAGTCAAGAGCGACATCTATTTGCGCATTTTAGTGAAAAACTTAATGACACCAAACAAAATTACTCGACCTATGAGAAATAATTCAATGTGGTTGTACAAGCTTTACATTATTGGCATCAATATCTCCTTCCACATGAATTTTTCTTCTACTCTGATCACGAGGCTCTTCAATATCTCAATTCTCAAAAGAAGCTTATTTTTAGGCATGGGCGACGGGTTGAGTACCTACAAACATTCTCTTTTGTCTTGAAGCACCAATCTGGGAGAGTGAATAAAGTGGCACATGTCCTTAGGTGTAGGATTATCTTATTGTCCATTGTGAGTGTGCATGTTACTGATTTTGAGAAGATCAAAGAGGATTTTGCTTCTTGTCCCGACTTTTTGGTTTGGGAACTCATTGCGGGAGTACTCGGAGGACATTTAGACAAAATATAACAACTGAGGAGGTGGAAAGTCGATTTTATCGGCCGAGATTAAAAAGGGATGTTGCAAAATTGATTGGACAATGTAGGACATGTCAATTGGGTAAACAAAATAAAAAAAAAACACTGGGTTATATATGCCCCTACCAGTCTCTATATCCCCTTGGCAAGACCTCACATTGATTTTGTTTTAGGTCTACTGCGTACCTTTCAGAAAAATGACTCCATATTTTTTTTTTGGTAGATCCTTTTTCCCATATGGCTCATTTTATCCCTTGTGTTAAAACTTTTGATGCATCTAGAGTTGCTCGACTATTCTTTGATGAGATCATCAAGCTATATGGTGTTCCTCAGACCATAGTTTTTTTATAGGGAAGTACGCTTTATGAGCTACTTTTGGAAAACTTAGTCGCACTTAGTAGGTACACATTTGAAAATTTCTATTGCCTACCTTTCACAAACTGATAGTTAGAGTGAAGTCGGTAACCGTTGTGTAGGGAACCTACTTCGATGTCTGGTTGTTGACCATCATCGGACATGGGACTTAATTATTCCAGTTGCATAATTTGTGTACAACAATTCGGTGAATAGGTCAATAGGTATGAGCCTGTTTCATGTTGTCCATAGGTATTGACCTAGGAAACCTTTAAATCTCATACCAATGTCTCCCCATGCTAGGGTTTTTGAGTCCACTGTTTCATTTGCATGTCAAGTCCAAGAATTGCATGTTGAAGTCAATAAACATATTCACACAAGTAATGTCCAGTACATAATGGATACTGATATGCACAAAAATGCTAAAGAATTTAATGAGGGTGACAATGTCATGGTTTAGATTCAACCCGAGCGGCTGCCTTCGAGGCAAACTTGAAAGCTGCAAGCGCGCAGTGTAGGACCATTTATGGTGATGAAAAGAGTGAGAACTGATGCTTATGTTTTTGATTTGCCACTTGAATCTGGCATTAGCTCCACTTTTAACATTGACGATTTTATCGCATATAGGGGTCCTCTATCTATTCTTGATGATCCATTTGGTTTGGCCCCTTCTAACTCTTCCACTTTGTCCAATACAACACCCATTCCTACCCCTGCAACCCCTTTGACTCCTTCCCCTTTTCCTTTACCACCAACACAAAAAGATCAGATTGATGTTACTTTAGATGAATAAGTAGTTTTTACCAGGAACAGTGCAGTTCAACGTTTCTTAGTTTGTTGGGCGGGGCATCCAGATTCAAACAACACTTAGATTTCTTGCGAGTCACTACAGCAATTGGATCCAAATTTGTTTTCTTATTACCAGAGCCTCCAAGATCTACACTAGATGGTGTTGAGATTCACCTATCCCACGAGAGTTGTTGGGGACACCAGTGTGCCACCAGTCACTTGAGTTCACACTTGGAGGCATTGGGCCCCACCAAGATCCACCACTGTCATATTTTTTTAATTAATTTATTTTATTTTATTTTTATTTATTTCCCTGATTTTACTAGATTTATCTGTTAGTGATTTAGCTCCTTTTTAATTTTGAATTTAAATTTTTTATTAAGGAATTGTAACCGGATTGGTGAGAAATAAATTGATGAAGAATTGAAATTATCTTTCTACTCTCCCCTTCCCGACCTTTCTCTTCTTCCCCTCTAATCTTTTCTTTCATCTTCTCCTCAACTCCTCTTCTCTTTCTATGTCTCTCCTCTTTTCTTCCCTAATTTCACTGTCAAAATCATCAAAATCACGTCGTTCCTCATCAAAATATCTCTCAACATGGTGGTTTAGAAAGTCAAATAATATAAACATAGTAAGCCAAAGTAAATAAAGTTCATATAGATCTCCAAAATGTCTTATACCCATAAATATTCTCTAAATTTTCACAAATTTAAAAATAAGATTTAAAAGGAAGAAGCTACTCCTTGTCAGCACTTCTTTACCTTCCAATTTATACTTGCCTCAAATAATATATATTCAAACTGACAAGCCACATCATGACCACAACAAGTCAAAAAATTAGAATCTTCAATCACCAAGAAATTACAAAACATTCACTCAGGATTTCTATGGTGATAGAAAATACCAAGTTTATCACATAAAAGGTACACCAAAGATAGGAAAATTGTGATTGTGAAACCATACTCAACCTCATTAGAAGCCACATGAAACAGAAGCATAATAAGTTCAATACATTAAAACCTTTCCAATTATTCAAAGTTCAAAAGCACATATATTTGTACTAAACATCCACATCAACTCTATTGAAACATAACTAGCAGAAAATAAAGATCCCCAATCAAGCCAGTCAATTGTTCTAAATCCTAGTACATAATGATAGAATCCCACTTCTGGTAGACAAATTTAAGAAAGATGAAATGAAGACGTGTGCCTCAAATTTCCAATGAAATCCTTCAACACTTTCTCCTATAAGAATTATTTGATAAACTCTCATTGAAATAGTACCCTAGATCCTAGCTCAGGCTCCCATCAACCAAAGAATGTCAGCCAATTCAAAAACACTACAAACCTGGACATTGGGCTCAACTGTAGCGCATGTAGCACCAGAATCGTGTAAACTCGTTATTCAACAAAAAATAATCAATTCCAAGAAGCCAACGACACCAAAATAGCATACAAGGAATTACATGGAGAAAAAGATGAAAATATTACAAGAACATAACAAACAGAACAATTAGATTATAAAAATAAAAACCTAGCTTAATCAAAGGAGCTACGATTCTGGAAAGTAAAATCCAAACTAAAAGAAAGTTTATAATAACAAAAATGTCCTTGAGGCAAGCTACGGAAACTCATCTCGAAAAGAAATTAAACCGGTAGAAAGAAGCATTCTATTAGCTTCTACCCAACCCATCCCTACCCTAGCTCCAACCACCCACACTAGGAATTACTTAAACACATGTAATAAGCTCCATGGGATAAAAAAATTGTAGAATCACCCAAACAAATAAAATAAGGACAATAGATACAAGAAAACACAAAACAAAGAATGCTAGCTCTACATTCAATTAATTAGAGTTTACATTCTGACCTTGAAATTGCTAGAGTGAGGCCTGCCATAGAATACGGAAGTCGGATGCGACTAAGGATGTGCAAAAATTTCCTACTTTGATGTTGTTATCAAGTTTTAATTGTTGTTACTTGGTTGTGTATCTTACACATCGTCAACTGCGAAAATTGTGGTCTGCCCCCCCCCCCCCCCAAAAAAAACATTTATTAAGTTATACCGTTACAGTCTCCCCTAGTCTTTTAAAAATAAAATAAAATCATATTATATATTTGTTTGAAAGTATGAGTTTTGCATAGTTGCCTCCTTCCGGTTAAATTTGTTTTCCTCTAGTTTTTCTTTAGTTTATCTTCTAGTGTTTTCATCACTTCAGAACAATGCCTTGACCCACTATCTAAAAAGTATAGGAGTGTGCCCAACATCCAGTTTGAGTGAAGTCTTTTATTTTTCTCCAAAGAGGTGATTTGTGTTTGAGCTACCCTTAAAATGTGAATAGTCCATTTGTTAAGCACTAAAGTGGGATTGTTTTTCCACCTTTAAAATTGAGCGAAGTATGTTTCAGATTATGACCGTTTTGACTGGTGTATGGAGCTTTGTCATATGACTAGGAGTGATTTTCTTCTCCCATATTGTGTTTTGTCCAAGCCGGTCTCTATGTCCTTTTTATCCCCAGCTTGAGGGGGAGAAGTAGAAGAAGAAGTACAAGAATGAGGTATTGTGTTCCACATGGAGTGGTAATTTTTATGTGACTAAAATATTCAAGAAAGGGGGAAAACAAATGATGAAGATTTGATATCTATGAAAAAATCATCCAATGAAGATTGAAGACAATGATTGAAGGCCAAGAATCATTTTCATTGCTTCTTGAAGTTATAAACTCCAATTTGAGGGGGACTGTTGAAGATCATATATGAAAGAGTCCTACATGATTCTCACAAAGCCAAAATAAATATGGTGGAGTCTTATAGGAGTCTCACAGGAGGATGTCTCATAGAAGAGTCTTAGTTAAAGGTGTTTTTGTTATGTTAGTTTTCTAATTATTCTCAGTTGTTCAATTATTCTAGGACTTATTTTTTAGGTGTAGCTGGATAATGATGGTTTAATTATAATTAAATTCTATTTGTTTCATTTATTATAAATAGAGGCATATTGCACTCAAATTATAACAAGTCATTGAAGTGTTTATCTTTTCTAGAAAAACCAATAACCTAGACCCAATTCTTGAGGATCTACCTTATATCTTATTAGAATAATACTTGAAGACATTGTCGAAATACAACAAAATGAGGGCCTTGACCTTTTGTGCTCAATGGAAGCTTCAAGGAAGATATCAATCTGACAACAACCTCAAATATAGTTTTGGTTTATTTAACAACCTCAATTTGAGGTGTCAAAGGATTCTCTACTATCACACCTCTAACACCTCATCCCCGTCACCTATTTGGGTTCCAATTTTCCTTGCCCTTGGGCAAACCATATAAAACTAGCTTAGGCTCTTCGTTTGTGTCCACTACTTGCAATTACTTTGGTTTCGACATTTTCAACGGGCATTTTGTTTTTTGAGTTTGACAATTGATCACAATCTCAAATATGCTAACCCAGGCATCATGCTTAGTGAAAAAGTCCTTGAGATTGAAAATCTTCTTCACCATTGCAAGAATTAAAGAATGCTTGAAATCTAATGAAGGGTGGGGTCCCAATCCAATGTACATGACAGTTCCTTCTGGAGAAATCATGACAGTGGGAACCCTCACCCCTAAATGAGAGAATCAGAAATTGAATGGCTCAGGATTCACAATGTCATTTGGACTCAGAACATTGATTACATGGTGGGACTTGATAAAAGAAGTAGTCGTGCTCATCGTAGGTGATGATGCAATGGATGTCATTTCATTGTGGGCTGGTTCTCAAGGCCTTGTACACTTGTTTTATGATTTTTTGGTCTTCGGAGACATCATGAGAAGGGTGATATTAATCTTGTTTGCTACATCCAAAGCATCATTGTCTGGTGTCAAATGTACATGACCTTTTTTTTTTTGTCCTAACATCCTTATCAAATGATTCAAATTTTTGGTTCGGATGACTTCCATCTTCTTCATTGCATTCTTAATCTTCTTCTTGTCGTCACAAATATCAACAAAGAAGAACAGAGTGTTGGTGTTCAATTTTCTTCATGGGTGACTTAGTAGTTGAAGGATATTTGGTGTTGAAGTATCACTGTTCCACCATGAGGTAGTTGGGCAGCCATCCCTGGTATGAGAGATTGAAATTGTGGATTTTTTAGGTACAAGCCTTCAACTAACTTCGATAACCATTATTGTGCCTTCAAGGTATCGAAACCCATCACCGAGTGGAAGGAGTTTGCCTAGAAGGAGACTTCAAGGAGTTTTAAAGATTCTATGAACAAAAGGAATATTTGCATTGATTGTTATTAGGACACTAATGAGTACTGCTAGTCTCGACTAATTAATAGGATAAGAAACACTTAAATAAAAAATAAAACCTTACAAGGAGAGACACAAGATTGTTATGAATATTGTCTTTATGGGTTGATCGAGCCAACTCATTGACCCTACTCTAGTACCATATTGGAATTTTAGAAAGGAAAATAATTTATTGATTTTATGTAAATTGAATACAATGGGTCTCTATCTATAATAGATAAATATTTTAGAATCAATGTATAATCAGACTAATCATATCCCAATTACACCAAAAATAAAACTCACTATTAAAGTGAGTTGAAAGAACTAGAACACCTCTGAACTGAAACACTTGTGTGAGACTTCTTCCCTTGAGAGTCAAGTACACTTTTTTTTGTGAGAGTCATGTACACTCTTCCATTTTTGCACTTCAATAACTCCTAACTTGCCAAACAACACTTCAAGGAAGTAAATGCATGACATAACATGATAGTCCTATTCTATATATAGAAAAGATGCATTTACTAACGCTTATACAAACTAAAATGAAAAAACCTAACCATCTTAGTGAGAGAGTATGAGTTTATTTAAACCCCAAAGAAAAATCAAAGAATGAAAAAGAAAAACAAAGATAGATTAGAAATGAGAATAAAAAAGGGATGGAACAAAGGACGTATAGTGACTTTTCTAGGGTAGGATGCTTGTCCTCGCTTCTCCTTTGTGAGATAGGGGTTGGAAAGTTGGAAAAATATATATAAGAACGAGAGGGAAACTAGGGGTGACATCGAATCGAGCTGGTTCGCGAACAGCTCGAGCTTGACTCAATAAATCCAAAACCCAAATCAAATTGAAGTTCAGGCGTGGGCTTGTTTAAGTAAATGAACCGAGCTCAAGTGAGCCGTGGTTAGATTCAGTGGCTCACTAGCCGACTCGTTACTTAATGAGCAATTTTAGGGAATCAACGAATAAGGGCTTTCTATTTTTGCCTCTTCGGGCTCGATTTCGACTGTCGACTTTCTGTCTTCGAGTTTCATTTTTGGGGAATCAGTGACAAAATCAGAGGAAAATTGAAAGGAAATGGGAAAGTAATCACTAATGGCGTTGAGAAGTTCACTCAGTTGGATCTTCCCCGAGTCTAAACATAGAAAGAAGAGGTATATAATTTGCCCCTTTAGGTTAGTCTTCATTTTATTTGATTTCTTACTCTATTTATATGAGTTCTTCCTCAATCTCTTTGTTCTTCGTCGTCAATTAGTTTTTTGTATTCAAGGAACAAATAACAGAGGTGAGCAGAGCCTGTTGAAATGTTGCGGAAGAGAAGGAAGCTCATCTGCCACTCTCTCCCCTTTCTCTTTCTTGACTGGAGGTGTTTGCGGCCAGCAGGAAGTTGTTCTTGCTTTAGATGGGCTTGGCCAACAAGAAGTTGTTTTGGGCAGGCGCATCCCGCATGTCAGATCAGCTCGCCCCTTATTTTTTTGAGGAATTAATGCTAGTTTTTTTTAGTTTTAATGGTGGTTTTAGAGTTCTATTTAGGTTTTTTAGAGATTGTTTAATATTGAAATGGCCATTTGCAATAGATCTCAATTGTAACAGAATGGCCAGTTCTATTTCTATAAAATATTGCCATTTTAAATGGCCTTTACCTGCTAGGTAAGTGTGCTCTATTCATAAAAACAACTTGTGGGCCTACAGTGTTACCCAACCAATTCATTATTTTCTGAGCAAGATTAACTATATCTGGCATAATAGAGCCATTATTGGAGCAAAATATTCTTCTCTCCAACCTTGGTAATGATGGTTTGTTGACGGTATCCGATTTTGATTTTTCAAGGTATATTTTTGCTTTGTTCATGATTCATATATTTCTTGGTTGAGTGAAAATTTTCTCTTCAATAATCTTAGATTGTTCTCTACTTAACAATAGAGTTGTACATCTTGGTGATCGTGTGGAAATAGTCTATGGGTCTCCCTTGTACATGGCTCCTGAAGTGCCAGAGTTTTAGAAGTATAATGAAAAGGTGATGATTGATTTCTTATGGCGCGCAAGTTTTGAGTCCAAATAGTACTTTTTAAGTGAATGGAACCACATTGAAGTGTCTACATTCTGAACGGAGTGGTTCAAAAAGTCCAAAGTGCCATGGTTAATGTATTTTCTGAATAAGCATTTCATTAGTTATAACGCTAAATGTTAAGTTGTGCAGCCTAATTAACACTTTAACCTCTGGGTGGAGCACCCGACGGGTCCACGATATATTGTCTATTGTGTCATTAAGGGTAGTGTACGGATTTCACACTTTTAAGCCGGTTGCCCTAATTGTCTCTATATATATTGGCACCATTGTTAGGGTTTTATCACATTGATGAGTATCATCATCCCGAGGAACATATGGAGTTGTAGCCCAAGAGATTAGAGAAAAACACCTGTAAGTGTGTGCAATTTCTCTTGTAAACTATTTCATCTTTATAGTGGTTTATTGCAGTGGCAGAAGACAAAACGTAGTCTCACCTTGAGGCAAACCTATATAAATCTTATTTGTTCTCATGCTTGTTTTTCCTTTCTTCTACGATTATTATTATTTCTCTCGTTAGTTTAGAATTAGGGCGTCTAATTCCTAACAACTGGTATCAGAGCTTTGGTTCATGATTGATAGCAATGGCTGGCAGAGAAGGATTGACACTTGGAATCAACAAGTTTGATGGTATGGATTTTGCATTTTGGAGGATGCAGATCGAAGATTATCTGTATAGTAAAAAGCTGCATGCACAACTTCTGGATATGAAACCAGAAGGTATGAAAGATGATGACTAAAATCTCCTCAAAAGACAGGTGTTAGGAGTAATTTGGTTAACACTATCGAAGAATGTTGCTCATAACGTGGCATCGGAGAAAACCACAATGGGGATGATGAAGGTTATGTCTGACATGTATGAGAAGCCTTCCACAAATAATAAGGTACATCTCATGTAAAAACTCTTCAATTTAAAGATGATAGAAAATATATCAGTGTCATCGCATTTGAATGAGTTTAGCATGATTGTCAATTAATTGACCTTGGTTCAGATTAAATTTGATGATGAAGTTCATGCTTTAATTCTTTTGGCGTCTCTACCAAATTTTGGGTAGCCTATGAGGGTTGTGGTCAGCAACTCTCTAGGCAATGGGAAGTTGATTTTTAATGAAGTTCGTAGAAAGGACTCCGGAGAATCGTCGACATCTAATTATGCCCTAAGTGTTGATATTAGGGGCAGAAAATTTGAGAGGAATTCCAAAAATGGCAATAGTAAAGGAAAGTCAAGGAATGGAAGAAGCAAGTCCAAATTTTGAAGGAATGTAGGGTACTGGAATTGTGGCAAATCTGGTCACATAAAGAAGAACTGTAGAGCACCGAATAAGGATGAAGAGAAAGGAGATGTTGTAAATGCGGTGACTGAAGAAGTACAAGATGCTTACTCTTGTTGGTTGATAGCCCTATTGATTCTTGGGTGTTAGATTCAGGGGCTTCTTTTCACACCACTACACACCGTGAGATCATGGAGAATTACATTACTGAAGAACCCCGGAAGGTGTATCTTGCTGATGGAGAAACTTTGGATATTGATGGTATTGGTAATGTCAATTTGAGGATGTCAAATGACTTAGTGTGGAAATTTCACAAGGTGAGACATGTACCAAAACTAATTCTTAATTTGATCTCTGTAGGGCAGCTTGATGATGAAGGTCATAATGTGACTTTTAATGGTGCTTCCTGGAAAGTCACTAAGGGAGCCATGGTTGTTGCTTGAGGAGTTAAAACTGGAACTCTATACATTACTTCTAGTTGCAAAGACACGGTTGCAGTTGCTGATGCTGTTACTGATTCTGATTTGTGGAATTATAGGCTCTGTCACATGAGTGGGAAGGGACTAAAAGTGCTTCAGTCCAAAGGGAAGCTACTAGGGTTGAAAACTATAAATAACAGTTTGTGTGAAGGTTGTATCTTTGGCAAGCAGAAAAGGGTTAACTTTTCTAAGGGTGGAACGGACCAAAAAACAGCAAAGTTGGAGTTGGTTCACACAGATGTGTAGGGGCTTTCAACTGTTACCTCCCTTGGTGGTTCTAACTACTATGTGATATTTATTGATGATGAAAACAGAAAGGTATGGGTTTATTTCCTGAAAAAGAAATTTGATGTCTTTGACACCTTCAAGAGATGGAGAGCAATGGTTGAGAACGAGACAAATTTGAAGGTGAAGTATCTGCAGTCAGATAATGGGGGAGAATACATAGATAATGATTTTAAACGATACTGTGTTGATAATGGAATCAAGATGAAGAAAACCATACCTGGGAAACCTCAACAGAATGGTGTGGCTGAGTGGATGAACAAAACTTTGAATAAGCATGCTAGGAGTATGAGATTACATGCAGGATTACCAAAGATGGTCTAGTTTGAGACTATTAACACCGTTGTCTATTTGATCAATAGAGGTCCCTCAAGATGGTCTAGTTTGCGACTATTAACACCGTTGCCTATTTGATCAATAGAGGTCCATCAACACCATTAGATTGCAAAATAACAGAAGAGGTATGAAGCGGCAAAGAGGTAAACCTTTCTTTCTTGAAATTGTTTGGTTGTACTTCTTATATTCATATTGATTCTGTTGCTAGAAGTAAACTTAATGCTAAATCTAAAATATGTTTCTTTATTGGATATGGTGGTACCGAGTTTGGTTATCGCTTCTAGGATGACCAAAGTCAAAAGGCTGTCATGAGCAAGGACGTGATCTTCAATGAAGGTGTCTTGAATAAAGACAGGTTGAGAACAAATTCTGAAAGCACAAGCAATGAAGCTATGAAGTCTGAAGTGATTCATTTGAGAGATCTTCCAGTTATTGAGATGGAGAATATTGCTCAGGAAAATCAGGAAAACATACCCCCAGAAGTATATCAGAACATTCTTGTGACTGAAGTCAAGAGATCTACCAAAACTAGCAGACCACCATAGAGGTACTCCCCAACACCGAATTATATTCTTTTGACTGATAAAGGTGAACCAGAGAGTTATGAGGATGTCGTGCAAGTTGATAAATCAACCAAGTGGGAGTTGGCCATGATGGATGCGATGGATTCATTGTTGTCCAATCAGATATGGCAGTTGACAGAGTTACCAAAAGAGAAGAAGGCCTTGCAGAATAAATGGATGTACCAAATAAAAGACGAACATGATGGCAGCAAGCGGTACAAGGCAAGATTGGTGGTAAAGGGCTTTCAAAAAAATAGGCATTGACTACACTGAGATTTTCTCTCCAGTAGTGAAATTGACTACTATTAGAATAGTGCCTAGACTAGTGGCAAATGAAGACTTGCACTTAGAGCTGTTGGATGTAAAGACAACCTTTCTTCATGGTGATTTGGAGGAAAAAATTACATGATGCAACCATAGGGTTTCAAAACACAAGGAAAGGAGAAAATGGTGTGCAAACTTCAAAAGAGCTTGAATGGTCTTAAATAAGCTTCAAGACAATGGTATAAGATGTTTGACACCATTATGAGTATTAATGATTTCTTGACGTGCCAGGCAGATCATTGCTGTTATGTGAAGAAGTTTGTTGACTCCTACATTACTCTATTGTTATATGTTGATGACATGTTGATAGCAGGTGCTTGCAAACATGAAATAGATAAGTTGAAAAGGGAGTTGTCCAAGAAGTTTGCAATGAAGGATTTGGGTGCTACAAAAGAAATCTTTGGAATGACAAAGATATGTGACAAGAAATATATGTGACGAAGGTGCTGAGTAGATTCAACATGAATGATGCAAAACCAGCGAGTACTCCTTTGGCCAGTCACTTTAGGCTATCTAAGGAGCAGTCACCTTCTAGAGAATAGGAACGAGCCAACATGACCAATGTTCCTTATGCTTCTGCTATTGGCAGTCTCATGTATGCCATGATGTGCACTAGACCAGACATAGCTCATGCAATGGGAGTTGTGAGCAGATATATGAGTAATCTAGGTAAACAAAATTGTGAAACAGTGAAGTGGATTCTCAGGTATTTGAGAGGCATTGCAAACTCAGCCTTATATTTTAGAAAGTCAGACTTGGGATTACAAAATTATGTAGATGCTGACATTGCTGGAGACATTGATGGCAGGAAGAGTACCACTAGATATGTATACACATTGGGTAGTACAACAATTAGTTGGGTCTCTAAGTTGCAGAAGATAATTGTTCTTTCCACCACTGAGGTAGAATATGTCACCGTGATCAAAGCCAACAAATAGATGGTATGGTTGTAGTCTTTTTGAGAAGAATTAGGTCTCAAGTTTGGGAAGAATGTGTTGTATGGTGACAATCAGAGTGCTATTCATTTAGCAAAGAATCGTGTTTATCATGTCAGAACAAAGCATATACAGGTGCGTTATCACTTCATCAGATTGGCTCTGAAGGATGGAGTCTTAGCACTTGAGAAGATCCAAGGGAGTCAAAATCTAGCTGATATGTTGACAAATACTGTTACGATCGAGAAACTAAAATTGTGTTCAACTTCTGTTGGAATTCTCTCTGAGGATTGAAAAGTTGTTGCTACTGTAGAGGAGATATTGATGATGGATTAGTTTCCAAATGGGAGATTGTTAAGTTGTGGAGCCTAATCAACGCACTACGTTGAGTTGGTACGCAGATTGACCTTTGCTGATAGGTCATCGTGGGAGTTGGATGGGGGGTGGGAAGCCCCCCTCCCGGGGGTGTGGGGGTAGAGTCCTCGCCAAATCCACGATGTATTGACTATTATTTCATTAAGGGTAGTTTGAAATTTTCACTCTTATAAAGCGGTTGCTCTAATTTTTTCTTTATAATTGGAGGGGTGCCACTATTATGGTTTTATCAATCATCCGAGGAACATCAGTTACGATCGAGAGAGGTTAGAGAAAAACAACACATGTAAGTGTATGCCATCTCTCTTGTAAACTATGTTCATCTTTAGAGAGAGAGGACGTAGTCTCACCTTGAGGCGAATTTCTATAAATCTTATTGTCTTTTTCGTGCTTGTTTTTCTTTCTTCTATGTTTATTATTATTTCTCTCATTAGTTTGGAATTAGGACGTCTAGTTCCTAATAGGTGACTCTATCTAGAGTTCAAAAGGACAAAAAATGTCTCATGTGTGATTGGAATTCAAAGAAGTCTCACTTATTGATGGTACAAAAAAGGCTCAATGTATTCATTGTAAAACCAATTTGAGTATTATTAGTAGTGAAGTGACCACACATATAATTCAACATTTGAAATGTTGTTCTAGTAGAAAAGTGGCAATGAGAAAACAAAAAATCATAGACTTTCAACCAGTGGTCTAATGTTGATCAAAGTCCATTTGGCCTTCCTTTTATGGATTTTGGAGGCTAATATGATCAAGCTAGAATGATAGTACTCATTGTTCATTGAATTCTTATGCATGAGCATCCGTTCATGATAGTAAAAGAGGAGGGATTTAATTTTGTAATGAAGATGAGAAATGTGAATTATGAAAAAATATCTCATAAGACCATTGAGTGTATGGAGCCGTATGAGGCTGAAAAAAAGAAATTGAAAGCTTTGTTAAAAGAGATTAATAAGATTAGTCTTACCACAGATCTTTGGAAGTCCCAAAATCAAAAGATTGAATACACGGTTATTACTGGGCATTTTATTGATAATAATTGGAAGCTACAAAAATGAGTTTTGAGTTTTGTGCATGTTCCTCCTCCTCGTTGTGGTTACATAAAAAATTCTATTTACAAGTGTTTTCAAGATTGGGATATAAAAAATAAAGTATTTAGTATCTCAGTCGATAATGTTGCTTATAATTATGTTTGTTTGAGAGTTTTGAAAGATGATATTTCAAGAAATAGGAAATTAGTTTGTGGTGGAAAGTAATTTCATGCGCATTGGTGTGCTAATATTTTGAACTTATTAGTCTAAGATGGTCATGCTCAAATTAAGGATATCTTTGAGAATGTGAATGAGAGTGTCAAATTTATAAATTTGTTTGAGGTCGACTTTGTACTTTTTTGAAATTGTGCAACTACATCTAGGTACAAAAAGGTTCGTTGTTGATTGTCCAATTTGTTGGAACTCCACTTATGACATGTTGTCTTCTGCATTAAAATTCAAAGATGCATTCCCTAGATTTCAAGATAGAGAACCTTATGACTGTTTGCCAAGTCTTGACGAATGGGAAATAGGTTAAAATGGTGTGTGAGATTTTAGAAGTTTTTAATGTAGTCACTAATATAATTTCTAGGAGTGACTACCCTACTTCTGATTTGTACCTTAGTGAGGTATATAGGGTAAAAGAAGTTTTGAATTTTCATTAGAATGATGGTTGGTAGAATGAAAGGGAAATTTGAGAAGTACTAAGGTGAATGTAATTTGTTGATGGTTGTTGCTTTAGTTTTGGATCCAAGCGTCAAATTAAGATTGATTGAAATATGTTTTCTAGAGATATATCTTGAAGTGGAAGTTACAATGTATATAAACTTAGTTCAACAAACCTTATGTGAAATTTATGATGAATATGTATTCTTATATAACGTGGAGATTATTAATGAAGGGATTGCTTCAAGTACTAGCTCTATGGGTCTTTTCACAAGTCATAGGTCACATTCTTCATCAAGTTCAAGTGGAAGTAGTGAATTCACCAAAGTTAGAATTGGAAAATTATCATGAAGGTGTGTATATTTGTGAGGAAATATCACAGTATGATTTTGATGTTTTAAAATGGTGGAAAATGAATAATTTAAAATTTTGGGTATTATCTAAGATGGAAGCAGACATCCTTGTAATTCCCATATCAACAGTAGCTTTAGAGTCTACCTTTAGTGCTGGTGGTAGGGTAATAGACCCATATCATTCTTCCTTGGCACCAAATATAGTTCAAGCTTTGATTTGTAGTGGGAATTGGGTTTGGGCTCTTCACGGTGTCAAGAAAAATCAAAAGGTGAACTACTTTTGAATAATTATTTATTATGATATTTTTTAGTAAATTTTTAGTTTTATTTATTAAATTTTTGTTTGATGATTATAGCCTGAGAGGAAGATTGGATAGATGATGCTACCAGTTTCTTGATTTTTCATCTTTTTCTCATCATGGTAATTTTAATATTTTTCACTACATTAAGTAATTAGTAGTGGAAGAGTATTTTTTTATCAGATAATAATAAGTTTTATTCTTCTGTTTTTGTCATAGGTGGAGATTTTGCTCATGCAAGGACTTAGTATATTATTTTCTAGCTTGAAGAGAAAGGGTTAGAGTTTATAAATTTATACTGGATTTATAGTTTTTATTTGGCTGATTTTAAATTGATATTGATATTTCATTTATTTTTGTGTGTTTGATTATTGTATAAAGTTTATTCATAATATTATGCAGTGTTTATGAATAATTTTATGTAGAGTGTATAAATAATTTTATGCAGGTATTATGTACATAGGTTATGCCTAGTTTTATGTAGAGGTCATGCCCAATTTTATGTAAAATATATGCATAATTTTATATACAATTTAAGACATGTATTTTTTTGCAAAGTTTTAAATGTATGTTGGAGTCCAAACTCGGCTCGAGCTCGCGCTTGATTATAATTTTAGGCTCGAGGCTAGGCTCAGCTCAAGCTTGAGTTTAAAATATTTAAATCAAGCCCAACTCGAACATAGATAGGTTAGAGCTCAATTCGATTCAATGCCACCCCTAAGGGGAACCAATCGAAGGAAAAAAAAGAGATTGACAAAAGGAGTTTATGTGGAGATCTTACCAGTTGAAGGTGAGGTGCAAATGGTTTTCCACCTTCTCTTTCTTGGTTCACTTGAGACACCAAGGGCTTGGGCCGATTTATTGCATTTATTACCATTTTTGAATCGTGAAATGGGTAGAGAACTAAAATGAGGGCATGCTTGTTTGAAGATCGATGGATAGTAATTTCAAAAACCAAAACCAAATAATAATCATTATTTAAAAAATAATATATGCATAAATTCATCAATACATGATAAAAAATTCTATAAGTTTTATGGTCTTTCTAAAAATTGCATGACTTGCTTGAGGAAATCAAACAATATCCCCATATGTTTTCGTTTCTAGGTTGTTATTGCTATAATTGTTTGTAAGAACAATAAGTTTGGTTTGATGTTAACCATTTTGAAACAAAAAACTCACCTGACTCTTAGTTAAAAGCTAGAAGATATTGGTGATAGATTAGTTTCCAAGTGGGAGATTGTTAAGTTGTGGAGCCTAATCAACGCACTACGTTGAGTTGGTACGTGGATTGACCTTTGCGAATAGGTCTCTCGGGGGTGTGGGGGTAGAGCCCTTACTAGATCCACGATATATTGACTATTGTTTCATTAAGGGTAGTTTAAAAATTTCACTCTTATAAAGCGGTTGCCTTAATTTTCTCTTTATAATTGGAGGGGCGCCACTATTATGGTTTTATCAATCATCCGAGGAACATCAGTTACGATCGAGAGAGGTTAGAGAAAAACAACACATGTAAGTGTATGTGATCTCTCTTATAAACTACGTTCATCTTTAGAGAGAGAGGACATAGTCTCACCTTGAGGCGAATTTGTATAAATCTTGTTATCTTTTTCGTGCTTGATTTTTCTTTCTTCTGCGTTTATTATTATTACTCTCGTTAGTTTGGAATTAGGACGTCTAGTTCCTAATAGGTGACTTTATCCAAAGTTCAAAAGGACAAAAAAGGTCTCATGTGTGATTGGAATTCAAAGAAGTCTCACTTATTGATGGTACAAAAAAGGCTCAATGTATTCATTGTAAAACCAATTTGAGTATTATTAGTAGTGAAGTGACCACACATATAAGTCGACATTTGAAATATTTTTTTTGTAGAAAAGTGGCAATGTGAAAACAAAAAACCATAGACTTTCAACCAATGGGGTCTAATGTTGATCAGAGTCCATTTGACCTTCCTTTTATGGATTTTGGAGGCTAATATGATCAAGCTAGAATAATAGTGCTCATTGTTCATTGGATTCTTATGCATGAGCATCCATTCATGATAGTAGAAAAGGAGGGATTTAATTTTGTAATGAAGATGGCAAATGTGAATTATGAAAAAATATCTCATAAGACCATTAAGGAGTGTATGGAGCTGTATGAGGCTGAAAAAAGAAATTGAAAACTTTGTTAAAAGAGATTAACAAGATTAGTCTTACCACATATCTTTCGAAGTCCCAGAATCAAAAGATTGAATACATGGTTATTACTGGGCATTTTATTGATAATAGTTGGAAGCTACAAAAATGAGTTTCGAGTTTTGAGTTTTGTGCATGTTCCTCCTCCTCGTTGTGGTGTTGACATAACAAATGCTATTTATAAGTGTTTTCAAGATTGGGATATAAAAAATAAAGTATTTAGTATCTCAATCGATAATGTTGCTTATAATTATGTTTGTTTGAGAGTTTTGAAAGATGATATTTCAAGAAATAGGAAATTAGTTTGTGGTGGAAAGTAATTCCATATGCATTTGTGTGCTCATATTTTGAACTTATTAGTCCAACATGGTCCTGCTCAAATTAAGGATATCATTGAGAATGTGCATGAGAGTGTCAAATTTATAAATCTGTTTGAGGTTAGACTTCACACTTTTTTTTCTGAAATTGTGCAACAACTACAACTAGGTACAACAAGGTTGGTTATTGATTGTCCAACTTGTTGGAACATCACTTATGACATGTTGTCTTCTGCATTAAAATTCAAAGATGCATTCCCTAGATTTCAAGATAGAGAACCTTATGACTGTTTGCCAAGTCTTGACGAGTGGGAAAAAGGTTAAAATAGTGTGTGGAATTTTAGAAGTTTTTAATGTAGTCACTAATATAATTTTTGGGAGTAACTACCCTACTTCTAATTTGTACATTAGTGAGGTATATAGGGTATAAAAAGTTTTGAATTTTCATTCTAAAAATGAAAATATTTTGATGGTTGGTAGAATGAAAGGGAAATTTGAGAAGTACTAGGGTGAATGTAATTTGTTGATGGTTGTTGCTTCAGTTTTGGATCCAAGCGTCAAATTAAGATTGATTGAAATGTGTTTTCTAGAGATATATCTTGAGGAGGAAGTTACAATGAATATAAACGTAGTTTGACAAACCTTATGTGAGATTTATGGTGAATATGTATTCTTATATAACATGGAGATTAATAATGAAGGGGTTGCTTCAAGTACTAGCTCTATGGGTTTTTTCAAAAGTCATATGTCACATTCTTCATCAAGTTCAAGTTGGTCAAAGTTAATGACCTATGTGAAACAAGTAGAAGTAGTGAATTCACCAAAGTTAGAATTAGAAAATTATCATGAAGAAGGTGTGTATATTTGTGAGGAAATATCTCAATATGATTTTGATGTTTTGAAATGGTGGAAAGTGAATAATTTAAAATTTTGGGTATTATCTAAGATGGCAGCGGACATCCTTGTAATTCCCATATCAATAGTAGCTTTAGAGTCTACCTTTAGTACTGGTGGTAGGGTAATAGACCCATATCGTTCTTCCTTGGCACCAAATATTGTTCAAGCTTTGATTTGTGGTGGTAATTGGGTTCGGGCTCTTCATGGTGTCAAGAAAAATCAAAAGGTGAGCTACTTTTGAATAATTATTTATTATGATATTTTTGAGTAAGTTTTTAGTTTTATTTATGAAATTTTTGTTTGATGATTACAGCCTGAGAAGAAGACTGGAAAGATGATGCTACTAATTACTTGATTTTTCACCTTTTTCTCATCATGGTAATTTTAATATTTTTCACTAAATTAAGTAATTAGTAGTGAAAGAGTATTTTTTTATCTGATAATAATAAGTGTTATTCTTTTGTTTTTGTCATAGGTGAAGATTTTGCTCATGCGAGGACTTAGTATATTGTTTTCTAGCTTGAACAGAAAGGGCTATAGTTTATAAATTTATACTGGATTTATAGTTTTTATTTGG
Source organism: Aristolochia californica (assembly GCF_029961685.1). NCBI lineage: Eukaryota > Viridiplantae > Streptophyta > Magnoliopsida > Piperales > Aristolochiaceae > Aristolochia > Aristolochia californica. The sequence goes on from NW_027181793.1 coordinate 2,358,370, forward strand.
GTGATTGTAAATTGATATTGATATTTCATTTTTTTTTGTGTTTGGTTATTGTATATAGTTTATTCATAATATTATGCATTGTTTATGAATAATTTTATGTAGAATGTGTAGACAATTTTATGCAGGTATTATGTACATAGGTTATGCTCAATTTTAGGTAGAGGTCATGTCCAATTTTATGTAAAATATTTATATAATTTTATATACAATTTAATACATGAAATTTTTACAAAGCTTTAAATGTATGTTGAAGTTCAAACTTGGGTCAAGCTCGAGCTCAAACTTGGTTAAAATTATTGGGCTCAAACTCGATTATAATTTTAGGCTCGAGGTAAGGCTCGGTTTGAACTTGAGTTTGAAATATTTAAATCAAGTCCAACTCGAACATAGACTGGTTCGAGTTCGACTCGATTCGATGCCACCCCTAAGGGGAACCAATTGAACGGAAGAAAAGAGATTGACAAAAGGAGTTTATGTGGAGATCTTACCCGTTGAAGGTGAGGTACAAAAGGTTTTCCACCTTCTCCTTCTGCTTTGCCATGCTCCGCACGGGGAAGAGAAAGTAATCTCGTTACACGTTAAGTATTAAAATAGAAAGTAGTTGACTGCATAGAAGCTCTCTGACTTCTTTCTGTCAACAACTTTCTTGGTTCACTTGAGACACCAAGGGCTCGGGCCGATTTATAGCATTTATTACCGTTTTTGAATCGTGAAATGGGTAGAGAACTAAAATGAGGGCATGCTTGTTTGAAGATCGATGGATAGTAATTTCCAAAACCAAAACCAAATAATAATAATTATTTAAAAAAATAATAATAATATATGCATAAATTCATCAATACATGATAAAAATTCTATAAGTTTTATGGTCTTTCTAAAAATTGCATGACTTGCTTGAGGAAATCAAACAATATCCCCATATGTTTTCGTTTCTAGGTTGTTATTGCTATAATTGATGTTAACCATTTTGAAACAAAAAACTCACCTGACTCTTGGGTGGGTCTGCTTTAGTTAAAAGCTAGAAGCTATTGGGTTGGACTACAAGCTGCAGGATTGTAGTGGCTATTGTCGTTTACAAAATAGCAGTGTTTGGACCACAAGCTGCAGGGTTTAAGACTACAAGCTGATGGGTTTTGTATTCTTATTTATCAAAGCGGGTCTTCAACTAATGGGAAGTAACCTACGATTTCCCCTCGGAATAGCAGAATCAAGATCGTTTGTGAACTAAAAGTGTGAAAGACAGGAGGCCAACAATGGGAGGGAAAGGCCAAAGGCGGCGAGAGAAGAACTACCTAGCAGCCCATGGCGGCAACAATACTCTTCCTCCCCCCCCTAAAACCTCTGACCTTGATGCTGTCCCTGCAAAACTCCGTAAGCTTATGGAGTTCAAAAACCCTTCATCGAAGCTAGGCCTTTCAGATTCTGTTAAGATTTCTAAGGATAAGACGAAGCTCGGGAAGAGGGAAGGAGATTCCACGGTCCACCGGGTGAGACTCATGGCATCTTGTATTGTAAATTATCTTAAGTTATTAGTTATGTAGTGTATTACATCTCTGGAAGCATCTAACTGGTCAAGCTAGGTTATCCCGGTCTGCGAGCCTCATACTATGGAGTTTTCTTGGAACTCATTCGTACTGGATTTATTTGGGTGAGGATCGTTTCGGGTTTGCTAGCCTGAAATGTAGTTAAGTCGTTACATATATATACGTGTGTGTGTGTGTCTTTGTGTGCAGTGGCCTTGAATCTAGAGGGAGAAATTCACATGAATATTCTTTGTCTTCTGTGTTCAAAGGACCACTGTGACTTCAGCTTCAACCACCAGGGAAAGTGTCCTTCCCGACTGAATTCCTGGGCTGAACTAGTGAAGCTCCATAAAAAGCTCCAGCACAATCTGTATATGTGATACTTACTATTCTTTTTTGTTTTTATGCTCCTTCAGCTCTGTAAGTATAGCTCTCATAACAGGGTAATCTGAGAGGAATCCAAATCTAATAAACCATAGGAAGAAAGTGCAGATCCTAATAAATCATGATTGTCATAGTGGCGTCTGTTATTTTAAATCCTTAAGTAGCCACTTACATGAAAACATGAATAAACTTTTTTGTACCTCCAAATTTTCAGTTGGCAAATCTGCACCCAAATCTGTTTCCTTAAATATTTTCAATAGAATCACCACTGTTCTAATAATTTTTGGTCCTTGATTGATTGCAGAAAAAGAATCCAGATGATGATGAAGTCTGTCATGTGGTTGCAGCTGAAAAAATTGATGAGAGTGAGGACATTTCAAATACAAAAGCAAATATGAAGAAAAAAACAAAACGCAAGAGGAAGACCATGGATGACCTTCGGCTTCAGATGATGAATAAGGAATTGGCTGGAAGTAGTTCAAAAAGACGAGAACGCAGAACAAAGTAAGCATATTCCAAAGTAACATTCCTGTGTTTGTCTAAGCCTTTTGTGCAATTTATTCATTGTTGTTAGGTTTTAGTTACACGTTAAGGATTTCTCACTGTCTTCTCTATATAGCTCAAGATTTCTGTCAAGCAACTTGGATCAGTTGACATCGATTATAGTGAGCATGTTGGATAGAAAATCTAAAGGAAACTTTCCAACTATACACTGAGTTAGCACATAACGTTAGTGTCTCTTTATGAGATATCATATAAGTAACAAGTCCTTCTGCCGTTAGAAGCATTATGATTGTGGACCATAATTATACTATTCTTGTAATTTAAAAGGCCCAAACAATCCTAATCTTTCTTTGTTCCCTTCAGCTTTCCCATTGACAATTTTAGCTAAATAATTTGTTGAAGGATTGCAGATGAATGCGGCTCTGTGATTGATGAAACAATTATGTCTTTCAGTTGTGTTGCCCTTGTTCTTGTTCTTGTTCTTGTTCTTGTTCTTTTGGAACATAATTGTACTATTCTTGGAATGTAAAAGGCCCAAACAACCGTAATGTTGCTTTCCTTGTTCCCTTCAGCTTTCCCATTAAGAATTTTAGATAACTGTTGGAGACCCAGGAATGAAAAAACTTACTGATAATGGAGAGACAATTCCGAGAAGAAAAAAGTTGATGAGGAAGCTGGTCCGGTGCTGTCTAGAATTCAAGGGTCTAGAATCCTCCCTGATCCTTTTTCTTCCTTCCTCCTTTGCTACCATTCTCCTTTATTCTTTATTCTTGTAATTAACTGTCCACTAAGGGACAGCTTTGCTGCTGCCAGGTAGATAGGTCCCATTGGTTCCATGGGTGTCCCATTTCCCTTTGTCTAACTGACTGCCCTTCCTCCAATCTGCCTTGTCCCTTCTGTTGTATACACATAGGATGGGGATGGGGCGTCCATCATCGCACCCCCCCTGATGGAGTGGCACCTTGTCCTCAAGGTGAAATGACAGGAATTGGGACAAAATGGTGCTGTAGGGTTCCCATGTGGCTTCAAAGTCAGGAAGGCCTTTTCATTGGACGAGAACTTCAAGGGAGCCATCTTGGAGTTGCCGGGTATTGAGGATGTTGGCTGGCTGGACAGAGAGTTCCATGTCCTCTGTGAGGCAATGAGGTAGGTGTTGGTGGGTAGACTTTTTGAGTTGGCTGATGTGGAAGATGGGGTGGATGCAGGAGTAAGAGGGGAGGTCAAGGGTGTAGGCTATGTCACTTATCTTGTCCAAATTTTGGAAGGGGCCATAGAAACAGGGGCTGAGTTTTTCATTAGGTGGACGGGCAAGGGACTGGAGTCGATAGGGCTGTAGCTTGAGATAAACCGAATGACTGACTTGAATTTGGAGGTCCATTCGTTTAGTATCAGCTTGTACTCTCATTCGAGCTTGAGCTTTGTGTAGATTGAGCTTGCGCTCTTCTAGGATGGCATCGCGGTCCTGAAGTTGGCGGTCTACTTCATCTACTGGGGAGGTACCGAGGGAGTACCTGATTAACGATGGTGGATCCTCCCCCCCCCCCCCTAGAGAGCTCAGAAGGGAGTCATGCTGGTTGCCCTGTGGAATGTGTTGTTTTACCAGAATTCTGCTCACGGGATCCATTTTGGCCATCTTTGAGGGTGGCCACTCACAAAGCAATGGAGGTTCGTGGTCAAACACCTGCTGACCACCTCGGTTTGACTGTTTGTCTGAGGATGATATGCAGAGCTCATGCGAAGGTGAGTACCAGATCGTTTAAAAAGTTCCCTCCAAAAGGCACTGATGAAGATCCTGTCGCTACTAGACACTATGGAACGGGGAATCTGTGCAAGTGAATGATGCCTCTGATGAACAAGGAAGCAACTTGAGAGGCTAACTTAGGTGTCACCTCTTCTGTCCGTTCCATGGGTTCAAGGCATCCCTGTCAGAATCTTAGTCATGGCTTTCATGGATACCCCTACACTGGCCAAGGTAGGGTCTCCCTGAAATCCAACCTTCCTGTTCATGTGTAAGGGTTCCAGATCCTCGGCAAAGGTGTCGTCATGGTTTGGCAGCGGTTCTTCTTCGTCAAAGATGATCATGACATGGAGTTGGCGTAGCTTGCAATAGTGTTTGGGTGAAAATTTCTCGTCACAGCGGAGGCACAACGCCTTCTCCCTTTTCACCTAGCTTCTGCGTTGGAAAGTCGCTGGTACAAGAAATCTTGCCTGGCCGTCGCTGTTGGATGCCATTCGGATGGTGGCTGGGGCCGCAAAGGTGTCATCGCCAAAGAGGAAGGTGAAAACCCCTTCAGTTTGGGGCTGGGTGGGATCCGGGACGAAGACCGATCTATCGATCCTGCGATCGACCCTGTTCCCACATGTCCAGTCCTAGGTCACTTAAAATCACGAGTACAGCCCAATACCGAGTTACGCTCATCGATCCAGTGAGCAGACTCCATAAGCGCGAGGATAGACATGGGCAGGTTGATTCGGAGCTTGGCTCTGACATCATCCCAAAGTCCGTTGATAAATGCTCCCATTAACAGTTCGTCCGAAGCTTCAACAAGCGGGGCTCAGAGGAGCTCGAACTGCTCCCTGTAGGCGGCGATGGTGTCGTCCTACCAGTTTGCGATGGAGGACGGCTGATCAGAATTGTGACCAGGTATGCATCGAAGCTTGGTTCTCTACCTTCTGAAACCAGTTCAGGGCTCTTCCCTCTGGACAGATGATAGTTGACGGGATCTTATCATTCTCCTTGAAGGCATTAACGGTGAAGTATGGGTTAGTGTGGTAGAGCTAGCCGTAGGGGTCTTCGCTGGAAAAAATGGGCAGCTCCAGTCCCCTTCCTCTCTGTTCTGTGCCTGATTCCCCTCGATGGTCCCCCTCCCCCCCCCCTCCCGAAATGTTGTTCCCCCTGAGCCATCGATGTCTCTTTTGTTCATTCCTTCCCGGATCTCCATCAGAAGCTCTTGTGTATCGATGTCATGTCGATTTTGAGTCCCTCCATTCCACTCTTTAATTCCGACACCTCTTTCTCCACTGATTCTGCCTTTCATCATTGATCTCACCATGCTCTGTCCGTCCTTGCTCTGATACCAGATTGTTGGAGAGCCAGGAATGAAGAAAACTTACTGATAATGGAGAGGCAATTCCGAGAAGAAGAAAGCTGATGGAGAAGCTGGTCTGATGCTGTCTAGACTTCGAGGGTCTAGAATCCTCCCTGATCCTTTTTCTTCCTTCCCCCTTCTCTGCTACCATTCTCCTTTATTCTTTATTCTTGTAACTAACTGTCTTCTAAGGGACAGCTTTGCTACTGCCAGGTGGATGGGTCCCATTGGCTCCATGGGTGTCCCATTTCCCTTTGTCTAACTGACTACCCTTCCTCTGATTTGTCTTACCCCTTCTGCTGTATACATAGGATGGAGATGGGGGTCCATCAATAACTAAAAAGGATCGCAGATAAATGCGGCTCTGTGATCGATGAAACAATTATGTCTTTCAGTTGTGTTGCTCCCTGACATTAGAAGCATTGTCATAGTTTTTTTGGATCGATGGTTAGCCACTGTTTGTATGTGGATTGCCATAGTACATTTGTTCATAACAGGTCTTTGCTTGGATTTAACCTTTTAGAGCTTGTAAGTGCCCTTTCCAGGACATATTGAAAACTTAGTTTCCAGGGAATATTAGTGCCTTCCATTGTCCTAGAAATATCTTTATGTATCAGAGAGAGGTTTCCAGCCTTGAGAGGGTGGAACTCCTACCACTGGTGCACCTTCTGACTTGAGCAGAAAGAAGAGGGGAAGGGGCCCAACCCCCCCTTGCTTGGTCACCTAGCAGGAGCTCCTACAGGCAGAAGGGTGGGGCCCTTACCCAGTTGACCAGAAAGAGAAGGGAGGAAGGGACCAGTGCCAACCCCCCCTTTCCCCATTTGTTCTGTTAAAAGTTGACAGAACAGAAGAGGGGAGAGAGCCTCCTCTTCCCCTCCTTTTTGCTTGGACAGGAGAGTGGCCCTCACCTGAGGCAAAAGAAGAGGGCTTGGTGTCTCTCCTCTCCCCCCTCCTCTGTAATCCCCATGCTCTTGCTATCACGAATAACCTCCCACATGAAGATGATAAGGGTGGAGACCCCTCCCCAGCCACTGCTTCTCTCAATAATAACAATATAATAAATAAGTACATTAATTATTTTAATTAATTATATATGTTATATTGAGAAGCATGGGCCAGGCTGTAGAATTGGGCCTATTTTCTTATTATAAAATATTTTATGTAAATGTAATAATGTTCTTTAATATGTTACATTATTTGTAATATATATCTAATGATTATGAATTAATTAAGAATTTTTTAGTGATTTATGGCTTGGACTTGGGTCTTGTATTGGGACATTCAAAGTCCAAGTTGATCAGCAAGATGGTTCATCTTGGTTGAGTCAAGCAACCTGTCTTGTAAGCCAAAACGAGATGGATCTGATTGAGTGAGATGAAGTTTGGCTTGAATCATCTGAGTCAGACTGATACAAGGTTAAGTCTTTGCATGATATACAGTCCTATTGAACTTGCCTCTTGACCGTAAGGTCTAAATCTGAGTCAACTCAGTAATACTGAAAACATGTTTTTTTCCATCTTTTCCTTGGAAATTACCGGAATAACTAGTAGGAAAGATTTGATCAATTTCTGAGCTATTCTTTAGTAGAGCAGTAATAAGGTCTCTACATTAAAGATTTTTCTTAAAAAACCTATAATCAAGAAAGGAATTTATAGCTTTTACTAAGAAACACATTTTGAGCCAGGGCACTAACATGGCATCATTGATTAAAACTTTCTTGTTCTCTCTCCTTATTGTTTTTGTATTTAAATGTTTTTCTTGCCCTTAGGTTAGGAAAGTTCTCAGTAGCATTTTTCAATACAATTGTTATATGACAGGTGTGATTTTTTTATCGGATAACTACTTGTACGACTTAGATGTCTCGTATTTCCTGAAAAAGTGATTCAATTGATGGGATTCGGTATGATAGTTATGAGATCGATGATATCAATGAGATTAATATTCAAATATTTCTTCTTAGAACGTATTGATTTGACCCATAAGCGGGACCACCACCCAATAGCATGTTACCGCCAGAAGCAGAACCCTGTATTTCTCCCAGAGAATCTCCTAATTGTTCCAGAGCAACTGGAAAGAGATTCTTCAACCAGAAAGAATTCTGTTCAGATGTAGGATTTTTCCCTTTTAAATTTTGATCAACATATGTAGTCATAAGCAACTCTATTGGACCACTCCTTGTAGGTACTCGCAGGAGAAAAAGAAGAAAAGCAAGAAAGTGAAGACAGATGAAAGAGTAGTAGATTTCCCTCAGCATGAGAATATAAAATTTGGAGAAGTTGTTCAAGGTCCACCGAAGCTGACATTTCCAAAGGTATCTTCTCTGTGCAATTGGATTAAGAAATATATAATTCTGGATTATGTGTTTAGCAGTTGACAAATTATTTCTGTAGGTAACTACTACTTTCCGAGATGCTTCTCATGAAAGACTCCGATTAGAAGCAGTTGAAGCTTACAGAAATCGCAAAGGTTGGGCATCAAGACCTGGAATCCTTCTTCCTCCCGTGTCTGCAACTCTGCCTTCGAAAGCAGCTTAAATTATGACTATTGGATTGAGATTTTTTGAATTACAGATTCTGCTTCGAACATGAGATAACTCCTTGCGTAGATTTCACAACAATGGATTAAAAACAAACCTGTACAAATTGCCAATTGCACTTCTAATTTTTTATACCTCATATAAACAACTTTGCCCTACTAAGTTAAACAGTCCCCTCATTTGCCCCATGACTCTTAATGATCTTTTTGCACCTCTCATGCCCCTTCTCACAATAAATATTTCTCTTAACTAAAAATAAGCATACAAACATAAATTGACATTGCAAATGCTTTCATTAGTTTGGAATGAGATTTTCATGAGCCCAGCTTGATTAAATTCAGCTTTTCTTTAGAGTGGGTCAATCTAATTATTTGCATCAAATCCCCAATATTCTCCTTCATTAATGGGTCTTGTCCCCCTTCCCCACATAGGGGTGGGTATTTGGTCGGGTTTTGTGGGGAATTCAATCCAGTGACACTTGAAAAACTTGGGTTCGAGTTTCAGGTTTCATTCCACAGGTCGGAAATAGGGTGGAAAAACACCTATCAAGTTTTGGGTTGGGTATAGTTTTTCTCGAATCGAAGGGAATGGGTTGGGTTTATGAAAATGAGGCGTGGATGGATCGAATTTACGGGGACAAGGCGGGGATGGATTAGGTAAGGGTTCGGAAGTTTCGGGTCTTTTTCGATGACTCGGGTTTTCAAATACCTCACCTCGACCCGACCCCCTTGCTGACCCTTATCCCCATACAACGACCTTTATTTTCCATCAAACCCACCAAAGTATTAGGGGGACTTTTTGTTGACAAGACGATGCTTTTCTTCAGGTGCAGTTGTAAAGTTGCATGTTGGGTCCAATTGATCCTTGAGCTTATTAAAACCTAGGCCAAATCATCATATAATTCTCTTGACCAGCACTTGGTGTCTCCTGGTTGGTCCCATTGGTAAAATATCTACTCAAACCCTCCTAGACAGGGAAATTGTATGAGAAAGTCTCACCTTAGTTACTATGGATGCAATGAGCGTTGCTAGATTTTAAGGTCTCATGATTAAGTGGTTTAAAGATTTGCCTTTGAGTGTGAAGGTGAGAAGGAAACAAGAAGGGAGAAGAAGAAAATGAAGAGGATGCAAGAGATGATGATATAGTGTGTGAAAGAGAGAGCATTAAGGCATTATCTCTACCCCCTCTTCTCCTTATTCTCCTTATTCCATAATTTTGTATATACAAGTTATAGTAATGCCCTAGAATGGGTTGAGAGACAAATGACAAGTAAATAACGGAAATTTACATAACTAGGGTCCCAAAATTTAACTTTTTTAACACTGTCCCTCAAGTTGGTGCTTCAACATCATATATATCCCAAGTTAGAAGAAGTAGATTGAAGTATCCTTACTGCAATTGCTTTGGTAAAAATGTTTGAAACTTGATTATGAGAAGAGACATATTCAATGCATATGATTCGAATAAAATGATAATCAATTTTAATATGCTTGGTTCTTTCATGAAAAAGCTGGATTTGATGTGATATGTACGACTGCTTGATTCCACAATAAAGTTTTATTAAACATCATTATGGAATCTAAATTCAGAGAGAAGAGAGTTTACCCAACTCACTGCATGCACCATTGTTCTGTATTGGATCGAACGACCACATTTTGCTTCTTACTTTTAAGTCACCATATTATCACTAACCAAAGTACAATAACTTGTGGTGGATTTCCTCTCATCTAGAGAGCTAACCCAATCTGCATTAGCAAAACCTTCAATATTGACATGTCCATGGCATTTGTATAGAAGACATTTTCCAAGAGATTTCTTCAAGTACCAAAGTAATTCTTGTGGCTTGTGCATATACTGGCTGATTGCACTTACAAAAAAAGATACGTTAGGTCTAGTTATATGGAGATAGATTAACTTTCCTGCAAGCCTCTAAAACTCCCAAACATGTACTTCTTGTCCAAAACAACACTTACCTTAAAGGCAGTGGCTAGAGGGGTATGTACTGGTAATCAACTCAAGTACATACTCCCTCTAGGACAAGATAAATCCATACTTGGATTATAGCATTCCAATTCTAAGGAAGTATTTGAGTAGACCTAAGTCTATGGTCTGGAATTCTCAACATAACACATCTTTCAATTATTGAATTCCATATGGATCGATTATTCGCAAGATAATGTCATCTACATATATTACTATGTTGATTTCATGATTCCATAATACTATGATCTTCATCTTAGAATATAGGAAAGAAGAAGAAAAGAGAAGAGGAGAAGAAGTAAAGTGAGGTGAATGAAGAGGGAGGAGAAAACAGATGAGAGAGTGAAAGAGAGAGAGAGGGTGTTATGGTCCTAGGGTTAAGTACCTATGCCTTCCGCACCTAACAGGTTAGTCTTTTGGGATGTATTAGCTAGCTGCTTCACATTTGGTATCAGAGCAGGGTTGTGGAAGATATCCAAACCCTCCCCTTATCCTTTATTTATAGATATCATGAGTGCATAAATTACATGTATACCCTTCACCCTAGAGAGGGAAGAAGAGACAAAAAACTTGAGATATTTAGAACAATGACACTCATGCTTGTCAATGCTTTTTGACACTTCCCCTCAAGCTGGTGATGAAAAAATATCGTATATCCCCAGCTTGGCACGTGCAGTGGAGAGAATTTTGGAGTTGATTGACTTTGTGAACACATCAACAAGTTGTCTATGAGTTGAGACATGTTTAAGACTTATGATTCCTGCTTGCAACTTTTCTGTCACAAAGTGACATTCCACCACGATAATTTTAGTACTCTTATGGAAAACTGGGCTAGAGGCATTGTTGATTGATTATCACAATAGAGTTCCATAGGGCCTTCTTTGTGGAATCCCAATTCAACTAGAAGATATTTAATCCATAAAAGCTCACTTACCGCATATGCCATGGCTCTATATTCTGCTTCTGCATTGGAACTTGCAACCATATTTTGTTTTTTACTCCTCCATGTAACAAGGATGCCTCCCACTAGAGTACATTATCATGAATTAGATTTTCTATCATCTAGTTATCTAGCCCAATTTGCATCGGCAAAACATTCGATATTAAGATGATCATGATAATTATATAAGAGCCCTTGTCCTAGTGCCTTTTTCAAGTACGTGAGAATCCTCTCCAATGCCTGTCAATGAGACGTTTGAGGTTTATGCATATATTGGTTGACCATGCTGACTGCAAAAGAAATATTTGGTCTAGTCACAGTGAGAGAAATAAGTTTGCTTCCTAGCCTCTGGTACTTGCCAACATCAACTTCTTCTCCTGAGCTAGCACATAGTTTTGTATTTGTGTCCATAGGAGTCAACATGACAACACCCCATCATTCCTATTTCTTCAAGTGAGTCAAAAACATATTTCCTCTGTGATAAGATAATACCATGCTTAGACTAAAGAACATCAATACCGAAAAAATACTTAAGGAGTCCCAAGTCTTTTGTCTTGAATTCATTACATATCTTATTTTTTACTTGATTGATACTATCAATATCACTACCCATCAAGATAATATCATCTACATATACAACAAGTAGTACGACTGCTTTCTCAGTATACTTGACAAATACATAATGGTCTGCATAGCACCTTGTGAACCCAAATCAAATCATTTCTTGACTAAACTTGTTAAACCAGGCCAACAAAGATTGCTTTAGACCATATAATTATTTTTGAAAGCAACACACCAACTCTCCCTCGACCACATATCCAGATGGTTGCTACATATAAATTTTCTCCTTAATATCGCTATTGAGGAAGGCCTTCTTTACATCTAGCTGAAAAACATGCCAATGAGAATTAGTAGCGAGAGAGAATAAGAGACACTTCGAGTAGAGTTTGGTGATTGGAGAACATGTTTCCTCATAATCAATCCCATAACATTAGGTATAGTTTTTAGCCACAAGGTGGGCATTAGGGTGGGCCACTATGCCATCCAGATTTTTTTTACAGTAAAGACCCATTTATAGCCCACCAATTTTTTTTTCAGATGGTAGGGAAATAAGGCGCCACATCTGATTCTTATAGAGAGTTGTCATTTTTTCGTCCATGGCTGCTTTCCATCCTGGATTTTGTAGGGCCTTCTAATAAGATTAAGGAATAACAACATAAGAAATAGAGGCAAGAAACTAACATCAAGATGGTGATAACTGATGGGCAGATAAAAAAATTAGCAATGGGTGAGAGGTAGAGGGTCGAGTGCAGGCCCTAAGTTCTTTCTAAAGAGCAATGAGTTAGGTATCAAATGAATGGCCAAAAATAGTAGGTGGAGAAAGAGAGCTTACCTCAAAGAAACCTAGAGACTCCATAGGTGCAGTGTCAACCAATGATTCAGGTGTTCGGGCAGGTACATCAATACGACAATAAGTTAAGGAGTCATCAATTGTTACAATAGGTTTAGGAAACTCATTGGCTATAGAAAAACCAGGTGGGGCACCGGTGGATGGATAAAAGGGTTAGTCCTCAAAGAATGTGACATCACTAAAAACAAACAATTTCTAAAGTGACGAAGTGCAACAAATATTTCCTTTTTTAGTACGAGAGTATCCCAAAAAATACATTTAATTGCCCGGGGATCCAATTTAGTAGTATGTGGAGAAGTATTATGAACAAAATTGATACACCCAAGAAACTCTCTAAGGAAGAGAGAATAACTTATCGCTAGGAAAAATTTAAGAATATGGTGTCTGGTTACCAAGCACAGAGGAAGGTAACCTATTAATAAGGTAACAAGTTATGAGGATGGCATGAGACTAGTAGAAATGGGGCACATGCATATGGAGTAGAGCTCAAGCAACCTCAAGAAGGTGTCTATTTTTTCTTTCAGTGACACCATTTTGTTGTCGTATATAGACATAAGTAGTTTTGTGAATTATGCCTTTTTCCTGGAAAAAAATGATTGGAAGTCTGTAAACAGATATTCCTTGGCATTATTAGAAGGAAAAATATTTAAGGTAGTGTTGAATTGAGTAGACACCATAGCACAAAAGAACTTAAAAAAAGGTAAGACTTTTGATCTCTCTTTTAAGAGGAACAATCATGTTGCTTGGGAGAAGTCATCCACAAATGTAACAAAATACTTTGACTGGGAAACATTGGAGATGTTCATAGGGCCCCAAATATTAGTATGAACTAAAGAAAATGGGGTAACATTTTGGTTTCACCATGAGGAGAATAAATACTCTACTGGTGTTTACTCAGTTGACAATCTTCGCAGTCAAGACTTGAAGCGAACTGTAATGTGGGAAGGAATAATCTATTTGAGTGATTGAAGGGATGAATGTCCTAACCTATTGTGTCACTAAAGAGTCGTATGCTGCGCACTAGTGGTGGTTGTTAGTGCCAGTGAATCAAGATAGTAGAGCCCCCCTCTTTTACAACCTCCACCAGTAACCTGCTTTGTCTTCAGATCTTGAAGAACACAAGAAGTGGGAGAAACAATGATGGAATTTTGTGAGTTGACTATCGGATAAGAGGTTTAATGGAAACACAGGCACAAATAGGACGTCTTTTAAATGAAGAGTAGGTGTAGTAAATTTGAACCTCCACCCCATGTACCTTGGTTTGGGATCCATCAACTATAGAAACAAAATTTTCATTTAAAGAAGGAGATATAAAATCCAGGAGGCTACCATTTACCTGCCTAGTGCTCAAAGGTCCTAGAGTCAATGATCTAGGATGGGGAATTAGCTCAAACCATACCTGTTATAGAAGTAGCAGCAATAGGAGAAATCTTGTTGGAGGTGGCATGGTTGTTTGTATAAGCCTTCAAATGTTTTATCTTCTGAAGTAGTGCAAATTCTTCAGCAGAGATAGTTTTTTGTTCTCTAGTGTTTTGAAGATCCATCATAGTGCAAGGTGATAGTAGTTAGTGAATAGTAATCAATCAGTGGATTTTTTTCTTCAACACAAACGTCTTGATTAAAAAGACCCAATATGTAGCAATGAGACACAATAGCAAATAATAAGTTAGTCAAGCCGAGTTAGGTACCGAGTCATGCTGAGTTAAGAGACCGAGTCAGGCTGAGTCAGGTACTGGGTCAGACTAAGCAGTAGTGGCTTGGTTTTAGACTTCTGACGTCCAATAATTATTTAACCAAATTCCAGTAATCAGATTGCTACGAAATGTCAATAATTTGATATCGTATGATACCAACTTGCAATCAGTAATACCAACCATACAAAATTGGATGAGCGATATTGTAATAAGACGAAGTAGATGAACCATTAATCTGCAAGATAGCAATGAAATCACAAGATGAGTGAGACAATCAACCAAACGAAGCTGTCCACCAGAAGATATGCCAAACGAAGCTGGATGTTGTTTGTTGGAAGTGTGATTGCCTGCGTTGGCTCGGAGGCAACTTTCCAAAGATATGCTAAAGAATCACTTTCCAAAGTATCATACCAGAAGCAATCACGATATGCCAACACCAAAAATCTCACGAGAAACCAAGCTAATCCTCCAACTGGTAAGCCATGATGAAGAAATATTATGACAACACCGAAGATCTGCTACTAACAATCAATCCGATTTAGATGCCAACAAGACTTCTAAAGGGAAAGGAGACGCCAACAGGAATGACGCCACGGGAGAGCAATCGACAACGTATATCTTTAGCGGAAGAGAAGGTATATATCTATAGCAATCAGCAATGTATATCTTTAGTTGGCAATGTCCAATAATAAATCATGCAACAACATAGGCTGGATCCTTAGTAGAAGTTGGATCTTGCTGTTGACGCCAATCAAGGAGATTCCTCTTACTGTAATGTGCTGGAATCATTCAGCCAACCAGTCTATTATCAGGCTACATGAGACCTTCAACAGAATACCAACCAGGAGAGATTACCAGTAACAAATCAGGCTGAATCCCATGATCATCATGATGAAGCAAAAGTGGAAACTGCATAGTAAGAATCAACAGAGTAAGAGTAAGGATCAAAGTGCAATCATGGCTTGAGACCAATAATTTTAACCGAGTTCAAGCTGAGCTCGAACTTTAACATTCATTTAAAATTTTTCAAAAATTATATGTCTCGAGTTTGAGCTCCAACATACATTTAAAATTTTTCAAAAAATACATGTCAAATAAATAGTATATAAAATTATACATACATTTTACATAAAAGTGGGCATGACCTCTACTTAAAATTGAGCATATGGGTGGTATCAAATCCAGATGAGTCTAAACCTTCCTATGTTCGAGCCGAGTTTGATTTAATGATTTCGAACTCGAGCTCGAGCCGACCTAACCTCAAGCCTAAAATTATACTTGAGCTCGAGCCTAATAATTTTAACCGAGTTCGAGCTCGAGCTCTAGGCGAGTTCGAATTTAACCTACATTTAATACTCTACATAAAATATATGTCAAATAAATTATCTATAAAATTATGCATACATTTAAAAAAAAGAATGATAGAGGAGGTTTGGGATTGAATCTCGATAATGAATTAGAACCCATCAATATTAATCTTTTTTACCCCAAATATTGTCTAGCTTATTTTGTAATTTTTGAATCTGGCCATAAATTTACTATAACCTCCTTAGTGCCCCTCATTGAAAATTTATATTTTAGGAAAAACTAGAAATGTTTTTCCTAGGATACAGATTTCCAAAAAAAACCTTTAAATAAAATCCTATTACTATTAGAGACTTACTAGAAAATTACAAGAAATATTTTAAAATTTTCTTAGAAAACTTAAATGGTCCTCTTATTGACTCTTCTAAGGAAATAAATAAAAATTAATAATTAATCTAATATATTACTATACTTATCGATAAATTTTTAATCAAATAAAATGTCAAACACAAAATTGCTATGAAAATTGCCTCATGCTAAAAGTATTATATCATCAACTGTCAAATACTTATTCAAAATTTTTCTATGCAGTTTTCTAGCCCATCTTGGCAAGAAAATCTTACGTAGAAACTTATATGATTTTTAACAAGAATTTCTAATTAGAAAAATATTTTCAAAAAAATGAGGCACTAATGGTCCCTATATTTCTACTAAAAATGCCTTTTCAACATTTATTGAAAAAACCACTAATAGTCTCTAAAAATGTATTTCTACTAAAATATTTTTTCAATTTCTTCAAGAGCGAGGAAGGGACAAAGAGCTTTTTTTTTTACTTGTTTATGTCACACGTGTGAAATAGACTTAAGAGGGGGGGGGGGGGGGGGGGGGGGGGGGGGGGGGTGGGGATGGGGTTTCAAGTGGCTTTAGAAGATATGTTAACCGCTTCCCTTCATTTTCATAAGCACTGGTCCTCAACTTCTATCAGGAGTTATAACTCCCTCCCTTAGTAGTTACACGATGCCATATAGCTTGATGGGAGCTTGGCTAAAATGACATGTTTTTTGGTCCCCAATCTCTGTTACTTGATCTCCTTTCGAAATACACCATCTACAAAGAGTAATCAGAGTTTTGGAAGAGCAAAATCAAGACAACATACGGAATCTGATCGTCATGGATGGTGGTATGATTTTATCACTTTTTTTATAAAATCTTACTTGTGGTATCAGACCAAATACCTCTTACCTACGTATCGGTTCCATTTGAGTGATTTTATTTTCTCTTGCTCTCAGTTTCTGTTTGGGGAGCGTCGTTTTTTATGACAAATAATATTTTTCTGGTTGGAGAGTCGTCGAGAATGTCGATGTAAAACATCCCTATGACTCATGGCTGTCGAGCGGCCGCGGCCGCGGCCGATCATGCAAACCAGTGGCACTCGGTTAGAAGGATGATCAGCTCCGTTGTGCGGTCACCGAGCATGACGACCGACAACGTAATGCGTCAAAAGCAAACACAACACCGACGTCGATGACCATTCTGTAAGGTTTGCTAGTGCCAAGTCATTTTTGCGTGCGGCTGGAAGTTGAAGATGACCTCCAATGCACATAAACATTTAATTAAAATCATAAGGTTGTTTTGTAAATATTGTCCGAGTTGTTTCAGGCTGAGTCATTTGTGACTCGTCGTTCCAACTCGGCAACTGAGTCGCAGGCCGAGGCGACTCGATGTACATAAATAAATAAATAAAGGGGTCGACTCGAACGGGTTGAGTCAGCTCGCCCATTCTAATTCGCTCGAGAGAGGACTGAGCCGACTCGGTTCTCAAAATCAATTTTTGCGCAAGCGGCGATTCGAACCCTCACGATGGAAATAAATCTGGCGTCAGTGACCATTAGGCTTTTGTGTCTAATAAGTCGTATTTTATATATTGTATTACATGTATCTATTTTTATGCGTTTTAACATATACTTAAATGCATGAAATTAAATGTTAAGCATAATTTTATAGTTTTTTAATTATGCTTATATTATGATAATATTTGTGCATAATGATAACATGTTAGTATTAGTTAAAATTATGCAATTCATAACTATTCTCATATTAATTTAGCTTTTAGGCGATTTAATGTCTAGTGATCCCTATAATTTTAATTAATTAAAGAATAGCCACAACATCTTTAATTAATAAAAATATATATTATGATTGATTAGGATCACATAAAGAATATTATATATTAATTTTAATTAATTATATTTAATATAATAAATTTTATCCCACAAGAATTTTTATTATATTGAGTATATTAGTTAGGATAAAATATCAAGTTATTCATAATTTACCCACAGGAATTATGAATTCATAAATAATTTGATAGTTTTATCATAAAGTTTAATCATAAAGAATAATTGAATATGCTTGAATTAAAAACATTTAGCCCACATGTTATGCACGCAATAACATTATTATTTTAGTTGTTTTATTTAATTTACTTTATTTTATTTCAGTTTTAGGCCGTAGGGGTATTTTTGAAATTATTTATTAATAGGGATATTTTTGGAATATTTTATTCATAGGGATATTTCTGTAATATTTTATTAAACCCTAACAGGGTGAACCCTATTTAAGGGGTAAGAGTAATGAGAAAAGGAAGCATTGAAGTATTAAGAATTAGGTTAAATCTAGCGTAGAGAGGCTTAGAATTCTCCTCAACAAGCTCTAGGGTATCAAACTTCCCTTTGGCTTGATCTTCGTTTTCGTCTTTCCCATGTCTTCCTACTACCCCTATGGTAATGCTTGGAAGACCCGTAACCCGTGGCAGATTGCAGATCCTCCCAAAGAATCCTTGTGTCAGATCCGGGACCGTAACAACTGGTATCAGAGCGGGAACACAATGGGTTATTCTATATCCCAAGAAAGATGGATTGCTATGGGTAAGGAATTGGAGGAAATACGAGCACGGTTAGATGCTTCCATTGAACATTATGGAAGGGAGAAACTCGTTGTTGCAGCAAAACAAGTCATACGACCTCAAATTTCTATCTCGGACGGGCAGAACGGCCCATGGCCAAAAAAATCAAAAATTTCGTCTCGAGAGGCGGAAGCAGAAAAGCAACAGAAATCAGTCCTCCCCTACTCACGGCAACAAGCCAATGTTATGCACGCAGCCATATTCCGTTCCGCACGGGAGGGGGAAAATTTCCGTTCCGCACGGGAGGGGAAAAATTTCCCGGCCATTCCCACCGGGAAATATTTTCGAGAGTCTGTCTTGGAAAAATTCCAATCGGTAAAGCCTCCAAGGGCTGCTAGTCACCACAAGAGCAGCATGAGACTCCGTCGGCGACAATTTCGCCTTGTTCGGCGATATTCCAACAACAGAACCGTTGACATTCTAGCAGAAGATCGTCGATGACATTTCCGCAGAAGACCGTCGGCGACATTCCAGCAGAACCGTCGCCGATATTCCGAGAGCCCTCTGTCTCGGCAACTCTCCCATCGGGGAAGCGAAGCCCCAACGGGCTGCTCTTCATCACCGAAAAATCAGGCGATTCCGTCGGTGCCGGGAGAGAGGAAGGAGACGTCCGTCGCTAGACTTCGTCGGTGCCGTGAGGAAAGGATCCACCGGCCGCAGTTCGGGAGTGCCGAAGGAAGAAGACGACTCCCGATTAAATTTTCCTAACTTAGGAAAATTTAATCGGCCCAGTCCGCTGACTCTCACGCTAGACCGGGTTTAGGAACCGAGTCAACCCAGGTTAACTCGGACCGGCCCAAAAAAAAAAAAGTGGGTGAACAGAGGGGGCGTCATAGCTATCACGGATGCTACTTCACCACCTGTGAAGACATCGACATACAGACACTACTTCCGAGCTTGAGGACAAGCTCGTCTTCCAAGGGGGGTGTAATGTTATGCACGCAATAACATTATTATTTTATTTGTTTTATTTAATTTACTTTATTTTATTTCAGTTTTAGGCCATAGGGGTATTTTTGGAATTATTTATTAATAGGGATATTTTTGGAATATTTTTTTCATAAGGATATTTCTGTAATATTTTATTAAACTCTAACAGGGTAAACCCTATTTAAGGGGTAAGAGTAATGAGAAAAGGAAGCATTGAAGTATTAAGAATTAGGTTAAATCTAGCGTAGAGAGGCTTAGAGTTCTCCTCAACGAGCTCTAGGGTATCAAGCTTCCCTTTGGCTTGATCTTCGTTTTCGTCTTCCCCATGTCTTCCTACTACCCCTATGGTAATGCTTGGAAGACCTGTAACCCGTGGCAGATTGCAGATCCTCCCAAAGAATCCTTGTGTCAGATCCGGGACTGTAACACCACATGCAATTTTTTATGTTAATAGATTCAATTTTTAAGGATAATTTACATTGGTAAAGTATGATATTTAATTTAGGCCTCAGTTTTAATATAAGCATGTAATTTATAATTTTATGCAGTTGTACAACCTGCAAAGTTCTCTGATATTTGTTTTGATATTCTTGACCTTAAGGGAGATAACTATAAGGTTTGGAATTAGATAATTCTTCTTCATATAGGGTGGATGGATATAGACTATACTATTAGGAAAGGCGAACCACCAACAATTACTGATACCAGCACCGCAACTAAAATCACACTTTATGAACGATGGGAGCGATCTAATCACCTCAACATGATGTTCATTAAAAAAAAAAATCTATTGGTATTTGTAGTTCTGTTGATCAACATGAAAATGTCAAAGACTTGCTGAAAGCCATTGATGATCAATTTGTCACTTCAGACAAGGCACTAGCAAGCACCCTAATCATGAAGCTCTAATCCCTAAGGCTCACCAGTATGAGAGGTGTGTGCGAGCACATCATGCAAATGAGGGATATTGCAGCTCAATTGAAGAAACTTGAGGTTGAAATGTCGGATTCTTTCCTTATGCACTACATCCTGAACACACTTCCACACAAATATGGACCCTTCACAATCTCATACAACACACATAAGGATAAATGGTCAATTAATAAACTTTTGACCATGTGTGTTCAAGAGGAAGGGAGATTGGTGATGGAACAAGGAGAAAGTGCAATGCTGGCAATGCATGGAAAGGGCAAATATCAAGCCAATCAGAAAGGGAAAGGTAAGCTGGTATAAAAAAATATTCCAAGTGTTTCTTCTGTAAAAAGAAGGGTCACATGAAGAAGGAATGCGCAAACTTTCAGAAATGGTTTGCAAAGGCAATCCAACCTCATTTGTTTGTTATGAATCTAATATGGTTAATGTCAATATTAACACATGGTGGATTGATTCTGGATCAATGATCCACATCTCAAACTCCTTGCAGGGTTTGTAAAACCTAAGGAAGCCAGTGAGAAGTGACCAAAGCGTCTTCTCAGGAGACAATATGAGCTCACATGTGAAAGCTATAGGAACTTGCTATTTAATTTTAAGTAGTGGATTTGTTTTAAAGTTAGAAAATACCTTTTATGTTCCAAGTTTTTCTAGAAACTTGTTTCAGTTTCAAGGCTTGTACCTTTAGAATATTCCTTTAATTTTTTAGATACATCTTTCAGTTTATTTTATAAATCTGATTGTGTTGGGAATGGTACTTTGTCTGATGGTCTTTATTGCATCAATTTACAAAACTGCCACTTATAATTCAACGCATGTTCACATTGGCATTAAAAGATGTGTTATTGATGAGGATTCATCTGCATTGTGGCACCGGAGATTAGGTCATATCTCCATGGAAAGAATTAAAAGATTAGTAAATGAAGGGGTACTTAATACTCTGGATTTTACTGATTTTGAGACTTGTGTAGACTGCATAAAAGGAAAGCAGACTAACAAGTCAAAGAAAGGTGCCAATATGAGTTCAGACATATTAGAGATCATACATAGATATATGTAGTCCAGACATGGACTCACATGGTAAAAAATACTAAATCTCTTTTATAGATGATTACTCACGATTCATGTATCTCTACATGCTTTATAACAAGAATGAAGCATTAGATGCCTTGAAAACCTTTAAGGCTGAAGTAAGACACAATGTGGTAAGCAAATTAAGATCGTGAGATCAAATAGAGGAGGAGAATATTATAGTAGATACATAGAGGATAGACAGGCACCTGGGCCATTTGCGAAGTTTCTTCAAGAGGATGGGATTGTTGCCCAATACACCATGCCTGGTTCACCAGACCAAAATGGTGTAGCAGAAAGAAAAAAATCGAACATTATTAGGCATGGTGTGAAGTATGCTTAGCAGCTCCAATCTTCCTAGATTATTATAGGTTGAAGCACTTAAGACGGTAGTGTATATATTAAACCGAGTTCCAACCTAAACCAAGTTCCAACCAAGGTTGTTCCTAAAACACCATTTGAATTATGGAAAGGTTCGAAACCAAGTTTGCGACATATACATGTTTGGGAATGCCCGTGTGAAGTGAAAATTTATAATCCACAAGAAAAGAAGCTGGATCCAAGGACCATTAGTGGGTATTTAATGGGATATGCCTAAATGTTACAAATTTTATTGTCCATCTCACAACACTAGGATTGTGGAATCAAGAAATGCAAAGTTTCTTGAAAATGACTTGATTAGGGGAGCAATCAAACTCGAAACATAGTTTCTGAGAAGGATCATTCAGAATCTCAACCTTCCATTTCAAGTGATAGATTGGTTATTGTTTACGGCACAACTCAAGTGCAAACTGGTGTTGAACAACCAATTATTGAAGTTTCACAAGTTGTTGACGACTTTCCAGTAGACCAGGTAGTTCAAGAGTTGCGAAGAACTTTTGAACAACTAGTTGAACCACATACTTCTCAGGAATATGATGGTACAACATTAAGAAGATCTACTAACCAAAAAGATCAGTAATTCTTGATGATTATGTTGTGTATCTACAAGAATCTAACTACAACATTGGAGCCGAAAATGATCCCAAGTTCTTTTCACAAGCCATGAATTGGAAAAAATCAAAATTATGCTACAATGCCATGAAGGAAGAGATGAATTTTATGAAGAGGAACGGAGTTTGGGATCTTGTTGAGTTGCCTAATGGAATTAAAGCCATTGGATGTAAATGGGTCTTTAAGACAAAGAAATACTCATTGGGCAACATTGAGAGATACAAGGCAAGACTTGTCGCTAAGGGATTCAATCAGAAAGAAGGAATTGATTACAAGGAAACTTTTTCTCCTGTATCTAAGAAAGATTCCTTGTGCGTAATTTTGGCATTAGTAGCCCATTTTGACTTAGAGTTTCAATAAATGGATGTGAAAACAATATTTCTCAATGGAGATCTAGAGGAGGAAGTTTAAATAAAACAACCTGAATGATTCCCTTCTAGTGATGGTGAGCAATTGGTTTGCAAGCTCAAGAAATCCATATATGGATTAAAACAAGCATCCCACCAATGGTATTTGAAATCCCATAATGTAATTTCTTCATTCGGTTTTGTAAAAAATATTATGGATCCATGTATTTACCAGAAGGTCAGTGAGATTAAAAAAAAATTTCTTGTTTTATATGTGGAGGATATTTTGCTAGCAACCAATGATAAAGGTTTTTTGCATGAGGTGAAACAATTTCTCTCTAAAAATTTCAATATAAAGGGTACGGGTGAGGCATCTTATTTCATTGGCATTAAGATTCATAGAGACAAATTTTGAGGTATCTTAGGTTTGTCTCAGGAAAATTGTATTAATAAATTTTTAGAGAGACTTCAGATGAAGGATTGTTCACCAAGTGTACCCCTCATTGTTAAGGGTGGTACGTTCAATTTGAACCAATGCCCGAAGAACCACGTTGGAAGAGAATAAATGAAGGACATTCTATATATTTCTACTGTCTGAAGCCTAATGTATATTCAAGTCTACATAAAACCTGACATTGAATTTGTTGTAGGAATGTTGGGATGATATCAGAGTGATCCAGGGTCAGACCACTAGAGAGTTGCAAAGAAAGTGATGAGGTACCTTCAAGGAACCAAAGACTACATGTTGATGTATAGACGAACGCACAATCTAGAAGTAATTGGCTACTCATATTAAGACTTTGCTGGCTGTATTGATTCATGTAAATCAACATCAGGATACATTTTTTTATGGTTAGTGGTGCTATATCATGGAGGAGTGCCAAACAAACTTTGACTGTCATGTCCACTATGGAAGCCGAGTTAGTTTCCTGTTTTGAGGCTACTTCACATAAGAGTTTCATTTTTGGGCTTAGAATTATGGATTCTATCTCTAGGCCATTGAGAATGTATTGCGATAATTCAGCTATTGTTTTTATGACCAAGAATAACAATAGTGGAAGTCGAAGTAAACACATCGACATAAAGTATTTGGTCATAAGAGAGCGTGTTAAAGAAAAGAAAATTATCATTGTGCATGTAAGCACTGAATTAATGATAGTTGATCCTTTAACTAAGGGCATGCCACCATTGAAATTCAAGATTCATGTTGTGAATATGGGATTTGGTTCTATTATGTAATTTTTTATTGTATGAACAATGTTATTTTAATGAAATTCTTAATTATTGTAATGTGTGTTCTCATATTTATGTGCGCCTTAATTTTGAGAAAATTCATTTGTGTTGGACCAAGAATAAACATAAAGTTTATTCATTAAGAAATTGTTGCTACCTAAATTATAAGAAATAAATACAAAGTAATACATGGAAGGTAATACTCGTCATTAGAGGACCTATCGATATGATTCATGTATTTATTATTTAAATTGAGATTATTGATGGGTTTAAGATTATATTAGAAGTGTGGAGCAAGTGGGAGAATATTAACCACTTCCCTTTATTTTCAGAAGCACTGGTCCTCAACTTCTATCAAGAGTTATAACTCCTTTCCTCGGTAGTTACATAGGGCCATATAGCTTGATGGGAGTTTGGCTAAAAAGACATGTTTTTTGGTCCCCAATCTCTGTTACTTGATCCCCTTCCAAAATACACCATTTACATAAAGTAATCAGAGTTTTGGAAGAGCAAAAAAAAAGAAGACAAACAGAATTGGATCTTCATGGAAGAAGTATGATTAAAGAATGAAGAAGAAGAAAAAGTAAAGTAAGGTGAATAAAATGAGAGTTGAGAAAGAATGAGAGAGTGAGAGAGAGAGAGAGATGGACAACGTGGGAGAGAGAAAGAGGGGAGAATAAGAGTTGTGGAAGATATGTATAAATGGCCGTTGGTAGCCACTTGGGTTCTCCGTCACACATTCTTTTCCCAAGTAGCAGGTTTTGTAGGCCAATACGACATCAATTCCATGCCGACGATGGGAATTTGCAATGTTGCACCAATATCAGTCCAGCCTCAGTTTTAGATTACTAATGGTGAGTGATGTCGGATGGGAACAACTAGGGATCAGTTCAGGTCGGCCACCTCCGCATCACATTCCCGAAGATGCGATGAGCAGCGAATAATAGAAAATTAAAAATCTCGAATCTCAACCTCTGAACTTAGCGGCTGGGAGTTGGCAGGCTTCTGCAAATTTCAGTAGAATTGGTGGGTGATCGGAGATTTCAATCTTTTCCTCCTCTAACGCGAAGTTTTGGAATTCGCTCTGCCACTGAGTCCTATTTCTTGCTTGCCGACTGTCCCCTGTTCAGCAGAACCTCAGGTTCTTGATTTCTTCAGAATTCTCGCCACTACCAATTCCAAATTGGTTTGGCCTTTGGTTTGTGTCTTGTGGAATACCCCAAAGCCTATTCTGTGTGGATTCGGGTAGCGCAGGCCTCATTTCATTCTTTCCACCTGATTCTTGTCGCAGCAAACCTTGTATGACTGTACGTGAGCTGCGTGCACATAATTCGTTGTTTTTTCTTCTAGTCCATGAACTGGAAGCAGGGAGAATTCTCTGTTTTCTTCGTTTGGGAGTGATGTTTTGGTCAATCTGCATCGCGGATGGTTGAAGGGCTTTGCTTTGAAGAGCTTTGAAGTTAGAAAAAATGGGGAGATTCGAAAACTCTGGTCATTCTGACACGAAAACGAGTTTCTTGGCTTTTTTCTGTCATTATTATCCTGCTTATGTGTGCTCTCGACAAACCACGTTTTCTTCTGGTGGAAAACGGCTGTCCGCCATGGATGTTTTCGAAATTGTAGATTTTGGCTTTCGGTTTTCAGGTTTCCAATGTTCTGAAAGTCTCTGAAAGTGCAGATCGAGGCCGGAGTTCCTCTATTGTTCACCAGAACTGGTAAAAAGTCGAGACCGTCTATTTACTACTTAAAAAATTCTAAAAAGAAGGTGTCAAATATCGAAAATTATCATCTCTCGGTCATTCGGCGAGGCAAGGAAAAAAAAAAAAAAAAGCACCGAATTCGTTAAAGAAGAGGGAATGAATATAAAATGGAGACGGACGGCACGAGCGCGGAAAAAAGAGCTTGATTTACGGCTTTTTGAGTCAGTTTTCTTCATCCGCGCCGCGGGCAAGTTCCTCACTTTGTTTGCGAATTCGTCAAATAGATGGACATAAACAGGTGATCTACTTGCAAATTAGAAATTGGTTTCTTGATTTTATTTGCGGTGTTCTCGTTTTTTCAAGTTTGACATCTGCATTTGGTTTTCTGAGATCTTCTCCTACTGCCTCAGCTACTTTGTCAGGGAGTTTCTTTGTTTACAGTACCAGGGATTCAATACTGTTTCTTGACTAGTGTTTTAGAATTAGAAAGAGGGAGGAGACGCACAAATTGGATATGCTGTTTCTTGTGGAGATCTAAGACAAATAGGATTAGTTGAAGATTTCTCGGTTTCTTTGGGTTTGAGAAGGGACAGAGCTTCCAATTCGGAATCGTGGGTGATACACAATATAATATTAATAGAGTCAATTGAAATGGTACAGTTTCAATTTCTTAGGATTCTGAGTTTTGTACAATTAGGAAACTCTTTCGTCGTTTCTAAGCATCTTTCTCTGTATCTCCAATAGAGACAAAATCGGACAGGAACCAGATAAATAGTTACTGCTTTGTGGCAAAATGATACGGAGAATTGATTTTATGAGTTTCACTGTAGTTTACTTTGGAGAGAAGCTCTTTACTTGCAAATAAAGGTGGGATGCTTATACGGAAAGGAGGATGCATACCCTCTTGGTGGAGAAGTCTGATCTAATCAAATTCGAATTTAGTTGAGGATGCGTGTCTTTTAGAGCCACAAGAGATATTGTTCACTTTTTGGATTTCGGAAGAAACGAGTACATCACGAACTGAATAAAATTCCTTTCTCTCTTTTGCTCCACCACTGCAGACTGGATTTATGAGCTATGCAGAGATCTCGTACAGCCCTTCTGCAAAGAAGAGCTCTGGGTAATGCTAGATCTGGAAAGAAACCCTTGCATAAAGTGTCGCTCATTATTGCCATGTGGTTGCTCGTATTTCTCCTTAGCTTGTGGATTGGCCATGGTGATAGCATCTCAGGTACACTTTTCTCTGCATATTCTTTGTTCTTTCTGGAATTCAAGAATTCTTTCTTTCTTCCTTGATTTTTTCTTCGCTGGTTGTTTAGTAAGCTTTGTTGTCATTGGCCATGTACTGATTGCCTTAGCAATTGAAGAATTTTGTTTGTTCTGAGCTTTTGTAAATGAAATTTTAGGCTTGAGATGCACGTGGTAATTTTGGATTGCAGCTTTTCACTCGCTATGATAACATTTCTCTTCATTTGTTTCTTTCGTTTTTTCAAATATATCTTCTTTTCATTTTATTAAATCGGGTTGTTGGCTGATCTTCCCTTGGGTTTTGGGTTATGGGTTTGTAGGTGTTTTGGTGGATGGGTCAATTTGGCAAGAAGCTGAGGCAGAACCAGTTGAAGCACCTGATGACACAGATGAGTTTGATCCCATGGGATTAGATTCAAACATCTACTGTCAAGATAGTGAAGAGACTGCAGGTGGAAGTGCTGGATTTGGATCCGCTCAAGAAAACAGAAAAAAATTATTGTCTGACTTAGTTAAACCATTGGAAGTTGATGGTACCATGGTTCATGGAATAAAACCAGAAAAGGAAAGTCCAAAAAATGAACGGTTGGCTCGCATAGCTCCTCCTGGTCTAGATGAGTTCAAGAGCAAAGCAGTTAATCCAAAGGGAAAATCTGCAATTGGCCAGTCTGGCAGTATCATTCACAGAATGGAGCCTGGTGGAAGAGAGTATAATTATGCTTCAGCTGCCAAGGGAGCAAAGGTTCTGGCTTTCAACAAGGAAGCAAAGGGTGCCTCAAATATCTTAGACAAAGATAAGGACAAATACCTTAGGAATCCATGTTCAGCAGAAGAGAAATTTGTCGTTGTAGAGCTGTCTGAAGAAACCTTGGTAGATACTATTGAAATAGCCAATTTTGAGCACTACTCATCAAACTTTAAAGATTTTGAGCTTTTAAGTAGTTCGATTTATCCAACAGATAATTGGGTCGAACTTGGGAATTTCACTGCTGGTAGTGTGAAACATGCACAAAGATTTACACTTCCAGAACCAAAATGGGCCCGCTATATCAAATTGAATCTGCTTAGCCACTATGGTTCAGAATTCTATTGTACATTAAGTGTGCTAGAAGTCTATGGTGTGGATGCTGTTGAGCGGATGCTGGAGGATTTGATCTCAGTTCCAGATATCCGGGTCATACCTGAGGACATGGCCACTGAGTCAGTGCCCACATCACTGCAGCTTGAACCTGCTGATGGGAGTGATTTTTATCGGAGTCTTCTTTCTGAAATTGAATATGATTCTGCACCTGAATGCTTTAATAGCCGAGGTGAATCTCCTAAAACCAGTGTCCCCAATACACATGTAGAAGTGCGGCCTCAGCAAGCTGCTAGGATGCCAGGAGAAAGAGAAAGTGTTCTTAAGATTCTAATGCAGAAAGTACGGGCACTTGACCTGAACTTCTCTGTTTTGGAGAGATATTTGGAGGAATTGAATGCTAGATACGGTGACATTTTCAAAGATTTTGATGATGAGATTGCTGACAAGGACTTACTTTTGGAGCAATTGAGACTGCAGATTAAGAGTCTTATTGACCATGAGGCCATTCTGGTGTGTAACTATTTGCTGCCCCTTCTTTGTCCTTTTCCTTTCTTGTGTTTGTTCATGTGCATTTGTTTGCATGAGTTCTTGTGTGAAGATTTGTGTGGTTTTTTGCTTTATTCTTTTAGACATTTTGAGCTTATGTTGAATTTATCTGTTTCAGGTAAAGGACTTTGAAGAGCTTCTCTTTTGGAAATCTCTTGTATCTTCACAGTTGAATAATTTGCTGAGAGAGAATGCGATCCTGAGGTCCACATTTGTCTTAATCTTCTACATTTTTGCACTTGTTAACTTTGTTAGATTTTTCAGTTATGAGGCTTTTAATTTAATATATGCTTTTCTAAGAATTCTGTTTAAGCGTTTTTAGCTGTTCATAAATGCTTCTCTTGATAAACTATCAATGGAATTCACACGTTGTTCAAAAATCTTGTAGTCACCATATGGAGAATTATATATATGTGTGTGTGTATTTTCTAATTTCAAAGGAAGTTAAAAGTTTTTTGCAAAATAGACTGAAGAAACTTGTATATTTCCTCGAATTAGAGGCTGAGCGAAGAAGTATAGAGACTGCTTGCTTTGTAGCTGTCAGTAGATTTGAAGTTGTTTGGATTTGGAGAAATGTGCTGTGGTTTCCATGCCATGAATTGGTCCACCAACAGTAGTTCCCACTGTCACACACTCTATTTCTAAACCATTTAACGAGATGATAATATTATCATGAGAAAGCAGGCCCTGGAACTATGATATTGTAATTTGAGGGGACTGGAGAGGCAGTTGATGGACAGCCTATATGCCTCTTCTATTATAAAACAAGATTATCGTCAGGGGTTGTGATTGAGTGGGATAAATCAAGTGCCATTGGTGGCACTCACAAAATTGCCAAATGCTGCCAGTAGTGCTTAGTTTCATGCAAATGCCAGTTTGAGCTCTGTTGTTGCAGCTTTTCGTTTGTGACTTGCATGTCAGTGCTTAACATAGCTTATGGTTGGTTAGTTTCTTCATGATTGAAGATGGGTTATATGAATATGACATATTGAATTGATATAAGCCATGCTATATCACTTGCACACAAAGGTTGGAATTGTAAGGGATGTTTCTTGGAGGATAGCTGATCATGGTGTTTATTTATTTGTTTGCTTGTTTGTTGAGGGCTGATCCAATACGAAAGGCTATTTGGTGCAAAACATACAAAACGGCTCTCTCAGTCATCCGATGATCGGACGGTTGAGATAGCCGTTTCGCATGTTTCGCACTAAATAGCCTTTCATATTAGATGGGCTATATGCTATATCACTTGCATACTGTGTTTATTTATTTGTTTGTTTGTTTGTTTGTTTGTTTGTGTATTGCAGGTTGGAGGTGGAAAAAGTTGGGCAAGATCAGGCAAATATGGAGAACAAGGGTCTTGCTGTGATTTTTGTGAGTTTTGTTTTTGGGTCTTTTGCAGTGGCGAAGTTGTGTATGGATGTAGTGGTAAGTGTATTTAGCATGCAGAAATTTTGGAGCGATAAAGAATGTACTAGGACGAGTTGGGGTTGGCCTCTCCTGCTGTGGACCAGCTGCTTTGTGCTGTTTATCCTAATGTTATAAATGCCATACAGGTATCTTTTCTGCCTTGGACTTAAAATATGCCTTGGGTCTCATCATTTTATCTATAAGTCAATCAGTTACACAAGAATCCATGGATCTGTTACTTTGGTACCAATCAGCCTGGTATTTTTATCCAAGATATCTTATAATATCTACTCCAAGATAGTTACTTTGTTTTCACCACTTAGCCTAAAAAATGAAACCCATGAAACTATGTGCTTCTATACAAACAAATAGAAATGGACTAGCACCCAATTAGAAGACGATTAGAAAATCATTAGGTCCTACTACCATTAGAGTCTGTGCAGTTACTTTGGATGCCTTTTGCCCAGTTTATAGAAGTATATTGAAAATCTCATAAGCCAAAAACATGAAAAGATTATTAAATTTTTTTGGTATAGTCAAATTAAGCTTACATTGTCATTAGCCTTATTTGGAGAGTAAGAGCTAATGAGTTGGGTGAGTTAAAAAGGACACGACTTGATTAAGCATATTAGTCTTTATTATGGAATTAATATGCTTATGTTTTTCAATCTCTATCAAGGTCTTGAGAATATCATCTCATGGCGATGAATCAATTTTCACTCGAAAATTTTATTTTATGCGTGAATATTATGTTTGATTCTTATACTTGTATTGAAACTTAAATGTAAGTAATTATTGTCTCGTTGGCTACAATAGAGTATTTTGATTTTGTTTAGTGTAATTTAAATTTGCCTACTTATGCTAAATAGAAATTTTGACACTCGCCCTTCCTAGAGTCCCTTCTTATGTGATCAAATTTGAATATTTTTTATAAAAGCATGTATAAGTTTTAAGTTTGAATATGTGTCATCTTCTTTAGTGATCAATAATGGGTTAGTCAACATGAATCACGAGATAAAGTTCATCCTAATTACTTAGATCCTTCAAAAAAGCCATGGTGCACCTGTGTCGGCTTCAACTGAATGAATCAGATAATTAGGATGAAACCGCCCAAGCTTAAATTGTGGAATCAGGAATCCACCCCTTTTTGCGAGTCATCCACTTGAATTCGTCAGACGTTTCTTCTTCCCGAATTTTGTTTTGTTCTCCCATTCTCTTCTCCCTCTTGGCTTCTTCGTCTTCACACTCTCTTCCCCGTTCTCTCCCTCGGCTCTCTCTTCTCCCTCTCCCTTCTCCTTCTCGCTCCTCTCCTCCTCTCGGCCTCCCTCTCTCTCTCTCGCACTTGCTCTCCCTCTCGAACTCCCTCTCCCTTCTCCCTCTCTCTTCTCCCTCTCGACCTCTCTCTCCCTTCTCCCTCTCATTGTTCTCTTTTCCTCTAAAACTCCTCTCGATTACCTTCGTTTTCCTCCATTTCGGTTTTGATTTCCTTCGATTTTTCCTATTTGGGCTTCGATTTATTCGATTCTACTTTGATTTCCCTTAATCAACTTCTTAATCTTCCTGCTTAGAATCTTCACAGGGAAGTCGACGACCTACCCTCTTTACCCACCTACGGTAGCGACTATCTTCCATCAACTTCTCTACTTCAACAATCTATTTGATTACCTCACTGACTTCAGCCGTCGGTACCCGGCTTTCCAACTCCTCGCTCTCAAACACAGCGAACTCTACATGTGGAGCACATTCTCAAAACCAAATTCGAGAATTACCCCAAGGGTCAATACACCTACACCATTGTGAGTGATCTCTTCAACGATGGCATCTTTGCTGTTGATGGTGATAAGTGGCGCAAATAGAGGAAGCTCGCTAGCTTCGAGTTCTCCACCAGGTTCCTCATAGACTTCAGCTGCAGCATCTTTCGGAAAAAACTCAATCAAACTTGCACTAATCGTTCACAAGTTTTCAAAATAAAGAAGTGGCTTTGATATTCAAGTGAATTTTCAGACACCCATTGATAAAGAAGTGGCTTTGATATTCAAGTGAATTTTCAGACACCCACTGATGCTCCATGGTGATATTCAGCTTTCCTTGTGGTTCTTCAATTTGATTGATTATATGTTTCGCTTCAAGGCTTGCTAATGAAATGCGCCCTTCGATTCAGTAGAAAAGATTCTACTGCAAACACTGTGGTGGTTCTTTTACATGCTATGTAAAGCACCCTTCGATTTAGGAGAAATTGTTTCAACAAGTTAAGGAAGTAATCCAAAAAGATAAAAAAACAAAACATAGATGATTTCATGTCAAAGTTAACCAATGGAATAATGGACAATATGCCTTATCTCCACGTAGCTCTAATTGAAACCTTAATTTTGGGGCACTAACATTGGAAACTGTTTTTCAGTGCACTTGAATTCGTCTATGCTAACACCCAATTTAAACTTGAAGCTGAATTAGATCATTCAGTTGAATTTGAAGTTGAAGTTGAAGTAGTTACAGTGGTGGTGGAGGCTTGATTAGCTTTAATCCACTCCAGTTTACCATGTATTTTCCAACATTACTCAACTAGATGATTTAATCCACAACACATTCTATTCAAATTTTTTGTTCTATGAGGACCTTGACTAGTTCTGCCACCATTATTATTTCTTCCCTGATCATTATTATTTTGGTTGTCTCCCCTACTCTTAGAATACCTTGCTGAAGATGTATCTGTGGGAGTGCTTGAAATCGAAGATGTATCTGGTATACGTAATATTGTGGCACATATATCATCAAACAATAGCAGTGCAACGGAACTAAGAATCTGAGTTTTAACCACTTAAAGGTATGGTTTGATATTTGTAAAGCAAATAGCAACCACTAGTGCTTCCCTTTGTTTCTCTTGTACTACTATGTCAGTAGAGTATGGTTAGGCAAGTTTCCATTATTGCATGAGCCCTCTAAATTTTGGAAAGTAATCATGCAAATTGTCCCCCATTTGGTATTATATATTGTTTGAAAAACATCATATAACTTTTGTACATTGTTTGCTCTAGAATAAAGTTTGCACTTGTGTTCCAAACAATTTTTGCAATTTTTAAATTATTTGCAACACTTTCTCCTATAATGTTAATCAACCAACTAATAACAAGAGTATCATGTTTAAGCCATTTTTTTATATACCACATCTTCTTCATCAACAAGAGGAGGAGGCTTAACCGGATGAGTAATGAGAGACCGCTTAACGGACCAAGACTAGCTCAAGTAGTTTGATAGCCCTTTAAGCAAGGTAGTGGTAATCTTAAGTAAATCACCTTTGCCAAACATATTTGAAAATTTTCAGCTATGGGTATCTTATAGGTATCCTTAACTACACAAATACCAGAAATTACTCGCAAAATATCACTCAAAATTCCAGCAAGAAAATTTCAAAATGCTTCACTCAACAAGTATTTTCAGCAAGCAAACTTTAAGAGATCCAACTCTTTGTTTCAGCCAACAAAGAGAATACACTTGTTGTATTAAACAGTCAATAACCTTTCCTTCAACAAGTCATATAATATCCTTTCTTATTTTATCATATCATATAGAGACCTAATTCAAAAAGGATTCAAGAAGAGAGCTTGGGTATGCACAGCCCGAGAGCAAACAGGCAGCAACAAAGGAGCCAACAGTCATGAACACAAAAGAAAGCCCTTTTTTGTGAGACTTTCTGTTGTTGTACTCTTCAATATGAGGAATCTTAGGGTTTGTTTGGAACCCCATGGAAAATAATAGAAAATGAGAATTTGACCATTATTATTCCCAAAAATAGTCAATGAAAATGAGAATTTAATCATTATCTCATTTTTACTAACTATTTTTAGGAATAATAATGGTTAAATTATCATTTTCTTTTCTTTTTTAGGGATTCCAAACAGACCTAAGAGAGATTGAAAGTGTCATCATGCACTCGAAACACAAAAAGTATGAAGTACAAATGTGGTCTCTAGCTAAAATAGATATCAGAATCCAACCAGGACTATGTGGTCTCGAGGCCTCCCAGGTTCTCAAAGTTCGGAACACCAAGATCTTGCAAGGGAGTTTTTGAAGACTCCTTGTGAAGCCTTTCCTGAATTCAAAACATTAACCATGAAGAAATCAAGAAACATCTATGTTGTTACTATCAACTTTGTTGTTGTTCACTCTTACACCACATTGATTATTCTATTAATCGATAGTAGAATGTTTTGATTTCTTCCCACAAATTTAATCAAGAAATCAACTCCAACATGCATGCAACTTATACAAATCATGCAATTCCAGCTTTGGTTTGTGAAAAAGAAAGCACCAAAAATCATGGTTGCTCTACATATACATGGACAGAAGTGAGAACTATCTCATAAGAAGAAAACAAACTATTGTGTGTACACTAAGCCTCAGTCATGGCAAAAAAAAAAAAAACATATAACGAAATCAATACTTATCTAGGAAGAGAGATAACAATCATCCATTAAAAAATATTAAAAAAACTATCCCATGTAGCCTTTATGTAACCTGAGCAAATAACAATATGGAATCCTAAGATCTCTGCTCTGATACCATGTTGAACCTTAGGATTCCATTAATGAAATCTTAGAGAGCTTTTGTGAGAGGAGATAAGAAGGTGAGAGAGAAGAAAGAGAGTTATAAGTTAGAAGAGTTGAGCAGAGAAAGAGGGAAGAGTGAATGAGAGGAGAGCTCAAGTTGTGTGAAGGTTAGAGTTCAAAGTTATGAACCCTAATCCTCCTCCTCACCTCTTTATATAATTACTTCATAAAGCAAGTTTACACAATTACCCTTTAACCTAAAAGGCTGAAACTCAAGAGAAATAAAGATAATTTATGAATATGCCCCCACTTCTTCTTATCTTCTAATAAGATTACACATTTGGATATCCAATAGATTTTGTCCTATTGAAGAAGCCATATCAAAGAGTCTAGATGATTCTCACTCAAAGCATATCTCGTAAGCTTCATGGAGCTTAAAGTGAATCTCGTGCAAGACAATTTTCTTAAGAGAAGAAAGCTCGAAGGAAAAAACTAGAGTAAAAGAGGAAGATTTCATCTTTGTCTCTTAGTTTTAGTGTCATTATTATAACTTATTGTGATTAGATTTACTGACATTTTTTTGAGTTTAATTGGGAACTTTGGGAAAGTTTATTTTTAGTAGGATTCAAGTTGTATTTATTTATAAAAGGACATGATGTAAGATAAGAAAATATCTCTGTCATTTTTCTCTTAATCAATAACAATCTGCCTCTTCTTGTCTTCTCTTTTCTCTCTCAAGTTTGTTCTCATATATTTTTTTCTATTTTCGATGGTTTCTCTCTGAAAATCAACATGGTATAAGAGCATTCATGACTTTGACATGGAAAATGAAAAAAATAAAATAAGATGCAGAAGAAGGAGAAAAAGGGGAAGAACAAAAACAAAAACAAAAAGAGAAAAAGAGAAGTTTTCTTTCTCCCTTCCCTGTAGTCCTTCTTCTTACCCATTATCCATATTTATCTTTGAATTTTACATTATCAAAGAATTTCCAACTCAATTTTTTTTTTAAATCATAGTTTTTAAAAAAGAGAACTAGTTTTTTGAAGTAGCAAAGGTCGAACAATAGAAAAGATTCAAGGAGCAGTTGAAAGCTTCAATTATCGAGATGTTTTATACCATAAAGAAGGAGAAATTATATAGAGAATTATATCTCAAAAAAAAATCTCTATGAGTTTATATTCTAACTTAATGAACCATTTCTCAATCTAATGTTCCTAAAGAGATATATCAAATATTGGAAGAATCAAAGGTCATGATGGTGGCCTATTGCATGTGGAAATTCGAACTTTCAGCCGATTTTTCCTTCCTTAAGAGTTTCTTTTATTTTATCTCACATTACATGAGTTTCCATAACTTCCTTTTTTTACAAAGTCTGAAATTTCTTGATTAAAAAATCTTATTTTCTTATTCTAAATTTTAAATATATTAATTCTAAATCTCCCTTATTCCAGAATTTTTTTCTTGAAAATTTTCTTTCCAAATTAGTCAAGTTGTATGAAAAGTAATTACCGTACATCAGAATTTTTCTTTTAGAAAGTTTCATATTACTATGTTCTATCTCAAAATTTTCCTTATTAAATTTTTTTTTTTAGGTTTCCTCAATCATACATGTTCATAGATGGATTATTTTTTCTCCCTCTTGAATCAAACCTGATTAGTTTTATCTATCTATTGGTCTAAAAACTCCTCCTTATTTGGAAGTACGAAGAGCTGGATTGTACACCCCCCTTCCTTATTACTTTTTTCAATTTATTTTTCTAAAATCGCTTCAGAGAGCCTATCCCACTACCTGCAAAAATCTAAAATGCGCCCAACATTCAACTTAATTCAATTATTTTATTCTTTTTACCCAACTAAATACCTAAGTAGTATTTTTTAGTTACCCTTAAAAAAAGTAACTAAAACTCTTTCCATTTCAAACTAAAGTTGGAGTTTTCTCATTGGGAGGGTGATTTTTATTCTCTTATTATTATTTTATGCAAACTAAGTGTCTTGGCAAAGAATAAAGAAATCCCCGACTTGAGGAGGATAAGTAAAAAAAGTACAAAAAAGAGGTAATCGACAATAAAGAATTCCATACATTGTAGTAATCAAATTTAATCATATTTTATGTAACCAAAATGTCCAAGTAAGGGGGGAAAACAAGATAAGAAGAAGATGGACATTACAATCAAGATGTAAACAAGAAAATGAATCAAGACGAGTTGATCAAAAAAAAATTCCAAGCCACACAAGATTGGAATTTCTTTTTTAGGCACGTAAGTTACAGAGCAAGATTGTTTGCAAGCTAAAATTACAAACTCTAGTAGAAGGGGAAGTGTTGAAGAAGCCATATCAAGGAGTCTAAGATGAATCTCCTACAAAGCATATCTGACAAACTACATGGAGTATAAGGTGAATGTCATGCAGGACCGGTCTAAAAAAAAAGAAAACTCAAAAAGGAAAAAAGATAGAATAGAGGAAGATTTCCTCTTATTCTCTTAGTTTTAGTTTTTTTTCTAGAACTCATTATTTTTAGATGTAGTGAGATATTTAGTATGATTTAAGTTGTATTCCATTATAAAAGGACATAATGTAAGAGAGCAAGACATATCTCTCATTCTTCTCTTAATCAATACCAATGTGCCTCTTTTTGTCCTCTCTTTTCTCTCTCAAATTATTCTTCTCTCCTCTCTTCTATCTTCTATGTTTCTTCTATGAAAATCAACACGACCCTCATCGAAATTCATCATTTTTTTAGATTATAAAGGTGACTTTTTAGCTAACCATGCATGGTAAATCATATATTAAATTAAAAATTATAATAATTTTATTTTGATATTTATTTGAAATATATTTTCGGCCGAGTAACCCTATAGAAAGTTATTAAATTTGCATATCGAGTCCGGACTCAAGATCATTAAACATAAAGTCGATTACCAATCGCAATTCTTAAAGCCACAGCCATTAGTTTTACACTAAATTTATGCATTACAAATCACTAGGATACTTAGATAATAATATATAATAAATATATATACCATAAATGATTTTTTTCTTATTTTTTATATTTTTTGAAAATTTTATATGGCAGAGTTACCCTATAGAAAGAAAGATCAGGAGCAACCCGCCCAGCCGACTAACTCAGGATTGCCAACCTCCCGTTGATTCTTTCAGGCGCCTGGCCGCTGAACGCCAGCACGTCGGAAAATGAGCAAGGGGGTACTTAACACTCAGGTAAAGAAGACTGGTTCTGCTCCGGCGACGTTGAAAAAGGAAAAGACGTCCACTGTTAGCGCTTAGACTGTTTTAAAGGATGAAATGGATTCAGCAACCATGGAAGAATCATCAATGTTGAAAGGCGGCTTACCTCTCCCTGACATCTCTCGACCATTCCGCACGACGGAGTTCGCTAGAAGAGAATAGAGAGCCATTGATGCAGCAACCATTGCTGTGATTAAAAACTCTTTCTAGAAATTCTTTTAGCAATCAACCGAGTTAGGTGAGTCGACCCTATTCGGGCTCTAGCCATGCTGAGTCAGGTTCAGATCCCGAGTCACTAATTTTATGAATTAAAAATAATTAAGATATTTATTATTTTTTAAAAAAATTAAAATTTATTTCTGATCGAGACACCGCGTAAAAACGTTGAGGGGATTCGGCTCGGAATCGGGCAAAGGCGAGCCGGGTCCTGGTCCCGAGTCGGCAAACTGGAACTCATACAGTGGTCCCCACATTCCTTTTTGTATTTGAGAATTGAAATGAGACCTTTAACGGCTCTTCCTTCTGGGATTTCAAAACCAAAGGCAAAAACATCGTTCAACGACCCTCGCAGGCACTCACCACTGATCTTGTCTCTCTTCTCCTCGGCTATCTCTTCCTTTTGCGAAAAACTTTTATTGTTTTTGTTTCGGATTTACCTAGATTGCGGGGGGTTTATCTTGACTTTGCTTTGTTCAGATTTGTGGTTCTTGGATTCTAGGGTTCATAATTTGTATACTCTTCGTTTTTGGTACGATTTGAAATTTTCTCTGTCAAGTAGTTTAGTTCAAGAAAATGGCTCTTACTTCGGATATCGACGACTATATACAACAGTCGATGGAGTACTGCTTGGGTCTTCCAGTCTCTGAAAAGACCTTGCAGTCGAAGCTGTTGGCTTCGGAAGAGGCACGTCATCGGCTTCAAGGAGAGATTTTCCAACTGCACGATTCTTTGAGGAAAAAAGACCGTAAAATCCAGCTATCAGTGGTTTGTCTTTTATTGTCTTTCTAGTCTTGGTATCTTGATCTCACATTGAGGTTGCTTTTATTTGTTTTTTGTTGCATTTTTTTTTCTTTTTAGCTTTTCATGATGCCATGTTTATTTAACAGGCGGAAGCTTCTTTAAATGCACAAGCGTTAAAGAAACATATCGAGGAGAATATGACGTTGAGGGCGGAATGCAGTGATCTGTTGCATCGGTGCGACAAGTTGGAGAAAGAGTGCTCTCTTTATGACCGTGACAGGGATGCTTTAATGGAGTTTGGGAATGAAGCCGATGAAAGGGCAGCAGATGCAGAGATGCGTGCTTTGGAAGCTGAGGAGAATTTAAGCAAAGTCAGGCTGGAGCTTGAGGATTTCAAAAGTGAATGCCTGATGCTCAGGGTAATCCTGTGATTTATCTCCTACTGCACTCTTTCTATTATTTTTATTTCATCTCTTATTTCAAATGAATTGTCTACGTGGATACTTGGATGTGAATTGCAGGAGAAAGAAGTAAGGGCAACTGAGGAGGTGCACATGTTGAGAAGACATATTGATGAACTTGATTGTACTAGGTAGTATCGGAATTATCTCTCCATTTTGATATTTGTGAACTAAAACCTTTTAATTTGCTGCTTGGTAGTTTTATATTGAATTATAGTTATCCATGACAGGTTGAGTGCATCAGAAAATGATGCACTTAAAAAGGAAGATCAGGAGCTACAGCTACAATTGCTTTCTGCTGTGTCTGTAAGTGCTCTACTGTCACTCAGTTATGTTAAACTGTTCATGTGATTCGAGGTTTTGTGTGTTGTAAATGCATCTTTTCATCTGCTGGGGCAAAACTATCCTGAACCTTTTCCAGGAATAGCACTTTAGTTTTGTATAATCATTAGATAGAAGCTAAAACATCAAAGTTGATCTTTGACCTTTAACCTTAGTGCATCTATGTCCATTAAAAAAATAAAAAGAAATATGTGGGGATGCTTGGGGTTTGCTGCAGGAAAGCAGACAACTCCAGAGTGCATAGTATTTTCCCTACAAAACCAGGAGCAGGTTTGAGCATCTTCTGTCAAGGTAGTTTTATGAACAATACAATTTGCAGAAGCCAAAAGTAATGGCATCATCAGGTCACGAAATGGCTTTTTGGTCTCTTTCAGCAGTTCCTATGCATAAACTTCCCCTTCAACACCATAAAAAACAAATGATAATGCACATTAATTCACTATATGAACTGTTAAGGACAATATAGAGAACTTTTTTTCTGGATTCTGGCTTTCCAAAATTTCTCCAAGTGTATAGCTTGTCACTTTTGATCTCATTGATCCATCTCTTTAATGCATGTTCTGTTAATAGAGGGAATAACTGTAGAAATATTTTGGCCTGGCCATCCTGCTCTTGGTGATAAGACCTTATCCAATCACCCTGAGCAATGTTGCTAGGATATTGCCAGCTCATTGTAGAGGTGTAAGAGCCTAGATGGTTTTTGGGGCCTTAGAACCACTTATTATGATGTCCCTCATTCCCTTGAGATTTTTGTTTACCTATTGAACTACTAATCTGTGGTCCTTTCAGTTGTAATTCATGTGCAACCAGGCCTTGGAATCATTAGTTTTAACATTATTTATTTTCTTACGTTGATTTGCTAATTTGATGGTATTTTCCTGGGCCAGGTTCCTTTTTTTTCCTTCTTTGTTTGTTCTCTTTCACTTTAACAATTGAAGAATGCCGCTCGGATCTTACCTTTTGGAATGATGTCTCTAGTTCACAGTGTATAGATTTCTTCTTCTTCTTCTTCTTCCTCCTTTTTTTTTTTTTGAGGGGCGTGGCGCGATTCGAACTCGCGACCTGACGCACCTAATGTAAACAGAATACAACTAGACCAAACGGCCTTAGGTTTCTTCTTCCTCCTACTTAATGGTTAAAAATGATACTTCTGATCAACCATGGGAAAAGGAAGGGTTATAAGGGGTTTTTTCTCCACTGGGATTCCCTGTATTGTTTGGTTTTTTCTATTTTAATGGACATGGGGACTTGTTTCCAAATTCAATCGAGTTACAGGGACCTTTTTCAAATTCCAGAATCTTTTCTGGAAAGGATTTCCTGGAAACTCAATTATGAGATGACTAAGACCCTTTTCTAGGATACCTGGAAAACCAAATCCAGGAAAAATTGACGAGAGAGAAATCCAATTCTTGTCTTCTTCCTCCCATCAAACTGTTAAGGTTTTGGAACAACGAACCAGAGAGAGGGAGACATACTCTTCTTGATAAATACATGATACAGAAAGTGAGATCACTTTTCTCCTGTATGGGTAAACAAAAAAACAGGTATGAAACAGTGTCGCACAGTGTCTGTGACTCTGTAACATCCCACAAATCATTCAGAAACAGTAAAATTTTGCTAAAACTAAAATATATACCAAAAGGAGACTCAATTCTGACATTTTTGACCATAGAGCAAGTAGCAGAAAGAAACTTATCCGGATAATTTGATAATGGAAGACTACTGCAAATTTTGTCCGTTCTGATGGCTTGAGGCCGGACCTTCTTTTAAGCCAATGGCTTTTTGAGGCTAGAATTTGCTGCTCTGATACCTAGATGAATTGTAGAGCCTCTTAATGCAACATGAAGATAGAAAAGTATCTAGAGAGTTTGAGGGAGAGAAGTGAGAGAGAAGACATTGAAAAGAAGGAAAGAGAAAGAAGGAGATCGTGCTTATCTGTCTCCTCTCCAAATCCATTAATTTATAACTGAAATTACATGAAGATTGATTTCAATGAGGACTTTGTATTGCTTAACTCGGTATGATTGAACCTCTAAGTTTTCTAACAAGGAAAGCTTTCTTCATATACACAAACAACAGTGATTACTTAGATTCTACCAGTACAAAAATCACTTTGGGATTCTTCTCTGTGGTGATGAATTTCTTTTTCTCTTCACTAAATTTCCAATAAGATTTCGTGGGCTGCAATTCATGCATTTATTCAACATATTAGTTTTAACTTATTCAAAATCTTATTATATTGCCCAATATTTTATTTTTGTCTTTAATGTAATAAAGAATATTGCCATGCACTAGAACCCTACATTGCTAGGCTTTTATAGGTAGCAAACTTAAACCTGATTTCTTTATGAAGTAATCTCATAAATAGCTCCTTGTTTGGAGGACAAAATTAACTTCTTTAAAGTGGAGTTTTTCTTTTCTGTTTTCTTTTCTCTGGCACATTTAAGTACTAAAGAAACCATTTGTATCCAGTACGCTTTGATGCAGTGGATATTGAAGATTGTTTCTTATGGAAAGTCATGTTTCAAGGAAAAATGACAAAGAATTTGAAAAATTCTGCTTTATCTGCAAATTTTACTTTTAGAATATCTGCTTATATGAGTTACCAAAGACTTGTGTTAGTTCTCTTTGCAAAAGGTATATCTAGGTTTTCTCTTGTAATTGGGTGCTCTCTCGCTATGTTGCTGGAAAATCTTCACTGTAATCATTCTTTTTCAATGAATAAAAGGTTATCCAACATTTCCTAGATTTTTATGCTTGGCAAGTCTTTTTTTTTCAGTAGTAAGTATTAATGCCAGCAAGTATACTGTTAGTGGGTTCTTTTAAGCTAGCTGTTGGACTTGTATGGATAGTTGTTTTAGTTCAAAAAGTGAAAGTTGAATTATAACTAAAGAGTATAGTAATAGGAAAGTTTTATTATGATACTATTACTCAGTTTAGCAAGTTTATGGCCAAGAATTGCCTTCTTTCTGCCACTCTCATGTTTGTTTATACTTTTTTTCTTAAAAAGGGTGCGATACCGAATTAAAATCAAAATTTCTATAAAGTATGTAGCTCCATTCA
Organism: Aristolochia californica; assembly: GCF_029961685.1. Classification (NCBI taxonomy): domain Eukaryota; kingdom Viridiplantae; phylum Streptophyta; class Magnoliopsida; order Piperales; family Aristolochiaceae; genus Aristolochia; species Aristolochia californica. The sequence continues at coordinate 2,400,806 of NW_027181793.1, forward strand.
AACTTTAGATTTCTTTTGATTAAGTCTGGTAGCCTGAGTAATTACTCGTAAGTCCTTATGTTATTATCTTGCTGGTACTCATGGTGTCAACTTCTGCAATACTTGCCAGTAGTACCTAATTTCAACAACTTCAGGAAAATTTTCATTTCCAATTCTGTTAGTACTAACCACAGTTATGACTTTTCAGTCATTGCCCCAATGTTGTAACTGTGAAACATTGACACAAGACCTGGGGACTCTAAAGAAAGATAATGAACAGTTAAAGATTAACCTCCACAGAGCAGAAGAGGAGGTAGGCATTTCTATCCAATAGAGATGTTGATGTGTTTTACTCTGGACATTATTTAATATTTCTTTAATTTTTATCAGGCAAAATTATTGTTTGATGACAATATGATGATGGAGGAACTCTTAAAGAAGTATAACAAAGAAAGACAGCTACATGCATCTGGTGGCGAGAACGCCAATAGTACTGCAAATGTGAGATTCGTATTGAATACTTGTGCAACATTTATCTCTATATTTTTTTCTTAGATACCTGAAAGAAATGAACTCTATTGCAGGGTAAGCGAAAATCGAGACCCAGAACTGCTAATACTAATGAACAGGCATCTGATCTTAGTGGACCAGATTCCTCAAGGTTGCCTCTATCACCATTACAGCCGAACTCTCCCGAGTCCAGGATGCACAAGAAGTAACAGTAAAAATCCAAAGTATTTTCTGCTCCTTATTGTTTTTTTTTTTTTTTTCTTTCCCAGCTTCAAAGGCCAGTAAAAATTTCATTCCCATCAACTGTGCACTTCTACGAATTTTATATCTTAATTACACGATCAATTGTGTACAAAGACAAACTGGAAACTGTGCTCATGGGAATAGGGAAACTGATGTGACACTGTTCATTCACTGTAGCTATTGTTCATCAATTGTACTATCTGAATGATTTCTCGGGAGGAAGATTGTTTTGCCTACTGATGGGTCCTGCGTTTCCAAGTTTTAGCTTTGATTTCCTGTGGAACAGCCAAATAAGTTTTGACTGCTTCACACGATCACATGGCAAAGGACAAGAAACCCACCGGTACCCTGGATAGGATCCAGGGTAACATCTGTGAACCAGACGCAATAGGGTTATCTGTGGACCAGATGCAATAAGTAACATCTGTGAAGATAAGATACTGATCAAATTCTCCTTTTCTGGAATAATGCTGACCCAAAAGATGCAGGATTAGGCGAATCACTCTCCAATATAATTTTTTCTAGACAAACCCATGGACAATATTTACAGAGGACATAAATTCTGATACTAATATATACAGTATTAAAGCGAGGACAAATCAGATAAAAGGGGCACCGTGTCATTTAATCTGATCTGAGTCTACAACCACCACCGGGGATGTTGAAAACCCAAACGCCCCTGCAAATATGATTGCTCTCTTCAAATTTGATGGACGCAAGAACTCCATGTTGACAACTGCCATTTTCAGAAGAAATCAAATAAACAAGACCAGATTAAGACTGGAAAAATAAAATAGACATTGAAGCAGCTTTGCACAATGGTTCACAACAGAAAAACCTTTACTCGGACAAGCTTCCTCGCCAGTAGCCCCTTTTACCCATTCCACATTCAGATAGGAATTTGAGATAAGCAGGCTCAAGTGTGGCGTAGGCCTTAAAAATGTCTTCATTATGAACCCCAGATTGATCTGCTGGAGATTTCTACACAATTCAAAAAGGAGTCCAGATAAGATTTAGGTCATAATTGACAGACAGCTTGTCCATTAAGCCTTCTCTGGCAGGTCACCACTTGATTTTAAGATTATGTCATGGTGGGTGTTCTAACATTATCACTAGTTGAATAAACATTAGTTTGCTACGTCTCCGATCTGGGAGACAATTTTTGTTTCTATCACCTACTAGGATAGTTATCATATGAATCCAATAGCAGCTGTGCAACTTCAGGAAAAAAAGAGTTGATAGACAATGTTTCAGATCAAATTTGGTTAATTCATTTTTCTTGTAATGTGCTCCATCAGGAACAATCTCATTTGATTCGGTGGAGAAGGGGGACTACCACTACCCTCTTATATTTCTACATCTTTGATCCGACCCGTATCATTGATAATAAAATAGGAACTGAACAATTATGGCAAGGAAAAGTTTGATTCAGAGGGAAAATAAAAAGGCAGAAATTAAAGGAGAAATATCATTTGGTTCACCCATCCCCAAAAAAAGAAATAAGCAAAGTTTAGATCGCTTTGTGCAGTAAGAACAAGATGCAGCTTATACCTCATAAAGTGCTACTTCAGTTATTGTCAAGGTAGCTCAATCTGAGTTTCTAGGGTTTCAATTTAAACTTGGGTTTGATTCCTGAAACCTACATTGTAAACCAATCCTTTAAGGGAAAGATAAAAGGAACAAGTGTCATCCTTTATTCTATAAAAAGAGCATAGAGAGAGAGGGAAGAAAGATTTTATATGAGCTGTAGAGAATCACTAAAACTAATTTATTACTCAATATTTCCATTTGATAAGAGAAAGCACTATTTAATAATCTAATAAAATCTCGAATGCAATGCATCTAGGAAAAACATACAAATTCACAAAAAATTGCAACATCAAGAGTTGTGAATCATTTTGCAACAAAAGTTCAAAGAGACCTAACCCAGTCAATTCTACTTACATTTTCATGCCACATACAGGGGAAGGCACACATAAAAAGCACCAAATGAGGATATAGCATATGAATACTTACAACAGAACGTTCACTTGATTCCTCATTGATAACTTCAAGTTCCAATGTGTCACAAAGAGCAGATTTCCACCTTATATTTTTCAAACTATCATGATGTGTCATTGACTCATTTACAGCTCCATGTTTCCATAGCTTCGCAATCTGATGGCCAAATTTACCCACAATGCATCTGATGCAAAATGCAATAAGAGGAACCAGAACTAGAAAATAACCAGGTTGCTTAGCCTGATAGTAAAATGGAAATTTGTAGTGTCAATAACTTCAATTTACTGCACATACGATATAAAAGATTTACCTAACTAATATCCATAAAACTGTAAAGAGTTACTTACAATCTCTAACCTGTTACAGGATATCAAACTTAAGATTTTTGGACTTCCAAGTGCAGAACCACAGAAATGCATGTGTCTCAGGCATTTATCTTTCACTATTGTCGAATGTGATAACTTTTTTAGTCTGGGGTCCTGTAACAAAATAAGAAAATTAATTCCTTTCAAAAAAAGTAATCATAAAAGGAGTACTTCAAGATGCTTTTTAGACAATAAAATAGTTCCTTGTGCCATTTAATGTCGTTTCATTCCATAACATGAAAGGTGACTTTTCAGTGTTTTCACTACTAAAATATAATTACTTCAACACAACAAGTGTGAAATTTGCAAGAGAAAAGTGATGGGAAAGATTAGGATTTAAAGCCCCTCTCCCCTATTTATAACTTAAACATTGTTCAAAATTACAATCATGTCACTACAACCTGTAAACCCCAGGAATCTACTTTCTATAAGAAAACACTTTCATAAAAAACTAAGGTAATATTTCTAACACTCTCCCTTGAGCTAGAGGATATAGCTTCAACTTCTTACAAAATATGTTTCACAACTCCCCATTCTTGGCATAAGGAAAAAGGAAATATCAATTTGGTTTTCTAAATTTGCAATTGAAAGCACAATTTGTCATTTCTTTGTGGCGTTCGTGGGACCTTTGGTTTTTGAGCGTGCCCATGTTGGATGATTCTTAGACTCAACTTCATTAACACTCATACTCTTATCTTTCTCCCCCTCAAATTGAGGAGTAGAAGCCAATGATCTCCATTTTAAGCATAAAAGAAACTCTAGATATTTCAACATTTATCTTCATCATTTATCTCCTAAATAACGAACCACCTTGAGATGTCCAATTAGACAAAATAACCAGAACAAATACTAGTAAAGGAAAGGACTCTCAAAACCCCAATTAAAGGATACAAACTAAGAAAAGGGTAGAAGAAATATGGTTGGCAAAAAAATTAAAACAAACTTAGAGCCAACACAATGTATAATTTCGAAAACAAAAAGTAATATCAATCATTACCTAGAAAAACCAGTCACTCAAGGACAATAGCAGAAAACCACTCAGAACAATAATAAGTCACCAAGGACAAAATTTTATAGACACCAAAATAAGAAAACCTACCCAAAGAACTAAAGAAAGGGATTGACACACTCAGATCCACAAAACATGAGAAAAATTTCTCCAGAAAAAGTTTGAACCACATAAAGTATTTAAAATTCTGAAGTGAAATAAAGAGTGCCAACAAAAAAATAAAGAATTGATCTTGTCAAATAAAAGAGAGTTCACTTCATAGATACTCCCCTTAAGTTGTATTTATAGATATCAAAAGTACTAATATTACAAGAATACCTTTCACCCCAGTAAGAGTGAATAAGAGACATAAATCATAAACTAATTACATCAATTATAAACTCCTTTTCATTCCAAGCTGAAGTTATAAACTCCAACTTGAGGGGGAGTGTTGAAGAGAAGATATGAAAGACTCTTACATGATTCTCACAGTAAGAAGACACACTGAGCCAGAATTAATATGGTAGAGTCTTACAGGAGTCTCACAAAAGATGAAGTAAGTGAAGTTTTTTCTCTTTTTTAGAAATTCAACATGTTATCAGAGCGGGCAATGATCTGAGATGTAAAAGGTGAAGAAAATGGAGAAGAAAGGAAGGAAGAAAAAGAAAAAGAAAAAGAAAAAAAAATAAAAGAGGAGGAAGATTAGGGTAATGAACTTATCCAAACCCTCTTCCTTAAATTGTATTTATAGATATCAAAAGTACTAATATTACAAGAATACCCTTCACACTAGTAAAAGTCAATAAGAGACATAAATCATAAAATAATTATATCAGTGTTATCTTTATGAGATAACTCTTTATTTACCATCATGCCACCACTATGTGGGCCTTCTCCTTGGTCTGTGGGCTTGAGCCCATCTTCCACATACTTGGACGTGTAAGCCTTCCTTGGTCGTGTGGACTTAGGCCCATCTTCCAACACTCCCCCTCAAGCTGGGGGTAAGAGAATATCATAAACGCCCAACTTGCTGCAAATGGTGTATAGGATATTCCCATATAAAATGGCAGTCCATCATATCTTTCAACAATATTCATGTCCTTGCAACTCGTAAACACTAGTAATCTACTTTTAATAGGAATACACTTTCCTAGAAAAATAAACTAAACTAAATAAACCTAATATCATTTCTAAACTAGAAATTAAACCTAGAAAATGGTATATTGCATGTATCCTGGTGTTCTAAATGTGTTATTCACAGCTTCCATGTCCTTTCCATCTTACAAGGGTAGATCAACTAAATTCATCACTCGGAAAGAATGAATAACTCTTATAGCTAATAAAATGTCTTTTTTACAAATACCCTTACATTTGTGGAACCTGCTCATTTGGCTGGAATTTGCCTTTCCACCAGATAGCCCCATTTGTTCTTTTATTTGATTGATAGAGGGAAAGTTGTCTTATCAACAGAAAAGAGCAGTACAACATGAATATGGATCTTATAGCATATGCTCTAGATAGACCTTGAATTAAGGATGCTCTTTTCTCATAACCTGAGGGATAAGTAATACCCTTTCAGGCAGGCAAAATGAATAATTATTTTGAAGGGATTTTATTTTGAGAGAAAGAAAAAGAGTTTTTTTTTTTATGAAAGTGCGTATATTGACCTCTCCCACAAAAAATTAATTTAATATCATGTGATCCGATGGACCACGTATCAGATATTAAACTGATAAGAACAGATACTACACTTGATCTTAGCCAAAAGGCCGAGAAAGGTATCAAAGAAAAAGAGTGTTAATATCCTTAATATGTTTTCTCCTCAAGATGCTTAAACATTGACATGGTCCAACACTGAAATTACGAAGAAATTGAAATTGAATTTCTTTAAGTATCTCCATAGTTTCTAACCAAGAAAAACATGGTGAAGTGTCTTCTTTGAATAAAACTTTCTGCAGGGACGTTTTATATTAAATATATGAACCTCAAAATCTTGGATTCTCAGGTTCAAGAGTTTAAAGATGAAGGAGCTAATTATTTGAGCTATTCCAAGCATCTATCAGCACTGAAAATCACCAACTTAGTTTCTTGTAAAATGAGAGGTATGGTAAGGCTTTGCCCTTCCTTAAGAAAATTCATATCAACTATGTCCGAATTAACTGCAAGAATTTCCCCTAAAGACAAGCCATATTGTCTTGAGATTGATGGTAAAGTTTCACCCCTGACAACAAGCATTTTATGTATCGGAACTACATAAAGAATAGTAGAAGTGAACTTTCTCTTGGATAACAAAAGAAATAAAACTCTTAAAAAATGAAATATTAGAAAATTAAGCATTTGACTCCGTAGTTTATCTGACTGTCAAAATATGTAACATAGAGTCAAAACTTATAAAAGGAAAACAAATTTTATTATGAAACAAATAGCTGAACATACTCTATAACAACATGAACGATGAACATTTTAGTCGAACTTTGACAATTTGATGACGTGTGTGGTTGAAAAGTCAGGCTCTACAACAATCGAATAAATGATCTATCAGGATTAAACAAGAAAAACAGAAAGGAATATGCAGACAATCCAATGAAGGATGACATAAGAGAAAAATACAATACAGACTGCTAGTATTATTTTCACCTCCTTTTAAGATGATTACATTGATTAATATAAATGGAACTTGAATAGCTTGAGAATGATTTTAAACTTAAAAGACCATATCCTTGTTCACTTAATGGTATCTCAGTTCATCAGTCAAGAGCTACATTAAGTAAACTAATATTTATAAACTATCATAATTCAAAGCTCTCTCTTTTCTAAATAAGAGCTAAATGCATAATAGACCGTCAGTATGCAAAACCCACAAAAAGGAAGTAGAAAAACTTAAAAGAAAGAAAAGAGAGAGAAACACCAAACAATCTCATCGTAACACTGAAACAGAGATTAAGAATACCACCGTTCAGTGCTGAAAAACTATCTCAGGAAGATGTGTAGTCAGCTAAATTTGAGGACTTTATGCCAAGAAAGAATTTAAATTTCTGAAGGATGCACCAAAAAACACAGAAAATCCAGCTCTTAGATTGCAACAAAATCAGAACTTTCGAAGCATTCGAACCTCGAATCAAAATGAGAGGCTAGAATGTTAGAACCCGATATCTTTGTGTATGATGTAGATGATGCGGACCCGGTGGAGGCAGACAGTGATTGCGGTAACACCACAGCCTACGTAATCCACAACCCCAATTAGGAGCATTGATGTAAATTGTTGAATAATGCAGACAGACAATACCACGATATCTCAGGATCGCATTACTGGATCCTAACGGACTTCAAACCTCAAAGTGGAATCCGATATCTAGAAACTTTCAAACAGATAATATCATACATAGAAAACGATCCCAACTGTCTAGCCAGAGAAAGAATAACATTACTTTCTGACATATTTGATAGAAAGTAACGCCTAACACGCGAAATTGGCCCAAAAAATAAAAGGGCTACTGGCGTCAAACTTTTGAGTTTTTTCACTGTTGAAATCCTCTTTATTTCTTCCTACCTGAGGCTTCGACCATATTAAGCACATTAATAAACATCCGTACCTCTGGAAGAACTCGGAAACTTTTCAACCTCTTCTTGTCTTCGTACGGATTCCTGCAGAAACGGCATGAACTTAAAAATAACAATAAAAAGATAGTGAAACAGGGATAAATCAAACTTTAAAGATAGTGAAATTCAAGAAAAGCTACAACGAAGTTTCTGAAAATTTTAAAGAAAAAAACAGAGGCCTCGGAAGTTACCTATGTAAAGAGGCGGGATTGGAAGCTGGTAATGTCTGGTTGAGTATGATTTCCATTGGAATTAGATTTGGAAAGCAAGAGGAACGTTATCTGTTTCATGAGCTCTGTCGCGGGAGAGCATAAGTGCATCAGAATCGCCATGCTTCGGGTCCACCTACTGGCCAGCTCGAGAGCCACTCCAAATGTTTGGAATTTATCTCAGACAAGTTTTTTTTTAAAAGAACCGGAACCGTTTAGATATAGCAATTCAGACATGACTAAATTTCAAATAGAAATCAGTTAAGTTTAGGTTTATATAAGACCTGATCTAATACGAAAAATCATTTGGTGCAAAACGTTATCTCAACCGAACATGATCAATGATTATCTCATTTGTCTGATCAATGGTTATCTCAGTTGTCTGATCATGATGGGATGAGATAACCGTTTCACATGTTTTACACTAAATGGTTTTTCATATTTGATCAACTGTGAGGGTTAGATTTATTATTTATTTTTTAACAAATAAGTAATATTTTTTACTAAAAAGTAAAGGGGCCATGAGGAGGGATCTCATCCTCCTCTTGTGTGTAAGGAAGAAGATGAGTTTGTTTTCAAATATCTTATAAAATATATAATAATTATTTTTAAAAAATATATTTAATCTAATATTTTGGTAAAATCTTGTAATGGTGTTACCTTAATTGTTCATTAAATTTGAATTACAAGGTTTCAAAGTACAACACTTATCGGTCATATCTAATTAAGATGTTCATATCTGAAACTATCCATATCAAAGAAAAATGTATAACATTATGTATCACATATGATGCGACATTGAGACATGTCAAAGATACATAAAATATATCGTCAAAATGGTTGTTCTTAGCCCTAGCCCATGCGGATTTATTATTACCCATCTTTCTATAATGACTAGATTTAAAACAAAAACAAAAAATAGACAAGTGAAGCAAAATTTTGGATTATTAATAAATGATAAATAATTAAAATTTGTTCATATCAAAATAGAACTTTATTATTAAACAATGAGATGAACCTATATAGTGAACAGGGGTATTTTGGGAGGTACGAGTAGGAAGGAGGTCCGACCACATGTGGAAAATCCGATGATAAAGTAGAACTCAAGGTGAAGAAAGAGCATGAAGGAAATCCTTTTGTTGGAAATCACGGAAAGATAGATCAGTTTATCCACTAATCTTTGAAACTTTCCCATTTCAACCTCCTCTCTTGATCTAGTACAAAACTTTACATTTGGGTTCATAGATGTATCAAGGGACTTACACCCCCACAATACTGGTTTCTTCTGATAAATCCAACACATACTTCATTTGAGAGAGAATATTACCATGTTGAGATTGCAAAACATCAATGCCTAAGAAATATTTTAGTAGGTTGAGATCCTTTGTTTAGAAGAACCTACTCAACTCTACTTTGGTCTGTCGAATACCACATGCATCACTTCATGTCAATATAATATCAGCCACATAGACTACCATAAGGATCAAGCCATGACCAATGTGTTAAACAAGGACAGAATGATAGCTCCGCATCTCTTAAAACCATGCTTGTGTGACTATTTGAGGCCACAAATTGAGTTTTTAAGTCAACATAACTGCTCCCCCTCAACCTCAAAACTTGGAGGTTGAGACTTATAAATTTTCTCTCTCAAATATTCATTGAGAAATGCATTTTTGACATCCAATTGATGAAGAGAACAATCATAAGTTGTAGCAATATAGATCAAAAGACATGAAGACATACTGAGTTAAGCTTAATCATTAGAGAGAATGTTTCCTCGTAGTTAATTCCATAGAACGGAGTATACCCTTTAGCAATAATTCTGGCCTTAAGACGATAAACACCACCATTAACATTGTGTTTCATAGTAAACACCAATCTACACCGCACAATTTTTTTTTCCTTTGTCACGAGGAGGTCAATTGACATGTGTAATTGTTATACATGGCAGTCATTTCCTCTTCTATGGTAGCTCTCCACTTTGGATCTCTTTATAATTCTAGGGAAGAGATACAAAAGATATGGCTGCAAGAAATGAACAACAACTAGAATACAATTGTTTCTTCTTTACTCTCTCTAGGGTGAAGGGTATACTTATAATTTATGTACTATTGATATCTATAATTAAAGGTTAAGGGGGAGGGTTTGGATATCTTCCACAAACCCTTATTCTCTCCTCTCTCTTACCCGTCCTTTCTTCTTCTTCTTCTTCTTCTTCTTCTTCTTCTTATCTTTTCTTTCATTGTCTTAGGTTTAAGACTGTATAGTATGAAATCTTAAAATCAACATGGTATCAGATAAGTGATTTCAGGATTATGATTTATGAAAAACTGGCCAGTATGGAGGAGCTGCAATTTTTTTTACAATGCTGAATTGAAGGATGGTCACTTCTTATATCACTTATTTTGCTGCTGCTAAACTATTGCTGGTATTGGTACTATTGGTTGGTATCTACTACTGCTAATATACGACTGTTATTTGGTATTATTATTTACTGCTACACATGCTCATCTGTTGCCCAAGTTCCATTTTTTTCTCTCTGTTGTCATATACCGGTGCACAAAAGCACACTTTGAATACATCAGATCAAGCTTATGATCAACTCTTGTGAACACTTCTACAACACTCGCTGAGTTGGAAATCATGCACACAATTGCATGCATCATGATTACTTACTACTGCCATTTGTATACTCGGTTGTGTGGGTAAATTTTGGTATTTTCTCTCTCTTTGGGATCCTACATTGAGTGATTCCTAGTGATCAGGTATTCTACAGTCTAAAGACCAACATAGGATATCACAAGATCATCGTCCTTGCTGATTGTCCAGCAGCTTCATCCCAGAATTCTAAATCATCTCGAGATATTGAACCTACACGGGTAAAGACTTGAGTTTGCTATTACATAGCCCACTTGATACCTACATGCTTTCGTTCCTACCGATAGTCGTTACCCTAAGATCGACCGCCATTGATGATACCTTGGAATTATTTTTCTCTTGTGCTACCTTGGGCTTCATCTCAACAGGGTAAGCAAAATCTTTGACAAATTAGTATCATCATCGTCATTGATGAAATCTTTCCTTGCTACTGCAAAGGCATGAATGACAATCACCAAGGTGGCAAGCTCAAACGTATCTATCTTTAAGATCAATCAGGAAGCCATTAGTCATTAGCTACCTCGGAGATTATACCTTTTTGGGACGTTGTTTTTTTATCTAAAGATCACGATCTCTATCTTGCTTTAGCATTTTTAATAGCAGGATTTTCGTTTGGATTGTTATTTTTGGAAGTCCCCATATTGTGCAAAAATCAAAACTCAATTAAAGCTTTGTTGGCATCATCTTATTTCCATCCTGATATTGTTTAACCAACTGGCGAAAGTTTAAGCATATCTTGATGATTCCACCATCCCAGCAACATCGACAACATCTTCAATTAAGCACCCGATTGTATCGTAGCTTCTTATTGGCATCTTCATAGCTATCTCACAATTTTTCCATCCTGGGCCTGGTATCTCGAGTTGGTATGCCACAACTTTCCATCCCCAACTTCAAATATTATCTTGGTTGACGTAGTTGATTATTGGTATATATCAGATTGTATCTCTTTAAGCACCAAATTGCATGTTTCCCGATGTTGTTTGGACAATTTCATCTTAAGCTAGATGTCTTCATTATTTTTCTATTTGATTAATGGTTGATTAAGAACACTATAAGTCATTGATTAAGTCTTTATTTGGACGTCTAAACTGAGTCAGAGGTTATCTACTACTCGGCCTAAGTCACTTGATGTGAGATTGCCAATTAACTCGGATTGACTCAGCTTGAGCCTTCCACTTTTCTCGGATTGACTTGGTACCTGACGCAACTCAACTCGGTCTCCTAACTCAGCCTAACTCGGAACCTTGGCTCTGTTGGACTCGATCTCTTGACTCGGCTTAACTCAGGATCTTAACTTGGGTTGACTTGGTCATTGTGTCTCATTATCCTCGTTGTTGCATATTGGGTCCTTTTAATCAAGATATTTTTGTTGAAGAAGAAAATCCTAGGATTGATTACCTTGGATTATTTCTATTATCAGCTTGCACTACAATGACTCTTAAAAACACTAGAGCCCAAAAAACTATCTCTATCAAAGAATTTGCCCTAATTCATAAAATAAAGCATCTAATGGCTTATACAAATAGCCAGACCACATCCAACAAGATTTATTCTATTATTGCTACCTCTATAACAGGTACGGTTTCAGCTACTTCTCCATCTTAGATCATTAACTTTGGGGCCTCTGAGCACTTGATAGGTAATGGATCCCAAACCAAGGTACATGGGGTCCATATTTTCTACACTTACTCTTCATTTAAAATATGTCTTATTTGTGCCCGAGTTTTCATTGAACCTTTTATCCGTTAGTCAACTCATGAAAAAGTTTAATTGTTCCATCACTTTTTCTCCCACTTCTTGTGTTCTTCAAGATCTGAAGACAAAGTAGGTTATTGGTGGAGGTCGTGAAAGAGGGGGGCTTTACTATCTTGATTCACCAGCATCAACAACCACCACTAGTGCTTAACATAGGGCTCTTCAATGGCACAATAGACTAGGACATTCATCCCTTTAGTCCCTCAAACAAATTATTCCCACACTACAGTCCATTTCCAGGTCTCAACTGTGAAGATTGTCAAGTGAGTAAACACCAACAAAGTACTTATTCTCCTTGCGATGAAACAAAAAGTGTTCCCCATTTTCTTTATTTCATATTGATATATGGGGTCCTATGAACATCTCAAATGTTTCCTGGTCAAAGTATTTCTTTACATTTGAGGATTATTTCTCTCATACTACATGGTTGTTCCTATTAAAAGAGATAAAGAATCTTACCTCTTTTTAAGTCTTTTGCGCCATGATATCTATCCAGTTCAACACTACTTTAAAGATTCTTCACCCTGATAATGCCAGGGAATGTCTATTTACATACTTCTAATATTTTTTCCAGGATAAAAGCATCATTCACCAAACCTCTTGTGTCTACACACCACAACATAATGGTGTAGCTGAAAGAAAAAAATAGACACCTTCTTGAGGTTGCCTATTCTCTACTCCATCATATGCACGTGCCTCATTTCTATTGGCTACATGCCATCCTCACAATCTGTTATCTTATGAACAAGTTACCTTCTTCAGTGTTTGGCAACCAAACACCATATTCTCATCTTTTTCCTCATGATAAGTTGTTCTTTCTTTTTTTGAGAGTATTGGATGTACCTGTTTTCTTCATAATACTTCTCCCTATACTACTAAATTGGATCCTAGACACTTAAATGCATTTTTTGGGGTACTCTCGTACTCATAAAGGATACGTATGTTACAATCCATCTCTTTTGAAAATGTTTTTTTCTTGTGATGTCACATTCTTTGAGGACTAGCCCTTTTTTTTCATCCATTAGTGACCCACTTGATTTTTCTGTAGCCAATGAGTTTCCTAAACCTATCGTGCCGATTGATGACTCAGCAACGCATGGCTGTATTGATGTACTTGCCCCGCTCCCTGAAGCATTGGCTGACACTACACCTGTGGAGTCTCTAGATTTCTTTGAGGTAAGCTCTCCTTCTCCACCTCCTATTTTTGGTCCTCCATTTGATACGTGGCTCATTGCTCTTTGGAAAGAACCCAGGGCCTGCAATCGATCTTCTACCTCTCACTCGATTGCTCATTTTTATCCACTCATCCATTATGACCTTCTTGTTATCGGTTTCTTACATCTATTTCTTCTATTGTTATTCCGCAGTCTTATTAGAAGGCCCTACAGAATCCATGATGGAAAGCAGCCATGGACAAAGTGATGACAACTTTTTACGAGAATAAAAAACGGTGGACTGTAAATGGGTCTTCACTATAAAAAAAAAAAAAACTGACAGTGGCCCGCCTTAAAATCCACTTTGTTGCTAAAGGCTATACCCAATGTTATGGGATTGATTATGAAGAAACCTTTACCCCAATCACCAGGCTCAACTCGGTGCATCTCTTCTTATCTCTCATTGTTAATTCTCAATGGTCTGTCTTTCAACTAGATCTAAAGAATACTTTCCTCAATGGCGATATTACGGAGGAAATTTATATGCAGCAACCACCTGGATATGTAGTTGAGGGAGAGTTGGTATGCCACATAAAAAATCATTATATGGCCTAAAGCAATCTCCACGGGCCTGATTTGATAAGTTTAGTCAATCAATGATTCGATTTGGGTTCACAAGGTGCTCTATGGACCATTATATATTTTTCAAGCATACTGAGAAAGGAGTCGTACTACTTGTTGTATACGTGAATGATATTATTTTGACAGGTAGTGATACCGATAATATCAGTCAAGTAAAAAATAAGATATGCAATGAATTCAAGACAAAAGACTTGGGACTCCTTAAGTACTTTCTCAGTATTGAAGTTTTTCAGTCGAAGCATGATATTATCTTATCACAAAGAAAATATGTTTTTGACTTACTTGAAAAAACAATAATGATGGGATGTCACCCTGCTGACTCCCCTATGGTGACAAAAACAAAACTCTGCGCTGGCTCGGGAGAAGAAGTTGATGTTAGCAAGTACTAGAGGCTAGTTGGCAAGCTTATCTATCTCATTGTGACTAGACCAAATATTCTTTTGCAGTTAGTGTGGTCAATCAATATATGCATAAACCTCAGATGTCTCATTGGCAGGCATTGGAGAGGAATCCCAGGTACTTGAAAAAGGCACCAGGACAAGAGCTCTTATATAAGTGTCATGGTCATCTCAATATTGAAGGTTTTGTTATTATGGATTGGGCTAGAGCACCAGATGATAGAAAATCTACTTCAGGATATTATAAAAAATTTACTCTGGTTGGAGGCAACTTTGTTATAAAAAATAAAATGTGGTTGCAAGGTTTAGTGCAGAAGTAGAATATAGAGCCATGGCACATGCAGTAAGTGAGCTTGTATGAATTAAATCTCTTTTAACATAATTTGGATTCCACAAAGAAGGCCCTATGGGACTCTATTGTGAATATCAAGCAACAATCCACATGAGAACTCATAGACAACTTGCTGATATGTTAACGAAGTCAGTCAACTCCAAAAATCTCTCCACCACATATACCAAGCTAGGGATATACGATTTTTTTCACCACCAGCTTGAGAGGGAGTGTTGAAAGACATATATAGGTTTAGGTGCATTATTGTAAATATCTTATGTTCTTTGTCTCTTCTTCACTCTCTTTAGAGTGAAGGGTATACTTTTAATTTATGTACTCTTGATATCTATGAATAAAAGTTAAGGGGGAGGGTTTGGATATCTTTCACAACCCTTCTTCTTCTTCTTCTTCTTCTTCTTCTTCTTCTTCTTCTTCTTCTTCTTCTTCTTCTTCTTCTTCTTCTTCTTCTTCTTCTTCTTCTTCTTCTTCTTCTTCTACCCTTTTCTTTTATTGTCTTAGGTTGAAGACTTTATAGTATGGAATCTTGAAATCAATAGGTGGGAAAAAATTGGTTATAGGATGAGAAGTAGATTTTTTTTTGTGTGTGTGTAACACAAGCACGAGATTCGTTCTTTATAGCAATTGAATATGTTGATCCAAAAGGAATTTGAGAAATTGAAGAGAGACTACTAACCTCAAAATCAACAGACAACACATATGAGTGTCCAGCCAAAGGAGTAGTAGTAGGAGATTCATCTTGTGGTTGTAGTATAAGTTGGTCCAATCGTAGAAGTAGTTTAGATTGTCATACAAAAGATGGATATCCTAGAGGAGGAGAAGATGCAACCTAATGATAAAAAAGGCTAATCTTCAAAAAGAAAATTAACATCAGCCAAAATAAATGTTCTATGTAGTGATGAATGATAACATACATAACCTTTTTCATTTTTAGAGTAGCAAAGGAATATGAACTAGGATCAAGTTTATTTCAGCAAAAGATAAATCATGAACAAAGTACACATATCCAAAAACTCTTGCAACAAGAGCAAATGGAATATTATGAAGAAATAGTGTTGAAAAGGAGAATTATTACCCAAATCAGTAATACATCCAATCAATAAGAAAATATGTTGTAAGAAAAGTGTAGAGCCAATAAAACTAAGGAACATTCATGGATAGTAATAACGCATGAACAACCTCTAGTAAACTTCAATTTTTATGCCAACTACACCATTTTGTTGAGGTTTGTAGGCACATGAGATTTGGTGGATAATTCCATATTATTTATAAAATGATTGAAAATGAGAGGATAGATGTTCTATGGCATTGATAGAACAAAACATCTTCACTTTGGTTTGAAATTATGTTTCTACCATTGCACACCATAGTACAAAAGGAGACAAAGATAGAACAAGTTTTGGACTGATCTTTCACTAAAAACAACTAAGCGTACAAGTGCAATCATCCACAAATATGACAAAGTATTGAGATTGTGTAATATTTGAAACATGTATTGTCCCCTACACATTTGAGAGAACCAAAGAAAAGACTAGAGCTAACAAACATTATTTGAACAAGAAGGAAACACACTCCTATGATGTTTATTTAACTCACAAAATTCACAAGCTAAGCTAGTAACTAAACTTCAAGGACGGAACTAAAGAATGTAACATGGGTGTTGAATTTTTGAAAAAGAGAAATAATTCACTGGCTTGTTCATAACTAAGTACAACGAGCCTCTATTTATAATAGAGGAAACAAGTAGAATCATATTACAATTAAACTACTCTTGTTCCAATTACACCCAAAGTCTAACACTTAAAAGTAAGTCCTAGAATAATTAAACAATTGAACATAAATAAAAAACTAAGATAACTAAAACACCTTTAACAGAGACTTTTCCGTGAAACCTACTTTCATGAGACTCCTCTTAGACTCCACCATATTAATTTTTACTCTGTGAAACTTTTTTCTATGAGATTCATGGAAGACTCGTCCATACTTGCTCTTCAACTCTCCCCCTCAAGTTGGAATTTATAATTTCAACTTGTAAGGAAAAATATTTTTGGTCTTCATGAGACTCCTCTTAGACTCCACCATATTAATTTTTACTCTGTGAAACTTTTTTCTATGAGATTCATGGAAGACTCGTCCATACTTGCTCTTCAACTCTCCCCCTCAAGTTGGAATTTATAATTTCAACTTGTAAGGAAAAATATTTTTGGTCTTCAATCTTCTTTTGTAATTTTTTTTCATAGATGTAAAATCTTTATCTTTTATTTTCCCCCTTTCTTGAATATTTTGGTTACATAAAAATTACCACAACATGTGAACAAATACTTCTTTCTTGTACTTCTTGTTCTACTGCTCCTTCTCAAGTTGGGGATAAAAAGGACATAGACACCTAGTGAGGAAAAAAAATAATATGGGACAAGAAAATCACTTCAAGCCATTAGACAAAGCTCCATACAATAGTAAACAATGGTCATAGTTTGAGCACACTCTGCTCATTTTCAAAGAGAAAAATGGCCCGACTTCAGGATACAACAAAGAGACTACTTACTTTCTAATGATAACTCAAACACAAATCACCTCTTGGGTGAAAAATAAAAGACTTGACCCAAGTTGGATGTTGGGCACACTCCTATACTTTTTTGTTAGTGGGTCTAGGCATGCTCTAAAGTGATGAAAACAAAAGATGACAAATTAAAGAATTACTAGAGAAAAATAGCTTTAACTGGAAGGAGACAACTATGTAACACTCATACTTCCAATCAAATCTAGAATGTGACCTTTTTTTTCTTGAGAAAAAATAGGGGAGACTATGATGGTAGAATTGACCAAGTATGACCTCAAAGAAATTTTCTTGGGGAGAGTATAATTTTTGGAGATGACGGTGCAAAAGATACACAACCAAGTAACAAAATTGCAAAATATTTAAAACAACATCTAAGCAGGATATTGCATAGCTTGAGTAAGCACATCATGGAGTGATTAAATCTGATCAAAACTCTCTGATTAGAAGATAAATTTGCCTAAAAAACTAGGAGTCAAGGAGAAAATGAAACTCAATTCTGGTCAATGCATGGAGAGGTAATAGGAAAGAAAATAGAAAAAAGAGAGGTTTTCAATAGGACTGACATTTGGTACATAATATTAAATATCCAAAAATATAGCTCAGAATCACAAACGATTCATTTATCAAGAAACTGGACTTAAAGAGTTTTAATATGATATCCAATTTGATATAAAAATCGTCATTCTTGAATCTTTTATAACCACTTTATTTTTATCATTCTGTAGCGTTGAGTCTAATAAGAATATCTCCTTACATATAGATCAAATTGAAATGAAATTTGCTCCTTACAAAATTAGACTTTGTTAAAGTATAATATTTTTTAATAAATAGACTTATTTTGAGAGTAATAATTTGATTAGATTTTGGACTCTGCAATCATGTCGAACTAAAAGTCTTCTTTCTTCTTTAGCTAATATGACTATTGACTCTTCTAATATTGATATCTCCTTCTAGAAAAATCATATTGAGAATTGGTTTAATAATTTAGAAAATAAACTTACAAATCTTTATTTCAAAATATAATTATCCATATAAAGTCTTGGTAATAATGATATAAAATGCCTCAAAAATTGAATATTTTTGCTATTGTCTTCTTTTAAAATATCGATTTCTCCTAGTAGAATACTACAATTACCAAAATTCTTTTTGCGTTGGAAATTAGAGTCAAAGATACTTCCATTATTATATAATTTAAAATATAAAAAATTCAATATAAAGGTGTGAATGCCAAGAAACAACGGGTATTGGGATAAAAAATAAAGAAAAAATGTAGAATACGAACCTAAAATTATTAATAAGTTTAAATGTTTTTAGATAATTTATGACCAAATAAATAATATTTCTTATTAATTAACTCAATGACTTATTTATTAATTAATCTATTAATTAATAACTGATCAAAATTAAATTATTAATTTTTTGATAACAAGTCCTATTAATTAACCACTATTATCGACCATTATGTCTTTAAATTATCAATTAAAAATAACTTGATAATAATAATAATAATTAAATATTATTATCCATAATTATTGGTCCTTAATCCTTCATTTATAATAGATCATAGTAATCTATAATCTTTGCATAATCATATTGCACAACCTTAAACTTAGGGGTCTTAAGTTAGGGCAAGTGATCCCCTCCCTCCCCATGAGCTTATTAGCATTAAATAATTAAAATATATATTAAAGTTTAACTTAGGCGTTACATGAAATTATAACATACGTTAAAAATCTAATTACATTAAAGTTTAATTAATTAACTAACAATTTTAATCAACTGACTACATGTTCAAAAATTTCAAATAGTGACATGATCATCAAATAAAATATTTTTTAAATTTGACCTAAGTTCAACTTAGGAAAAAGAATCCGAGGGAGAGTCACATCTTGTAGGGCCTGCATTACAAGTGACTCACCCCGCTCGAATACCTAAACCGTCCAAATCGTATTTTCTTGGGCCGTTCTGCTTTGCCCATCTGAGTCGATTCGCCCCAGTCGCGAGTTATGCTACTTAAGATTCGCCTTTTATTATAGCTTTGGATTCGCTTGAAAATGTAGACGTTGCTCTTGAAGCAGTAAGGGTATTTTTGTTATTAAAGCTGTCGGAGGAAAGCAATCTTTAAACTATAGGTGGGAGAGGTCTTCAACACCTGAAACCGCTCCGTTTTCCCCCCCAAATTCTGAATTCCCTCTAAGCCCTAAGCAAGCTACAAATTTACCATATTTTGTTTGATCATCGCAGAAGATGAGCAACGACTAGTACGATTCTGTTCGTTGCTCTTTGATTCTTTCTTTTCCGTGCTTTAATTTTTTATTTTTCCGAAGCATTTCACGATCGTTTCCACTCTTTCCTTCCACAGCGATTATCTTTTCAAGCTGCTACTAATTGGAGACTCCTCTGTTGGGAAATCTTGTCTGCTTCTGAGATTTGCTGTAACTATACTTTTTCTCTACTGAAATTTGGAATGTGCGATGTGTTAGCTTTTCACAGTTGACATTTTGCTCTTTATGATTTTATGTTTCTGATGCCTTTTCTTCTTTTAAGGATGACTCGTATGTTGACAGCTACATCAGCACGATTGGGGTCGATTTCGTGAGTGACATTTCTGGCATTCAGTTTGTTGATGTTATTCGTTTTCTGTTCGTTTTCTTGTTATATTGTTTTAATAACCCTCTTTTCGTTTTCGAATTTCAGAAAATTAGAACTGTGGAGCTGGATGGGAAGACTATAAAGCTGCAGATTGTGAGTAGCCTTGGAGGTTCACTGAACTCCTCTGTTCATGATAATGAGACGAAGATTCGTGCTGTGTTTTACTTTGTTCTGTTTTTCTTTGTCGTGCGATTTTCAATTGGTTATCAGATTTTCACTTAACTTCTCTGTTCATGATAATGAGATGAAGATTCGTGCAGTTTTTTTTCTTAATTATTTTTTTATTTTTAGTGCGATTTTCAACTGGTGATCAGATGTTTTATTTGTTTATTATATCACCGATTCGTTACTTGGCATTTCTTAGGGTACAATGCTGGAGGTTATTCCCTATGCGAGGGTTTTTCTAATATATTCGTTGTTAAAATAAATTTTTATAATCTAAATCTGGTTTAAAATTTTATTGCATTTTGGTTGTTAAGCTTGAATTTTAATTTTAATTCAACAATTTTTTCCTAAGGTATTAAAGTGATGGTGGTTTAGCTCCTGGCAAGTGGCGGCATTTTTTTTCCTGATAATCAGGTCAAACAACAGCATATACTAGTGGCTAGCAAATACTGCTTATAGGACCTGGAAATTTATGGTCGTTTTCACTATGGATGGATGGGTTCCTTTTCATAGTTTGATGGTTGACTTCATGATCTATGAATTGGCTGCAGACAACCTTTCTTTTCCCAGAGGGTCAATTGAGTTGCCTTATACCTGTTGTAGGTTCTGTTTGCTGAGAGTTGCATTTGGTTCTAATGGATAGATATTCAGACAAAAGCTATTGGTCTCAGTCCTGGTTCCTTATTCATTGTTTGCAAAAATTTGTGGTTACCTTGAGAAGAACCCAAATCGAAAATTTATTTGCATCAGAAATTGCTTTTACGTGTACTTAGCAATGAAAGTGGAAAACCATTCCAATTGCGTTGCTTCCTCTATTTGTCTATGAGAGAATGTTGAAGTCTCTTATAAGTGGTTTTTCTCATGATGCTCTACTACAATATCTTCATTAGTTTCTGATTTCCTTTTTTTTTTCATGTGATAGTGGGATACTGCCGGACAGGAACGGTTTAGGACTATAACCAGCAGTTATTACAGAGGGGCACATGGAATCATTGTAAGACATTTCATTGCAGTTTGGCCTCCTTTTCTTGTAGTGCTTGGTAGGAGTTTTCTTAAAATACCCATTACAGTTTAGCCTTCTTTTCTTATTGTGCATAGCAGAAATCTGCCTGTGCCAATACCATATTTTATTCAATAAAACTGTACGCTCACTTTCCCTTGATTAACTGGTTCTGAACTTCTTGTGAAAACTATGTGGCCCTTTGGGGGGATATGTTGTTTGAGGTTCTCGATCAAATCTCACTCGTGTTTGGGGTGCAATATGTGCGTGTATTCAGCATTCTTTAGGGAAAAGCAATTCACAAAATAAGCTTTTTAAATATTTTAATTGTATTCACAAACCAGTGATGTTATTGATGGACCACTACAATAATATTGCTTTGTGCACTAAACGTGGTCTGGGATTAGTCTCTGGCATTGATATTTCAGAGTTTCTGATTTGGTTTTCATTGCTCAACAATATTTTCCTTTACCATTTGGCTCATGAGCTGTGGTCTTCATTGTTCAGCTTTTCCTATGCGTTGTGTGATGTTGAGTAACCACATTACGGCATTCTTCCATTTATTCATTCCTATTCACAATGCCTATAACTTCATATTGTCTTCATTCATAAAAATCTGGTGATCATTTAAATCTTTTCCTCCTATGTTATAGTTTCCAAGTGTATTTTTCATGTTAGTTACATGTAAAATGTGAGTTTTACTTACATGTTCTGAAAGTTTTCTTCCACACCAAATTACTAATGCTAGATGGTGCCAGATTGTTTACGATGTAACTGACGTGGAGAGCTTCAACAATGTGAAGCAGTGGCTGAGTGAAATTGACAGATATGCCAGTGACAGTGTGTGCAAGCTTCTTGTTGGAAACAAGTGCGATCTGGTTGATGAAAAAGTAGTGGCCACGCAAACTGCTCAGGTAAAGTCTTCCTCTTCGAAAAAAAAAAAGAAAAGAAACGTCCCGTTCTTCTTGCCTTGATGATAGACCACTTCCATCACCTGTTAGTGCTGCTGGCAGTAATAATAACCTCTTGGACAGTACCATTGTCATTTACATGAAGATCTTCTCTATTATGAGGTGTTTGGTTGATTTGATGCAACAACTGTAGGCATTTGCGGATGAGCTTGGGATTCCTTTCCTTGAAACGAGTGCAAAAGATTCAATTAATGTTGAAGAAGCTTTCTTGACCATGGCTGGGGAAATCAAGAAAAGGTACTAGTGGAACTTGTCGTATAGTCACTTCTATACTAGTATATTTCTAAAAAAATTAATTTCCGGAGTGATCTATGTTGTGTCCTTTGAATATTTGATTGCTTTATTGGATTCATGAGATTCATTTGATGAGTTTGGAAATCCTTGTTTTTGTCTGTCATAGAGCATGTGTTCTAAGTTGAGATTTTGCATTTGCAGATTGGGAACCCAGCCTAGCGGGAGCAAAAAACCAGCTAATACAGTGCAGATGAGGGGGGAGCCACTCCAGCAGAACAGCAACTGCTGTGGTTAGCCGTTCTTACTGTAGCTTACTGATGTTAATTACAAAATTAGATAAGGACAGGAAAGAGAAACATGTTCTTCTTTGAACTGTTGGGTTTGGTGTTTTCGTGTTAAGGGTAGTTGATTTCTACAGCTAGTTCCACTTAAGCATTTGATGTGAAAATGCTGAAGAAATCTTGTAAATATTTTAAAAATCTGACTGGCTATTGGAAATCAGGCGAGGCCTGAGGCTAAATCTTTGTGATAAGACTTAACCGAATTCACAGCACAATTCCGGGTATTTTATGATTGTCTGAATCGTTTAGAATTTGATGTTTTGTTGAAGATAAACTTGAGAGGAAGATCACAGAAGATCTTGCACATAACGGTTGAAGATAAATCTCATCAGTGGATGATAATCCTTTATTATTCGATTTGATTTACAAATTGTATGTATAAATATGTAATCTTGTCATGTAAACATTGGAATACAGAAATCTATTATGGTATCAAAGTGTACTTGCTT
This sequence comes from Aristolochia californica, assembly GCF_029961685.1. NCBI lineage: Eukaryota > Viridiplantae > Streptophyta > Magnoliopsida > Piperales > Aristolochiaceae > Aristolochia > Aristolochia californica. The sequence continues at coordinate 2,424,032 of NW_027181793.1, forward strand.
TTTGCCAATCCCGAAATCGTTGCTTCTAGTGAGATATCTTGTTGTTCGTCTTGTTGTCGCTGGGGGCAACGATACTGTTGAGGTTTAAAACCTCTCAGTAAACAGAAACTTGGCCATTTTGTCATAGTCCTTTAGTCCCAACATGGATAGGTGGGGGAACTTGCTTCTTAGATGAATTGAAAAGACGAGCTCCTTGTATTGAGGTCCATCTTGTGGGTGACATTCAATGCTATTGCTGACACCGACTTTCAGCTTCGGTAACCTTTAAAAACCCTTCTTTGGTAAAAATTTTGGCACTACCTTGGTATTGTGATCACCAAACTTCTTTGGCTTGCATAGCCTCAAACAACCTTCGATTTAATTCGGTGCAGTGGTCTTTCTAGCACCGCCCGGGCACTGTGACCACTGAACTTCGGCTCACACCGTCGTTGTGCCTTATCCTGAGACTTTTCCAGCCCGGGAAGACATGCTCGTCCCGATACTTTTCCTTTCGCGGTCTTTCTAGCGTAGGAAGACATGCAGAGACTCCCGTGCATCTATAACTCCTCATTGAGGAGAATTATAATACATGGCATCATTCCATGACTATGACCCTAATAGTCAAGAACAATTATGGTTTTGTTGATGGATCAATAAAACGACCAGACAAGGAAAGCGATGATGAATTGCAACAGTGGATTTGTTGTGATAACCTTGTCAAAATTTCATTATAGACTTTGATCTCTAAAGACATTGCGACAAGTGTGTTCTATTGTGAGGAGGCACATGCAATTTGGAGTGAATTGTGTGAACACTTTTCTTAGGTAAATAATGTTCAACTATTTTATATTGAAAATGAGATAAATGATTGCGTACAACATAATATGTCTGTTGGCTCATACTTCACCAAACTCAAAAGATTGTAGGACAAGAGAGATGCTCTTTGTCCTATCTCAAGATATAGTTGTGGAGCTATGGAAGAGGAATTATCCTATCAAGAAACATAGAAAATTAAGTTTCTCATGAGATTAAATAAGCACTTTGCTGCAGTACGTGGACAAATGATGACAATGGATTCTTTGTAAAAAAATGGGCAAAGTTTATTCCCTTGTGCTCAGACATGAACGACAAAAAGATGTATCCGCAAAAAGGAGCATAGTTCAACCTGAAGCAGCAACTTTTGCCGTTAAGAATTCCAACAACAGAGGTGGTACTTACACATGTGCCAAATGTAACAAAGATGGTCACAACGCTGCAAATTATCGGGCACACTTGAAATGCACTTATTGCGGATGGAAGGGTCACACAATTGATATTTGTTGAAAACTCAAGCATGCATAATTGACTAAACAAAGAAGAAGGATATTTCTAATTCCTTCCCCTTTACTTAGGAGCAATGCTAACAAATCTTGCAAATGTTCAGTAGCAACAAGACTTCCATGGCAAATCATGTGGGTAACTCCTCAACCCATGAAGAACTTTCGGGTAAAGCCATATACTTCTCCTTTCAAAGTAAGAAAGCCACATGGATCCTCAATAGTGGAGCAACTGAACATATTGTTAACTGCCCTGAATTCCTTACAACATGGATAGTTGTTAAGAACAAAATAATGGAATTACCAAATGGTTCTTCCTTACTTATTTTTGTGCAATATAGAACCTACGCTCAAGGAAGATGATTGGAACTGGAACTGAACGGAAGGGTCTCTACTACCTTGATCAACTACGAAAATCACCTTGTTACTCCGTCCATTCTCCTTCTGGTCTTTGGCATCAACGTCTCGAGCATCTTTCAAATAAAGTATTTGTTCCGTTTCCCTTTTTAAATAAAAACTCTTATAGTACAGACAATTGCATGATTTACCTTTTAGCTAAACAGACTAGATTGTCATTTTCTTTGAATAAAATTTCTAGCAAATCATATTTTGAAATGTTGCATGTTGATATTTGGGGGAGTTACCAAATTGCATCTATTTCTAAAGCTCAATATTTTCTCACTATAGTTGATAACTTTACTAGATGTACATTGTTTATTTGCTGAACCACAAATCTAAAACTCAGACTCACCTGAATAATTTTATTAGTATGGTAGAAACCCAATTCTCTTCCAAAGTTGTGCGTAGTGATAATGGCTCTGAATTCCCTTGAGACATATTACTTATCCAAAGGTATTATCCAACAAACAAGTTGTGTTAATACTCCACAACAAAATGGGCTAGCCGAATGTAGACATAGACACATGCTAAACATGGCACCAACCTTTTTTTTTAAAGCCCATCTTCCTATAAGTTTTTGGAGAGATGCCATTTTAACTGCTATTTATCTCATAAATTGAACATCTACACTAATTTTGCAAGGTAAAACACCTTATGAACAATTGTTTAATACTATACCTAATTACTCACAGTTAAAAGTATTTGGATGTTTATGTTTTGCCTCTACTTATGCCCACAAGCCATCCAAATTTGATTCACATGCAACCCATTGCATTTTTCTTGGGTACCCTTATGGGTAATAGGGATATAGAGTATATGATCTTGAACTTCATAGAGTGTTTGTGTCCCGAGATATTAAATTCTTTGAAAAATAATTCCTATTTCTATAAATTTTTTCTACCAATGAGAGTCCCATGATTGCGCCTCCCATAGACTCCATTTTTTTATGATGATCTTATCCCTTGTACACCTACTCACTCAAAAAGTCATAAAATTGCAAGTGTTGATAATTCTCCTTCCTTCCACATACCTTCTCCCACTCCACCACCTGCTCGTCGCCTATCCACCACCAAACGACCCACCTTCCTCCAAAAATATCATGTGAAAACGACCCTACTGTCACAACCTGGACAATCATCTACCTCCAGCGTGGTCACAAAATCAAGTACACCATATGAACTCTCTCAAGTTCTTTCTTATGCCCAATTATCCACCTCTCATGAAGTTTTTGCCAACTCATTAACCATCACCAAAGAACCAACTAGTTTCTTACAGGCAATGAGGGATCCGAAGTGGCATAAAGCTATGCATGATGAAATTCAAGCAGACTCCAAGATAACCGCACATGGACTCTCATGTCTCTTCCACCTGGCAAGAAACCCATTGGATGTGAATGGGTATACAAAGTGAAACTCAAATTTGATGGAACCATCAAATGTTACAAAGCCTGTTTGGTCGCCAAAGGCTATAACAAGATTGAGGGACTTGATTATAAAAAGACAATTGCCCCAGTCGCCAAATTGGTTACTGTACTACTTAGTGTTTCTACTATTCAAGGATGTTATCTTCACCAATATGACGTCAACAATGCGTTCTTACATGGTGATCTTGATGAAGATGTGTACATGTCCTAACCTCCAAGATTCGGAAGAAAGGGAGAGACTTAAACTCAATAAGTCGTTATACGGCTTGAAACAAGCTTCTAAACAGTGGTTTTTGAAGCTTTCAACATCCCTAAAGACTGTTGGTTTTCACCAATCAAAGGTAAACTATTTATTATTCGTGTAATCCAACAAAGGAAGTTTTATGGTAATACTTGTGTATGTTGATGACTTGATTTTGGCTGGTAATAATCTACAACATATTGAAGATGTGAAATAGTTATTATGCGAACAATTCAAACTTAAAGATCTTGGTTAACTCAGATACTTCTTGCGCATAAAAGTAGCAAAATCTTCAAAGGGGATTTCTCTCTCCCAAAGGAAATATACTTTGGAGATATTAAAAGATGTTCGATTTCTAGGAGCCAAACCTACAAGGTTCTCGATGGAACAAAACTTGTATCTTACACTATCCGATGGAGACCTCCTAGATGATCCTTCATCATATAAGCGTCTTGTGGGAAGATTGATCTACTTGACCATTACAAGACCAAATTTGGTCTACACCGTTTATGTTTTAAGCCAATTTATGGAGAAACCGCGAACACCACATCTTGAAGCAGCGCATAGAATCCTTGTATACTTGAAATAAACTCCAGGACAGGGTATTCTTCTATCCTCCATAAATGTACTCCAATTAAATGCATTTTGTGATGTAGATTGGGCTCGATGCAAAGACACAAGAAGGTCAATAACAGGGTATTGATATTTCTTGGACAATCACCCATCTCTTGGAAAACAAAGAAGCAAACGAACAGTGGCTCGATCAATTACAGAGGCAGAATATCGTTTTATGGCTACCACATATTGTGAAATCACATAGTTGAAGAATGTTTTGAAGGACTTGGAAATCAAACATAATCACCTGGTCATGCTATACTGTGACAACCAAACTGCTCTACATATTGCCTCTAATCCGATCTTTCATAAGCGAACCAAACACATCGAAATTGATTATCACTTAATTCGTGAAAAGATTCAAGCAGGTTTGATTAAGATAACACACATACGAACCAACAACCAAACTGCAGACTCACTAAGGCGTTGAGTTCGTCTTAATTTAATGCATTACTCGATAAGTTGAATATCATTAATATACACTCCAACTTGATGGGGGAGTGTTGGAGATAAACTTGAGACGAAAATCTCAAAAGATCCTACAAATAACAATTGAAGATAAATATCATCACCAAGATGATAATCCTTTTTTATTCGATTTGATTTACAAATGTATGTATAAATATGTAATCTTGTTACATAATAAACATTGGAACACAGAAATCTATTATGTTTCACTTCTTGGCTTTGTTGTTGTTGTTGATTGCCGAACAATGGAGAATGAATCAATTTATTTTGTAACACGTCTTGCTCTGAGCTACTTATTTTCCATTTTTTCTCTCACGATTGTTTTTAGTATATCTTAGTAGAGGAGGTCCTCATCAGACTCCCAATTTTTTTCAAGATCTAGAGGTCTGAAGTTTTTGCCTGGAATAAAGTCAGATTCGGGTCTATTAAATGGACTCTGCATAAAAGTTATTAATAGACAAGTTTTGTTTGTTAGAATAATAAAGGATGTTGTATCGATTTAAATAATTTTAAATTTAAGTAAAAATGGTTCTTTATATGAACTGGATGCTATAGGAAAATTGTCACCACCAAACTTCTAAAAATTAATCAGGATAGGTAAAAATGGTACATTTAAGAAATTTCGTTTTGAATAAACCAAATTAGGTCGAGCATCACAGGATGGAATGTAGACGAGGAAGAACCTGTCTAGTTCCAGGGCAGACTTCTACTGGAAAACCACTACACTATTCTTTGTTTTTTTCTTATTTAAACATGGAAAAGAAACAAGGCACCAATCAAAGTTACAGGCTATTGCCTACTTTGTTTAGATTTCTCAAGAATTTCTGTATCTATTTTCCGACAAAACTTGAGAAGAATACAATAGAATACTGAAGAACATTTTGGAAACAATTCATACAAATACACCGGATAAATGGTGAAGTGCAAAGCAACTCAGGACACAATCACTACTTAAAGCACAACAAACAAGAGACTGCTGCAAAAAAGGACATGAGGCAGAAACTCATCACCTGAAATTTATCACGACGAACAGCAAGGCTTCTTCCCGTTAGACTCTGCTGCTGCAAGCGCTATTGTCTTTCCTTCTTTTATGCTAGCTGGTGCTGGATCCTCAGATGACAGAGACTTCTTACTGATGATCCTATATATCTCACCGAGGATTGTTTGGAAAGCCTTCTCCACATTGATTGCTTCAAGGGCAGAGGTCTCTATGAATGATAGACCTTCCTTCTCAGCATAACTTTGGGCGTCCTCAGTGGCAACGGCACGTAGATGTTTGAGATCTGTCTTGTTGCCGATAAGCATGATGACTATGTTGGAGTCAGCATGGTCTCGAAGCTCCTTGAGCCACCTGCTCACATTCTCAAATGTTGTCGGCTTTGTCACATCATACACTATTAGGGCTCCAAGTGCTCCTCGATAATAGGCACTCGTTATAGCCCGGTATCTCTCCTGACCAGCTGTGTCCCATATCTGTGCTTTTATAATCTTTCCCTCAACCTGAGAAATATTAATTTGGGAAAGAAGAAAGATAAATATTGCTTAGCAACAATTTCATAAATGGGTAAAGTAACACACATTATCTTCTTGTTAATTGTTTTCAACTGTATAGGTTCTGATCCCAGAGATAGGGATGACATATATACCATACAAGATCTAGTCATACTACTAGATCCAACAAGAATCTGCAATTGTAAAGTGTAAACTGGCTTTTGCCTCACTGGTGTGAAGCAGAAATTCATACATTTTGTTTTAGAGAAATAAACAGAAATATAATATATTGATAAACAAGTCGTGCAATAAACCTCATGGGTATGAAAAATGCCACATGAAAAAAAACTTACATATATCTATACTTCAAATAAACAAAAAAGATGAAAGATTTTGCACTAACATTAAGGCAGTGAATGGAAAGCCCTCCTGATTACAAAACCCAGCTCAATGAACTACTAGCATGTATCTATACTTCAAATAAACAAAAAAGATGAAAGATTTTGCACTAACATTAAGGCAGTGAATGGAAAGCCCTCCTGATTACAAAACCCAGCTCAATGAACTAATAGCTCACACTTTATTGCTATCTGCCCAGTTCATCCATTTGACCATGAACAATGCAATTAAGTTTAGATGCTCATCAGGTTTTGGAACACTGCCTGCTGATTAAAAATCAAACTACAACATATGATGTTTATACTGACAACAAACCACAGCCCAATTGCACAGTAATTGTTTGAGAGGTACTTTATTCCAACTGCAGTAAGTGGCTTTATAGCTTTTCCTGCTTCTTTAACAAAATTATCACCATTCAAAAAATAATAAAAAAATTAAAGCATCACGTTCAAGGTCCTTCAGGAATAATTAAAATGAATCCTCGTCAAAAGTCTTTATGCAGCTCATCCGTTTCTTACTAATGTGGAAGCTTCAGTGACACAGTGAGTTGCCTCCTGACTTCTCCTTAGCCTTGACTAGAAACATCTGGATGCATTTGCATCGGGCATATTTGAATATAAATGTAATTCTTTTTAGATACAAATATAAATGTAACTTAGAAGCTCAGAAGGTGCAGTTCTCAGGCAATAATTCTTTATTGAATCTTTTAAAGAAAAAAATGTTGAATTTTGAAGGCGGTTAACCACCAATATATTGTTAACAACCAATAAGTGACAAAGCTGAAAAAAGTTAAAGATGTCATAAAATTGAAACAGGGAATAACATTCAACAATAGGCAGCTTAAAATCTATTGTAGTCATAATAATAACAATAATGATAATAATAATAATAGTAATAATAGTAATAATAATAATAATAATAATAATTAACCACGAAATAAAGAGTTTAATTTAGCTCCTGCTGACTTTGAAGGATGACTTGTTTGGTGTCCAGGACATTTCTGTTTACTACATGTATGACCACACCTTGAGTGAGCAACAACAGGCTACCTGTGTAAGGTGTATTTGTTTGCATTCATGAATGCAGTGCCCAGCGTCACCAAAAGAGTTATCTCTAACTTCAGCTACCTGGCTGGTGCTAATATCAGGTTCACCAAATGAGTGACCAATCCACTGAGAAAGGGCTGCTTGCCCTATTCAGAACTGTTATATCACTAGCATACTAATCTATTCTATGAAACAGATCTAAACTAACTATTTCATTTCTTTTTCATGAACAAAAAAAACGAAAGAAAGCAGTTTACACCACAGAGCAGCTATTGAATTCGTACAGAGCCATGAGATACCTTTTCCCTGATTCTCCATCTTTTATTGAAGACATTAGAATCAAACATTTAGCTCAATGACGATTACACTAAAAATGAGAAGTTCAATTTCGATATGTATGTTATCATGAACTGTTTTGACAAATTTAAAGTGAACGCCAGTGAAATGCAGTCCACACCTATCCCCATCTCAACTAAAACCCGAGGATCTGTAAGATCCAGTATGAATTAGGCAGATCCCAATAAGTAGAGATCTCTGCACCAATCCCACAAATGCCAAGAGACAACCACAAAACACAAAAGCATGGTGAAGCAAAAGAGACACAAGTCCAATTGCATTTCGCCAACCATTAAACAAGGATCTGGAGAGAATCACCAAACGAAACCTTATGAATCAAAGAATAAGAGCTTCACTTTGAAAGTGCAAAACCGTTATGAATGTGACCCCTCAATCAAAATGCTCCAAAAAGTTATACAACAAAAGTAACCAGACGAGCATAAAAGGCAACGGGATAGAACCAACAAGGCATCTACGATATGTGTGCGCTACTAAGAAATGGGAACAAGAAAAACAATATTACTCCATGTAACTCCATTATAAGAAAACTAAAGGAAAAAACAAAAGGTCGAACCTGAACAGTTCTAGTGGCGAATTCGACACCGATAGTGGATTTGGATTCAAGACAGAACTCATTCCGAGTGAATCTCGAAAGCAGGTTGGACTTGCCAACGCCAGAGTCGCCGATCAGTACCACCTTGAAGAGATAGTCGTATTCCTCATCCGGTCTCCTCGCCATCTCTTCCTCCCTAACAGAATCCGAGCAGATCGGGATCGATCGTGTCGGATCGAGGCCGAAACTCCGATACCCTCACTTCCGGTTTCTCTCTCGCTCTGATGTTTTCCGCTCCCGCAGGTCTCTCAGATTCACTCCGCTTTTACGTGCTCCCTCGTCTCTGGGATCTTTCTTCGCTGCTACTAGTACCAGGACTGGTCTTAGAGAAAGAAGAGAGAGAGAGAATTGTGTGACTGAAATACCCCTAATCTTTTATAAAATTTATCTGCCGCTCCTGCTCTAAGCGGTGATAATGAGGGGTGCAGATTGGTCGGGTTTGGGATGAGATTTTATAAACCCAAAACTACCCCTAAAACTAATTGTGTTTGGAACCATAGAAAAGAAAAGAAAATAAAATAAAATAAAAATTTGGCTATTATTATTTAAAAAAATAATTATTTAAAAAAAGAATTTGATCATTATCTCATTTTTACTAACTGTTTTTTGGGAATAATAATGGTCAAATCTTTTTTTTTTTTTCTAGGGGTTCCAAACAGACCCGTAGGTTTGACACTTTTTTGGTGTTCATTGAATTGCAAACATCTTCGCAGGGAAATGAGAGAAAACTGGAAGAGATTTAAGACGGCAGTATCTCCCTAGAAGGGATGAAATCGAGAGTATACCGTCGATCTATCATTTCGCTGTAGAGAAGAATACAGTATTTGTAGGAAAGGATTGGGAGACACAGAATTGGAAGTATAATTGCATAAAATGACCTTCAATCGCCAAAAACTATGATCTCCAATTCGAGTTCTCTTCTCATATATCAAACAATTGGCATCTGTCAATTGTCGTTACTTTGGAGGTTTATTCTTCTGTTCTTCTTTAAATATGCTACCCTTGTACGTTTTCTCATTATTTTGTTACTTTGCAATGCACTAGACAATTCTTTCTGCGTAGTTTCCGTTTATTTTGTGCATTTTCTCTGTTTGTCTAATATGTTTGGTTTTACAAGGTTTGAACAAGATTTAGTCATTTATAATCCAAAATTAAGTTGCTACATCTATTCCCGTGGTGCTTGTACTTTAAAATTGAATCCACTGATCAATAACCTAAAGGTATCTATAACAATACATCTAAAAGGTCCAAATTACAAAACCTGCCGGATACTTGGGACTTGTGGTCAACAACAACTTAGTGCTAGCACATAGTCCCATAAGGAATTTTTAGCACTCACTACCAATCAACTTATCTAGGTCTTGATTGATTTGCAGCACATTAAGGATTACTTTTTTTTTATTTAAACCCAAAGCCTCTTTAATTGAGTAGACATGAAAATAACATAGCACAATAAAAGCAAACCTAATCCTACATGATTCTACAACAATTATTAACAACTAAACTTAATCTCAAATGAATGATTTCAAAGTATATGCTCAACGAGATTTGTAAAACTTGATATTTAGAGTTTTAAAAGTTGTAGGATGGTTGATATAATATGATAGACTTATAAACAACCAAATATTAAATACAAATCAAATGATTTAAGATAAACTTAATCAAGTTTAACACATAAAATACTAAATTCATACTCAATTTTAAATTCACATGCTTGAATACTCAAATATTTTGAAATACTTCATTGTTTTGTTACAAATGAAATGATTCAAAAATAATAATACACTTATGATGCAAGGAGATCTTCATTTTTCACTATAGCAGGCTTATTAAGCATTATAGGGCATAATATCATTCATATAGACACAATGGTCTAAAAACTAGCTTCTTAAGAGTCGTTTATCCATGAAAAAGAATGCCATTTTGAAAAAGTCAGTCACATCGATTGTAAAATATTTGAAAAAATAATGTAAAATCATTATTTGAGCTACTAAACACAATCGTAGACCACTTCTAAATTATGATGATCTATGCTGGCCGGATCAAATTTGAGAAGCACTTCCCACATTTTATCTTCGATCAAGTTGTTTGGTTAGTAAGGCTCTTGGCAGTTAATCCTTCTGACTTGCTTCTTTCACATTTCTTAAAGATGACTAATCTACAAGCTGAATGAGCACTTATAGTGCCTTTTCTCTTTCATGTCGTTTGGACAAAGTTTGTCCTATTAGTTGGTCTTCTTTGTTATTCCTTCTTTCATTCCAGCCTATATTGGTTGGGGAAGTTTAGTTGGTCAGATTTTTCTATTTATTTCCCTTCTTTATGCCTTTGTGTGCTTTGCCCATTTAGTCATCTAAGTGGATGATTGCATATAGAATTTTTTCTTTGTCCTGCCGTTTAGTCGAGTAACTAGTGAAAAATCGACCCTCACTGCTTCTTTGGACAAGCTAGTTTTATGCATGTATTAGTTGGTCATGCATAACCATTGGATGTGTGTGCTACCAATTTTATTTATTTATTTTTTCCCAAAATTGCTCATTTAATTTTTATAATTAGTTCTAAAGTGTTTATTATCATCAAAACTAACTTCATGGGGATCATATGACCAACAATCTCCTCCCTTTTTATGATGATAAACACTCATTGAACAATAAAAGATGTAGTTGCTAATGAGTATTTAATGGATGCATGAATGTGCAAACTCCCCCGAGTTTGCTCCCTCCAAGTCCAATATCTGTTTTTTGTTTTGTACTTCTTTGAGTTGCTCCCTGTGTATGAAATTTTCGAAATTTTTAAGTGAATTGAGCTAACTCCCTACGTCTGAAATTTTCAAAACTTTTAAGTGAATTGAGCTAAGATTTATTGTTGCTTTGTGTTGGAATATTTTCTCGTCTTTTTGATATCATCAAAATTATAGAATGCAAAGGAGATGAAAAGAGAGCTTTGTGTTTCATAAAAAAATATTGTATACGTGGCTTTCAATTCAAAGCAATCAAATAGGCCATGGGACAATCATGGGTCAATGGAGATATCCCAAGCCATTTTTTCTATTTTTTTTGGGTGTTCATTAGGTATTGTGGGTGTGCATGTATGAGATGTGATTCTAGCTTCCTTGTTCTCATTTGATAGGAATTCATGTCAGAGAAGTCAATTTTTATTGGGGAGAAGAAATGGCTATCTTTATCTAGAGGGTCTCTTAGTGGGGGTCTACCTTAAATGTTGTTCCTATCTCCTTCTCATTCATAGGACTCTCTATGACTTCTTCATGAATCTTCTTGTTACAAGAAGATTGTGTGCCTTAATCTTTATAAATGATCTCTTCTCTTTAAAATTATCTAAGCCATTTGCTTCATTCTGATTCTTTTGGCAAAGGACGTTACTAGGAGATCAATTTCTTGAATTTCAAGGGAAGTCCCTTTGTGTGGACTCACCTTACCATGTTGTTGAAAGTAATCTTACTCCTTCTCTTGGTTGACATTGGGCCCCTTATCATCTACAACTATTTTCTCCTATTGTCCTCTTGCTTCTTATTCAATCAGCACTCTTAGAAGATAAGAAGTAGAATGGTATACTTTTAATTCTTGTTATGTTTTAATTACTTTTTCCAGCCCTTAGATTTAAGGGAAGCTATGTAATATTTTAGTTTAAGCTATTATATAAGACACAAGAGGCTTAACGTTGGAATTGAACTTTAACCTTTCTTTGTTGGCCCAGGTGGCTTCTCAAGAGGAGGGTGAATTGAGATATTTAAATTAAAATTTACTTGTACATGTGATTAAAAAGTCATGCATAAAAGTAATTAAAAGAAAAGAACAACATGCACACACCACAACGACAAATAGATTTTTGGTTATTGATATTCCCCTAGTGATAGTCACTGCTAAAAAATCCTTGCTTGGACAAATTCCACTATTAAGCTCTAATACTAGGAAAATTACAAAAGAGATTCCAGCTACCCACATGTAGCTCATTACATGATTTTACACAATGCCAATCTCCCCAAGAGATTGCTACTAGATTCTTGCTCTAGCTAGGCCTTTCTACCTAAATTAACAGGTTCTAGATGAACCTTTTCACAAATACATAAAAAACAAAGAGAAAAAATACACAATTACTTGGAGAGATGCTTCTCCTTGAGAGATTCAAGTTGGCTCTTGTTTTTAGCTCGTTGAGAAATGATCAAAGAGCTTGTACTATGTTGAATGCTAGGATGATTGAAAGAGAATAATGGTTTTTCAGAGTATGTGCCTCTCTCTCTTTCTTTATAAAGCACTTTTGATAGGAATTTGCAAGATAAAGGATTGTGGCTTAAAGATAAGCTAATAAATGCTCATTCACTCCTGTACTCACGATTTGGTGGGGGTATTTATATCTTCCCCAAATCAAACTAGCTATTATTCGCCCATTTGAAAAAAATAAGTACTTCTATTGATCGATCGTAATGATCACTTTTCTGTTAGACAGTGACTTATTGATTGATGGACTGATCGATCAATATGTTACCATTGGTCCATGTTGAAGATCAAATATGGAAGAGTCTTACATGACTCTCATAATAGGAAGCCTTATAGAGACAAAATTATTATGGAATGAGGTCTCACAGAAGAGTTTCAGTTTAAAGGTGCTTTAGTTATATTAGTCTTCTATTTATGCTGAGTTATTTAATTATGCTAGGACTCATCTTTAAGTGTTAGAGTTTGGGTGTAATTGGGATAAGGGTAGTTTAATTGTAATTGGACTTTACTACTTTCCTCTATGATAAATAGAGGTTCATGTACTCTGATTACATCAAGTCAATGAAGTTTTTCTCTTTTCCATAAATTCAACATGGTATCAAAGCAAGTTCTGTGAGTTGACTCAATCAACCCACAGAGATAATGTGATCATTTTCTAATCTATTATCTCTAGCAGTTTAGGTTCGTATCTATTTTTTTCTCTTTTCAAACCCTATACCCGTTGTTTGCTTTACGTTTTCACCTCTATACTAAGCCTTTAATATTGCATATTATATATTGCCAGAGTTTTATTCTAAGAATCATCTTCTTCTCTATTTTGTTTACTACTGCTCGATGGATGACTACTTGGTGGATGATCAACATGATGACCAATCTATCAAATTTTTTACTCTATCTTTGCTGCCTTGGCATTTTGGTTTATGGATTTGGTTTCTAGTACTATATTCATCTTGAATTTAATCTGTCAGAAGAGAGTCTCTATTTTTCCGCTTCGATTACTGTTTTTAATCCGAGTTCTCTACTATCTTCTGACTGCTATCTTTCGAAGATAGAATTGTATCTTCCTATTGTCAAAATCTTTCGGTTGGTTTACTGAGCTAGTTCTGATCCCGCGTTGTTCGGTAGCCAGTGCTACGGGGAAAATGATAGCATATTTCTCGATTATAGCAACTATCTTGGTTCGACTCTTTGTTGCTATTAGTTTATTTTCAGAAGATCATTCGAGATCAACTCTGTCTAGCTGTCATCGTGCCATATTAAAACCCCGAAAGCCACAAACATCAAGGCTTTCACAATAATCCAAATATTGAAGGAAGATGTCGGATTGACGTCGACAGCAAATACAACAACTAGATTTATTTTTCATTGCTGGTTTCGGAAACTCTTGCTGGTTCGAATAAGTCCAACACAATTATTTTTGGTAAAAAAGTCTTTGTTAATCCGTTGCTGCGATGCTAATCATCTGAAAATATTTTTGTTGTCTCACGCATCGTGGGGATGAAGGAGACGTTGATTAAGCATGGTTCGTCGTATTTTTAGCATTGTGAGATATTTTCTCCATTGCTATTGCCAATTGATTTCCGGAAACTCCTATGGTCTCCTCTAGTAATTTTCTTGCTGATTAATCTGCTGAACCTACTTGATAAGATCTTATTTCTATTGTTTATGCTATTTTTTTGGAAATCATAGAGCTGTCTCATCCGCTCATCCCACTCTGCTCGACAATCACCAGAACCACTTCGAAAGGATGAAGACACTGGTCCAGCCTACCGGGTTCTATTTCGGACTTGTCTGCCATCATTAGTTCATTACCGGCAATCCTCTCTATTCGCTGATTGATTCCCATTGCCGTTGCTAAAGAAGACGACTTTATTGAGTCAATTTTCTGTCTCGGTCCGCTGGATTATTTCCTCTGCCATGAACTCTTTTTTCGCTGAGTTATTTGCTCTCATCGATTGTTGACATCTTCCAAAAATACTTGCCTGAGCGGATGGTCACAACGATGTCTCTCTACAATCATCGGTGCCGTGAGGAAGAAGACGCATTGCTACCGATTTAATTTTTCCTAAGTTTAGGAAAAATTAAACGAGCACTAGTTCTGCTCGAGTCTCGGACCGGGCCCATCCGAGTTCACCCAACGATGGTTTTGCTAACCCGAGGATCACTTGCTGCTATTTTACCAAGTGAACCCGGGTCAACGTGACTCGGCCCACTTATTTTTTTCCTCGGTTATACGGGTCCAGGTCCGGGTCACAAGGTTTATACCTATTTTTTTGCGACTAGGCTATATTGGTCTGATATCTTACTCGATACTCTATCTCTGGCTGGATTATTATCTTGGATTATTACTCGATTCCAACATACTATTTGGTGCAACTTCCTTATTTCTTGATGGACTCACTGTGAATTATTTCATGTGTCCTTACTACTCTTATTGATTTCTATTATTTACCTATTATCCGCTACTATACAACTGCACATGTGTTACATGTTATTTGGGCATTGACCCATTTTCTGCTACTGCTGTTGTGTCTCTTTAATTGAGATTTTATTTCTGAAGAAGAACTCCTTGGTTGCTTGCCTTGGGTTCATTATTTGTTGACTGTTGTCAGCATTGGTTCGTCTGATGCGGAACTTGAAATGACACAATAGGAGCGATGGGTCTTCTTCCTCACGGCGCCGATGATTGCAGAGAGACATCATTTACCCATCTTATCTTCCTTTTTACCTATTACCCTTTGGCAATCTTTCTCCTACCATTCACTTACCCTTACTGGCCAACCATTTTAAAGCATTGCTTTGGTTTGTCCCTTTTATTTAGATATATGGATGTTTTAAGTCCATTGAGACTTTTCATATGTATCCATGGGTCTTTTATTGCTGTCTTGTGAATGACAAGCATTACCCACTTTAGTGATTATTATCACTATATTTGTTTGAAATCCTTTGAGTTTGGTTTCGACTTATATTTCATGACCCATTTCTACCCTTTGAGAGTTGGTACCTAGTGTCGTACATATACTTGGGACACCGTGATGGGGAGTTTATTACTACATCTATATTATTTGGTTCAAGCTGGGATCACTGCCACTACCTCCCAGTTTGAGGAGGAGAAGTACAAGAAGTACAAGAAAGAGGTACTTTATTCTATATGTTGTGGTAATTTTTATGTGACCCAAATATTCAAGAAAGGGGGAGCACAAAAGGCAAAGTTTTTGCATCTATGAAGAATTGTATTTGTAAAGATTTTTTTTTCAGCAAAAGAAAATTGAAGACCAAAAATCATTTTCATTGCGAGCTGAAGTTATAAACTCCAGCTTGAGGGCGAGTGTCGAAGATCAAGTATGGAAGAGTCTTACATGACTCTCACAATAAGAAGTCTTACAGAGCCAAAATTATTATGGAAGGAGGTCTCACAGAAGAGTTTCAGTTTAAAGTTGTTTTAGTTATGTTAGTCTTTTATTTATGTTCAGTTATTTAATTATGCTAGGACTTATCTTTAAGTGTTAGAGTTTGGGTGTAATTGGGACCAGGGTAGTTTAATTGTAATTGGACTCTACTATTTTCCTATATTATAAATAGGGGTTCATGTACTCTAATTACATAAAGTCAATGAACTTTTTCTCTTTTCTATAAATTCAACAGTCCAAACAAGTCAAGTTGATTGATCATGAACAATGGATGATCAATCAATCGAGATTCTCACTGGCTTTATAATTTAAGTATGATCGATCAGTGCATTTTCTTATGGTCGATCATTTTTGAAGTCCCTTATTGGCAAGATTCTAACCGATCGATCAATCAAGTGGGATGATTAATCATTCCATGAAAATTTTGCTTGCCTGGATAGTAATGATCAATCAATCCAAGTAGGACGATCGATCATGCATTATAGTATGAAATGACCATGTCCTGGATGCTTGATCAAATTATGGTTGCTCGATCATACTTTATATTTATGGCTTGCACAATTCTGGGTGATCGATCATTCCAATGCCAGTTTAAAAATGAAGAATTTTTAAAGCATGAGAATTTTTCTCTAAGTTCTCTAAAATGTTTCTAAATGATGTTTATGATGATCCTAAATATGCCTATATGCAATTTATAACCTGAAGCTCCGATTTCACAAATGTACTTAAAGAATAAGAAGTTTGGCATGCTCTCTTACAAAAATTGACTGAGTTTAGATGTTTGTCTATAATGCTTGAACTTGAGTCTTCTCGTTGTCTTCTTCCTTGTTGGTGTTTCTTCAAGAGACATTCTTTAATTGTGCTTGAGGTATTGAATTTGGATTTAATGCTTTAGACCTTAAGATGCTCTTGAAGGTGAAGTATCTGAAATACTTAGATTTTCAAGTTATTAGGTTAATTAAGTTTTGTTATCATCGAAAGCAATGTGGGAGTCAATCTAAAGTCAACAATCACCCCCTTTTTAATGATGAAAAAATATAACTTGGAAAAAAAAAATTACACTTCCCTAAGGGTTGGAGTTAAGTAAATGATACAATTCTATCATAAGTTCCTCTTTAATCTTTACATAGTTTGTTTTAATCCTTTTATGCGTAATTTTGTGAGTGCCTAGGTCGTTTGATCCAAGTTCCCTAATTTCTCTTTTTGTCATACTCAAAAGATGGTTAAATGAAATGCATAGAATAGAACAAAAAGTGGTCAAAGGCCATATAATAAAGATGTTTTCAATTCTTTACAAAATGATGTGTACAAGTATAAAATTTAGTACATACAAGTATATGATTAAAAATATTTACACTGGGAGTCAAAAAAAGATGGGTGGATCCTAGGTCAACTAAGTTGGTGGCGAGAGTCGACTGAGGATGCTATCGAGGAGATGCTCAATTCTTTGTCATCATGCCTTCAATCGTCTAGAATGGATAGAACTGATACCTGAGTAGCTCTAACATCATCCATGACAAATTCTAGAGCAGAGAGCCAATCGGTGGATGACAAGTCGTATTCTTCTGTTCTTCTCATCTTTGTGAATTCAAATTGATCCGTTGGAGGCTCTGAACTATGCTCATCTCCGGAAGCGGTAGGCTGCATGGTAGATTCCTTCGATATCTTTTCCTTCTGTATCCACTGTCCTCGCCATTTGGTGAACCCAAATTTTCCAAATTTTATTTCTCCAATGGACATCTTCTTTTTCATGTCCAATAGGTCTACTCCATTATGAATAAGGATGACTGTGATCTCCTGAGTGAATGGTAGACTTTCTGTCCTTGAGTTAACAACAATCTTGGCTATCCTACTGGTCATTAAGTATCCATAATCCAAGGAGACTTTCTGGAAGATATCCATCAACTAGAACGTCGATTGTTGTGAGCCATAAGAAGGTTCCCTTCCTTGGATTCAACACATGAGTATCTCTATGGTGACTCTCAGTGGCATGGTGAGATCCCGTATCCTCACCTCATAAGAGCTCCAGTCTGTTTGTCCAAAGATAGTGATTATAACATCTTAAATTTTCTGAGGGAGGTCCTCATGAAGATCAGTCGGCTAATTTTATTTCACATATCTCGTCATGCCCATGACAATGGAGTTGAGGAGATCATTCACAGTGGGAATCTGAATAGAAATGGGCGTTTTCTTCACATAAGAAGAGATCTTGAGACTATAAGTGCTGTGAATGATCGATCATCTATTTCGATTGATCGATCAACCAATAGGCATTGATTGATCAATGACCTGTGCAAAGTGATTGAAATATAATCTTTTAATTTCCACTTCACTCTTTTGGCACTACAATGATGGGATGTGTTCATTAAGCTCAAAATTTTCAACCTAAGTGACTCAATGTGGGTTACTCATGCCTAGTTCTCTTTGAAGCTTAGAGAAATGGTCAAATCCTAATGGCTTTGTAAAAATGTCAGCTAATTGATTTTCGGTATGGACAAACCCATTTTTATTGACCTTGGTTTGGATCAACTCTCTAATGAAATAATGTCAGATTTCTAAAGTGTTTTGACCGAGAGTGGTGAACCGGGTTCTCACTTAGACTTATGGCGCTCATGTTGTCACAATGGATTGAAATTTCTTTTTTCTTTAAGCTGTAGTCATGTAGTTGCTGTTTCATCCAAAGAAGTTGAAACAAATTCCACATACTATGTATTCATCTTTAGTATTGGATAGTCCAGCTGAATGTTGTTTCTTGGAAAACCAAGAAAAAAAACATATTTCTAAGTAATTGGCAACTTCCACTAGTACTCTTTCTGTCAATTTTGCAAATTAAAAAATCAGTATTTGCGTAACCGACTAGATCAATGGCCGAAGAGTTTGAGTACCAAAGACGTAAGTTTGGTGTCTCAAGTAGATAATGAAAAATTCTTTTCACTACCACTAAGTGAGATTCTCTAGGATCGGATTGATATATAGCACATAGGCATACCGAGAACATTATGTCCAATCTACTGGCTGAAAGATAAAGTAGGGATCTTATCATGGTTCAATGGAGTTTTTGATCTATGGCCATACCGGAGTTGTCTGAGTCAAGTTTCAAGGACAAACTCATGGGTGTTCTAATTGACTTAAAATTTTTGGAATTCAATCTTTTAAGCAATCCCTTAGTGTATTTAGACTGATTTATGAATGTGCCATTTTTAGTTTGCTTTACTTGAAGTCAAAGGAAGAATGTAAGTTCACCCATTAAACTATTTCAAACTCATTTTTCATTACACTAGCAAATTTTTCACATTGAGAGGGGTTTGTAGAACCAAATATGATATCATCCACATAAATTTGAATGATAATCAAGTCTTGATCATGGTTCTTAGTAAATAAAGTCTTATCTATGCTTCGTTTCTTATAGCCATTAAGAATTCACTCAATCTTTCATACCACGCTCTTGGAGCTTGCTTTATTTCATACAGTTCTTTATGTAATTTTTCTACATGGTCAAAATTACTCACATCTTCAAATCCTTTGGGTTGTTCAACGTATACCTCTTCTTGGATGTACCCATTTAAGAAAACATTTTTTACATCCATTTGGTACAATTTGAATTTCATGTGACAAGCATAGGCTAGGAGGATTTGAATTGCCTCTACTCTTGCCACGAGTGCATCCTTTGGAAACTAACCTATCTTTATTTCTCACTACATGATTTTCTTCAGTTGCTTTGTTCTTAAAGACCCATTTTGTTCTTATGACTTGTTGATTTTTGGGTCTAGGTACTATAGTCCAACCTTTATTTATTTCAAATTGATTCAATTTTTCTTGCATTGACATAATAAAAAAGTCATCCTTTTCGACTCGACAAAGCATTTGGGCTCTTTTTGAGAATTGAAACCACTATTTACCATAGTTTCATGGGTTGTTCTTCTAGTTGCAATCTTGCCTTGTGGGTCACAAATACTTTGTTCTAAAGGATGATCAGCCATGAACTTATAGTTCCTTGGCTCTTATTGGTTATTCGGGTAATTTGGGTTCTCTTTAAGATTTTGGTTTAGAGGTTGAGATCTCGGGGATGAATCGAAGGGGTTTCCCTCTTCGTCATAAAAAACTGGAGTTGGAGTTGGAATTGGCGAATCATATTCATCAAACTCAACATGAACCGACTCGTGTACTCTCATAGATGTCTTGTTATAAACTCTATAAGCTTTGCTATGAGTAGAATAACCCAAGAAAATTCCTATATGAGCACAAGAGTCAAATTTCCCTAATTTTTCCTCTGGTTCTTTCAATGTGAATACTTTTGCATCCAAAGGTTCTAAAATAAGTAATGTTGTGAATGGTACCTGTATAAAACTCATAAGGAGTCTCGTTGACAAGTGGCCTTATGCATAGTCGATTAATGATATAACATGTAGTGTTTATAACTTCAGTTGAAAACCTATGTGGCATGTTGTATGCATGAAGCATAGCTCTAGCCATTTCAATTAAGGTTCAATTTTTTCTCTCAACAAAACCATTTTGTTGAGGATTTTGAGGAGTTGAGAATGTATGGTCTATAACATGCTTTGTGCAATATTCCTCAAAGTTTTAATTTTCAAATTCTCCTCCATGGTCACTCCTAGTTTTGATAATGCTATAGCCTTGTTTTTTTTTAACTTTTTCACATAAATTAATGAAGACTAGAAAAACATCATCCTTTTGGGCTACGAAATCTACCCATGTCAACTTTGAATAGTCATCTACCACCAATAGGGTGAAGTGATTCCCATTTAGGCTTTAAGGTTTGGGTAGGTCCAATGAAGTCCGTGTGGATTAGTTGAAGAGGACGAGAGGTTAAAACTACATTCTTAACCTTGAAAGAAGTTTTGTGTTGCTTTCCAAGTTGGCAAACATCATAAGGTCCCTCTCTTACAAAATTTTTATCTGGTAGTCCCCTCATTGATGGAATTTAGTGTATGGTTATATCTCTAGCTTCTAATAAAGTGGTAGTCAATTTCAATATGCTTGATCCTTACATGGAATACTGGGTTTGTATCTATGTGAATTGTTGACTGAGAAGTTGCATTGATTTTTACAAGAGAAACCCAGTTTTGATAACAAGGATTTTAGCCATATCATTTCACTTATTGCATGGGCCATGGCTCGATATTTTTCTTCTGCATTTGATCGGGTTACGACTGTCTATCTTTTACTCTGTCAAGTAATCAGATTGCCACCCACTGTCATGCAATATTTGGAAGTGGATTTTTTGTCATTAGGTGATCCAATCCAGTTCGCATAAGCAAATCCTTCAATTATGATGTGTCCATGGTTTTTGTATAATAATCCTTGTCCGTGACTCTTTTTGAGATAGCTCAGGATTCTTTCTAAGGCTTGCTAGTGGGCTATTCAAGGGTGATACATGAACTAGCTAACAATACTTACTGCAAAAGGAAATGTTAGGTAAGATTACAATGAGATAGATTAGTTTTCCAAGGAGTCCTTGAAATCTTCCTGTATCTACCTCATCTCCTTCTTCCATGTGTAATTTGGTATTGGGGTCCATTGGTGAGTCGAGAGGTTCACATTGCATCATACCCGTTTCTTCCAATAATCTTGCACATACTTTCTTTGTGATAAGACTGCCATATTTTGACTCCAAAACCTCTATGCTAAGGAAGTATTTGAGTACACCTAGATCCTTGGTTTGGAGTGTTTTACTCAGTTCCTTGTTTTGTTTTTTCTATTCCACTTTTATCGCTACCATTCAAGATAATATCATCCACATAGACAACCATAAGTCTTGTGCCAAACCTAGTGTGTTTAATAAATACAAAGCGTTTAGTTTCATATTCTTGGAATTTTAGCCCAAGAATGACCTTGTTGAACTTGTCAAACCATGCCAGAGGAGATTATTTTAAACCATACATGGATTTTTGAAGTTTGCATACTTTTCCTCCTCAACCACAAAACTGGGTGGTTGGATAATGTAAACTTCTTCTTGGTTGTCACCATTAAAAAAAATATTTTTAATGTCAAGTTGGTGAAGGTCATATTGAAAATTTGTAACACGTGAAATAAGAACACTTACAAGTTTATTTTAGCAATGAGAGAGATGGTTTCTTCATAGTCGATCCCATAGGATTGAGTATACCCCTTGGCAACTATTCAGGCTTTAGGACGAGCAATACCACCATCCGTATTATGTTTCACAGTGTAGACCCACTTACATCTTACCATTTTTTTTTTTTTTTTGGATGACAATGTTAGGTTTACCGAGCATTGACTCCCTTCTTGCTTTTGATGATAACAAAATTAATTGATGTAACAATGGTAATTCTAGCATTTCAGATACATTTCATTCAAGAGACAAAAATCAAAGTCTATGTGATGAACCAGAAAAAATTCTCAAAGACTTTGAGGTACACAACTGTGTCAACGTGTTCTTGAAGAAACAATGAATTCAAGACTAGAGTTTAGGAAGTCATAAAAATCGCAAAACTCAGTCTATGTAAGAGAACATCCCCAAACCCTCCAAACTCGAGGTCCAATGGAAACCTTTGGAGCTCTAGGAAAAGTTTGTATTTCTACATGTTTTACCGATGCATACACATACTTCAAACATGTTAGAGTCACTTAGGATCATTTTCATTCATTATTTGAAAATCCACTTAGTGAATTGGCATTGGATTGATCGATCAACATCTACCAATAATCGATTAACAAAAAATGCACAGGAAAAAATTGTAAAGCATGATCGATCAATCAGGGTCAATTGATCGATCAATGAGAATATGGCCAAACTGTGTTGTAAAACATGATCTATCATTCTCAGTGGATTGATCTATCAAGGCCCAAACAATGTAAAGTCATCCTACTTGATCGATCAACCTCCAAATATTGATAAATCATAAATAACTTTGCAAACTAGGGACGTAAAGCATGATCATTCATAGCAAAGCCATTGATTGGTCATACTTGTTATAAACTGCTAGTAGGAATTCTAACTAATTGATCATTACCTATATATTGATCTATCAACTTAAATTATCTGACCCAATAGGGGGTTATTAATTGATCATACCATCGATACTTTACACACAATTGACCAATCAATAATTTACACTGATCGATCAATGCAAAGTCAGTTCTTTTGCAAACGGTTAAAAATGACTAGTTTTGCTTGGGGAACTTATTAATACCCCACTGGACTTTGTTTTGAGAATTTAATGATCTTTCATTGGCATACCTATTGCATTATGTTAGAAGATGGACTCAAGCCCACACGTCCAAGGAATCAAGTTCTCTCCTTCTTCTCAAATTCATCCAAACTCTCCTCTCCCTTATCTTGGAAGTCAATATCTAAACTCTCTCTCCTTTCTCTTGTCTTCTCTTCTTCTTATCCTTTTTCTTCTTCTCCTCTCCCTCTTTGGCTTGAGATCATTATGAAGGAGTCCTAAATTCTACTTGGTATCAGATCTGGGGATTTAGGACTCCCATATTGAAGTGAGGCTTAACTACCCTTGAAGGTTTCATGCAAGGTGCTTTTGAAGGAAGAGATTCAACCATGAAAATATAAGTGATTTCTAGTTATATTTTTCCTTACATTAATACTATGTACCGAGTCCTTAATCTCTATATTACATAAAGAAAAAAATTGCTTTCATATGTGAAGTTGTGAAAGCTTATACTTGGTGTTTAAAGGATATTACAACCTTGATCTTCTTGCACTCAAATATTGTAAGTTTGATCAAGATCGGTTGCCTACAAGGTTATGAAGACCTATTGATTATGAAGTTGATGGTTGTATGTTGGAAGAATGATCTGAGACTTGCATGACACTTAGCTTGATCTCTCATTATTCAAGACCAATAGTTTACTTGATTTTTTTGGATTAAATCAAGTTGGTTTATGATTTATGGTACTCGGATTCTCCAAACTTATTGAAATTGTTTGAGGGACTTTGTTAAGCTCAAAGAACAGTAGGTTTTTGGTGATTTATGATTTTTTGGAATTCCTATTTCCATCTCCAATCCATTAAGACTTATGAGCAATTTCATCGTCTAAAGGATTTTTGGAAATGAGTAAGGGAAATGAGTCTTTTTATGTGATAAATATGACACCTATCATAAGGAAAGTTAAGCCATGCTTGGGTTAAGAACCAACCATAAGTTCTTGAGTTTTTGAAGACCAAAAAGAAGATTTTAATTGGTATTAAGTGAGTTATTGATCTACTTCACTTAAGATATGATTTTTAGTTTATTTGGAGCCTGATTTAGTGGCTAATGTAGTGGATAAGAACTTATCTTTATTTGAAAGTGGCAGGTATTTGAGTTTTAAATTTAATGGAAAATATTATTAATTAATAATATGTAAAAATATATAGTGTGTTAAAGTTAGCATTTGATCGATTTTTCTTGTTTAATCATGATTTTTTTATATTAAAGAACACCATATACTATCAATAAATTAATAACTAAATGTATTATATTCGTTTATGTTATTTTTAACGTTATTTATTTATTTTTTATGATTAATCATGTGCACATTTAATTGGCTCACGTAATTATTGTATTAATGTACAATAAACAGTAATCATTAACTAATATAATATATAATTCAATTAATTAGTATATTAATCTATTTTAGTTATACACTAAATTACTAATTCATGTAGTAATCATGTTTATTTTACCTATTTAATGTTTAAGTATTATATTTTAATTAAGTATACTCTTACAAGTTACTGATTTTGTTATTTTCCACGTTTTTCTCATTTGGGGGCACTAACTCTAGAAATTGTTTTCCAGTGGACATGAACTCGTCCACACTAACCCCCCCTATTGTGTAAGATTTCTTATGCCACCTCACATGATCATGGTGGGTCCCTATCTTCTGGGTTTGGACCCATCTTCCAATACACTTGATATGTGGCCCTTCCTTGGTCGTGTGAGTTTGGACCCATCTTCCAACATGTGGTGCCATATCATTATGCCTCATTAGCATCCAAAGAGTCTAACGACATGCTACCCACCACATCATCGAGAAGCCACACCATCCTCCATGTAGGATGACATGTCATCTTGACACATCATCGGATGCTACGTAAGCCATCCACATCAGTTTATTTTTTTCTCTCATTTTCTTTTCATGATTGATTTAGGTTGTTACTTTGTAATTAAAAATATTAATTTCTGGTTTTAAAAAATCTTACACATTCCATTTCATTTACCTTCACTTTAATATAATAAAAAATTGATTATTAATTATTTTAAAATTAATTTTAATGTAAATAATACCTTTTTTTTACTTGTTACCTTATGAACACCTTAATACCTTTCTGATTCCGGCATTAGGTTGCAGGAAGATGGATGAGAGGGAATTACTCCGTTCCCAAAGCGGAGGGCAGATGGCGTTGTCAACTGCGGTTGGCGGTAGAACTTCAAAATACAGAATAAATCATGAATTTATATCAAGCTTCAATTATGATTCACCACACCACCTTTCAAATCTGAATGAATAGCATCAGGGCTCACGAGTCATCTTCTCTCCACTCCACCTCTCATTCACGTGCCTTCTGCTACCATTATCTCATGCAACCCATGAAGAAGAATGAATTCTTCAGGCTCCGCTCTTATAAATTCTTCTCTTGCAAGAAAAAACCTCAAGAAAACAAGAAAAAACTCCCCAGATAGGAGCTCGAGTGAGAAATTACGATGAGGGCAGTAATAAGTTCCCTAATCTTGGTTATCGTCGCCTTCCCTTGCCTCTTAAGGGCTAGTTCCAGGCCTCAAGTGCCTGGCATGTTCATCTTCGGTGACTCTCTGGTGGACAATGGCAACAACAATGGCATCCTCACGCTTGCAAGAGCCAACTACATGCCTTACGGAATCGACTTCTCTCATGGAGTCACCGGAAGGTTCACAAACGGCCGAACGACTGTCGATGTTTTAGGTTTGTTCAACTCCTCTTCCTCCATTCTTCATGTATTGATTTAGATTTGTATTGAAATTAAGAAGACTACGTCTCTTCCGTTTTTCAGCTCAGCTACTAGGGTTTTCAGATTTCATTCCGCCGTATTCGACCACTCGAGGTTCGGCATTACTAAGAGGAGTAAATTATGCGTCCGGCGCCGCAGGGATCAGGGATGAAACTGGGAATAATTTGGTGAGCTTTGTAAACGAAGTAATCGTGAAATGAAGTAGCTAGATGATCTGTATATTAACGAAAAAAAGATGTTTCTTATAGGGAGATCACTGGCCGATGAATCGACAAGTGCAGAATTTTGCAAGAACAGTTGAACAGCTGAGGATGTATTTCAGTGGAAACAGAAGAAGTCTCAACAACTATCTGAGCAAATGCATCTTCTTTGCGGGAATGGGGAGCAACGATTACCTGAACAACTACTTCATGCCTCAGTACTACACAACCAGTCGGGAATACAGCCCAAGAGCTTACGCAGAATCGCTTCTTCAAGACTACTCTCTGCAACTGAAGGTAATGTTCAATCTCTTCAAGAGCTGATCTTCCATGGAAATGCAATCTGATTAGGGATTAAGGTTTTGATTCCCTGCAGCAACTTTACGACCTGGGTGCGCGTAAAATAGTTGTCTCTGGTGTCGGAGAAATTGGCTGCATCCCTTATGAGATAGCCCGGTTCAATAACAATAACGATAACAACGACAACAGCAGTAGCAGGACGAACCGATGTAACGAAGCAATCAACAACGCCATTAGAATGTTCAACTCTGCCCTCGTTAAGATGGTTGATCGTTATAACAGCGGCGAGCTACGCGGTGCTCACTTCGTCTTCGTTAACACGCAGCGTTCTTCCAAAAACATAGTGAATCATGCCAAGTCTTATGGTAAGAAGCCAAATTCGCTGAATTGTAAATTTCTTGCATGAATATGGTACTGTTCTTTAATAAATCTTTCTTTTTGAGGCAGGCTTCAAAGTGTTTGATAAGGGATGCTGTGGAGTGGGGAGGAACAATGGGCAAATTACTTGTCTTCCTCTGCAACTACCATGCGAGAACAGGGACGAGTACCTGTTTTGGGATGCATTTCACTTGACAGAGGCGGCCAATATAGTCCTTGCCGAAAAAGCTTACAGCTCGAAACTTTGCTCCGACGTCTACCCGATGAACATCCGGCAGCTTGCGAGGATGTGAGTCTTTGTTCAGGCAACCGAGGGGATGCTCAATAATCAGGATCGTTTTGTCGAGCTGTTCGTTCTTATTACCCTAATCACAAGCACGAATAATCTGTAACGTGGTTTTGAATATACACTTCATTCGGAATTTTGCAAACGAAGATGATATGCCTCTCGTTCTCATTTTGGTTGATTCGAACGGATACATTTAGCAGAGCTTGATTTTCTTCTTTCACTTGCTTAATTTTTCTAATTAGTAGTATGCGACGATAAAATGATTTAAGGTTGGAGTAAGAAAACTTGGTTTGACAGAGAGGTTAGGAGTTTCTCTTTTACCATGTGGGTTGGGCCATGGGCTGAAGCATGGATGTTGAAACCAATGCGCTAAAAGGCTTGAACCTTTTAGGATAACAACGGCACGGATCTTATACAATGACTGACCCGGTCGATACAAACAAATATTTTAACAATGGATTCAAAGGGGTACTTATGAGGATGGGGCGGGGATTAGGCGGGGATGGAGTTGGATTTCAAATCCCAATCGGTTTTTTCTTGGGTTTGGGTTGGAGTTTTCAAAAACCTAATCTAAACCAGCTGAAACTAATCACCTAGGAGAAAAAGTTTCCTCTTCAACTTAGGGGTGTGGCTGCCCCTTCTTACAAAAAAATGGTAGCAAGGAATAGTCTCCCCTACCTTTTTATCTCTTTGTCTCTCTTTAATTGACATAGATAGAGGATACAAAGAAGTCTCCTGCTTCCCTCCACCTTTTTTTTCCTTATAGAAGGGGTGCAACGGTGCATTGTCCCTTTTCTAGGAAAAAAAAAATCAGGGGATTGTTCTCCTCATTGATGCAAAAAGAGCCCATGATTTTATATTTAAATAATATTCTTTAGAAGAAAAAATAATAATTATTTTAACCTTATTCTTAGTGACAACATTAGTAAAATTTGGCCATATTTGATAATACAATGTCTAGGAAGTTGTATTAGGAGACACAACAACTAAGGAGGGCACATCAACTACCTCATAAGGTACTCAAAAGATGGACCTATTCAGTGTAGGTTTGAACCACTACTACGGAGTCAAGATACTAACTTTGGCTTAGCTTGGTTGAAGCCGGTTTGAACCTAGGCTACCCCAATTTTATCGATTCTGAGTATTTCTGTAGCAAGTAAATTTTCAATCTTATAAAAAATCAATAAACCAACACAATTTTGTTGGTCTCAAGATCCATATTGAGATCATTTTGATGATGAAAAATACTTAAGTTATTAATGATGTGCATTAAGAATGATTTGTAGCTTGAAAAACCTCCAAAGAAAATTTCTAACATCATACTTGTTCGACTTACACATGACTTATTGGATGACCT
Organism: Aristolochia californica; assembly: GCF_029961685.1. NCBI lineage: Eukaryota > Viridiplantae > Streptophyta > Magnoliopsida > Piperales > Aristolochiaceae > Aristolochia > Aristolochia californica. The sequence continues at coordinate 2,452,497 of NW_027181793.1, forward strand.
ATACAAAATGGAAGTAGGCAAATCATGGTGTAGACCTAGGTTGAATTCCTTTCATAGACACAAAGAACCGACAAAATTCAATGGAAGACCTCGAGTTCAACTATGTGTCAAGTCATCTTGAATAAGCATATTCAAGTGAAAAAATGGGGATTTGAAGACTATAGTCTAGGATAAAAAGAAATGTCTCAAGAACTCTAGCCATTTAGAGAAGATAACACCAAACTCCGATTTTTAGGTACACAAGAGACTTTGGTGCTATAGGGCATATTTTTCACAACCCTATTAATCGATGCATTAGAAAGGTTCAAATTTGCAAAACCCCTTAACTAATCATCATCATGCTTCAAATCTAATTTTTATAGTTTGGCATAATGCAGGATCGGTCATACAGAATGTAGACTGGTAGAAACATATAAATCATGATCGATCAATGTCACTGATTATCCTACCTTATTGAGTTATAGTACTGAGAGCATTTTTGAAAACGGAAAAAAATGGCTAATTTGATAGGGAAACTTATAGATAACTCTCCAAACGTCTTGTGAATAGTAATGAGAGCATTTATTGGCAATTTATTGCATTCACCCACTGGTTTTACTTCAATTTTTTTTTTTCAAACTCATTTTTGAGAAAAAATAGATACCAACTTGCAACAGCTCCCGATCTCTCTCAAATTCATTGTGCTTCATAGAGTTTAAAGCTCCATAAATTTTTCCACATGTGCATCAAAGGTTGGAGACTTGGAAATCTCAAGGTGAATTCTCCAAATTTTAAGGGTGCAAGTTTTTCCTTTATTTTGTATTTTCATTGATTTCTTCATATGACTAATTTAGAGCCAATTAATCTAGATTGGAAAACTTACAAGAGCTAGAATCTAGTTGATCAATCTCAAAGAGAGATTCATAATTGTGTATTTGAGCATACAAGTGGCTTAAAAGAGCCAAAATTTATTTTGTGTAATTTATGGTAATAGAGGTATTAGTGGAATTTTCTTAAGCAAGGGTTCTTGGATGGTGCTTAGCAATAGAGGAACATCATAACATAAAAATTTCATCTCCTATTGTGGTGTGTGTTTGTTAAGTGCTTCATTCACTTTTAATTTTAATTAAAAGTACTAAATTTTTAAAGGCAAATTCTCTATTCACTCCCCTCTTGAGAAGCCACATGGGGGGTAACACACGATAGAAAGCACATCATCCATAGAGCTTAGTAGAACTATTTGACCAAACAAGAGTGCTTGCATACTAGCCTCATTATAGAAAGAGAGAATAAAGAAAATAGAAGAAAAGGAAAGAAGAAGATAAAGATAAGTATAGAAGGTCATCCGACTGGATGAAAGAATCAAAATCCCCAACGTAGAAGAAGAAAGAACAAAGGAAAAGGAAAAGAAGAAAAGAAACCGTTCAAAGCAAGTTCTTTGACTTGGGAAGAGTCGATCACACGACCCATGTAAACATGCAAGAAAGAAAGGATGGGATAGAAGATTGTCCATAAGAGTTAGATCGACTAGACGTTGTGTAGAAAAAGGAGTTAAGAGGAAGATGAAGGTCGATTGACCGATTATTGCTCAATCGAAATGGCTGGAGACAAAAAAGTCTCTATTGGAAGTCGCATGCTGAATCAACTAGATGAACAAAGCGCACGAAGGCCTTAAGAAGAGGAGGCATTGAAGAAAGTCGACCAATTGATATCCAGTCATCTAGATAATGCATTCTAGAAAAGTTGTGGAATATGATTGTAGACTTTGATTCGGCTATGATAGGTCTCTAAAATATGTAAGTGACCTATCTATGTGATTAGTAGCAAAATATAAAAATTTTAAGTATTTTCTTATAAGTTTTAATTGAGATTCGTTGAGATTTCAGAAAAGGACAAAATGTCCCTTTCCAAGCTCAATGGTTTAAAATTTAAACATTGAGAACTTATTTATTTAAGTTAATTTTGCCCAAAATTTGCTTCTCTCAACTACAAGAAAACTTTTGCCCTCGAAAAATTCATTGGTGAAAGTATACAACTCTCTATTGGAACTTCTTCCAACCAAAAAACCATTGGAAGAGTTTGTTTAAGTATTTTCTCTGCTAAAAGTTCATCCAACGAATTTCAAAATTGACTTTAGTCAACACTAGTGTCAATATGAACTTCAACTTCAAATTCAAGTTCAAGTTCATTTGAATCATCTACATGGAGTTCGTGTGCACTGGAAACAGTTTCCAGTGTTAATTCCCCAAAATGAGAAATATAACAAAAATAATAGAATGAGTAACTTGTAATAATATAATTAAATAAAATATAATACCTAAACACCAAATTAGGTAAAACAAACATGATTACTACACTAATAAGTAATTTAGTGTATAATTAAAATATATTAATATACTAACTAATTAAATTAGATATTATATTATTGAATGATTGCAGTTTATTGTACATTAATACAGTAATTATGTGAGCCACTTAACTGTGCACATAATTAATTATAAAAAATAAGGTTAAAAATGACATAAGCGAATATAATAAATTAACTTATTAATTTATTAATAACATAAGATATACTTTAACATAAAAATGAATGATTAAACAAAAAGAATTGATCAAATGCTTACTTTAACACACTATATTTTTATGTATTATTAGTTAATAATATTTTCCGTTAAATTTAAAACCATTGGTTTTATTACTTATAAAAAATAGGTTAATTAAACTAAAATAATTGATCAAATGCTTGATTTAACAATATTTTAATTACCACTATTAAATCACTAATATAATAAACTAATTAAAAAAATTATAAAGAATAAATAAAATATTATTTTATTAATAACTAATCCCCCCTAAGAGCAAAGAAGAAGAAACAAAGCAACTTCTAATTTTAAAATGATAAATGCAACTGAAAAAAAACGAGGATAGATACTATTAGAGGATGGAGTTCTCTCAAATTCCACATTATCAGTAGAGAAGAGAAAAGCCAGGAGACGGTAAAGGACTTATATCCAAGAAATTTCAGGCATGACAACGGAAAACTTCTCACACCCAAACCAGTTGCAATCAAACCCCACCGAAGAAGTCCATCGTACTTGAAGGAATGCGACCTTTCGGAGGCTTCAAAGCCTCCAGGTTTAATTCCAACATTGTCGCTGGATCCCATTTTGTTGCATCCTCAAGCGACCCAAAAAATGAAAGTTCCACAGAACTGAAAAATGATCTCAAAGGGAAAAGGGAGGCCGCGAGGATGTTCGTGGCGAGAGGGAGAAGAGAGAGGGAGGCTGAGAGGGAGAAGGGAGAAGCGAGAGGGAGAAAGAAGAAGGGAGAAGGGAGAAGGAGGTCGAGAGGGAGAAGAAAGTGCGAGAGGAAGAAGGAGACCGAGAGAGAAGAGAGCAGGAGAGAAAGGGAAAAAAATTCGGGAGAGAGGGACGACCTGTGCCGACAGTTCATCCGGATGAATAAAAAAAACTAAGGATTCTTGATTCTGGAAATTATACCTTGGCATCATCTTCGAATTTGTCTAGTTCATCAACATGAATCGGACACTGGTGCACCACTAACGACGCCAAGAGATGAACTAAGTAATACAGGTGAACTTCATCTCTTGATTCAAGAGTAGTATTTTTTATTTTTTTGGTAGAGAAGACAAATACTTGTGAATTATATAGTTTGCTGGTGTTGGATTTGAACTACAACAACAAATTATGAAATTCACGACAAGTAAATTCAAATCTCTACCAAAAAAATCATTTTTTATTGGTACTATTCTCCTATTGCAGAAAAAAATTACTAATTCTAGTATTTAAAATTTTTTTCTACTATCAAATTTCATATTTCACAAGTATGATATTTCTAAAAGATTGTTTTTATATTTTGTGATAGCTATTTCTTTTTTTTTGTAATAATATAGTTAAAATAATACCTTTTGTTAATTTTATATTTTCCTGTTTAATATAAAAATAAAATTTTTATACAAACACAATAATATAAAATATAAAAATAATAAAAATAATCAATTAAATTTTTAAATAGTATAAAAAGGAACAAATACAAAAAAATATTATACACCATTTGAGGGAGGATCTGGAGGAGGATGACATTGATGTTGCATTTACTAAAAAAATTGACACATCTCATCCTGGAAGAAAGCTTGCATAACTCTCATCTTATGATTGTACTCATTTCGTATAGGTTGTAGTTGCTCTTTAGCGATACAATGAGACTCCTAAGTTTCACGTGTACATCCCTCTATTATCCCATTTGGCTTCTCAAAGTGTGTATGTACGGAGGGGGGGGGGGGGGGGGGGGGGGGGGGGGGGGGTGTGTAATTGATCATTCATTTAAATTGTGAAAATTAAACATGAATTGTAAATTTAAGACATAAGCATACAACCATAAAAAGGAACAAAAATAAATTGGTCATTAATGTTCCCGTATTGGTAGTCATTGCCCAAGAACCTTTGCTTGGGAAGTTTTTGGTATCTGGATCTAATAGCTGGAAATACAAATAGCTTTAAAGAGATTTTGGTTTTCTTTAAAGCTATGTGTATTCCTAAATACATTATACAATTTCTCCCAAGGAATTACAACTAGATTCTAGCTTCAGTAGGCTTTCCCAATGAAAGAGAAAAAGGAAAAATACACAAACTTACAAATTACTTTAGAGACAGCCCTTTGTCCAAGTGATATCCAAAGTCTCAAGAATTCAAGAACAAATCAGAATGTGTAGGGAGCTTGGTAATAACTAAGATGAATAAGAAGATTGAAGAGAGAATTAAAGTTTGGGCAATTTTCAGAATTTTCTCTTCTAATGTGTAAAAAAAGGAAGTGAGGCTCAAATCAATTTTCCAAAGTTTGGATATTCAAGTATAGGCTCAACTCTACATCCTTGAGATGGTTGGAGGAGTATTTATAAATTCCCCAAACCAAACTAGTCGTTATTTGCCAATTTACAAAAAATTGAGATATCATTGATCAATCAATATAAAGTGATGACAGATCAATCAAGTGTAACAATTATAATTTTGGCTAGAAATGGCTTATTGATCAATTGGAATGATCAATCAATATTTTATTATTGGGCCTAACAAGTTAAGTTGATCAATTAGTGTACATAGACTGATCAATCATGCAATGAAGTTATTGGCTATGCAATACGTGTTTGATTGATTAATGTCTAGGCAATGATTGATCATACATTGAGTCCCTTACAGGCATAATTTTGCTTGATCAATTTGTCCAACAGGGTGATTGATCATGCTCTAAAAATTTCTTATGTTTGGACATGTATGATCGATCAACCCACATGGAATGATCGATAATGCTTTATAGCATAGTTTGCAGAGTTCTGATTGATCGATCAATGTTTACATATTGAACGATCATGCTTTATACTTCTTGCAAGTGCACATTCTAGTTGATCAATCATTGGAATATGATGATTGATCAATCCAAATCCAGTTTGCTAGAATTGACTTCAGAGCATGATAAAAACTTTTCCTTAGTGGTTTAACAAGTTACAAAACATTTTAATGCATCGGCTAAACACGATTTTGAAATATGCATGTCCTAAAGCTCTATTAAAGTGGATGTAATTAACAATCAAAGATTGGTTGACTGTCTACTTACAATGTAGAGAGTTCTTGAGGTGTTTTAATAACTCTTAGACTCTAATCTTCAATTCTCCGCTCTTTCTCTTTTCGTAAATTCTTCCTCTCAACAACAATCTTTAAGGTCATTTTGCTTTGGGTCTTGACTTGGCAACTTGATTCAGCATTTGTTTATTTTAAGCTTTTGTTGTAGACCCTGTAATGTTCATGTTGGAAGGAATGTGTCTAATTACACAAATAACACCATTAGTCGCACACTTTCAAGCTACCCATTTTGTCATCGTCAAAACAATGGAGATCAATATGATTCTACCGTAGGTCTAACACCCTCAACTACTTTTGAGTCTAAGAGTGTACATCCCTTAGTTGGTCCTGAGTCTTGTTCAAAGCCTCTTTAGTGTGTTGTTGCTCCTCCTCAAGACGTATTGTGTGATAAGAAGATGATCGACCCATCTTGGACACAAGCAGTTGAGCTAAATCCATTCCCCTAAAACTAGCTCCACAAACACTCTACACTATGGCTCGCTCATCAACTTGCTCACTAGCCTCCTGTGCCTCTCGCACCATCCACTGCATCTCCTCCTATCAAGAGTGCATAAAAAAGTAGGATATTACTTTCACCTAAAATAAAGTGTATAAATAATAAGAAATTTAAAGTTATCATTATACTTACATATTATTATTTGAATCCTTCAGTCACCCATACTGCGACTGATGAGTAATTCAAAATTGCTCAATATATATCAGAGCAATTTTTACCTATATTGGAAGATATGATGTAATTAGGGTGTCATTGAAGTAATTAATTTATGTTTTATGTCTCTTCTTCACTCTTACTAGGGTGAAGGGTATAATTATAATATTTTATTTTTATCATTTATAAATAGAGCTCAATGGAGAGGGTTTGGATCAAGTCCATAACCCTAATTCTCTAGCCTCTTTCTCCTTCTCCAAATTCGTCATTCTTCTTCTTCTACTCCTACACCTTCTCTCCACAACTCTCTTTCTTGTTCTCACCCTTTAATCCTCTTCTACTTTGATTATATATCATGAAATCCTAAGTGTTAACACGATATCAGAGCAGGGAAAGATCTGAGATGGAAAAAGAGAAGAAGATGGAGAAGAAGAGCAGGAGAAGAACAAAGATACCAAATTGATGTGGTCAAAGAAATCGCCACAGACATCTGTATCCAGCTCTTCCCAAAAGCCGGTTTTGGTC